>NC_092134.1:133221917-133883167 GCF_043159975.1 Macaca nemestrina
TGCCTAAAAAGCCCCTGTGGCCCACGATGGGAATAGGCCCTGGGTCCAGGCCTCCATTGGGTTCCCCCTAATTCCGGGGACAAGGGGATCCTCAAGACAGGGTAAGGGGTACACCAGACCCGGCCAGGCACTCCTAGCTGAAGGAGGGTCGCGTCCCTGCCAGAGGTGGAAAGAAAGTCCAGGAATCCCCTTCCTGTCTTTCCGGTTTGTCTCTGGGCTTCCTGCTCGGGTCACAAGCGCCACAACAGCGGGCGGCTGCGGTGAAACTGAAGGCGGAGGATCCAGCCCCAAGCAAATCTCCCGCGGGCGCGGGGGAGGTGGGGCCGGTGCTGGGCGCAGCCTCGCTTCCCGCCCACCCGGGGCTGCGGCGGGGACGCTTCTCTGGAGGATGTGCGGAAACTTGAGGTTTGGAGCCCGTTGGACCGGAAAGGGGCTGCGTAGGTGGGTGCAGTGTGGGCGCGAGAGAGCCTAGAAGCCTATGTAGGTGCGAATCCCGCAGCCCCAGTACTCCTCCCTCGGTGCTTCCCCGCCTTTTCTGCAGAGCCCCGCCCTGGAGTGAAGGAGGAGCCTTCTCCTGGAGCTCCGAAAAAAGCGGAAGGCGGCGGCTTCGCTTCGATTTACCCAGTGTGACCCCTCCAGGGCCTTCTCAGATGGGTGAGCATCCGCTCTGACCAGGCCATGAAAAGAAAAATCTGTCCGATGCCTCCCCACACGTCACAGGACTCTGACTTGCCTTTGTCGTCAGAGTTTGCAGAACTTTGGGGGACCTGAGAGGGGAGTGCCCCCTGGATGGGCCACGGCTGTCTGTGGCTTAAGGACTTTTGGAAAGGCGGAGAGAGGGAAACAGGGCGTCCTAGTGGCCTGCTTCAGGGCCACCCACAGGCCCTCCCCCAACCTGTCTCTGATCCGACTTGTTTTTCCAGGCTAGGTTGGAAACTTGTGGATGCTGTGACCTCAACAAGACTTGACATTTTATTTGGAAGATAGGCATCTATTTGCAACTGTCCTGAACCCCTATTTTCCTCCCACCTTTCTTGGGGAAACTTGTTTTTTAAGGAGGGGTGCCACTGTTTTTGTAACATGTTGCTCCTAGCTCTTAGCATTCCTGGTACTGTTGTAACCGTCCAATGGGTTCCCTTTGCTTGCTAGATAGAGCCGATTTATCAAGACAGGGGGATTACAGTGGAGAAAGAGAAATTAACGCAGAGCCGACTGTGCCGGACGGGAGTTTTGTTATTACTCAAATCGGTCTTTTCAAATCTGTCTCCCGGAGCAGTGCATTCCAACATTCTTTAGATGTTACAAATGTACCTTTTGGCTAAGTTACATTCTTGCTAAGTTACGATTCTTATGAACTAAGCCCAAATGTTACATTCTTACTAACTAAGCCAAATGTTATATTCTAAAGAATGTTTACATATTTATTTATTACCTGGTACAGTTGTGAAACTTGTTTTTTAAAATGCATCCTGTGGTTAAGTTTTACAGATCCTGAAACTGAGTAAAATTTGACCAGTAATAATGCTTTATTTATTTCTTTTTTTTTATACTTTAAGTTCTAGGGTACATGTGCACAACATGCAGGTTTGTTACATATGTATACATGTGCCATGTTGGTGTGCTGCACCCATTAACTTGTCATTTACATTAGGTATATCTCCTAATGCTATCCGTCCCCCTCCCCTTCCCCACAATAGGCCCCAGTGTGTGATGTTCCCCTTCCTGTGTCCAAGTGATCTCATTGTTCATTTCCCACCTGTGAGTGAGAACATGAGGTATTTGGTTTTCTGTTCTTGCGATAGTTTGCTGAGAATGATGCTTTCCAGCTTCATTCATGTCCCTACAAAGGACATGAACTCATCCTTTTTTATGGCTGCATAGTATTCCATAGTGTATATGTGCCACATTTTCTTAATCCAGTCTGTCACTGATGGACATTTGGGTTGCTTCCAAGTCTTTGCTATTGTGAATAGTGCCACAATAAACATACGTGTGCATGTGTCTTCATAGCAGCATGATTTATAATCCTTTGGGTATATACCGAGTAATGGGATCACAGGGTCAAATGGTATTTCTAGTGCTAGATGCTTAAGGAATCGCCACACTGTCTTCCACAATGGTTAAACTAGTTTACAGTCCCACCAACAGTGTAAAAGCGTTCCTATTTCCCCACATCTTCTCCAGCACCTATTGTTTCCTGACTTTTTAATGATCACCATTCTAACTGGTGTGAGATGGTATCTCATAGTGGTTTTGATTTGCATTTCTCTGATGGCCAGTGATGATGAGCATTTTTTCATGTGTCTGTTGGCTGTGTAAATGTCTTATTTTGAGAAGTGTCCGTTCATATCCTTTGCCCACTTTTTGATGGGGTTGTTTTTGTTTCTTTTGTTGTTGTTGTTCTTGTTTTTGTAAATTTGTTTGAGTTCTTTGTAGGTTCTGGATATTAGCCCTTTGTTGGATGAGTAGTTTGCAAAAATTTTCTCCCATTCTGTAGATTGCCTGTTCACTCTGGTGGTAGTTTCTTTTGCTGTGCAGAAGCTCTTTAGTTTAATTAGATCCCATTTGTCAATTTTGACTTTTGTTGCCATTGCTTTTGGTGTTTTAGACATGAAATCCTTGCCCATGCCTATGTCCTGAATGGTATTACCTAGGTTTTCTTCTAGGGTTTTTATGGTTTTAGGTCTAACATTTAAGTCTCTAATCCATCTTGAATTAATTTTCATATAAGAAGTAAGGAAAGGATCCAGTTTCAGCTTTCTACTTATGGCTACCCAATTTTCCCAGCACCATCTATCAAATAGGGAATCCTTTCCCCCATTTCTTCTTTTTGTCAGGTTTGTCAAAGATCAGATGGCTGTATATGTGTGGTATTATTTCTGAGGGCTCTGTTCTGTTCCATTGGTCTATATCTCTGTTTTGGTACCAGTACCATGCTGTTTTGGTTACTGTAGCCTTTTAGTATAGTTTGAAGTCAGGTAGCGTGATGCTTCCAGCTTTGTTCTTTTGGCTTTGGATTGTCTTGGCAATACGGGCTCTTTTTTAGTTCCATATGAACTTTAAAGCAGTTTTTTCCAATTCTGTGAAGAAAGTCATTGGTAGCTTGATGGGGATAGCATTGAATCTATAAATTACCTTGGACAGTATGGCCATTTTCATGATATTGATTCTTCCTATCCATGAGCATGATGTATTGTTCCATTTGTTTCCATCCTTTTTTATTTCGTTGAGCAGTGGTTTACATTTCTCCTTGAATAGGTCCTTCACATTCCTTGTAAGTTGGATTCCTAGGTATCTGATACTCTTTGAAGCAATTGGGAGTTCATTCATGATTTGGCTCTCTGTTTGTCTGTTATTGGTGTATAGGAATGCTTGTGATTTTTGCACATTGATTTTGTATCCTGAGACTTTGCTGAAGTTTCTTATCAGCTTAAGGAGATTTTGAGCTGAGATGATGGGGTTTTCTAAATATATAATCATGTCATCTGCAAACAGGGACAATTTGACTTCTTCTTTTCCTACCTGAATACCCTTTATTTCTTTCTCTTGCCTGATTGCCCTGGCCAGAACTTCCAACACTATGTTGAATAGGAGTGGTGAGAGAGGGCATCCCTGTCTTTTACCAGTTTTCAAAAGGAATGTTTCCAGGTTTTGCCCTTTCAGTATGATATTGACTGTTGGTTTGTCATAAATAGCTCTCATTATTTTGAGATATGTTCCATCAATACCGAATTTATTGAAAGTTTTTAGCATGAAGGGCTGTTGAATTTTGTGAAAGGCCTTTTCTGCATCTATTGAGATAATCATGTGGTTTTTGTCTTTGGTTCTGTTTATATGCTGGATTACATTTATTGATTTGCGTATGTTGAAGCAGCCTTGCATCCCAGGGATGAAGCCCACCTGATCATGGTGGATAAGCTTTTTGATGTGCTGCTGGATTCCATTTGCCAGTATTTTATTGAGGATTTTTGCGTTGATGTTCATCAGGGATATTGGTCTGAAATTCTCTTTTTCTGTTGTGTCTCTGCCAGGCTTTGGTATCAGGATGATGTTGGCTTCATAAAATGAGTTAGGGAGGATTCCCTCCTTTTCTATTGATAGGAGTAGTTTCAGAAGGAATGGTACCAGCTCCTCCTTGTACCTCTGGTAGAATTCAACTGTGAATGTGTCTGGTCCTGGACTTTTTTTGGTTGGTAGGCTATTAATTATTGCCTCAATTTCAGAGCCTGCTATTGGTCTATTCAGGGATTCAACTTCTTCCTGGTTTAGTCTTGGGAGAGTATATGTGTCCAGGAATTTATCTGTTTCTTCTAGGTTTTCTAGTTTGTTTGTGTAGAGGTATTTATGGTATTCTCTGATGGTTGTTTGTATTTCTGTGGGGTCGGTGATGATATCCCCTTTATCATTTTTTATTGCATCTATTTGATTCTTCTCTCTTTTCTTCTTTATTAGTTTTGCTAGCGGTCTATCAATTTTGTTGATCTTTTCAAAAAAACCAACTCCTGGATTCATTGATTTTTTTGGAGGGTTTTTTGTGTCTCTATCTCTTTCAGTTCTGCTCTGATCTTAGTTGTTTCTTGCCTTCTGTTAGCTTTTGAATGTGTTTGCTCTTGCTTCTCTAGTTCTTTTAACTGTGATGTTAGGGTGTCAATTTTAGATCTTTCCTACTTTCTCTTGTGGGCTATAAAGTTCCCTCTACACACTGCTTTAAATGTGTCCCAGAGATTCTGGTATGTTGTATCTTTGTTCTCATCAGTTTCAAAGAACATCTTTATTTCTACCTTCATTTCGTGATGTACCCAGTAGTCATTCAGGAGCAGGTTGTTCAGTTTCCATGTAGTTGAGCGGTTTTGATTGAGTTTCTTAGTCCTGATTTCTAGTTTGATTGCACTGTGGTCTGAGAGACAGTTTGCTATAATTTCTGTTCTTTTACATTTGCTGAGGAGTGCTTTATTTCCAACTATGTGGTCAGTTTTGGAATAAGTGTGATGTGATGCTGAGAAGAATGTATATTCTGTTGATTTGGGGTGGAGTGTTCTATAGATGTCTATTAGGTCCACTTGGTGCACAGTTGAGTTCAATTCCTGGATATCTTTATTAACTTTCTGTCTTGTTGATCTGTCTAATGTTGACAGTGGGGTGTTAAAGTCTCTCATTATTATTGTATGAAAGTCTAAGTCTCTTTGTAAGTCTCTAAGGACTTGCTTTATGAATCTGGGTGCTCCTGTATTGGGTGCATATATATTTAAGATAGTTAGCTCTTCCTGTTGAATTGATCCCTTTACCATTATGTAATGGCCTTCTTTGTCTCTTTTGATCTTTGATGGTTTAAAGTCTGTTTTATCAGAGACTAGGATTGCCACCCCTGCTTTTTTTTTTGTTCTCCATTTGCTTGGTAGATCTTCCTCCATCCCTTTGTTTTGAGCCTATATGTGTCTCTACATGTGAGGTGGGTCTCCTGAATACAGCAAACTGATGTGTCTTAACTCTTTATCCAATTTGCCAATCTGTGTCTTTTAATGGGACCATTTAGTCCATTTACATTTAAGGTTAATATTATTATGTGTGAACTTGATCCTGTCATTATGATATTAGCTGGTTATTTTGCTCGTTAGTTGATGCAGATTCTTCTTAGCATCGATGGTCTTTACATTTTGGCATGTTTTTGCAATGACTGGTACCGTTTGTTCCTTTCCATGTTTAGTGCTTCCTTCAGGATCTCTTGTAGGGCAGGCCTGGTGGTGACAAAATCTCTAAGCATTTGCTTGTCTGTAAAGAATTTTATTTCTCCTTCACTTATGAAACTTAGTTTGGCTGGATATGAAATTCTGGGTTGAAAATTCTTTTCTTTAAGAATGTTGAATATTGGCCCCCACTCTCTTCTGGCTTGTAGAGTTTCTGCTGAGAGATTTGCTGTTAGTCTGATGGGCTTCCCTTTGTGGGTAACCTGACCTTTCTTTCTGGCTACCCTTAACATTTTTTTCCTTCATTTCAACTTTGGTGAATCTGACAATTATGTGTCTTGGAGTTGCTCTTCTCGAGGAGTATCTTTGTGGCATTCTCTGTATTTCCTGAATTTGAATGTTGGTCTGCCTTGCTACGTTGGGGAAGTTCTCCTGGATAATATCCTGCAGAGTGTTTTCCAACTTGGTTCCATTCTTCCCATTACTTTCAGGCACACCAATTAGACATAGATTTTGTCTTTTCACATAATCCCTTATTTCTTGGAGGCTTTGTTCATTTCTTTTTACTCTTTTTTCTCTAAACTTCTCTTCTTGCTGCATTTCATTCATTTGATCTTCAATCACTGATACTCTTTCTTCCAGTTGATTGAGTCAGTTACTGAAACTTTTGCATTTGTCACATAGTTTTCGTGTCATGGTTTTCATCTCTATTAGTTCGTTTATGGACTTCTCTGCATTGGTTATTCTAGTTATCCATTCTTCCATTCTTTTTTCAAGGTTTTTAGTTTCTTTGCACTGGGTACGTAGTTCCTCCTTTAGCTCTGAGAAGTTTGATCGACTGAAGCTTTCTTCTCTCAGCTCATCAAAGTCATTATCAATCCAGCTTTGTTCTGTTGCTGGCGATGAGCTGCATTCCTTTGGAGGGGGAGATGCACTCTGATTTTTTGAATTTCCAGCTTTTCTGCACTATTTTTTCCCCATCTTTGTGGTTTTATCTGCCTTTGGTCTTTGATGATGGTGACATACTGATAGGGTTTTGGTGTGGGTGTCCTTTCTGTTTGTTAGTTTTCCTTCTAACAGTCAGGACCCACAGCTGCAGTTCTGTTGGAGTTTGCTTGAGGTCCACTCCAGCCCCTGTTTGCCTGGGTATCAGCAGCAGAGGCTGCAGAAGACAGAATATTGCTGATCAGCAAGTGTTGCTGTCTGATTCTTGCTCTGAAAGCTTCATCTCAGAGGTGTACCAGCCGTGTGAGGTGTGAGGTGTGAGGTGTCAGTCTGCACCTCAGCTGAAAATGCAGAAATCACCCATCTTCTGTGTCACTCACACTGAGAGCTGGAGGCTGGAGCTATTCCTATTCGGCCATCCAATAATGCTTTATTTCTTTGTTCTTCTGAGAGATAATTCCTAATGTTGTTTTTCCAACTAGAAGTCTGAAGAGTATTGTGTTCAGTGTGTACTTTAAGAGTGATATGAATCTGCAGGAGTCAGGACACACTATTAGAAAGGTAGAAGAGAAGTAAGTGAGCAAGAGAGGGAAATGGAACAAGATGCATGTGGGAATATTGCTGTAGGACCTTTCCTTATTTCAGCTAAAAATGGGATTCTTTGTCCCACAGCCATGAAAATTCAGGCTCACAGATACTTTAAAGAGTGTATGAAGCAGAGTTTTATTGGGTGAAAAATGGGAAAAAGGGGGGAAACAGTTACTTTGGCAAGGCCAGAGTCCTTCCGCTGGAGTGCTTCCCACCTGGCCGTTTGGATCCCAGGTTCCACACATAAAAAAGAGGGGCCAGACTCAGGCTTCTCCCTGCTGCGAACCTTGTGAACTTCCCAAGGCTCCACCTCAGTGGGCAGGCTAGTTGGAGTTTCTCCAGGGACCCCTTCATGCCTGGCTGTCTCAGTATTAGCAGGAGGAACCAGAGATATAAAAAAGAAGAAGAGAAAGCAGGGACATTTAGAAGATGATTAAGAGAGGCAAATGGGAGATTTGGGGGAAATTTTAAGGGTTGAGTTACACATTACCCTAGTAACAACGAAAAAGAATTATGGAAGTCTTAGTATTCTGAACCTGTAAGACAATTTTGCATTAGTGTAGAACCAGAAAGAATAAAGGCTGATATTTTTATATGAGCCAAAATATCCGAACAATATTTACTGCTTAAGATCATCCAATCTTACCCATCTTTTCCACTGTCTAGAACTGAAGCTGAAGCTCCCTGTTATTCTTGTAGATGTATATTAAATGAACGAAAGTTGGCAGGGACTTTTAAAGTATTACAATTTATATTCAGTAAAATTCACTCTTTTGGTGTAGATTTCTACAGTAAACATATATATTCATGTAACTGCCGTAAAAGTCAAGATATAGAACCATACCCGCCCACTCCAAATTCCCTCATGTCCCTTTGTAGAATGTCTCTTCCTCTGCCCCTAGCCCTTGGCAACCACTGATCTCTTTTCTGTTCTTACACTTTTGCTTTTCCAGAATGTCACATCAATGAAATCCTGCAGCTGGCAACTGTAGAATCTGACTTCATTCACTTAACAATAATACATTTTCAAGTCATCTGTATTATAGTATGTATCATTTGTCAAAGAAAAACAAGATAGGGAGAAACTTTATTCAAAAGGACTGTTGCAATAGGAATAACACTGATTTCAAAAATATGTTAGTGGGCTGGCGCCGTGGCTCACGCCTGTAATCCCAGCAATTTGGGAGGCTGAGGTGGGTGGATCACGAGGTCAGGAGATTGAGACCATCCTGGCTAACATGGTGAAACGCCGTCTCTACTAAACAAAATACAAAAAATTAGCTGGGCATGGTGGTGGGCATCTGTGGTCCCAGGTACTCAGGAGGCTGAGGCAGGAGAATGGCGTGAACCCGGGAGGTGGAAGCTTGCAGTGAACCGAGATCATGTCCCTGCACTCCAGCATGGGCTACAGAGACTCTGTCTCAAACAAAACAAAGCGAAACCAAAAAAACCCCCAAAAAAAACAAAAAACAGCAACAACAACAAAAAACTTAGTGGTGTAGGAGACAGCAAGGGGCAAAGTGTAGGCGTTTCAACAGGA
Organism: Macaca nemestrina; assembly: GCF_043159975.1. NCBI lineage: Eukaryota > Metazoa > Chordata > Mammalia > Primates > Cercopithecidae > Macaca > Macaca nemestrina. The sequence goes on from NC_092134.1 coordinate 133,230,675, forward strand.
AATCGTGCAATGTGGGCAGGTTAAGGCAGGATGTTTTTTGCAAGTCTGTGCTTTGGGGCCTTTAGGCAAACTTGCAGGCAAACACATGTAGGGCTTGTGAGGAGGAGAAAAACCGGACAAAAGTTTGGCCAGCTAACACACAGTAAGAAATTGACAATTGTGAATGTATGATCAAGTTTTTTCTTTTATTAGGGATGAGGAATAGTGGTTCACCTCTTCAGCAGCTGAAGCATATTGGAGCTGTTGCTAGTTTTTTGTGATAATGAATAAAACTGGTGTAAAATATTCCTTTCAGGTTTTTGAGTAAACACAAGTTTTCACTTCCCTTGTCTAAATACCTAGGGATAGGATGGCTAGGGCATGTGGGGAATTTACATTTACCATAACAAACTGCTTAACCGTTTTCCAAAATGCCCATAATATTTTGCATTTCCAGTGATGCTGCATGAAAATTCCAGTTGCATCCTGTCCATTTTCGCACTGCTATAAAGAAAGTGCCTGAGACTGAGTAATTTGTAAGAAAGGAGGTTTAATTGGCTCACCATTCCACAGGCTGGCCAGGAAGCATGATTCTGGCATCTGCTCAGCTTCTGGGGATGCCTCAGGAAACTTACACTTCATGGCAGAAGGCAAAGGGGGAGTCCATACTTCACTTGGTCTGAGCAGGAGGAAGAGAGGAAGTGAGGGAGGGCACCACACAGTTTTCAACAACCAGATCTCACGAGGACTCACTCATCGCGACACAGTACCAAGGGGGAAATCTGCCCCTATGACCCAATCACCTCCCACCACACCCCACCTGCAACACTGGAGATTACAATTCAACATAAGATTTGGGTGGGGACACAGATCCAAACCATATCACATCCCTTCCTCACCAGCAGTTGGTTGTTCCTTTTTTTCTTTTGTTTTCTTTGCCACTCTAATAACCATGTAGTAGTCACTCATTGTGGTTTTAATTGGTATCTCTCAAATGGCTGGTTATTTCAAGCATGTTTTTATGCACTTATTTGCTATTCATATATCCTCTTTAATCAAGTATATCTCCAAATCGTTGACCCACTTTTTAATCTAGTTTTCATTTTCTTATTGTTGAGTTTTGAGTTCTTAATATATTCTAGATACAAGTTGCTTTTTAGAAAGCTGTTTTTCTGCCTTTGCTTGTCTTTTTATTCCCTTTTCAGGGTTTTTTTTTTTTCTAGCAGAGAATTTTAATTACGTTAAAGTTCAATTTATCAAGTTTTAAAATATTGATAATGCTTTTGGTGTTGTATCTAAGAAATTTTTGCCTAATTCAAGCTCACAAAAATTTTATTTTCCTCTTTCCTTCTAATAGTTTTAGTGTTTGAGGCTTCATATATGAGTCTAAGATTTATTCTGAGCTCATTTTCTTATAAGGTATTAGGTGTGAGTTGAGTTTCACTATTTTGCATTAAGACACTCAATTGTTCCAGCACTATGAGTTCAGAAAATATTACTCCTTACCTGCCTGATTACTTTCCACTTCTGTCAAATGTCAATTGACCATACATGTTTAGATTTGTTTCTGAAATTTTTTTCTGTTCCATTGATTTATATGTTTGTTCTTTTATCAATATCATACTGTCTTTGTTTCTGTTACTTTGTAAATTATGAAAGCAGGTTCCCTGATTTCCAAATTTGGCCATTTTTTTTCCTTCAAAATTGTTCAGCTGTTCTAGTTCTTTGATTTTTCTTATAATTTTAAAATTACCCGGCTTATTTCTACAAAAAATTCATACTGCAGTGTTTATCAGGATTGCACTGAATCTCTAAACCTGTTTGGGTATAATTGACATCCAGCAATATTGCATATTCCAGTCTATGAATATCTTATATCTCTCTGTTGATTCAAGTCTTTGATTTCTTTGTCACTTTGGTTTCCAGCTTCCATCATACTGATCCTAAACATATTTTGATAGATTTATTTGATATCTTTTGTGTTATTATAAATGGCAGTTTTTATATTTAAATTTCCACTTCATAATTATGAATATATGGAAATATAAGTGTTTTTTATATATGAACATAGCTAATCCTGTAGCTTTGCCAAATTCATTTATTCTCATAGCCATTTGGTAGATTCCTTAGAATTTTACATGCAGACAACTATGTTGTCTGCGAATAGCAATGCCTTTATTTCTTTCCAATCTGCATGACATTTATTTCTTTTTTCTTGCCTTTTTGCCCCTAATGAGACATCCAATAAAATGTTAAATTGAATTGGTGAGAGAGATCAGACATCCTTGCCTTGTTCCATGTCACTGGGGGAAAGCATTTATTCTTTCATCCTTAAGTTTGGTGCTAGCTGTAGTTTTTCTGTAGATGCCCTTTATCAGGTTGAAGAAGGTTCTTCAATTTCTGATTTGTTGAGTCTTACTATCGTGGATGAATATTAAGTTTTTCACATCCTCTTGCAGCATTTATTCAGATGCTCGTATGTTGTCCCTTGTCTCATTCTGTCAATATGGTGAATTACATTGATTTATTTTCTGCTTCCCCTGTTGCTTCTAACCAGCTGCTTTACTATGGGGCTAAATCTGGATTGTGTATGTTTCTTTTTTCATCACAATTTCTACTCTTTTTCCAATAACTGGAAGATTCCCTGGGCATGGGGGGAATTCAGTTTTTAGCTCTAGCCCTCTTTGGGCCATTATTCTAATTTATGAACCAAGCCCTTTTGTGAAAGGAGTTGGCAGTAGGAGAATTGAAGTACATCTGATCTTAGTGTTGATTCTATGATGCATTTTTTCTCCCTAGGATATTCCTGAGATTGAGATTCTGATATTTGTATTTTACAGATAAAACTCTGCAAAGAAAATGTCTAGCACTTATGTCTGCAGTAACTCCTGCCAAGGTTTACTGTTGCTTGTTCATCATTGCAGTCCTCACTACAAGTGTGATTGTACTTTCTATTGTTTTGTCAGGTAAGTTACTTGTTCTCCAAACTGTACAATATTCTTCATATGTTTTTGTTGTCAATAAATATTTATTAAGCTCCATTATGTGCTTGTCACTGTGTGAAATGCTTGAATTACATCAACAAACAAAACACACACAAAAGAATTCCTACTCTTCAGAACTTATATTCCAGCAGAAAAACACAAGTAAAAATAAATAAGAGTGGAGGTACAATGGGTTGCAATAGACTGACAAAACCAAGCTTTCTTGGGAAGATGACATTTCAGCAACCTTTTGAAAGAGGTGGAGGAACCTATTCCCGACAGAGAACAAGTAGACCAAAAGCCTGAAGGAGGACTCTTCCTGGCTTATTTGAGGAAGAGCAAGGAGGCTGCTGTAGGTAAAGCAGAGTGAAGATGGAGAAGAAGAGTGGTACCATGGGGCATCAGGAACAGAGGAACCTTGAGAGTCCGTTAAAGACTTTGGCTTTTACCTTCAGTGCAATAGGGAGACTAGATGAGGGGAGTTGTATGAGAGGAATGTCATGATGTGACTTTCATTGTAGAATAATCATTTGATTGCTATATTGAGACTAGGTAGGGGAGGGTGGTCAGATTCTGGATATTTTGAAAGCTGAGCCAACAGTATTTTATATCAAATTGGATAAAAAGTCTTAGAAAGAGAAATGTCTAAGGTAAGCCTGTCTTTTCTTTTGAGCCTTGGCAAGAATGCATTTGCCATCCATTGATATGAGAAAGGCTATAGGTATAGGAATTCCACTTACGGAACTATTTCCTGACAAGTTCCTCTCAGAATTGTCATTTTTATTAAAAATAAAGTAAGATCTCTACTTGAAATGTTTTCAGGCAAATCATCTGGCCTTAAGAGCTGGTATCTTCTACTGAAGCAGATTGAGAATGCACGAAAGTACAGAGAACTGTATACATAAAATCATCTCGTGTATACAGAGGTAATAGGTCCTCAGCATTGCTTTGTCAAGAGGAAGAAGGGCTAATATGAGGGAGAATATGGAAAAATCATCTGTATGACCTGTGAAAGTACAGTACTATGGAAGTCGATGCTACAGAAATTGATTTCCTTGAAACTGTTAGGGTCAGTGTAAATTTCAGAAAGTCAAGAGTGCAGATATCCAGCTGGAAACCACTGGACTGATGATTGCTGTGCTTAGGATAAGGCACTTTGTGATGAGTTAGGAAAACAGCAATCAGATATGTACACCTCAAAACTGACCTCAGGAAAGTAAGCAGAAACAATAGATAAAAGGGGTGAAAACATTTATTTATTATGTTTCATTGTGATTGTCTCACTTTTAGCAAGAAAGGAAAAGCGAGTGGTAGAGTCACCTAAATACGCTGCTTGGCCAAAAAGCTGGGTTAGATTTAGGAGTAAATGTTTTTATTTTTCTGAAGACATAAGAAATTGGATATTGAATCAAACATTCTGTGTCTCATTAGAAGCCAGCCTTGCTCAGTTTGCAACTATGGAGGAACTGGTAAGACATATTTTTGGATCATGTTTTCTGTCAAATACTTAGCCCCCTGAGGCAGGTCGGCTACATAGGGTTAAAGCTAATATACTAGGAAGAATCCCATTCCAGGGGCATGAGATGTGTTTTTATGTCTAACATTCGTTGAGGGTGTGTTCTCTGCCTGGAACCCTGTGAGACATTTTAGATGTATTTCCTCATGTAATTCTCACGGTGAACCTCTAAGATGAGATGTATTGTTCTCATTCTATTAAGATGTAAGGTAATTATATAATTTGTCATCTAGATTAAGATATATAGGGTATTAAAAGTGATCATTAATACATTGGTGGAATGACAAGCATAAACTGGGAATTTCCCAATGAAACTGGGATATATGCTCACTTTAAATAAAGTAATTTAGGATCAGAGACATTAAATGACTTAAGCTGAGAATTGGGAATTAGTCTCACTCCAGAGTTTATGCTGCTTAATTACACCATGCTGCCAGTCAAAAAGAGAAGGGATAGGGAAGAGAGACTCCAGAGTAACATGAAAGAAAGGGATGCACAGTGTTACTTTCTGTTTTATTATAGAATTTCCTGAAAAGATACAAAGCCCCTTCCAACCATTGGATTGGCCTTAGAAGAGAATCATCCCATCACATTTGGAGATGGATGGACAACACGGAATATAATAACACGCATGTTTTGAGACTTCTCATCTTTCTGCTGTGTTTATATATGGTTATGTGTGTGAGTTGTGTTTATGAGATAAGAAATGTAGTATGATGGAAAACTTACTGCAATATGAGGTAAGAAGTCTAAACTCTTTTTATGCTCTTCCATTTATTAGCTGTGTCTTTGGGAAAGCTTTACCTAACTTTGATTTCAGTTGAAATCTTTAACATGACAGTGACATTTGACACAATTTCACGCTTTCATCCACTGATTTAAAACTGCTGAAATCCCTGCTTACAGCTGATGTACAACAAAGGTTCTACAATCATAGGAAGCCACTGAGGAGCTGATATCCACAAGGCTGTTAAGCCCACTCTTCCTGCTGTTGCATCCATTTACAATAGGAAAGCATCCAGGGAACTCATGGGAATCTGTCTCTCCTAAAATCTTATCACCAGAAGGAAACTAGTAACAGTTCCTTGGACTGTGAACATTTCAAAGGGGTATTTTGAATATATTCATTACATTACAGCAGATAAAATGTAGGAACCCAGTCATATCCATTAATCAACGCTAAGCCCTTTCAGGAATTTACTAGTGTTTTGTTTGTTTGTTTGTTTTGTTTGTTTTGTTTTGTTTTGTTTTAATTTTCACACATTTATAAAACAATTTGGGAGGAGACTGGAAATCATCTTGATGGAAGACCACCAATGGCAGCAGTTCATTTGGGTGCAGCAGCAAGCATCAGTTAAATACCTATCAACATATCTGGGCTTGGTGTGGATAAATGATAAGCTTGCGATTTTCAAGCAAGGACCTTGAGGACATAAAGGACGCTAAATACAGAAATGGTTTATATTACTATGAAGCAATATTAATGACAGACTTTTGCTTTTCTCTTATCCACATTAAAATATGGAGGGGGTACAGAAGATGATAGGCAAGGAACAAATGCAGGTGTCTCACTTATAAATATGTAATATTTTTGTGTTTGGATTTAGGCTTGCTATCAGAGGAGGTGGAGAATGTGCCTTCCTGAATGACAATGGAGTCAGAATCTTTATAGACAGAAAACGGATTTGTAGCAAGCCAAACAGTTATGTCTGCAGTTGCCAGTTGTGTCCCCACTGGGATCCTACCTAGTAGAGCGTTGAGAAGAGGGCCACCATCCTCCAGAATCCAGAATGGTAGATTCATCAGCAGCTTCCACCATGCCCCTAGAAAAACTGCAAGGAACAGACCTGCACATGTATCCCCTAAATCTAAAATAAAAGTTGGAAAAAATGCAACTTTGATGTTAAGATGCACTGATACAAAATTTAAATTTTGGTCTCCTACATTAAAACAATATGAGTCTCTTAAAATATTGATTTGTTCTTAGTAAGATTACAAGAGGCTTTGATTTTTAATTCTGCAATGTTTCCTTAACAGCCATTCTCTGAATTACAGACTAATTCCTATTTCTGCCACATTCCTTCCTCAGAACTGTCCAGTCCTGGTTTGGGGTTTATCTTAAAGGTCTGGAAAGGCAACATTTTACTTCAGCGTAACTTGATTCTGTATTGTTGTTTTTTCTTAATGTGTCAAAATTGTTTTGTTACCAGGACTTCCTATGTTGTAACTAAACAAGTAACAACATATAATTTGATAAATGCAATAATTTGATAAAGAATCCTTTGTGAACAAATATGGAAGCATTTACTTTTTCTCTCTACTTGATTCCTGCAAGTAGGAATATTCCCCTGATCAAGGCAACTGGCCTAGAAAACAAAGATTCTGTGTTTTACCAAGATAATTCCCAGTGCTTCATGGTGTCTTTATTAAACTTTGACTGCTTAGGGAAACTGAGCTTTAAAAGGGTTAAGGTTTTTACATCCATGTAACTTTCTGAGGTCTTTAGGTTGTCACTCTGATTAAATGAGTAGTATTCTTGGCAGTGACTTATGATCTGTTGAAGGAAGTATTTTAAGCTTTTTGACATCCTTGGCAGGTTTCTCTAGAATCCAAATCCTAAATTAAGCCTTTTGGCCTAACATTGACTGGGATTTTTCCAGGTGGGCCCCCTAGATATGCCCCCTCAAAAGGCATATCTTTCTTGTAGAGATATTAAATGATTAGCTTCTTTGGTAAATACTACTGGAAGCATTGTCAAATAAGAAATGATAAGAAATGGTGTTTTACCTTTCTTTAAGCTATGTTTGTGTAAGTTCATCATTTATAGAAATGTGAAATTTTATGAGATTCCTAAAATACTGACATGCTGAGATACCTGTAATAATTGCAATTTTTTTGTGTTGGATGATTGTATGCCACAGAAATACTTAAATTTCCTTGTTAATTGATAACTTTAATCAGATCTTTACCTATGGCTGTTCTGGGTTTTTGTCATTCACAGTTATTATTTTAATTTCTTCTTTGGAAGCATTCGCAATCAGCTATAGTCCAAAATTGCTAATTAAGATCAAGCAAAACAAAATTAATTACATAAAATTAAGTCATAAGGATGTTTTTATGACTTCAATGTTTTGTTTTCCAGAGCGAAGGAAATTTTCTGTCACAAGCTATCAATCATTTGCAATAATTTGATAAAGAATCCTTTGTGAACAAATATGGAAGCATTTACTTTTTCTCTCTACTTGATTCCTCCAAAATTCAGAAACTATTTGTGAATATTTTTATCTTGAGTTATGCAAGTTCAGTAAAAATCCACTCTGTCTTTATAAGCAGGATCCAATGGGGAATATTGGTTATATTGCTAAGGTTTGGCTTGAAATGTCATATTTAAGAATATGCATAGAGGCCAGGGGTGGTGGTTTACACCTGTAATCCCAGCATGTTGGCAGGCTGAGGTGGGTGGATCACTTGAGACTAGGAGTTTGAGATCAGCCTGGTCAAAATGGTGAAACCTCATCTCTACTAAAAACACAAAAATTGCCCAGGCATTGTGGCACACACCGGTAGTCCCAGCTACTCGAGAGGCTGAGGCACAAGAATCGCTTGAACCCAGGAAGTGGGGGTTGCAGTGAGTAGAAATCACACCACTGCACTCCAGCCTGGGTGACAGAGTGAGACTGTGTCTCAGGAAAAAAAAAAAAAAAAAAAAAAGTGCGTAAAATGCCTTGCTTCATGAGTTCCCAGCTTCACAGGGAATGAGTAAAAATTGTCACTTTCTGGCAGGTTCAAAAACCTTGATTATAAGCAAAATCCAAAGGCTACTTTGGTTTTGTTTCCTAGCCTCAAGAGGTTCTAAAATCTAAGATCTCCTACATCATCAACAGGAGAGAAATGTTATGCTTCTAAGGAAAGCAAAGTTGCAACTGTTTTTAGATTTTAACCCTGTACATTGTCTTCAAGTCCTTGTTGTCTGCCTGTAGACTGAACTAGATCCTGGATTCTCCTAAGTTCCTCCAATATTAGATTATAACAGTCCTGATGGAGTCCCCCAACGCTCTTGTCTCGATCCTGACTAGGGATGCTCCAGGGTCATTCAGGTGACTCCCCCTTCTTAAAAATCTGACCAACTAGGGACATTAGATACCAGAATTGGGAACAAAGTAGATCCATGAGATACTATGGTCAGTAATGAGATCTTATTGGTCAGTGAACCTTTTTTTTTTTTTTTTTTTTTTTTCAGATGGAGTCTCACTCTGTCTCACCCAGGGTGGAGATCAGTGGCATGATCTCAGCTCACTACAACCTCCCATCTCCCGAGTTCAAGTGATTCTCCTGCCTCAGCCCCCCAGTTAGCTGGGGTTAAAGGCATGTGCCACCACACCTGACTAATTTTTATATTTTTAGTAGAGACTGGATTTTGCCATGTGGGCCAGGCTGGCCTCTGGCCTGGAACTCCTGACCTCAGGTGATCCACCTGCCTTGGCCTCCCAAAGTGTTGAGATTACAGGCGTGAGCCACTGCACCTGGCCTGCTCAGTGACTTCTAATGCTTGCTGCTGTACCTGGATAAATACTTCCAGTCATATTTAAATGGGCTTAAAGTTGGCAAAATCTCTGAAAGAGACATCTTCAGAAAGTCTCCTAACGGAACTTAGTGGATAAAGTTTCCGATGTCCAGATATATTCAGCTGGTTTCCCCCTGGTATAGGATTTCTTCTGCGTTCTACCCTACACGTCTTATGATACCCCTCATATTTTGGCTAAGCATTTGACTCCTCTTTAAAATTGTTCTAACTGGTTTTTAACAGATGTCTACAAGAGATCCCCACCAGGATCCTGCCCACGGAATCCTTGAGACTTTAAACTCACTCCCCCTGGAAATAGGAACCAACTTAACCCAAGAGACTTTGGTTCAAATGTAACCAGTACTTTCCTGAATGCCTCTCCTAAGTAAATGGCTCTAGCTGCCCTATTGGCCACTGCAGTGCCACTAGAATTCCTACAAGCGATCAGATGGGCCCAGAGCAGGTAGCCAACCACTTCTTTGTTGGATGGAATGCAATGCTGTTTGCCAGCGGGTTTGAGCCAGTCCTTCAAGACGGATTCTGAGTGACTAACTGGACCTAAATTTAAATAGCACCCATTTGCTAACTAGATTTCATACAAATGCTCTGAGTTCCTGGAAAACCCACACTCCTTAACTTTGGGACTTTCGAGACTCACCTAAATCAATCAATCAAAGCTCACCTGTGTCAGCTAATCAGGGATCAGCTGTATTGACTAACAAAAACTAAGGGAGTTTCAAATTTTAACCATTCATTTGTGAAGAAGACATGATTGGGAGCCTGGATATGAACATTTGCATAAAATCTGAGCATTCTCTTTGTTCTCTGGAGCAAATAATGTTAAGTTGTTAACTCTCTATACCTTTCTTTAGAACTGGATGGAAACAACTCCACCTGAAATGCAGCCCTGATACCAGGGAACTCCTATAGCAAAACACTAAACAACTTTATTACTCTAACCAATGTTTATGTCCCTAATCAGCAAGAAGTAGTTAGAATGGTCGTCATCCCTTTCCCTCAAGATTATGGAATGGACATAAAAAAGAAGGGGGTTTGTAACTGCACCATACTAATCTGTTGTCAGAAAGGTGCTCCTGAGCCAGACCCCAAAAGACGGTTCTTGGATCTCCTGCAGGAAGGAATTCAAGGAAAGTCACAGAGTGTGGAGAGAATAGACAGTTGATCGAAAGCTACTAAGTTACAGCGTAGGGCATCCTCCAAAAGCAAGAGGAGGAATGTGCTGTCTTTGTTTTAAACTCTTCTTTTATAGGGGTTTTATCTATGTTAAAGCTAAGCTATGTCTACATGTGGGTAGGCTGTCAGTATGACAAAATTTAGTACTTTGTTGATATAAAGAAACTTACCCTTGTCATCTTAGTGCATAAGTACATCAAAGTATGACTCCAGCTATCTTAAAAGCATGTATCGTTATGTGATATTGGGACATCTGGACATTCTGTTGTCATAGGAGTTTGTCCTTGCAGCATTACTAAATCACTTCCTTAGCTGTAAACATCTTATAACCGTAGGTCATGACTGGCAAGGAACATGCCTTGCTAGTTTTTTGATGGAGCTGATTTTAAAATAGTGTCACTCTGGCTTTCCTATGTTCCTGCTTTCCTAACAAATCTGGTTCAACTTTTTTTTTTTTTTGATTCAATATAATGTTTTTTTCCCATGCTACCTCATTTACAGCCTATAGATATGGTTGGTCTATGTGTTTCCTTGTTCAGCTATGATTCTTACTTTTTTCAATCACACATGCTTTACGGGGGCTTCCACTACCATGAGCCATATTTTCTATGTTACCAGCAACATGTTTGGGTTTGTTTTTTGTTTTGTTTTTATTTCAAATTTTACTATAGATTTAGGAAGTACTTGTGCAGGTTTGTTAACAGGGGTATATTGCATGACCCTGAGCTTACAATACCAACGAGCCCGTCACTCAGGTAGTGAGCATAATATCCAATAGGTAGTTTTTCAGAACTTGCCTTATCTTCCCTCTCTCCCTGCTCTAGTAATTCCAAGCCTATTTTTCCCATTTTTATGTCCACGTGTTCCCAGCATTTAGCTCCCACTTATAGGTGAGAATATGTGGCATTTGCTTTTCTGTGCCTGCATTAATTTACTTAGGATGATGGCTTCCAGCTGCATCTTTTGTTGCAAAGGACATGACTTTGTTCTTTTTTATGGCTGTGTAGTATTCCATGGTGTATATGTACCACATTTTCTTTATCCAATTCACTGTTGATAGGCATCTACATTGATTCCACGTCTTGGCTATTGTGAATAGTGCAGCAATAAACGTGCATGGTTCAACTTTTATGGTAACAAAGTTGTGAGTTGTTCTTCAGTCATCATGGACCCTCAGGTCATGTAACCTGAGCATGGGCAGGTGAAACAAGTATGCAACCACAGGGAAACCTAATCTTTCAGACTGAGGTACAGGCACCGAATGAAGAAGTGGACACAGGATGGCAAGATCCAGGATCCAACTGGATAGAACCCTGGCATCACTTCATGGCAGGATGCAGTCAGATCATGCCTCCCAGCATCACCTCATTGCAAGATCCAATCAGATTATTCCTCACTACCCTGTGCTTATAAAACCTGACCCAACTCCCAGTTGGGGCAGGCACTGCTTTGGGAGCTTTGTCCAGTGTTCTCTTGACTTTCTGTAAGTAATAAAATCTCCTTGCTAAATCCTCCCTGGCTGTGGTCATTGGGTTGATAACTGACAAGTGACTGAACCCACCTGCTGTGTGGGTAACATTTAGAACATATTTTCCATGTCTTTATTTTCCTTGACTCTCTGCATTAGTGTCTGTGCACCAGATAAAACAGCTTCCTCTCCAGTCTTCATAGGCAGGTCTCATACAGGAGAACACCTTTGCCAATCAGTCCAGACAGAGGTTCTGGGTGCCACTGAAACCTTCATGGTAGTTGAAACCACAATGTTTGTTCTTAATGGTCCTCAGGCATCTAGAGTACGCCAGGTCCTTTCAGTGCTCTCAGTTACGTGAGATAAAATCCAGTTCCTCAGGTAGCAGCCAGAATAACTGGGGTGCTAGTTATTTGGTCTGTGTCCTTTGCTTTCCAGAGAGAAGCTGGAAGCTGGGCTTGATCACTCTGCACTGAGCCAAAGTGGGGAGCAGGGGGAAGGACCCACATGCTTATTAAAAACTGCTCTGAAAGGAAGTACCAGGGCTGTAACAATTATTATTTTAAAAACAACTGCTGTTTTGTTTTGTGTAGCCCCAGAGGTTTAGCAGATGCTGGGCCCTGTCAGCTCAGCAAAACAGGGAAATTAGAAACCAGTCCCTCTGGTAGTCTCTAGAGAAGTTGTGATACCAGATACGTGGTCCAAACCCTTCACTCCTCAGGGATAGGCTAAGAGATGGGAGTTCCTTCCCGATCATATGGCATTGTATTAGGGCTAGGGATTATGATCAGTGTGTGAAAGTTTTTTCCTACCAGTTTTGATGTGGATAGTTTAACACTCACCTAGGGTGCAGGAGTGGCTAATCAGTTTCTGGATTTCCAGTGATGAGAATTTGCCTGTGTGTTGCTGTCGAATTGATGTGTCCAGGATGATGAAGGAGAGTTTAGGGCCTTCTATTCTGCCGTCTTGTGACTCTGACAGTTTCTTTCAATGTTAAACTATCATACGATCTAGTTACTACATTGGTAGACATTTCTCTCACACAAATGACAACTTATATTTACACGAAAGCCTGTATATAAAATGTTCATAACAGCTTTATTCATAATAGTCAAAACTTGTGAACATATATGTCTCACAGTGGGTGAATAATGAAGTAAACTCTGTTACAGGCATACAATGGAATACTACTCAGCAATAAAAAGGAATGGGCTATTGATACATACCACAACTTCCTTGAATCTCAAAGTACTTAGGCTAAGTAAGAAAAACCAATTACTGAAGATCACATTCTGTATGATTGAATTTATGTAACATTCTTGAAATGACAAAATTGTACAGATAGAGAATGAGGGTTATGGATGGGTGAGTGGAGTAGAAGGGGTAGAATGGAGAAAGGGTGGTGTGGATCTCTGTGGTGATGGAAGAGTTTTGTTCCCTCATTGTATCAATGGCATTATCTTAGTTGTGATATTATAGTGTAGTTTTTTAGATGTTACCATTGGGAGAAACTGAGCAAAGAAGATGTGGGATCTTTCTGTAATATTTCTTACAACTGCATGTGAATCTACAACTAGCTCAAAATAAAAAGTTTAATTATAAGATAAAAGCTACATGAAATGAAGCAAAAAATAATTCACCCTTTTCATGCACACAGAGTCAGAGACTGTGACATAATTTGCAGGATCTAGTGCAGAATACAAATGTAAAACATCTGGTTCAAAAATTATTAATAATTTTGAGACTTTGATGATAAAGCATTAAACCACCTATGGAGCGCTTTAAGCATGATGAACTGTGCTACCACACAGATTGCACATTCACATATCTAGTCCTGCAAATGGAATGAGTTTTGCCCATGATCCATTCACCATTGCCTCTTTGGCTCAGTGAATTTTCTTCTTCAGGAGGGTAATTTTCTCTTCTTTCTCTGCTAAGCTGTTTAACAGTAGTTGCCCTGCCTAATGGGCTTCATCCATTTCTCTCAGATTGTTTTCATGATGCACTAGGATGAAGCACACCCTTTCTCCTAGTCTTGAGGAAACATCGATATTCAGAATATTTAAATCCAGGCACTGACCAATCAGAAGAGTTTCTGGCCAATGTTCCACACTTGAGGGAAATGACATTATCTGAACCCTGAAGAAAAAGGTTGTAGATATTCTCCAGATCAAAGCATCGCCAGGAAGATTTTAGTTGTTGAAGTTCGTAATATTTCCTAAAGCAGGTATGAATTACTAGTAACTTAACAGGTATATTAACTGATGAAGTTTTCATTTCTCAGAACAAACCAGTCAAGGAAGGTGCTATTATACTCCTTTTATTCATAGAGATCTTGAGGCTGACAGAGTTTAATCAATATACTATAATTATTGTGTAATAATAAATTACCATAAACGAGGGGTGCTATGATCTCAATATTTGTGTCTCCCACTCCCAAACTCACACGTTGAAATCCTGACTCTCAAGGTGATGGCATTAGCAGATAAAAGCTTTGGGAGGTGATTAGGTCATGAGGGTAGAACACTGATGAATGGGATTAGTGCCCTTACAAAAGGGACCCACCAAAGTTCCCTTGTTCCTTCCACTATGTGAGGACACATCTAGAAGGTGCCATCAATGAACCAGAAAGTAGGCCCTCACCAGGCACCAAATCTGCCAGCGTTCTGATCTTGGACTTCCAGCCTCCTGAACTGTGAGAAATAAATTTCTGTTGTTTGTAAGTTACCCATTTTATGGTATTTTGTTATAGGCCACATGAACTAAAACAAGTGGATTAAAAACAACACAAATTACTATCTTACTGTCTAGAAATGAGAGATTCAAAATGGCTAAAGTCAGGGTGAAAATGATAGGGCTGCATTTCTTTTGGAGGCTCTAGGGAAGAAGCTGTTTCCTTGCCTTTGTCAGCTTCCAGAGGCCACCTGTATTCCTTAGCTTATGGTCCCTTGCTACAGCTTTAAAGCCAGCAGCACAGCGTCTTCAAATCTCTCTCTGACAGTGACATTCCTGCCTTCCCCTAATAAAGACCCATGTGATTAAATTAGGCCCACCTGGATTATCCTCTGTCTTTAGACCCTTAACCACATCTGCAAAACGTCTTTTGTCATGTAAAATAACATCCTTACCTCAAGGTTTTGGGAATTAGCTCATTAATGTCTTTAGGGGGTCATTATTCTGCTTTCCACAAACATTTAAAATTAACTATCAGGCCACAAAAGTCATAAATGAATTGAGCTTGTTTGCCCCAAAGGCTGTGTTCTTTTTTCTTTTTTTTTTTTGAGACGGACTCACTGTCGCCCAGGCTGGAGTGCAGTGGCACAATCTCGGCTCACTGCAACCTCCACCTCCTGTGTTCAAGCGATTCTCCTGCCTCAGCCTCCCAAGTAGCTGGGATTACAGGTGCGCACCACCAGGTCCAGCTAGTTTTTGTATCTTTAGTAGAGACAGGGTTTTGCCATGTTGGCCAGGCTGGTCTCCAACTCCTGACCTGAGGTGATCCACCTGCCTCGGCCTCCCAAAGTGCTGGGGTTACAGGCGTGAGCCACCACGCCCTGCCAGTTGTGTTCTTTTACATCATAATACACTGCCTTTTATATCCCTCACTTATTCAATATCATTACCATCCATCATGCTGTCACAAACACAGAAACCCAAGAAAAGTGGGATACAGGTCATTGAGAATAAATAATTTTTATAAACTTTTGTTCTTTCTTGTAACTTTTTATCAGTCGGCTATTCTAATGAAGCAAAATCTGATAATATATTGCTTTTATACTACTCAGTTGAGACATTCACATCTATTGAGGAGCAATGGGTACTTTGAAGGGGGTTTTTTCTTTCCTTTCATATCCGGTCAATTAGTCATCAATTTCCGCCTTCTAATATAGATACCACTAAAAAATTATATTTTGAAAGAAGAAATTTATTTTCTAAATGAAATTAAAATTACTCTGTATGTGTACTTCTTTTCCTCACACTGGAATTCTCTAGGGACCGTGTAAATGCACATCACTGTATCTTATGTTGGTATCAGTTATTTAACACAAGGTTGCATAAGAAAGTAAGCATGATGCTATGGCTTAGAAGTCATGAGATTCACATAGTTCAATATAAAGCTTCTGTGATAACTGGAGAGTTATTTTGACACATTTCTCCTTTCATAATTTATGCACCAGCCATCTCAGATTTCAGGTGTTTTCCCAACTCTGTGATATATTCTCTTCGCTCTGGGCCTAACTAAAGAAACAAGAAGACTTCCTTCAACTGGAAGACTTCTTCCTCTACCTCAAATGCCTCACTTTATTTTTTAAGTTAATTAATTAATTAATTAATTTTTTCTTTCTTTGAGATGGAGTCTTGCTGTGTCGCCCAGGCTGGAGTGCAGTGGCACGATCTCGGCTCACTGCAAGCTCCGCTTCCTGGTTTCACGCCATTCTCCTGCCTCAGCCTCCTGAGTAGCTGGGACTACAGGCACCCACCACGGCACCCAGATAATTTTTTGTATTTTAGTAGAGACTGGGTTTCACCGTGTCAGCCAGGATGTATTTATTTATTTATTTGAGACAGAGTCTCACTCTGTTGCCCAGGTGGTGCAACCTTGGCTCACTGCAACCTCGGCCTCTAGGGTTCAAGCAATTCTCCTGCCTCAACCTCCCAAGTAGCTGGGATTACAGGTGCAAGCCACCATGCCCAGGTAATTTTTGTATTTTTAGTAAAGATAGGATTTCACCATGTTGGTCAGGCTGATCTTGAACTCCTGACCTCAGGTGATCCACCCACCTTGGCCTCCCAGAGTGCTGAGATTACAGGTGTGAGCCACCATGCCCGGCCTAAATGCCTCACTTTATTTAACTAACTCCAGCTCATTTGATTGGTACTTTCTTGGGAAAACTTCTTCTGGGTTAAGTGCCCTCATTAACTGCTCTCCTAATAAATTATTCTACTGCCATTCACATCTTGTTACAATAAGTCATGCATACCTACTTATTTTTCAGTTCCCTTAAAGGAAGGGACATTACACTCAAAGTCCACCTGGCATGCTGGCTGAAGGGCATGAAGTTTGAAAATATTTGTTAAATGATTATGGACATCTTTAGGACTTCATGAACTTACTTTCAGTTTAGTTTCTACAAAAGGAGAAACTTACAGCAATGTAGAAACAAGAGATTGATATGAATAAATTATGTGACTAACTCACAGATAATATGTCATTTGATATTTGACCTTTAAAGTAGTTTTCATATCAGATCTTTCGGTTATGGGTTCTATAGCTTACTGTGAACTTAGACATATTAGTTAGTCCCTCACCCAAGATCATCTGAAAAATAAAGGTAATAGCCTCATTAGTTAGTTATGCCAATTAAATAAGAACACATGTTTAAACCTCATATTAATGTGTATGGAGCATAGTAAGTAGTAATAAGCTGGAGTTTTATGTTGTCATGCCAGGCTAATAACAGTAAAAGTAATAGTAGTTTCACTGGAAGGTTCAAGATTAGTGTAGAAATTCCAAGATGATGTGAAATTTATCAGGGTTTACCTTCTGTCCCCTTTAAGCTAACAATGAAATCATAAAACGACGTGAAAGGGAAAAGCCTGCCAGTTCATATCCACTTCTGTGTATGATCATATAACTGGAGAGACGTCAAACTCATGCTGAGAACAACTAGAAGGCTAGAGTTGAAGAAAAAGGATTTCATTAAGATTATTAGAGAGTGTTCAAGGCAACTGGAGGGGGAACAAAGATTCTGGAAAGGGGCCACGGGGAAGTGAGTCAGCATTCCAGGAGCCACCCTTCTCTTAGGGGCATCTTGGCAGTGGGTCAGATGCTGAGATTCTGGGGAGAAGGCAGTGGATACCAGGCATTTTTTGCAGGGACAGAAAAATCTCTTCCTAAAGCACTTGAAGGGCCAAAATCCCAAAGAGGAGAGAGGGCCAAAGAAATGAGAAAAATTTTTCTCTCAAGCAATTTTCAAATTGTTAAATTTCACAGGTTAGGAAGAACAGTGTGAAAAACAGACTTCAACTTTTGGCAATCACATGTTGTTTAGGAGACAAAACCAAATTCAACTTCCAACAAAGAGAAGCAGCTTTGATCAAAAGCAGGTTCTCAGATGGAATTACTAGAAGGCTTTATCATAGGTCCTAGGAAAAACTAGAAAGGATGAAATACTAAAGAAAAAGATAGATGGAATCTTACAGAAACTGGAACTCAGCCCTAACTCAACTTCGTTTCTATTCGATTAAGGCAATAGCTGTCCAATCTGGAACTTATTTCTCACAGGTAAGGGGGGGACTACTGTATAGAATTCAAAAAACAGGTAAAATCAATTTATGTTGTCAGAGTTAAGACAGAGATTATATTTGGGGTAACGAGCGTTGCAGGACGTGAGTAGGGCACATAGGATGTTGGTATTGTTTTATGTGGTTTTAAGATATACTTCATTTAGGTACTTGTTACATGTTATATTTGTAATGAATGTGTTTAGTTGTACGCTTATGATTTGTGCACATTACTAAAAACTATATTTTAGTAAAAAGTGCCCTTACCAGCATTTATATACAAGAAATCAATACATCTGACAAGAAGCTCCTGCTGCTAAAGAGCCTCTGTGCTCCTGGATTATTCCACAGGGAGCACAGAAGCTGCACACCGTTCAGGCCCATTTTTGAAACGTTGTTGTAGCAGCCATAGCAGCAACTTCCCAAAATATCTTGCAGAAATTGAAAACAAGATATTTTTTGAATGAACATAAACTCTTGGGAATGAATTTTAATTTGAGTTGTAGGCCGGGCTCGGTGGCTCAAGCCTGTAATCCCAGCACTTTGGGAGGCCGAGACGGGTGGATCACGAGGTCAGGAGATTGAGACCATCCTGGCTAACACGGTGAAACCCCGTGTCTACTAAGAAATACAAAAAACTAGCCGGGCGAGGTGGCGGGCGCCTGTAGTCCCAGCTACTCGGGAGGCTGAGGCCGGAGAATGGCGTGAACCCGGGAGGCGGAGCTTGCAGTGAGCTGAGATCCGGCCACTGCACTCCAGCCGGGGCAACAAAGCAAGACTCCGTCTCAAAAAAAAAAAAAAAAAAAAAGAAAATTGCTGTTGTCTTTACTCACCTAACATTCATTTCCTCTGAGAGTCAACTCCTTCCTTTCAATACATTCTTATTTTCTATCATGATATTGCTTTGTACCACATAAAATACAATTATACTTTTTTAACAGTCAAAAAATTTTAAGTTATCAAGCATTAGTTTCTTTTGTAACCAAAATACTGTTGGAGAAGTAGCTTCAACTTTTTTTCTTTTAAATTCTTACAAACACCAGTTTATTCTGTTGTGATGAGCTGATTTTTGAAATAATTTGTGTTTCATTTGTTCCTCTAGCTACATTTAATTTAAAGGCTTGAAATTCTGAGTTACTGGGGCAGTTACACACTGACATATTTTAGTAGTTGGGCTTTTCTTGGTTTCGTTTTGTTTCGAATCATTCTTGGGGTTGAAAACAGACTGTGGTTTAGATCACTCATGGTAACGGGAGGCAAAATGCATGACAGTAACAATGTGGAGAAAGACATTGCACCATCCGAATTGCCTGCAAACCCAGGTAAAAAGCTGGGATGTAGAGTAAACGTGAGGACTGGAATGGGAAGGTAGCGGTAGTGATGGGCTCACACAGGTAAGGTACTGATCCAGGAAGAAGTTTTCAAGGATAAGAGATGGAATGTGGGAGTCTATAAATTGGCTTATAATTCATGTGAAATATGCATATATTTATATTCACAGTTGTAACAACTAAGGAGAGGGAACAATGAAACATGTAAGACAATGAGATAAGGTTAAGTTTATGATTGAAAATAAAAATAGTGAATTTCACTAAAAAAAAACTACAAACTCTAAAGTGTTACTCAGATACAAGATACTATCATTATTACACAGGTAGAAAACCTACCATGGAAGCTCATAAGAGAGAAAAGGTAGAAAATAGTCTGTAAAGGACATTTACAAATCAACAAAGTAAACAAAGGTTGAAGTAAAAACTTAGGGCATTCTAATGTAATTATGTTAGATTGGATGCACTGGAACTATATATAGAGAGAGCTTTATATGATGATTTATATGATGACTTAGTAAGTGAAAAGCTTTATATGATGATTTAGTAAGTGGGAAAAAAAAGTCTTTTGCCACAGAGAAAATCAAGGTTTTATAACTTAGGACTTAAAAGTTTGGAGTTTTTTTCCTCCCATCTTAAAAGGTAATCAATTTAAAGAAAAGGTAATTCAGAGGGGGAAAAAGATGAACTTTAAATGTTGTTAAATGACTTAATTTGTTTCTTCATTTATTGGGTATTTTGAGCATTTTATACCAACTGCTTTGAAGTATTTGTCAGATAGTTCCAACATCTCTGTCATTTCCCTCCTTGGCTTGTACTGTCTTTCCCCACTGAAGTTTACATTTTCATGGTTCTTCATATGCTGTGTAATATTGGACTGTAATTTGAACTTTTGAATAAATATTTAGTTAGACTGGATCTTATTTAAATTTTGGAGAATATTGATACTATTGTTTTAGCAAGCAATCACACTGGTGGGATGAAGACAATCTGTGGGATCTGGTTCCAATGTCAGTTCCATTCTGAAAGCCTTTGTAGAGCTTTTCAGGTATATGCCTCAACCCGGGGTGAAACTGGCAACTGTGCAATGCTCTATTCATTAGCTCGGGTCTTAACATCTTTAGTATGCCAATTAGAAACACATCTAGGCATGCATAAGTTGAGGGGCAGGTGAATCCAGGAGTTTATAAATAATGTTCATGGATCTCTTTCTAACGTTTCTCCCTCTTCACCATCTGACCAGTACTTTCAGGTTCCCAAGGGATTCTCCTTTCCATCCTCCATGAAACGCGGGGCTCCTTTTATTCTGATGAACCATACACTTCTGCAGTCATTTCTGCATCTTTAAACTCATGTGGCAGAAGGACAGCGAGAAAGAAGAAAAAAAAGCAAGAGGTTTGGCCCCACTCTCATGGAGCCACAACTCTACTGAATGGAGAGGACTGACTTTTCTTTTCTTTTTATTTCTGAGACGGAGTCTCGCTCTGTCACCCAGGCTGGAGTACAGTGGCCGGATCTCGGCTCACTGCAAGCTCCGCCTCCCAGGTTCACGCCATTCTCCTGCCTCAGCCTCCCGAGTAGCTGGGACTACAGGCGCCCGCCACCTCCCCTGGCTAATCTTTTGTATTTTTAGTAGAGACGGGGTTTCATCGTGTTAGCCAGGATGGTCTCCATCTCCTGACCTCGTGATCCGCCTGCCTCGGCCTCCCAAAGTGCTGGGATTACAGGCGTGGGACACCGCGCCTGGCTGAGGATTGATCTTTCTCAAGGTTTTGGCTATTGCATGTTGCTGTAGTTTCCACTACCATCATCAGATTGCCTGAGGTTTGAGGCACATGGCAGTGTAGACAAGAGAGAGGGAGAAAAAATAAATGTGGTGTTTTCAAACTCTATTTGAGGTAGGAGTTTGCTTTTTTGTTCCTCAAACCATACCTCTAGTGCTTCTCCTGGAGCCCTCTATTTTTATGCTGACAGATGCTCAATTCCATGTTTCTGGCTGTATTAAGTTCAGGGCAGTGATGTTAGAGGAGGGAAATTTAAATTCACCACTGGTTTGATGGCTCTTTAAATTTGGATATTCTTGTAAGATCTGCTGCTAGTATATCCTTTTTCCTTTTGCTCTTTTTTTGGTTTAAAGACCATATTTTTAGAGCCATTTTGGGATCACAGCAAAATTGTGAGAAAGATAGTTTTTTTGTTGTTGTTTGTTTTTCATTTTCTCCTTGTTGCCACACATACGTAGACTCTGTCTTAGCCTGTTTTGTGCTGCTATTACAGAATACCCAAGACTGGGTAATTTATAATGAACAAAATCTATTGGCTCATAGTTCTGGAGGCTGGAAAGTTCAAGACTGAGAGACACATCTGGTGAGGGCCTTTTTGCTCCATCATCCCATGGCAGAATTTGGAAGGGCAAGAGAGCACATGCATAAGAAAGAGAGAGAGCAAGAGGCACCAAACTTGCTTTGATAACAAATCCACTTTCGTGATAGTAAACCCACTCCCATTATAAAGACATCATGACCTGATTCCCTCCCTGGCTCTTTCAAGTACTCCAATCAGTGGTAGGTTCAGTCTTTTTACATAGTCCTGTAGTTCTTGGAGGTTTTGTTCATTCCTTTTCATTCTTTTTTCTCTAGTCTTGTCTGTCTGCCTTATTTCAGCAAGATAGTCTTTAAGCTCTGGTATTTTCTCTTCTGCTTGGTCAATTTGGCTATTGATACTTGTGTTTGCATCATGATGTTCTCGTGCTGTGTTTTTCAGCTCCATCAGGTCATTTATGCTCTCGCTAAACTGGTTATTCTGGTTAACAGCTCCTGTAATCTTTTATCATGCTTCTTAGCTTCTTTGCATTGGGTTAGAACATAATGCTGTAGCTCGGAGAAATTCATTATTACCTACTTTCTGAAGCCTACCTCTGTCAGTTCATCCATCTCAGCTTCAGCCTCGTTCTATGCCCTCGCTGGAGAAGTGTCGCGATCATTTGGAAGAGAAGAGGCATTCTGGCTTTTGGAATTTTCAGGGTTTTTGCATTGTTTTTTTCCTCATCTTTGTGGATTTATCCACCTTTGATCTTTGAGGCTGATGACCTTTGAATGGGGTTTTTGTGGAGTCTTTTTTGTTGATGTTGTCTTTGTTACTTTCTGTTGGTTTGTTTATCTTCTAACAGTCAGCCTTTCTGCTGCAGATCTGCTGCAGTTTACTGGGGAGCCACTCCAGACCCCGTTCACCTGGGTATCACCAGTGGAGGCTGCAGAACAGCAGACCGCTGCCTGCTTCTTCCTTCGGAAGTCTCGCCCCTGAGGGACACTGGCCTGATGCCAGCCGGAACGCTTCTGTATGAGGTGTCTGGTGACCCTTGTTGGGAAGTCTCACCCAGTCAGGAGGCACAGGATCAAGGACCCGCTTATGTAGAGAGTCTGATGTTCCCTTAGCAGAGCTGGTGTGCTGTATTGGGGGAATCCCACTCACCTGGTTCATCTGGTCTCTTCAGAGCCAGCAGGAAAGATTAAGTCTGCTGAATCTGAAACTGCCTCTCCCCTCAGGTACTCTGACTTAGGGAGATGAGAGTTCTGTCTGTAAGCCCCTGACTGGAGCTGCTGGAATGCTTGCAGGAATGGCCCGCCTGGTGAGGAGGGATGGCTCAGGGTCCCACCTAAAGAGGCAGTCTGGCCACAACCTGCCACAGCACTTTGCTGCACTGTGGGAAATTTGGCCCAGTCCAAACCTCTCAGGCTCCTTTGCACTGTCAGGGGCAAACCGCCAACTACTGGTGGTCACCCCTCCCGGCAGGAACTTGGTCATTCCAGGCACACTCCAGACTACTCTGCTGGCAGCGGGGATCTCAAGTCAGTGGGTCTTAGCTTGCAGGGATCCACAGGAGTAGAACCCATTGATTGAGACTGCTGGGCTCTCCTCCTTGGCTTCGGCCCCCTTTCCATGGGACTGGATGGTTCTCCTGCCTCACTGGAGTTCCACGAACCACTGGAGCATGTAAAAACTCCCGCAGCTCAGGGCCTGCCTAAACAGCCACCAATGGGAGTGGCTGTCATTGGTTTGCCCAAGTTTGTGCTTGAGACCCAGGGCCCTGGTGGTGTAGGCTCATAAGGGAATCTTCTGATCTGCAGATTGCAAAAATCTGTGGGAGAAGCATAGTACCCCTGGTGGATAGGACAGACCCTCCCCACTTCCCTTACCTCAGGGAGGCAGGTCTCCCCGCCCTGGGCAACTCCTGGGTGAAGTCACACCCCACCTGCTTTCTCCTTGCTTTCTGTGGGTTGCACCAGCTGCCCAATGAGATGAACTTGGTACCTCAGATGGAGATGCAGAATTCACCTGCCTTCCACATTCATCTCACTAGGAGCTTCAGACCAGAGCTGTTTCTATTTGGCCATTTTGGCCCCTCCCGTCAAGTATGTTTTCTTTTGTAAGAAACTGCCAAAGTGGCTGTAGCATTTAGCTTTCTTACCAGTAATGCATGAGACTTCCGGTTGCTCCACATCCTTGCCAGCATTTGATATTGTTAGTGTTTTAATGTAACGCTTAAGTAATATGTAATGATATCTCATTGTTTTAACTTGCAATTCTCAAAGGACATATGATATTAATAATTTGTCTTCTCATTATTTTGATTATGTCTTTTGCAGATCAAAAGTTTTTAGTTTTAATGAAGTCCAGTTTATCAGTTCTTTCTTTCATGGATTGTGCCTTTGGTATGATATCTAAAAAGTCATCACCATACCCAAAGTTATCTAGGCTTTCTCTTATGTTATCTTCTATGAGTTTTACAGTTTTGTGTTTTACATTTAGGGCTATGATACATTTTGATTTATTTTTGGGAAAGAGGCAAAATCTGGGCCTAGATTCATTTATTTGTATGTGGGTGTCTAGTTGTTCAGCATCATTTGTTGAAAAGACTATCTTTTCTTAATTGTATTGCTTTTGCTCTTTTATCAAAGATCAGTTGACTATATTTATCTGGGTCTATTTATTTTTAGTCTACTTCTCTGCTTTCTATCCTTTTTCATTAATATATTTGTCTTTCTTTTTTTTTAAGAGTCGGAGTCTTGCTCTGTCGCCCAGGCTGGAGTGCAGTAGCGCGACCTCGGCTCACTGCAAGCTAAGCTCTGCCTCCTGGGTTCACACCATTCTCCTGCCTCAGCCTCCCAAGTAGGTGGGACTACAGATGCCCACCACTACCCCCAGCTAATTTTTGTATTTTTAGTAGAGACGAGGTTTCACCATGTTAGCCAGGATGGTCTCAATCTCCTGACCTCGTGATCTGCCTGCCTCGGCCTCCCAAAGTGCTGGGATTACAGGAGTGAACCACCACGCCCGGCCTTATTTGTCTATTCTTTAACAAATACCACATTGTCTTGATTACTGTAGCTTCAGAGTAAATCATGAAGTCAGGTAGTATCAGTTGTTTAACTTTGCTCATCTCCTTCAATAATGTGTTTGCTTTTCTGGGTCTTTTGCTTATCTATACAAACTTTAGAATCAGTTTGTTGATATTTGCACAATAACTTGCTGAGATTATTACTATCATTGCATTTAATCTGTAGATTAAGCTGGGAAGAATTGATATCTTGGCAATGTTGAGTCTTTCTCTCCATGAACACAAAATACTTCTCCATTTATTTAGTTCTACTTTGATTTCATTCATCAGTTTGTAGTTTTCCACATATAGATTTTGTACATATTTTGTTAGATTTATACCTAAGTATTTTATTTCTTGAATGCTAATGTGTATGGCACTGTGTTCTCACATAAAAGTCTGTTTGTTTGTTTCTGGCATATAGAAAAGTGATTGACTTTTGTAGATTAGCCATGCATTCTACAACCTTACATATCAATAACCTTGCATATCAGTTCCCAGAATTTTCAATTCTTCAGGATTTTCTACATGGATGATTATGTCATCTGCAGAGAAATACAGTTTTATTTCTTACTTTCTCATCTGTGTACCTTTTATTTCCTTTATTTCCTTTTCTTGTCTTACTGTGCTATCTAGCACTTCCAGAACAATGTCGTAAAGCATTGGTGAGAGGGACATCTTTGCCTTGTTCTCGATCTTAATGGGGAAAATTCAGGTTTCTCACCATACTTGAGGATGTTAGGTGTAGATTATTGTAGATATTCTTTATTAAGGTGAAGAAGTTCTTCCCTATTTCTAGTTTACTGAGAGTTTTTGTCACAAATCCATGTTGAATTTTGTTTACTGAGAGTTTTTATCACAAATGGCTATTGAATTTTGTTAAATTTTTTCGTATATATTGATATAACCAAGTGAATTTTTTAGCTTGTTAATGTTATGGATAACAATTGATTTTTGAATGCTGAACTTGCCTTAAATAGCTGAAATAAATTTCACTTCATCACAGTGTATAATTCTTTTTATACATCATTGGATTGGATTTGCTAAAGTTTTGTTGAGGTTTCGCATCTATGTTCATGGGGTATAGTGGCCCATAGTTTTCTTTTCCTGTAATGTCTTAATCTGATTTTCCTATTAGGATAAAGCTGGCCTCATAGAATGAGTTAAGAAGTGTCTCTCTGCTCTGACTTGTAAAACAAATTATAGAGAATTGGTATAATTTTTCCCTTAAATGTTTGGTTGAATTCACCAGCAAGTCCATCTTGACATGGTGCTTTCTGTTTTGGAAGGTCTTCTGTACATAACTTCTGTAATAAATGTAAACATATTTAGGTCATCTATTTCTCCATGTATGAGTTTAGAGAAATTATGTCTCTCAAGTGACTGATCCTCTGTGTGGACATAGAACTGTCCATTTTAGCATCCATGGGATCTGTAGTAATAGCTACTTATTTATTTCTGATACGGGTAATTTGTGTCCTTCCTCTTTTCTTCTTAATCACCCTGGCTAGAGCCTTATGCATTATTTTTAATCTTTCAAAACCTAGTTTTGGTTGTGATAACTTTTTCTATTAATGTCCCATTTTTTATTTTTGCTCTGATTATTTCTTTTCTTCTGTTTACTTTGTACCTGATTTGCTCTTCTATTTCTAGTTTCCTAAGGTATAAACTTAGCTAATTAATTTTAGATCTTTATTTTTTTCTAATAGATGCATTCAATGCTATCAATTTCTCTTTAAACAATGCTTTTACTGTATCCCACAAATTTTGTTAAGCTGTATTTTCATTTTCATTTAGTTGAAATATTTTTAAATTTCTATTGTGATTTCTTCCTTGACCCATATGTTGTTTAGAAACATATTGTTTAATCACCACATGTTTGTGGAGATGAGTGGGATTTAAAACTTTTCTTTGTTATTGACTCTAATTTATTTACATTGTGGTCTGTATGATTTCTATTTTGTTAAATTTGCTAGGGTATGTTTTACAGCCCAGAAGGTGGTCTATTATGGTGACTATTCCATGTAATCTTGAGAGTGTATATTCTGCTGTTGTTGCACAAAGTAGTCTATAGATGTCAATTATATTCAGTTGATTGATGGTGTTGCTGAGTTCACCTAAGTTCTACTGATTTTCTCCCTGCCAGATCTGTGCATTTCTTTCTTTCTTTTTATTTTTTCTATTTTGTTGTTTTTGAGACAGAGTCTCGCTCTGTCACCCAGGCTGGAGTGCAGTAGTGCAGTCTCATCTCATTTCAACCACTGCTTCCCGGGTTCAAGCAATCCTCCCCCCTCAGTCTCCTGAGTAACTGGGAATACCAGCACATACCACCACACTTGGCTCATTTTTGTCTTTTTGTAGAGACAGAGTTTTACCACATTGCCCAGGTTGGTCTTGAACTCCTGAGATCAAATAATCCAGTCTTTTTGGCATCCCAAGGTGCTGAGATTACAGGCATGAGCCACTGTACCCTGCTGGATCTGTGCATTTCCAATAAAGTGTTGTTGAAATCACCAACTAGGAAAATGAATTCATTGATTTCTCCTTGCAGTTCTATTAATTTTTGCCTCATGTAGTTAAATACTCTCTTGTTAGGTGCATGCACATTTAGGTTTGTTATGTGGAAACATAACATAGTTTCTTGGAAAACTAATTCTTATACCATTATGCAATAATTTTCATCATTCCTGATAAATTTCCTTGCTTTGAGGTTTGTTCTGTTTGAAATTTGTATAGCTTCTCCTGCTTTCTTTTGTTTGTACCAGTATGATATATATACATGTACATATATTTACAATCCATTTACTTTTAGTTTTTATATTTAAAGTGCATTTCCTGCAGATATCATGTAGTTTAATCTCTGATTTTTAACTGGTGCATTTAGATCATTGATATTAAACTGATTATTAACATAGGTGGATTAAATATCTACCATATTTCTTTCTGTTTTCTATTTTTTGCCTTTGTTCTTTGTTTCTATTTCGTTTTTCACTCTCTTCAGAGACAGAGTCTCATTCTGTTCATTAGGCTGGAGAGTGATGGTGTAATTATAGCTCCCTGTACCCTTGAAATCCTAGGCCCAAGTGATTCTCCCACCTAAGCCCTGAGTACCTGGTATTACAGGCATATGCCACAAAGCCTGGCTAATTTTTATTTAATTTTTGTAGAGAGAGAGTCTTGCTACGTCTCCCAGTCTGGTCTTGAACTTCTGGCCTCAAATGATCCTCCTGCCTCAGTGTCCGAAAGGGTTGGGATTATAAGTGTAAGCTACCACACCCAGCCTTGTCTTCCATTTTTTTCCCTGTATGTTTAGTTTTTAACTTAGCATTTATAAAGTTCTATTTTTTTCTCATTCTTGGTATATCAATTATACTTTTAAAAATGTGATTTTAGGCCAGGCGTGGTGGCTCAAGCCTGTAATCCCAGCCCTTTGGGAGGCCGAGACGAGCAGATCACGAGGTCAGAAGATCGAGACCATCCTGGCTAACACGGTGAAACCCTGTCTCTACTAAAAAATACAAAAAACTAGCCAGGCGAGGTGGCGGGCACCTGTAGTCCCAGCTACTCGGGAGGCTGAGGCAGGAGAATGGCGTGAACCTGGGAGGCAGAGCTTGCAGTGAGCTGAGATCCAGCCACTGCACTCCAGCCCGGGTGACAGAGCGAGACTCCATCTCAAAAAAAAAAAAAAAAAAAGTGATTTTAGTGGTTACCCTAGTGTTTGCAATATACACTCACAACTAACATAAGTTTGCTTTCAAATAATACTATACCATTTCACAGGTACTGTGAGTATCTTCTAATAAAAAAATCCTAATTCCCTGCTTTTATCCCATGGGTCATTTCTGTTATTTATTTTATTTACATATAAGAATACATAAGCATATAAATCTATATATATAAGCACACATATTTAATATATTGGTACTATTATTATTTTGAACAAATTGTCATTTGTTAGATCAATTAAGAATAAGAAAAATAAATAGTTTTATTTTACCTTCACTTATTTTTTATATACTTCCTTTTTCATATAATTTATGTTTCTAACCTGTATAATTCTCTTTCCATTTAAAATAATTGCATTTACCTTTTTTGTTTTTTGATATAAGACAGGTCTACTGGCAACAAGTTATCTCAGTGTTTGTCTAAAATAGTATTTGTTTGTCATTCATTTTGAAGAATTTTTTAGGCTAAAGAATTCTAAGTTAATAAGGTTTTTTTCTCTTAATACTTTAAATATTTGTTTCCACTGTCTTCTTACTTGCATGGTTTTTGAGGAGAATGTAAAAGTCATTTTTATCTTTGTTTCTCTACATGTAGAATTTATTTTCCTCTGGATTCTCTTATGATTTCTTAAATATTTTATAAAGGGGGTACAGGGGCATATGTGAACTCTATATTTTTCATTCAGTATTTCTGTCAACTTAAACTGCTAAAAACTAAAATCTGTTGATTAAGACAAATATCTTGGGAAACATCAGTGTAAAGCTTGCTAATGTCTCTAGTGTTGCGGGGAATGTTAGAGAAAAATACGCCTATTTAGCTAAGGACAAATCTAGATAAATTAACTAGAAGTGTGAATTGTATACAAGAGATTGTGTCAGAACAGGGTTCCAATAATAAACTTTATAAGAGGTTTTAGATAACCTAAGACATTTTGAAATATAACACAGATACAGGAAATTATACAATACAAATATGTAGCTTGATTAATTATTGTAAGATAAACACCTTTGTTGACTCCTGATATGGCCTAGCTGTGTCTTCACCCAAATCTCATCTTGAATTGTAGTTCTCATAATCCCCACTTGTCATGGGAGGGACCCAATGGGAGATAACTGAATCATGGAGGTGGTTACCCTTCATGCTGTTCTCGTGATAGTGAGTGAGTTTTCGTGAGATCTGATGGTTTTATAAGGGGCTTTTACCCCTTTGTTAGGCACTTCTCTCTCCTGCTGCCACGTGAAGAAAAACATGTTTGCTTCTTCTTCCATCATTATTGTAAGTTTCCTGAGGCCTCCCCAGCCATGCAGAACTGTGAGTCAATTAAACTTTCCTTTTAAATTATCCAGTCTCGGGCAGTTCTTCATAGCAGTGAGGATGGACTAATACAACTACTAACATTGTCTGAGAAAGATCCTTGTTATGTGGCTCAGAGACCTTCTATGTATTCTGAACTATTCACTCTCCTATCCTTCCAAGAATAACACTAATTTGACCTCTACCATAATCACTTTATCATTTCAGTTTTGCCTTTTTTCCTCCAAAACAATGCCTTTTAAGTCTATTTTAATCAATAGATCTCCTCTTAATATCGTTTAAAAATATTTCTTTACATTTTTAGACAGGAATCAGAATAACTTGCTATGTTGAATTTCCAACGATTTGGATGTTGATTTCATTCCTGTGGTTTAGTTGACATGAATCTCTCCAATTGAAAGGGTAACCTGAATATGGTAGCTGGAAAGTTAAAATCAATTCTTTTAACT
Organism: Macaca nemestrina; assembly: GCF_043159975.1. Classification (NCBI taxonomy): domain Eukaryota; kingdom Metazoa; phylum Chordata; class Mammalia; order Primates; family Cercopithecidae; genus Macaca; species Macaca nemestrina. Next base: position 133,260,859 of record NC_092134.1, read on the forward strand.
TTTGAAAATTATTACACTGTAGAGATAGAATAGTAAGTTCATAAGATGACAGGTCATTTGCATCCTCTAGTGAAAAGGGAAGGAATTAAATAAAAATAACATTTTGATGGTTAATGTTTCTGGCAGTATTATGTATGTATTTAATTGCTAAAATGTTTTTCAATAATTTTTTCCAGGTTATCGGCATTCAAAAGAGCATTCTGGTAAAGCTACCTTAATTTGGCCTTTATTTTTCTTAATCATGTTTCTGACAATCATAGTGTGTGGAATGGTTGTTGCTTTAAGTGGTAAGTGAACTGTAATCTTCATTCATCTAGAGAGAATTATACTTGTAAAAAGAAGAGAAAGAATCTAAATAATTTTACTATTCTTTACAGCTTTTAATATATTGTCTCACTAATTGAGTTAGACTCCAATAGCTTTTTAAGTGGCATCAAAAATTTTAATTATGTAAATAGGGTTCACACTATTCCAAGTTTAGTGAAATGATCAGAATCTTCAGAAGGTAGAAGACAGACCACTATTCCTTAAGAATACTGATGCAAAAATTTTAAAAAATAGTAAACTGAAAAATAGTCCCTTATCCAATCTAGGGACATAGTTAATTTTACCTCCACAACAGCCTTGTTTCATGAAAAATAGCAAAACAGATGGTTTAAAGTATACAAAACTACTAAGTGGCTATAACATCACAGGCAGCCTGGTCTTTCTTCCTAGCTGTTTGAGCATGTTCTGGCCCTTGTTTTTTTTAGCATATGTAGCCCATCTCCCTCGAAAACAAACTCCTTTTAGTGATTGTACCCTAAAAGCAATTTAGCTATAAAAATTATCTTGTACCTCAAAACATGCTTGCATTGCATCTAATATAAACCAAGCTGAGACATAGAAAACTACAAAAACACTTTCCCCAAACCTCATGCCACTCTACGTATCAACCTAAAATCTACCCCCATTATTGGATTCTGAAGTAATTTCAGAGAGACCCTTCAAATACTGCTTACATAACTTAGAGTCAGCAATACTTGGAACACTCCATGTTCTAGATAATTCCTATTCATTTGCGAATCTTTTGCTTATTATCTTTTGCCATTTTGAAACCACAGATACATTATAACACTTTATACATTTATGAAGCAAAAATAATTTTTTTATTTCAGAGACTTAAGTCAACTAATTATAACTATTTAAGAAAGATTGGAAGGAGACAATTTTTGTGGTCTGTAGATACCTCAATATTAATCAAGGGAATGTATTCTAAAATATAATTTAAATTTATAGCCTTTTTTTTTTTACAGTAAGCATATGAAATTGACACTTATGATTGTTTTCCTTTATTATCCATTATGTGTTTCTCTTCCTTTCAGCTAGCACTTTGACTGGAAATGATTTCTTGTGTGGAGCCAATAGCTGGAGCCATCTTTTAATCTGGTCATTTTCTTTCTTTCTTTTTTTAAATGTGTTATTATTTATTACTTTGTATCATTTTTATGTTTTATTTAACATTTAGATTGTTAGTTAACTATTCAGATATGGTATTTCCCCATTTAGATCAAGTTTTTTTTTTTTTTTTTTTTTTTTTTTTTTTTTTGAGACGGAGTCTCGCTCTGTCGCCCAAGCTGGAGTGCAGTGGCCGGATCTCAGCTCACTGCAAGCTCCGCCGCCCAAGTTTACGCCATTCTCCTGCCTCAGCCTCCCGAGTAGCTGGGACTACAGGCGCCTGCCACCTCGCCCGGCTAGTTTTTTGTATTTTTTAGTAGAGACGGGGTTTCACCGTGTTAGCCAGGATGGTCTTGATCTCCTGACCTCGTGATCCGGCCGTCTCGGCCTCCCAAAGTGCTGGGATTACAGGCTTGAGCCACCGCGCCCGGCCTAGATCAAGTTATTAAGATTGGCTTTAGTTATAAAAATTCCTAATAGAGCTTTGCAGTTATAGCTCTGGTCCCCGACTTTTTTTTTTTTTTTTTAATTATACCTTAAGTTCTGGGATAAATGTGTAGAACCTGCAGGTTTGTTACATAGGTATACACGTGCCATGGTGGTTTGATGCACCCATAAGCCTGTCATCTATATTAGGTATTTCTCCTAATGCTATCCTTCCTGTTCCCCCCAACCCTCAACAGCCCCAGTGTGTGATGTTCCCCTCCCTGCATCCATGTGTTCTCATTGTTCACCTCCCACATGTGAGTGAGAACCTGCAGTGTTTGGTTTTCTGTTCCTGTGTTAGTTTGATGAGAATGATGGTTTCCAGTTTCATTAGTCTCCCTGCAAAGAATATGAACTCATTCTTCTTTATGGCTGCATAGTATTCCATGGTATATATGTGCTATATTTTCTTCATCCAGTCTATCACTGATCAGCATTTGGATTGGTTCCAAGTCTTTGCTATTGTGAATAGTGCTGCAGTAAACATACATGAGCATGTGTCTTTATAGTAGAATAATTTATAATCTTTTGACTATATGCTCAGTAATGGGATTGCTGGGTCAAATGGTATTTCTGGTTCTAGATCCTTGCGGAATCGCCATGCTGTCTTCCACAATGATTGAGCTAATTTACACTCCCATCAACAGTGTAAAAGCGTTGCTATTTCTCTGCATCCTCTTCAGCATCTGTTGTTTCCTGACTTTTAAATGATTGTCGTTGTAACTGGCCTAAGATGGTATCTCATTGTGGTTTTGATTTGAATTTCTTTAATGATCAGTAATGATGAGCTTTTTATCATGTATTTGTTGGCCACATATATGTATTCTTTTGTGAAGTCTCTGTTCATATGTTTTGCCCATTTTTTGATGGAGTTTTTTGTTTTTTTCTTGTAAATTTAAGTTCCTTGTAGATTCTAGATATTAGCCCTTTGTCAAATGGATAGATTACAAAATTTTTTGATAATTTTTTTTTTGTTTGCTGTGCAGAAGCTCTTTAGTTAAATTAGATCGCATTTGTCAATTTTGGCTTTTGTTGCCATTGCTTTTGGTGTTTTAGACATGAAGTCCTTGCCCGTGCCTATGTCCTGAATGGTGTTGCCTAGGTTTTCTTCTAGGGGTTTTATGGTGTTAGGTCTAACATTTAAGTCTTTAATCCATCTTGAATTAATTTTTGTAAAAGGTATAAGGAAGGGATCCAGTTTCAGCTTTCTACATATGGCTAGCCAGTTTTCCCAGCACCATTTATTAAATAGGGAATCCTTTCCCCATGGCTTGTTTTTGTCAGGTTTGTCAAAGATCAGATGGTTGTAGATGTGTGGTGTTATTTCAGAGGCCTCTATTATGTTCCATTGGTCAATATATCTGTTTTGGTACCAGTACCATGCTGTTTTGATTACTGTAGCCTTGTAGTATAGTTTGAAGTCAGGTAGCATGATGCCTCCAGCTTTGTTTTTTTGCTTAGGATTGTCTTAGTATACAGGCTCTTTTTGGGTTCCATATGAAATTTAAAGTAGTTTTTTTTTTTTTTTTTAATTCTGTGAAGAAAGTCGATGATAGCTTGATGGGAATAGCAATGAATCTATAGATTACTTTGGGCTGTATGACCATTTTAATAATATTGATTCTTCCTATCCATGAGCACGGAATGATTTTCCATTTGTTTGTGTCATCTCTTATTTCCTTGAGCAGTGGTTTGTAGTTCTCCTTGAAGAGGTCCTTCACATCTCTTGTAAGTTGTATTCTTAGGTATTTTATTCTTTTAGTAGTGACTGTGAATGAAAGTTCACTCATGATTTGGCTCTCTGTTTGTCTGTTATTGGGGTATAGCAATGCTTGTGATTTTTGCACATTGATTTTGTATCCTGAGAATTTGCTGAAGTTGCTTATCAGCTTAAGAAGTTTTGGGGATGAGGCGATGGGGTTTTCTAAATATGCAATTATGTCATCTACAAACAGAGACAATTTGACTTCCTTTCTTCCTATTGAATACATTTTATCTCTTTCTTTTACCTGATTGCCCTGACCAGAACTTCCAATACTATGTTGAATAGGAGTGGTGAGAGAGGGCATTCTTACCTTGTGCCAGTTTACAAAGGGAATGCTTCCAGCTTTTGGCCACTCAGTATGATATTCGCTATGAGTTTGTCATAAATAGCTCTTATTATTTTTAGATATGGTCTATCAATACCTAGTCTATTGAGTGTTTTTTGCATGAAGGGATGTTGAATTTTATAAAAGGCCTTTTCTGTATCTATTAAGATAATCATGTGGTTTTTGTCATTTGTTCTGTTTATGTAATGGATTACTTTATTAATTTACATATATTGAACTAGGCTTTCATCCCAGGGATGAAGCTGACTTGATTGTGGTGGATAACCTTTTTGACATGCTGCTGGATTCAGTTGGCCAGTATTTTTTGAGGATTTTTGCATTGATGTTCATCAGGAATATTGGTCTAAAATTATCTTTTTTTTGTTGTATCTCTGCTAGGTTTTGGTATCAGGATGATGCTGGTCTCATATAATGAGTTAGGGAGAATTTTCTCTTTTTCTATTGTTTGGAATAATTTCAGAAGGAATGGTACCAGCTCCTGTTCACACCTCTGGTAGAATTTGGCTCTGAATCTGTCTGGACCTGGGCTTTTTTTGGTTGGGTAGGCTATTAATTACTGCCTCAATTTTGGAACATGTTATTGGTCTATTCAGGAATTCAATTTCTTCCTTGTTTAGTCTTGGGAGGGCGTATGTGTCCAGGAATTTATCCATTTCTTCTTTGCCTGGGTATTGCTAGCAAAAGCTGCAGAAAAGCAAAGATTGCTACCTGCTCCTTCCTTTGGAAGCTTCATCCCAGAGGGGCACCCACCAGATGCCAGCTGAACTCTCCTGTATGAGGTGCCTATCAACCCCTGGTAGGAGGTATCTCCCAGTCAGGAGGCATGGGGGTCAGGGACCCACTTGAGAAGGCAGTCTTTCCCTTAGAAAAGCTCGAGCTCTGTGCTGGGAGATCCATGGCTCTTTTCAGAGGTGGCTGGCAGGAACATTTAAGTCTGCTGAAGCCACAACCACAGCCACCCTTTCCCCCAGGTGCTCTGTCCCAGGGAGATAAGAGTTTTATCTATAAGCCCCTGACTGGGGCTGCTGCCTTTCTTTCAGAGACGTCTTGCCCAGAGAGAAGGAATCTAAAGAGGCAGTCTGGCTGCAGTAGCTTTGCTGCACTGTGGTGGGCTCTGCCCAGTCCAAACTTCCCCGTGGGCTTTGTTTACACTGTGAGGAGAAAACTGCCTACTCAAGCCTCAGTAATGGCGGATGCTCCTCCCCTCACCAAACTTGAGCATCCGGGGTCCACTTCAGACTGCTGTGCTGGCAGCAAGAATTTCCAGTCAGCGGACCTTAGCTTGCTGGGCTCTGTGGGGGTTGGACCCACTGAGCAAGACCACTTGGCTCCCTGGCTTCAGCCCCTTTTCCAGTAGAGTGAATGGTTCTGTCTCAGTGGGTTCCAGGCACCGGTGGGGCATTGAAAAAAAACTCCTGCAGCTAGCTTAGTGACTGCCCAAACAGCCGCCCAGTTTTGTGCTTGAAAACCAGGGTTCTCGTGGTGTAGGCACTCTAGGGAATCTCCTGGTCTGTGGGTTGCAAAAAACCATGGGAAAAATATAGCATCTGGGCCAGATAGCACCTTCCCTCACAGCACAGTCCCTCATGGCTTCTCTTGGCTAGGGGAGGGAGCTCCCCCACCCCTTGTGCTTCCTGGGTGAAGCAACGCCCCATCCTGCTTCTGCTTGCCCTCCGTGGGCTGTACGCACTGTGTAACCAGTCCCAGTGAGATGATCCAGGTACCTCAGTTGGAAATACAAAAATCACCTGCCTTCTGCATCGGTCTCACTGGGAGCTACAGACCAGAGCTGTTCCTAATCAACCATCTTGCCCTCTCTGGTCTGGTCATTTTCTTTAAACTGGTTGATACAGGAGCAGTGATAGCACAACAAAGATGCACAGATTTGGGGAAAGTCATCCTGCCTTATGGTCTGGTTCAAGGAATTACATTGTAATAGTTATAATTTGGTACCTAGTTTGTGATACCAAACCAGGTACAATACATGTTTGCCTGGTGTTATGATTTGACATTCAGATTACACCAGTTATTATTCATAACCAAGCATGATTTCTCATCTCATAAGAGCCAAATCCAAGGATAGTGATGCCAATTGGTAGTAATGATTCTATGAATACCCAGCATTCTGGTCTATCATAGACACTTTCAGAACTGTTGAGTTGAAGCGAGAAGGGAATCATATAACAGAAGATGAACAGTCAGCTACTAGGTCCTCAGTGACAACTATCTGGAGAAACATTCATTGCTTTAGATCCCACGTGAAGAGAGCATTTCTCCTGATTATATAAGAAGTGTGTCAGAAAAGCCTGTCCATGAGGTATTGCTGCCTTCAAACTGTAGAAAACCTCACTAAATCTCCTTAGTGGAAGGAAGCTCACTGTACAACAACTTATTTCATATTTATGATAGTATTTAGACATATACGAGGCCTTTTCACATCAAGAAACCTTATTCACATGAGGTGTCTATGTCCTGCCCTTCATTTTACTAAGTCATCTAGAGCAGCAGTCCCCAACCTTTTTGGCACAAGGGACCAGTTTTGTGAAAGACAACGTTTTCATAGACTGGGGTCAAAGAATGGTTTGGGGATAATTTAAGTGCATTTCTTTTATTGTGCCCTTTATTTCCATTATTATTACATTGTGTAATAATATATAGTAAAATAATTATACAACTCAACATAATGTAGAATCAGTGGGAGCCCTGAGCTTGTTTTTCTGAAAGTAGATGCTACCATCTGTGAGTGATGGGAGACAGTAACAGATCATCAGGCATTAGATTCTCACCAGGAGCCCACAACCTAGATTCCTCACATGAGCAGTTCCCAATAGGGTTTTCACTCCTATGAGAATCCAATGCCACTGCTGATCTGACAGGAGGAGGAGCTCAGGAGGTAATGAGTGATGGGGAGTGGCTGTAAATACAGATGAAGCTTCACTCATTCATTCACTGCTTACCTCCTGCTGTACGGCCTGCTTCCTGACTTACCATGGACCAGTACTGATCCATGGCCTAGCGGTTGGGGACCCCTGATCTAGAGCACGTGGAGAACTATCTGTTCTCCAAAGCTGATCAAATGCTATCATTAATGTATCTAATATTTTAAGAAAGGTTGACACTGTTGAGAGCCAAATAGATACATGGCCCAGCGCAAGGTTAAGTAATTCCTTTTTCAGCTCACCCCCTGCTGAAGGCATGAGTTTGCATCTCAGTTTTGCCATTTGCTATGTAATGTATACAATTATATTTAGCATCATATTTCTCATTTGAAAAATGAAAATAATACATTTAATACTTAATGAGAGTGTCAGAGAGTATATTAGCACTTGGTAATTTATACAATACGATATAAAAGTATAAATTTTTATTTTATTTTATTTTTTAAATTTTATTTATTTTTATTTTATTTTCAGCAATAAGAGCTAACTGCCATCAAAAGCCATCAGTATGTCTTCAAGCTGCATGCCCAGAAAGCTGGATTGGTTTTCAAAGAAAGTGTTTCTATTTTTCTGATGACACCAAGAACTGGACATCAAGTCAGAGGTTTTGTGACTCCCAAGATGCTGCTCTTGCTCAGGTTGAAAGCTTCCAGGAACTGGTAAGAAAATAGTTCTGGTCAGAATCAAAGATTCAGGCCTACAAGGATATTTTTTCCTGTGAAATTATCTAAGAGGTAGGTTTAGACATCTGCCTTATATTGATTTTTTTTTTTTTTTTTTTTTTTTTTTGTATAAGAAAAGAGTAACCTAGCATGTATTACATTTTACAGTGAACCATCTAAAATTACCTTAACACTCCTGGCAGGAACAGGCCCAGAAGGCAAGCAAGCCAGAGGCTTCTTTGTGCAAATAAGGATTAGAAAAGTACTGGTAAAAACACCATTTTAAATGTGTAAGAAGTTAGCAACATTGTTTCAAAATAAATCAAACAAGGCCAGGAGCAGCAACACATGCCTGGAACCCCAGGACTTTGGGAGGCCAAGGTGGGTGGATCACTTGAGGTCAGGAGTTCGAGACCAGCCTGGCCAACATAGTGAAACCCCATCTCAACTAAAAAATACAAAAATTAGCTGGGCATGGTGGCACACGCCTTCCAGCTACTCAGGAGGCTAAGGCAGGAGAATTGCTTGAACCTGGGAGGTGGAGGCTGCATTTAGCCAAGATCATGCTACTGTACTCCAGTCTAGGCGACAGAGTGAGACTCTGTCTCAAAAAAATAATAAAGTAAAAACAGTAAGTCAAGCAAGAATGATGTCAGAGAGGATGGTAGACTAAAAAGCTACAGAAATCTGTTCCTCCACTAAGAAAACTATTAAACTGTCAAAAACTGTCTGAAGTAGCTATTTTGGAATTCTTGAGTCTAGTTAAACACTGGAAGCATCAAGGGAAGAGTTTGATAAAAAGGATGACAAATTTTGGTTAATGCCAGTCAATTTCCGCGTTTCTACTCAATAATAACTATTTTCCACACCCCATTATTGCAGGGAGCCATGGGAACTGCTGCCCATGTTCCTGTAATGAATTCCTGCTGCCAGGGTGGACAATAAGAATCTTTTTCTCCAAATATCAGGGTTATTGCTGATTTCTGCCTTTGAATGCTGAGGGGCAGACACAGAAGTAGGCTATCATTGCGTCAATCCTCATCAGCTGAAGTGGCTTCCAAAGGATTTAAATAAATAGTACGTGTTTTTCCTCGATTTGGGAAGCAGGCATTTAAGACAATTTTTGTTAAATAACTGGCTGACTGCAGAGATGACAGAACAGAGATTTCAATGACCATGCACAACAGTGAATAAAAACAGTTGGGAAAAATCATGACCAATTGACTCTGAACCACAACAACCAAGATTCGACAATCCCTGAAAAGCAAAAGAATTAAGTTACCAGAGTTACCACAACATAGTACTCATAATGTCCACTTCTAAAAAAAAAACACACACACACACAAGACATACAAAGTAAAGTATGATTCATTCACAGGAAAAAAAAGTAATCTGACAGAAACTATCCCTGAAGAGGCCCAGATATTAAAAATATGGGTCAAGAATGTTAAATCAGCAGTCTTAGGTATAACCAATGAGCTAAAGGAAACTAGACAAAAAGCTAAAGGAAACCCAAAACATAATAAATGAACAAAATTAGAATATCGATATAAAGGTAGAAATTGTAAAAAAGAACCAAGCAAAAATTCCAGAGCTGAAAAGTACAATGACTGAAATTTTAAAATAATTTAAAAAATTCACTGAAGAAGTTCAACAGCAGATTTGAGAAGTAAGAGATCAGAAAACTTGAAACTAAGACAACTGAAACAATCCAGACCAAGAAAAACAAAGAAAAAGAATGAAGACAAATAAACAGATTCTAAGAAACCTGTAGGACATGAGCAAACATACCAAGATACGCACTGTAGAAATCCAAGAAAGAGAAGAGAAAGAGAAGCAGAAAAATACACTTAAAGAAATAATGAACAACACTTTCCAAAATCTGGGGAAATACATAAATATATACATCCAAGAGGCTCAATGAACTCCAAAAGGGTAAACTTAGAGAGATCTACATTGAGACAAATTATAGTCAAGTTGACAAAATCCAAAGAGAGAATTTGAAAGCAGCAAGAATGAAACAACTCATCATTTACATAAGACCCTGAATAAAATTAATAACTAATTTTCTCTGAGAAACCATGGAGATCAGAAGGCAGTGGAATGGCATATTTAAATGTCTGAAAGAAAAAATAAAACTGCCAACCATGCATTCTATATATAGCAAAGCTGTCCTTCAAGAATGAAGGAAAAAAATAACACATTTTCAGATAACCAATAATTAAGGGATTTTATTACCAGTAGACATGTGCTACAAAAAATACTAAAGGAAACCTTTGAGGCTGAACTGAAAGGACACTAGAAAGCAATTCAGAACCCCCAAAATAAAGAATATTCATAAAGGTAACAATAGAGGTAAATATAAAACCCAGAATTACTGTATATGTCATATAATTTATAACTTCTCCTATTTATAGCTTTCTATATTTCTATTTATATATAATTTCATAGGCAAATGAATAAAAATTATAAATCTATGAGAGTGGTCATATAATGTATAAAGATGCAATCTGTGACAATCTTATGAAGCAGGAGGGATGAAGACATATAGGATCAAAATGTTTGCATAGTTATTGAAGCTATGTTGATATTATGAAATTATATTGTTACAAGTTCAAGATGCTAATTATAATTCTCAAGGTAACCACTAATAAAATTACTAAAAATATACAGAAAAAAAGGAAAAAATAAAAGAAAAAAAATAAAAGAAAAAAAAATAAAAGAAAAAAAAAGGAAAACAATACACTATAAAAAATCAATTAAATACAAAAAATGTCAGTAACAGACAACTTGAGAAATAAAGACGTATAAGATATGGAGAAAACACATGATTAAATGCCAAAAGTAAACCTTGTTTCAGTAATCACATTAAATAAAAAAGGATGAACCCATCCTATTAAAGGGCCGAGACTGACAAGTTGGCTAAAAACCAAAATAAATTAAAAAGAAAAACAAGACTCATCTATATGCTGTCTACAAGAGAGTTGCCTTAGATACAGGGACACAAAGAAGTTGAAAGTAAAAGGACTTAAAAAGATATTCCATACAAGCAGTAGTAACCAAAATAGTGTTGAGTGGCAATATTTTTGTCAGACAAAATAAACTAAGGTAAAAAATTTTACAAGAGACAAAGAAGGGCATTATGCATTGATAAAAATTTTGACATAGCAAAGTAATTATCAGTCATAAAATATATGTACTTACTAACACAGCCCCAAAATATATGAAGCAATAATTGCTATAATTTAAGGGAGAAACAAACGGTTCTATGAAAAGTTGGAGAATGAAATATTCCACTTTCAATATGAGATTAAACAACTAGACAGAATATCAATAAGGAAATCGAAAATTTGAACAACACTATAAACCAATTATCCCTAATGGGCATATACAGAATAACCTACCCAGCAAGAGCAGAATACTCATTCTTCTCAAGTGCACATGGAACATTCTTCAAAATAGACCATATGTTAGACCACAAAACCTAAAAAAATTAATACATTTGAAAAGTTTGAAGTCATAAAAAGAATCTTTTGCAGTTACAATGGAATGAAGTTAGAAATCGATAACTAGAAAAACCGGAAAAGTCACACATATGTAGAAATTTTAAAACCCACTCTTAAACAGCCAGTGGTCAAAGAAGAAATCACAAGGGACTCTAGAAAATACCTTGAGACAAATGAAGTAAAAATACAAATAGCACATTGATGGTATACAGCAAACATAGTTCTAAGAGGGAAATTTATAGCTGTGAACAGATAACTAAAAAGGAAGAAAGGTCTCAAATCGATAGCCTAACTGTACACTGTAAGGAACTAAAAAAAGTAAAGCAAAAATAAAAGTCATCTTTATGATTTGGAAGAGTAAAAGATTTACCTAAGAAGTCCCTAAATTTACTACTAATAAACGAAATTGTTTATATATTTAATTGCATTAAAATTCAGAACTTGTAATCATAAAAAGGACAGTACATGCTGACAAGCAAACACAGCAAAGGAAACCAGCCTACACTGCTGCTGTGAGGATAATTTGGTACACTTACATTAGTTTGGTGTCATTTCCTTCTTTCTTTTTGAGACAGAATCTCACTCTATTGCCCAGGCTGCAGTGCAGTGGTATGATCTTGACTCACCACAACTTTTGTCAGGTTCAAATGATTCTCACACCTCAGCCTCCCAGATAGCTGGGATTATAGGTGTGTGTCATCATGCCCAGCTAATTTTTGTATTTTTTTAATAGAGAGGGGGCTTCACCATGTTGGCCAAGGCTAGTCTCAAACTCTTGGCCTCAGGTGATCCGCCCACCTCGGCCTCCTAAAGTACTGGGATTGCAGAAGCCTGGCCTAGTGTCATTTCTTAAAGTTGACAAAAAGCATATCCTGGGGCCTAAAAATTCTATTCTAGGACAAGTGACAAGAATGTCATAGCAGCATACATTCCAAACTTGATAAAACCCTGGTGTCAACCAATAGTATAATAGATAAATTGGGGAAGAGTCATACAAAGGAGTACTATACAGAAACAAAAGTAACCAAATTATCAACAATTTGTCTCAGTTTTAAATTATCTTCTTTTGATATGTATAATATAGCATACCTATTCTGTGTGTGTTACTAAACAATACAAAATAAAAACGAAGAAAATTATGAGTAGTTAAGAATATAGCATAGCAGCAACATTTCTGGGAGAGGATGGGTTATGTTAGATTAATGACTATCATCTCTGTGTTTTCTGAAAGAATTTCCTGTTGAGATATAAAGGCCCCTCGGATCACTGGATTGGACTGAGCAGAGAGCAAGGCCAGCCATGGAAATGGATAAATGGTACTGAATGGACAAGACAGTAAGTTCTGAAAAATCTGGCAGTAATATTTGTATTTGAATTTACTTTGCATTAAATCTAAAGTATTCTCTGGTTACATGCTTTAAAATTTCTCATTTTAAGATTAATCATAAAAGAAGATGGTGCCAACTTGTATGTTGCAAAGGTTTCACAAGTTCCTTGAATGAATCCAACACCTGTCATGGTGAGGTAGACTGACTGTGAACTTGGCTCCAGGCTTCTCTATGTCATTTTCAAACACTTTCATTTCGAGCAAACCCTACAGTATCTTTAAGTCTGTTCCTGACCTCCACAACAAAATTAAATTGCACTTGTCCTCCTGATTTCACAGGGTTGATGTGAGGAACAGAGGTTTTGATGTATCAGAGAAAGATTATGAGTGACAGCAATTATACCTATTATTTAAAATAAGATGATAGTTTTAAAATTTGTAAATGGGTAAAGTTTGGCACTAGAAAATTTAATCTCAGTTGTGTATTTATAGGATCTTTAGATTACTAAAAATATTTGAGATAATGCTGGAAAAATTGGATTCACACAATTTCACTCAACGTTTGTCTGAGAGATGAGACAGTTTTGAAAAACTACTTTCTTATAATACATTCATCAATATTGGAAATATAACTTTATTTAATAAGAAGAGCCCCAGACTTGACATTGGCAGGTTTGAAATGAGTATTTTTCTCATTAGCTTTTGACCTTGGATAGGATGGTAAGTTTTAGAAATCAGAGAACACGTACATTTATACATTGCTGTATCTACACTGCCCAGTACATTGTGACTGCTTTATGAATATCTAGAATTAACTTTTATTTCCTATTTTACAATATGGAAGTAGTAAATTTTCTCTACCTAATTCTCAAAAATTTTTTTTGTTTGTTTGTATTTTTGAGAGACAGGGTTTCACTCTGTTACCCAGGGTGGAATGCAGTAGTGCCATCATAGCTCACTGCAGCCTTGACTTCCCTGGCTCAAGTGAGCCTCTCACCTCAGCCTCTTGAGTAGCTGGGACTACATGTGTGTGCCACCTTGCTTGGCTTTTTTTTTTTTTTCCAGAGATGGGGTCTCACTATGTTGCCTGGGATGATCTTGAACTCCTGAGCTCAAGCAATCCTCCCATCTCGGCCTCCCAAAATGTTGGAATTACTGGTGTGAGCCACCATGCCTGGCCTCTCAAAATATTTTATGGGTCAAATATATTGTTAACTAACCAGTTGTTGGAAACTGCTCATCACTTAAAGAAATGTGAAATATTATATGATTAAGGTCTAGCGTGTTTCAACAGTTAGCAAATCATATCATAGATGATAGTGATTCCAATGAGCAAAGAGGAGAAATTTATAATCCAAATGCTGACCTAAAATATCTGTGCCAAGTCATCTAAACTCAGCTAAATAGCACTGCAGTTCCAGTACTAAAACAAACAGGGAAGTCAGAGGAATAAAATCAAGCATGGTTTTTAGATATAGCTGCTGAGTCTTCAGTTATTTAAGGAAGCAAAATGTTGGGAAACGGTGTAAAAGAAAACAGGTATCAGACTTCTCCCATTAGCCAGCTAAGGCTTTGGATGTACTGGAAAGAATATTACACTTACAGACATGAAATAGGTTTGATTCAGGACTTTGCACTATTCCAGTAGTTGATTTATAACATCTCCTGCTAAGCAAAGCCCACTGACTAATTAGTCACCGCGACACAAGGAAAAACAACATTATTTTTAGAGGTTGAATTAATGTTAGTTTTCTCACTTTCTCATCTTTTTTCTCTCTGCTTTTGAAGACATGTTCAGTGACACACTGATTCTGCTTCTTCTCTTGCAGGTTTCCTATCCTGGGAGCAGGAGAGTGTGCCTATTTGAATGACAAAGGTGCCAGTAGTGCCAGGTACTACACAGAGAGGAAGTGGATTTGTTCTAAACCAGATACCTATGTCCAGATGGTACAGCAAAGCCCCAACTAATCTTTAGAAGCACATTGGAACTGATAACCCCATTTTCCCATTTTAGAATGAGCAACGAATTTATTTTTTTTAATTGTATTTATTTTTTGTTGTTGTTGAGATGGAGTCTCACTCTGTCACCCAGGCTGGAATCCAATGTCACTATTTCGGCTCACTGCAAGCTCTGTCTCCTGAGTTCACGCCATTCTCCTGCCTCAGCCTCCTGAGTACCTGGGACTACAGGTGCCCACCATCATGCCTTGCTAATTTTTTGTATTTTTAGTAGAGACAGGTTTCACCGTCTTAGCCAGGATGGTCTTGATCTCCTGACCTCGTGATCCACTGCCTCGGACTCCCAAAGTGCTGGGATTACAGGCGTGAGCCACTGCACCTGGCAAGAATTTATTTCTTATACTAACAGGTATATGAAAATGTACTCAATGTCACTAATAACTGGGAAAATACAAATAAAAATCATAAAATATTATGGGATAAAATGTGATGTTCTGATACATGTGTGCACTATGGAATGATTAAATCAAACTAATTAACATTTCATCATCTCACATACTTATCATATTCTGTGGTGAGAACATTTGAGATTTATTCTCTTGGCAATTTGGAAAGATCCAATACGCTATTATTAACTATAGTCACTATGCTGTGCAATAAATCTCAAAAGCTTGTTCCTCTTAACTGAAACCTACTACCCTGTGACATGTGGGGAACATCTCTCTGTTCCCCACCCCCAGTCCCTAATGGTTGAATACGCAATGGGGAAAAAATAGTTTTTTCAATGAATGGTGGTGGGAAAATTGTATATGCACATGCAGAAGAATAAAATTGGACCCCTATCTCATACCATATGTAAAAACCAACTGAAAACCGATTAAAGACTTAAAACTGTAAAACTACTAAAAGAAAACACGGGGGAAAGCTTCAAAACGTTGATCTGGGCAATAATTTTTGGATTTGTGCAGCAACAGTGAAAATCAACAAATGAAATTGCATAAAATAAAAAAAGTTTCTGCACAGCAAAGGAAACAATTAATGAAGTAAAGAGACAACTTACAGATTGGGAGAAGATATTTCCAAACTATTGTTGGGGCTCAGAAACGGATACCCTAAAATACAGTGATTTGACAGGTGGAACCAAAGAAGCCTCAAGGTGTCTGTGACCTCCTCCTCAACCCCTGTTTCTTAATCCTCTGTTTTCCCAGAGCACAGAAGGAAGTTGTTCTCTGAAGTTCCTTTATCTGCTTCAAGTTCAGACTCACCAAATAAGAAAACAGCTACTTCTGGTGCCTTCCATGGGTTTTCATTAACTGAAGTCACATTGCAGGAAAAAGAATGAAGTCTCTTAACACACCTGGATAGATTTTTCTCACAAACCATTGTCTTCTCTGCAAGCCCAATAGACTTTGTCCCAGGCCATTCGTGTGATCTTCACCCCATTAAGTTCTCCCCAAATTATTTACTATTCTCCTAAAATCATCCACACCTCTCCATCTCCCTTTCCTCTAAGAACAAGGGTATTTCACCATCTATACCCTATTGCTTGGTGGGGTGATGACTTTGTGATTCTCTCCATGCATTTTTACAGATTTGTTTGCCATTTATCCTATTAATCTACCTCTGTCAATTGATGTTTAGCAAAACTTCAGAGGGGGAGAAGTTTTACTTTGGGTCCTAACTGTATATTCAACAAGGGGTTAATATTCAAACTATATAAGGAACTCGAACAACTCAAAGCAAGAAAATAAATAAACCTGATTTAAAAATGGGCAAAGCACCCAAATAGACCTTTCTCAAAATAGGAAATACAAATGGCCTAATGCTACAGAAAAAAAAAAAATAAACCTCAATATCACTAATCATTTAGAGAAATGGAAATTAAAACCACAATTAGATAGCACCTCATACCTTTTAGAATGTTTGCATTCTCACCCATTCTGTTCTGAGGGAAAAATTATGTTTCATATTATCTTTTCAAATGCAAGAATCTGTTCATTCGGTTTCTCTTTTAAATCTTTCTCCAATGTAATTGCTTTGTTTGCAATTCAGTGTTTCCATATTAAGATGTCTAGGTGAAGACTAGGGATTAGGTAACTCCAGATGATACAGTAACTGGTGATCTGAAACCCCAGGTGGTTACTATCTTTGAGGTTCAAGGCCGTTGGTTGCCTAGATTTACACATTACTGTTCTCAGCAGAGCAGCTTAATAATGACCTTAACATTCAGAGTGGGAACAAATTCAGGCCTGAGATATTTCTCTGCAATGATTGGCAGCCCTTAGAGAAATTCCCATACCTTCAGCTTTGCCTTTAATGCAGAATTTTGAAAAATTTAAAAAGCTATATCTGGATTAATTTGGTTTGGTGGAAAGATCCCAGGGATGCTTTCCATGGGTAGTGTTCCCAGATTTAGCAAACAAAAATAGAGTATAACTAGGGTTATATTTAAATTTCAGATAAACTGCAAATCATCTTCTATGTAGTATATTCCATATTATATTTGGGACATACTGACAAAAGTTCTTTGCTTGGGAAAACTTTAGTCAGCCTTCTAAATCTTTGGCTAGTCCCATGTGTGGATTTCCTTATAAAATTCAGTTTTAGCAAATGAACTATCACTCTGGATATCTGATTAGGTTCCTCGTCCACCATCCTCCAGGTGATGCCTGTTCACCCTGACCTGTCTCCTGCAAGAATCCTGTTGGGTTACTTTAGCCAGAGTCCCCCTTATGCCTGATGTTCCTGTTAGCAATTTTCCATCCACTGACTCCCACACTGGTCCTTGGCTATAAACTTCCACTTAACCATGTTGTATTTTGAGTTGGCCCAGTATCTCTCCCTCACTGCAAAACCTCATTGCAGTGGTCCCTTTACCTATCCCGATGGTCCTAAATAAAGCCTTGCTAACAGTGCTTTAATAAGTATCATTGAATATTTTTAAAAAATAATATACTACAGAAAACCTTTTATCTGAAATTCATTTTTTTCTTTTTTTTTTTTTTTGAGTTGGAGTCTTGCTCTGTCACCCAGGCTGGAGTGCAGTGGCGCAATCTGGGCTTGCTGCAGCCACCATGTGCTGGCTTCAAGCAACTCTTCTGCTTCAGCCTCCCGAGTAGCTGGGCCTACAAGCGCGTGCCACCACACCCAGCTAATTAATTTCTTTTTTTTTTTTTTTTTTTTTTGTATTTTTAGTAAGGATGGGTTTCACCATGTTGGTCAGGATGGTTTTGATCTCCTGACCTCATGATCTGCCCACTTTGGGCTCCTAAAGTGCTGGGATTACAGGTGTGAGCCACCATGCCCGACCTGAAATTTAAATTTAAGTACACGACCTGTATTTTGTCTGGCAATGCTACCTGAAAACTGGTTTTACTCCCCTCATTCCCGGTCACCAACAATCAGGCCCTCATTTTGTCTCTTTTTGTTTAAATTTCGGAAACTGGGAGAAAAAAAACTCCAATAGACATCATTCCAGCCTTTAGTATCAGTAGGTGGCGCTGTGGAATACTGCCGTATTGCTGCTGGGCCTCCTATCAGGCTGGATCAGGAAAGCCATGTAAGCTTGGGGTAAATCCTTCAGCTCTTTTCCCTAGAGCACCAAATTATGTGATGCACAAAGCCTAGTACATATTAAGTACTAAGCACATTAAAACATTTGTTTTCCCTTTTTTATATGATTATCATTTAATTTTAAACAAATATAATTTGTTACATCTAAATATAATGTATTATATATTATATAAAATAATACACAGTGCATAACAATTGTATATTTATAAACTCTAATCCCAAATCTGCGAATTTGTTCTATATTCTGGAAGTATATAACCTAGGAGTGTTCTATAAGTACTTCTCCCTTTTCATTGGAATACACAATTTAATCAGCTGTAAAAAAAAAAAAGTCTTTTTTTTCTCATCAATAAATGAATTTTACTCAGGATTATCTCCAGCTGCTTAGCTGCAGCTGAATAAATTCCACAGGACTACAGTTCACTGTCAGTTGCACAATACCAGGAATGGGGGAAGAGTTGGAATTTGAGCCCAGATGCTGGCAGCACCTGGGTCTAGGGTCAAACAGGGGCACCCCGAAGGCTGTGACCTTTCTGTCATATTTGGCTTAAAAACCAAGCAATGACAATAAAGCATTATTTGTGTTGCTTCATATTTTCTAATTCTTAAAATCCATTTTCTCTAATTTATATCCCAAATAGAGAAACAGCTTTGCCCAAGCATTGGCTAGTATTTTTCAAGACTTGAAGAAAACAAACAACAACAACAAACAAAGCAAAAATATTCACAGATACAAGCAGATACAAGAGGCTCCTAATTCTCTCTTCCGCATTAACATACCAAGGTCATAGTTCGGAAATTACTACCCAGAACGTTTTATTATTACATAATAACCACTTTTTAAAATTAACATAGAGTGATGAAAAAGGGTTTGCTTTAAAACAACTATTTCAGTAAGACTGCTTCATATAAAATATTGGGCAAGACATTCTAATTTTTTTTATAATTTTTAAGAGTGCATTTCAAACAGTGCTATGGTATTACTGGATGCTTGGGATGAGGTTGGAGCCAACATTTCTCATTGCTGATTTCTATACCACTAAATATTTCCCTCAGTGGGCAAGTTATCGGCATATTTTGTGACTTTTAATTATTCTTAATGGAAAGACACTTCTGTATACACTGGAAATCTCAGAAAATTTCTTTTTTCCTTAAGCTTAATTAAAATGTTTGCTTTTCAGTAAAATTTGAAGCTTGAGTAATGTTCATGCCTGCTTTTCATTGAAGTAGAATGAAAAGGTTGTACAATAAAATATTATTTTCATGAAATTACTTCTAGTATAATTCTGAGTAAATACTCTGAAAGGCAGGGAACTGTAAATATATTACAGCTATCTCTCATTCTTCAGGGTGGGTCTCAATTATGCGAAAGATGATTGGCTTTCTGTTTTACGTAACAGTCAGTTTGAAAACACTTTAAAACTGTCAAGTGAAGTGTGATGGCTAATTTTACATGTCATCTTGACGGAGATAAGGTATACTCAGCAGGGAAAGCATTATCTCTGGATGTGTCTATGAGGGCTTTTCTGGAAGAGATTGGTGTTGGAATCACTAAGCTGTGTAAAGATGATCTACCTTCACCAATGTTGGCAGGCATCATCCAATTCATGCAGTCCCTGCCCAAACAGAGCAAAAAGTCAGGAAGGGTAAATTCATTCTCTTCTAAACCTAGGGCATTCATTTCTTCCTACTCTCAGACATTGGAGTTCCCCAGTTTCCCAGACCTTTGGCCTTACACTGAGAATTCTGCTTTGTTTGACTTAGGCATATTTTAATAATACTTCACGTGTTAGTCATGAAGACATTCCCTGGTTCTAAGGCTTTGGACTCAGACTGGATTACAACACTGGCTTTCCTTGTTCTCTAGCTTGCAGAAGACAATACTAGGAAGCTTGTACTTCCTACACAAATAAGAAGAGGAAACAAACTATCTGGTTTATAAACTATGTAACCAACCACAATTCACAAAGATTGCATAATTTCCTTGGCAGGAGGCCAAGATCTAAAGCCCAATATGATTGTGCTCCTCTTATCAGTTTTCTGTAAACACAAGAGTATAGAACTAAAATAGAGCTTTGTTAAAATAACGTTGATTCATTTGTACGAAATATCAGATCACAGAAAAAAAACATGTTTTTATAAAATATGAGCTCTGTCACATTGGCTTATGGGAAAATTAGGCTGTTTTTTCCAAATAACAAAAAGCCGCACGCAGCAAGCTGCCAGTGCTCCTGCAACACTTCTAACCAGAAAGCCTTATCTGACTTTTATGAAGTTCAGTATAATGCCCAAACTGCATATTTCAAACTCCTGCCATCAGATTCACCTGAGAAGACAAAAGATACATTGCCTCTGAACCTACAGTCCCAGAGCGCCCGACGTGAACTTGCTTACATCCAAGGCGGAGCAGCTTCTTATGTAGTGAATTCCCAAAGCATTGCTGAAATTATGAACAGTGCCCTGCTTCATACTGACAAGTGAAACCTTTATCTCTGATTGCCCAAAAATGTCTAATGAAGCTATAGCATCACTACAAGTTGGAATAGACACTTAATCCAGATTAAAAAGATATAGATAAAAATGAACTGAGTTCAAAGTCAAAAGATAAGAATAAATATGCCCCCCTCACTCCAAAAAAAGATCCTGACTAAATCCTTGGCAATGATATTAGAGATTCCTCGCAAAACTCCAAGGAATAAAACAAGAAACCATAAAGACAGGTAGAGATCCACACATTATAGTAAATCCCCCTTCCAACACTGTTTCTGATAGGGAAGTTAATGGTGAAACGACCCCTGCTGGCTGAGAACTGCAAATTCAGCAGGGCATATTTGAGAAGCTCTAAACGGACACAAACAGTTTCTGAAATGCCTTTTCAGTCCCAAAGTTGATTCCAAGCTTCAGGCTGAGGTCCCAAAAAGGAAAACCAGGTCTGAGGGATCCAAGGACAGGCAACAGACACAGCATAAATGGGCAGAACTAATTTCTGCCAATTGAAACCTCCACCCCATGGAAGGAGGCCATGCTTCGTGGCATAAACAGGCCCAGGGAACTCAAAGTTTGCCAACAGCAGGGAGAAAAGTAGACGTAGGTGAGGGCAGCTAATTCCTAGTCTCCAGATTTTCTCTACTTCATAGGTACCTACTGCATTGGCACCTATGTCACTTGCCAAGGTCACTGGGGCTTAGGGACAAGAGGTGGAAAGTGAAGGGGGACACTCACTTTCTCTCTCCATTACACCCTGAGTATTCGCTGAAAGAAGACAATGATGGACTCCTCTATTCCCTGTCTTTCAGAATGGGCAACCAGTTCTCTTCACCACCTCCAACTTATACTCCTCTGGAGTGTATCCTGCAGTTGGGACTGTTCTGACCCTCATAATCTGGAGGAAAAACACCTCATAGCCCTATGCACAAAGGTTTGGCCAAATTGTGATTTACAGGAAGGACTGAGTTGGCCTCAGGAAGGAATCATTCATTTCAATACCACTTGGCAGCTGGAAGTTTTCTGCAGACATGAGGACAGATGCTCTGAGGCCACGTATATGCAGGCTTTCTCTACCTTGCAAGGCAATCCAGACCTTTGCTAAGGATAGATCCAGCCCTCGTGTTTGCCATCTCAGGGAAGGCTGCAAGGGGCAAGCCTAGAGAATTAAAGATAGGAGTCCCAGAGGCACCTCCAACAGAGAAGCCAGCTCCCTTTAGCCCTGCTCTTCCAGGTCCACCCCAACCTCCCTATCCAGCTTCAGCCTCTCACTTGCTCCCTCCTAGAAATCCTCACCCTAAACAAGCCCCAGTCTCACTCCTGCCCCTCCAACAGATGCCCAGTGAATTTGAGCCCAGTAAGGTCAAGGTCTCCTTCTTCCTACAAATTAAGGAGGATATTGACAAGTTTTCAGATGATCCTTACAGATACATAGAGGCTCTCCAGAATCTCACCCTAATATTTGAACTCCCTTGAAAAGACGATATGTTACTTTTGAATCAGACCCTGATGGACACTGAGAAACAATCCACTCTGCAAGCAGCAGAGAGATTTAGGAATGAGCTTTGTATCCCATATAGCATCAGGGAAGGGGATGAATATTATCCAACTGGAAGAGAAGCAGTACCGGTGAATGACCCTAAATGGCATCCCGATGATGAGATGGAAGATTGGAGGAGGACACACTTTCAGGTATGCACAATGGAAGGCTAGTATAAATTTATTACTCAGGCAGCGCCTGATATCAGGAGGAAGTTGCAGAAATGAGCCCTGGGACCAGATAGTACATTAGAGAACCTCCTGAAAGTGGCTACCTCGGTCTTTAATAATAGAGATAGGGAGGCCCAGGAAGGAGAGAGCAAATACACAAAAGAAGCAAAAGCTTTAAAGGCCACGATGCAACCCGACAAACCCTAGAATTCCCAGGATACACCTGTTAGTTGCTAAAGATGTGGCAAGAGCAGTTACCTCTCTTCTAAAGTTTATTTGCCCCTGTACAAGGTTTCCTTTCTTTCAACAGTGTGAAACAGCTTGGGGTACAATGTTATTGTTAGTATATTTTTCTTCTTATCTCTGTAATATTTGGCACTAAATTCTTTCCTTTAATAATATACATGTTTAACCCTTGCATACTTAACCTTATAAAACTTGTGTTTTCTCTCATGCCCAGAAGTCATCAAACTTCATATGTTCAGGCAACCAGAGCATCAGATGATGGTTCCGCTTTACTAGGAATCCCTAGGTAGACCTCTCGGAAGCCTCTGACAGCCATTTACCCCAAAACAATGCCCCCTGTCAGCAGGAAGCAGCTAAGACCAGTCATTGTCCATATTCTAATGGCAGTTAGATACACCTCTTCAGAGAGGGGAAATAACATGGGAGTGCTCGGAAAGAGAGAACGTGGTCCCTTTAAATGATATGGAAGAGGGGAAGAGAAGTGCTGGGTAGAGGAGGGTGTGGACCCTGGCTAGGGCTCCACACCCCTGGACCTAATTGAGGACAGGCATTTCCTGCCCAAATGTTGCAATTCCCAAGACCACCCTGACCTGTCATGCCCCTATCTTGTGCCTATAAAAACCTGAGACCCTAGCAAGGCAGACACAGAAGCAACTGGACATTGAGAGGAGCACATCAGCGCAGGAACACACAGGCGGAGGTACACATAGGTAGCTGGACATTGATAGAAGCACATCAGCGGAGGAACACACAGGCGGAGGAACACATAGGTAGCTGGACATTGAGAGGAACACATCAGCGGAGGAACACACAGGCAGAGGAACACATAGGTTGCTGGAAATTGAGAGGAACACACTGGCAGGCACCAGCATGCTGGTAGGCCACTGACTGACAGAACAATGCAGAGTGTGGCTGGGGTAGCTGGAGGAGAGCCTGGGCCGCTAAGCAGCCTGACTCCAGGGGAAAACCATCTCCCTTCTACCTCTCCCATCTGCTGGGAGCTATTTCCACTCAATAAAACCTTGCACTCATTCTCCAAGCCCACATGTGATCTGATTCTTCTGGTATACCAAGACAAGAACCTCAGGATACAGAAAGCCCACTGTCCTTGTGATAAGGTAGGCGTCTAATTGAGTTGACTAACACAAGGCACCTAGAGCAGCTAAACGAAAAGAACAAAACTAGAAGAGAACACTGTAACACATGACTACTGGGGCTTCAGCTGCAAACATTCACCCCTAGACGGTTCTGTGGCATTGGCGCCCCACAGCCTGCCCGCCTGTAAGCTCCCCTAGAGGTTTGAGCAGTGGGGCACTGAAGAAGCCAGCCACACCCCTATCTCACACCCTGTAAGGGGATAAGGGAACTTTTCCCTTTTCACATTCAAGCCAGAACTGTTAAGAGAAACAATGGGTAATTTCCTGGCTTAATCTGGGTTCTAGAAAAGGTTGGTGTTCTGTTTCTACCTTCAGAATTGCGTTGGCTACTTAATCTAAAAGCTTTGGTCAAACGAGATGATTGTGGAGTTAACTGCTCTTCATTAAAGCTACTTAGAGCTTTTCCACTTCATATAAGAAACCCACCTATTGGGTATTATACTCAATTATACCTGGATGACAAAGTAATTTGTGCATCAAACTCCTATGATATGCAATTTACCCATGTAGCCAACCTGCACATGTACCCTTGGAACCTAAAATAAAAGTTGGGAAAAAAATGTTTAAACCACACATTTTATGTGATGATAATGTTAATTAATTACAGATGTTTGATAACTTAAGCATCAAATGCCTAATTATATATTTTTTCTTCTTAAAAGTAATATGAAAACATCAAAGATCTGGAAACTGGAAAATAGAAGACAAATGTAAAATTTGATCAAAACATAAGTACTATGGCTATTTCTTGACATTCATACACATATTTTATATAGGCTTTAATTACCTAGCTAAAACAAATTAATAATGTTGATTTTAATTTTTTTGTTAGTGACTATTTTCTTGAAATGAGGAGAAAATGATTTCCCTTTGGTATCAACATTGAGACCATAAGCAAGAAATTATAATTAGGAATTTGAAGGGCTTTCTTCAGTCAAACAATTAGGATATAGCCTCAAGCAAACTCAAACTTTTTTTCTATAAAAAAGTTAAAGGTAATTTATTTGATCGTTATGAAAGAGAAAAATAAATGAACAGAAAAGGAGGGTAGCCTGGTGAGAAAGTAAGAATAAATATAAAATTTGACTGGTGGTCAATGAATATTTTCTAGGGAAAAAGGAATCTTGACCAAGGAATTACATCATCACAATTTCATTTGTAAGTCTTTTCATACATGGAAACTGAGGGATTTGTACATTGAGGCAGAGCAAGATTGTCTCAGTTCTTTTTTATTTTGGTTGATGACAGGAAGAGAATTTACAGCAAAGGAGAATCTGTACTTTTGTTTTTTATGATGGTATTTCAGTGTGAATCAATACAGTTACATTTGATGTGTTTCTGAGTCTTATTTTTTAGTTTGCATAAGTTAGAATCCCTGAGCAAAAAACAACACTTCCATATCTTCACATGGATGGGCCAGATTCTTGCTGTGGGTATCTGTAACCCATAGCCCCTGGGTTTTTGGGTACACACAGTGAAAAAGTAGCCCTTTGTAACTGTTGCTCCTTGAATTCTTACTGTTTTAAAAAAGTTCCAGGAAGAAACTGAGCCCAAGAGATTGGATCCAGAGATATCTGAGTTGGAGACAAACTGTAGCTAACTCATTGTTACCGCAATAAAAGCCATCCCAGGGAGGGGCTTACTTGCTATTTTCTATACATGCAATGTATATGGAAGCATGATCAGTGACTGCACTTGTGCTCCCTTTACTCCATCTCTGCATACAATGACTCAGCTCATCAGCCCAATAAAAGCCTGGTTTTCGCTTTTGTTCGCGGTGGCACTGCTTTGGGAACTATTACCGATGCCCTCCTTATTTGCGGCAAGTAATGAAATCCTTAGGTTAAATCTTTCTTGGTTTTGGTCCTTGGACTCTCTGTCACTTGCCAAGCCACTGAACCAACATGTTGTGTAGGTAACATATCCTGTTCAGTTGAAATCAATCATCCCTTAACGTGAGAAGCAAACACCACTCCTGACGTCTAGGAAACAGCATAGTACTAACAGCTAGCCTTTGATGTTACTAGGTTCTGATGTGGCAGTCACAGTTAGACCTTGGGGTTTTCCTGCTGAATATGAGGAATATCACAGAGCACAACGTCAGCCAAGGTCATTCTGTGACAGTAATAAAGTGATGCAAAGAACACTTCTCAAAAACAAAAACAAAACAAAAATCAAGACCATCTCATAATTGTATCTAATCACAACAAAACAGTCATGAAACCCACAAAAATGCCAAATGCCATCTCCTGTCTCATGATCTCTATCCCTGCTAACATGACTGATGCTGCTTTTTTTTTACAAATTACAGCTATAGTCTCACTTTATTTTTAATTGCCTTAAGATGCATTGAGTTAAATATGGTTAACTGTTCAAAAACCAATTAGTTGAATTTCTTGTATTCATCTGGAGGAAATCTGTTATTTTTATTCTACATCAGCACTGTCCAATCAACTATCTGAAGTGATGAAAATGTTCTATATCAGTGCACCCAAAACTGTAGCCATTAGCTACATGTGGCTATTGAACAATTTAAATGTGGCTAGATTTTTGGTTGTATTTAATTGTAATGAATTTAAATTTATATAGCCACTTGTGATTGATTGGCGCAGACATTGCTGGACTGAACAAAGGAGGATAAATGTGTCAATAAAGACAAAGACAAAAGAGTATATTTGGACGAAAGGGTCAGTAGTCTCCTTGCTTCTGAGCCTCTAGAGCCCTTCATATTTATTGAGTGAAGGAGATAGGGAGAAGGAGGTGGTTGTCAGTCAGCTGCTTGACTTAGTACAGGCCTGCATGACTGCATTCTTTGAACAGTAGTCGCCAGATGTTCCAGCAGATAACCTCAAGGAGCACGGTGCCAGGGAGTGACTGCCTTGAGCACCGTGGAGTGACTGCCCTCAGCATACCTTCTGGCAGCAGGAGCAGAAGTGAGTTTCCCCACGTTCTGCATTCCTGATCAACAGTTTGCTATTTGATCATACAGCCTCCAGTGGAATGCTGAGTCTGTCATGACCCTTAGGTTTTTGGCTCCCTACAATTGATGGCTACTATATGGGGCCGAGTAACTCTGTAGGTCTGGTTTGGATCTAGTCATTACAGCACTTAGAGAACAATTGTTTCATGATAAAATTCCTTATGAGGAATGGGGTGGCAAAAGCAATACAAACTTCAAAATGAGCTCTTGATTACTGCTTGTGAAAAGTTGGTACATTTATAGATTATAGACATTAATCAGATATTTGTTTGCTATGATTACACAAATTAGCACCTACTCACAGCATAAGTCAAGGATTGATTTCAAAAGACCTGATGCTTTGGAAATCAGTTAGAAGAAATCGTGTTGGGGATGCAGTAAATTAGTAAAAAATTAGATACCATGTCTATAAAGTGCCCAGCAGGCTGGCAGATACTTGGTAGACACTCAAATCTACAAATCTATCTATAAATAAACAGTAGCTTCAAAAAGCAAGCAAGCAAACAGACAAACAAACAAAAACAAAACTAAAACAAAAAACAAATATCTGTGCTTCTACTCACCCCTAGGACCAAACTAGAAGCCCAGAGTTTGGTTGGTCTATTTGGATTTTGGAGAACACAGGCTCTACAGCTGGCCTGCTCCTTTCCATAAGACTACCTGAAAGAAAGCAGTGTACAAGTGGGAACCTAAACAAAGGCGGGTCTTATCTAAATTGCAAAAACAGGTAGCTTTCTCAATGCCTGTGGACCTTTATCATCTCAACTCAAATAGGATTTTAGAAGTGTCTGTCACTCCCACGAATGCAGACCGGAGCTTATGGCAACAGCTCCTAAGTGCCTCCCAGTGGTTACCTTGGGGATTTCGGACCAGAAAATTTCTGAATGGGGCCACCTGGCACACACCATTTGGGAGACAATCATTAGCTGCTATTGGGTATTAACTGAGACTGACTTAATGACTAAAGGACATAAAGTAATCATGAAATCTGAGATAGCTGTAATGTCTTGGGCGATGTCAGAGACAGGGTCTAACAAGGAAGGCAGTGCTCAGAAGGGCTTGACAATAAAATGGAAATGTACACAGGAGCATGCAAGCAGGGGGAACGCAAGGAGGCACCCCCCATATTCATGAACAGGTGGCCTCCTTTCCCCCAGGACTGACTTGGGAAGCATCTGAGTTGCTGCTGAAACCTATTGCCATGTAGACATGTGCCCTATGAGCAACTCTTAGTCAACTAATAAAGATCTGCTTGGGTTAGGCATGGCAGCTCCAATGTGAATGGATGGTTTCCTGTTGGAAACTTACCACACATTAAGGCCAATGGATGGAAAGACTCTGAAGAACATTAAGAATGAATCGCCCTAATGTGCTGAATTTCATGCTGTTTTTCTAGCAGTAAAGAAGTGAACAATAATAAAACTCCTATGTTTAGATTTTTACTAACTCATAGGCGGTAGCCAGTGGCCTGGCCCTATAGTCAGGTAGGTGGGTGATGGGAAACTGGACCCTTAAAGCATGTTCATAAGGGATGCCACCCTATGGAAATGACTCTGGGAATTTAGGAGTGCATGAAAGTGGGACATGTCAATGTCCATCATAACAACACTCATTCAGGTGCGGAAGGTGATTGGAAGCATCAAGTAGATCTTTTGGTGTGCAGCCTTGAGGTGGCCACTTATATCTATAAAATGATTGGAAAGGGTGAAGGGACTGTAGCAATTTAGAGATGGACCAGATCTGGACATTCCTATTGCACTCTCTAAGGCAGAAAATGCCAACAAGAATTGCTCTGCTTGCCAACATGGGAGATAGAGACTTCCGGTGGCTGTAGAGAAGATTCCAGGGTGTGTGTGTATGTGTGGGGAGTCTCCAATATCGCTGGACCAATGCCAGTAGCCCCAAGGAGCTCTAAATAATTTCCAACTGGAATAGATACTCTGGACTGAGCTTTCATACCAAAATATTAAGCTTGCTCGCTCTTTCTTTTTCTTTCTTCCTCTTCCTTTCCTTTCCTTTCCTTTCCTTTCCTTTCCTTTCCTTTCCTTTCCTTCCTCCCCTTCCCTTCCCTTCCCTTCCCTCCCCTCCCCTCCCCTCCCCTCCCCTCCCCTCCCCTCCCCTCCCTTCCCTTCCCTTCCCTAACAGAGTGTCGCTCTGTCACCAGGCTGGAGTGCAGTGGCACGATCTTGGCTCACTGCATCCTCTGCTTCCCGGCTTCAAGCAATTCTCCTGCGTCAGCCTCCTGTGAGTAGCTGAGATTACAGGTGCGCACCACCACGTTCTGCTAATTTTTGTATTTTTAGTAGAGATGGGGTTTCACCATGTTGGCCAGGATGGTCTCGATTTCTTGACCTCATGATCCACCTGCCTCAGCCTCCCAAAGTGCTGGGATTACAGGCATGAGCCATCGGGCCCAGCCCCAGGTATTAAGCTTTCATAGTAGATGTAACTGGTAGATGCAAGTGCTTGAAATACTATTAAATGATTGCAACAAAATATACTGTACCAATTTGAGCTGTTCAGTTACACTTTTTCAGACCACCGGACACATTTTACAGCTTGTAGTATTCAACGGTGGGCAAAGACATACCATGTCAAATGGACACAACATGTTGCATATCATCCTCAGGTAATAGTTTATTAGAGAACTGAAATGAGTAGTAAGAACATTTGTTAAGATCAGGGGAGATAAAGGCATGAAGCTCTGGCCTTCACGCCTTCATGATTGCATGCTGTCACTCAACATGAGGGGGTCTAGGAGAGAGACCCCACTGGATAGATTCCTCTGTCTTTCTGAATGATTTCTGGAAGAAACAGTGGAGGAAGGTGCTGGTTTAACTGTGTAATTCTTCCCAACATAATCTCAACTCTCTGTTTGTCTACCTAATACAGTGGTTCCAGAAACAGAAATGCAAACTGCAGATTCCTGAAGCAGAAATTATTCCTAAGCAGAAACTGTAACTATAACCTTATTATTATTATTACTTTTTTTTTTTTTTTTTGAGACAGAGTCTCGCTCTGTCAGCCCGGCTGGAGTGCAGTGGCACGATTATAGCTAACTGTAACCTCTAACTCCTGGGTTCAAATGGTCTGTCTGCCTCAGTCTCTAGAGTAGCTGGCACTGCAGGAGCGCACCACCATGCTCCGCTAATTTTTAATTTTTGTTTTGTAGAGACGGGGTTTTGCCATGTTCCCCAGGCTGGTCTTGAACTCCTGGGCTCGAGCCTCACCTCCCACCTGGGTCTCCCGGAGCGCTGAGATTACCGGCGTGAGCCACCGCGCCCGGCTGAACGCTTTTGTTTAATGGCGCCATCTTCTGGAAAGAGCCTGCACTGTTTGGCTTTGTTACCCGACAGACACAACAGGTGCAAGGACAGGCTTGGCAAGTCCCTAGAAGTATCTGGAAAATTTCCAGGGATTTGGCCCAGAGGTAAAACCATTGTTAACCGCATTGTGAGGGGACCGAGGAGGAGGAAGTTCTGGTCCTCTGGGCTTCTCCTTTCTTTGTTACCCGGCACCTGCCTCCCCTTACCCTTATAGGGAAATTTTATTCTCTGGAAATTCTCGGGCTCCTGTGGTCAATGTGTCCAGTCTAGCAGTTTATTTTGCAGTGCAAGGCCCTGTGTTAGACCTTCTCCCTTGTCTGCTGCCATTTGGTCTTACTTAGCCATAGAAATGTAACCGTCTCCGTCTAAAAAGGAAATTCTCTAGCCCAGGCTGCTTAGCTTTGGATTTGGAGTGAGTATGGATCTTTTCCCCAGTGCTTGCACTTTCCTATCCATACCGGATTTTCCTAAAGAGCCCTTGGGAAGTCTCTAACATTTTAGGCTGTCCCAGCTGCCTTTCTAGTAGCGGCAGGTGGTGCTCTTTTGACATTTTCTTGTCCCGAGACTTACAGAATCCTGAGACGTCAACCACGCAAGATCCAACTATCTCAAAGAGGATGGATGGGGTCTTCCTTCTAGGCCATTATCTTACTGTGGATACTTTACCCTGGAATTCTTGAGTGACCCTATAGGGGCCATCATCCAGCCCACTCTGACCACAGAGCTCCTGGCCTGCTGAATTTGGCTAAAGGGCCTGCTTAACTTCATGTTCCCCTCTCCTGAGTCCTATATCTTTGCTCCTGGGTGCAACCAGCAGGGTGACGGGTCATTTAACCCTTTGGGTCATTTAACCCTTCTTACGGCCAAAATGTCCAGCCTTTCAGAGTGATAATAACCCTGGGCCAACACATGCATACAAACATTGGCTTCCCAGTGCCCTAGGTTCTGTCTCCTCTGCAAAGGGAGGCTCAGTTGGCCCTCGTAATACTCAATTAGACTTGATGGATACAGATTTTGGCACGGAAGGAGGTTCTAGAGAAGCAGAGTCTTCAAGATGAACATTCTGAATTGATTGTCAGGTTTCTGGAATTAGTTCTCTAATCTGTTAGATTTGATTGCATGAGTGACTCCGTTTCCAGTGTAAAGACGGCACTGGTGCTCTATGGTGTATGTGGCAGTAGAGTTAGGTAAAACATCACCACCGAATCCTCCCAATCAAATGCCTATAAAACACAAGGTTCTGGGTGATTATGTATTTTATGCCTTAGAACATTTTAGTGAAACTGAGGAGTACAGTGAGATGAGCTACTTGTTGCTAACTGCACTGGAAAAACTGGGGGAAGGAAACAATGACCTTAGGACTTTGAATTCCCAGCTCAAGCTCTGTTCAAATAGTCTGAAAACTTTGATGTCTTCCCTGAAGGAAATCTTTATTTTCCATAGCCGCAGGGCTTAGATCTCTGAAAAACAAAACCCAACCAACCCCAAAACAACAACAAAAATCAAAACCAAACAAAACAAACCATATTCTTATTTTGCAAGGGCATAAATTGTAATGATCCCATTACAATATAAATGGAGTACCTAACCTTGCAGGATTTCTTCTGTTAAAGTGGTAGCATTTATGGAAAAAAAGGGATCCCGAAAATTAGAATGGGAATGTATGGAAATAGCCAAACCAAGCTAGAGACATCAAAACTCTAAATTCCGCTGAGTCGTTTTTGCCAGTAGAGGTCGCCCTTCCACCATTGCCTGTAGAAATTAACAGGCAATTTCCTCCCTTGACTGAAGAATCTGTAATGCCCTTCCTTGGATAGAACAATTCTAGGTCTAGCTAACAGAAGTCTAATTTGAATCACCAGCACAGAGTCACAACTCCAGAATCAATTTCCAGACTTGAATCAGTTTCCAGACCCAGAACCCCTTCAATTAAGTGAGGACGGCTAAGTCTGCAGAGGAAGGATTCTGTTAAGCTGGCTAAATGTATACAACTCAATCTTTCACTGACTCTTCCTCAAAGAGACATGTGACCACGCACCTGGGTGACTCCTAAGTCTGTCAGTCACAGACTGGGTGATTGTGCATTGGAATAAAAGAAAATAATCAGACTTTGAGGGGGTTACTGGACACTGGCTCAGAATTAACACTAATAGCAGAAGACCGAAAACATCACTGCCTTCCACAAGTGAGAGTAGGAATCTGGCAGATTCCCCACATTAACTGAATGACCTGTGATGTTAGAGTGATTATGATAGAACAGACCAAGTGGAAGCCACTAGAACTGTTTCTACTAAGGAAAATAAATCAAAGCAATACCACATTTTTAGAAAGACTACTGAGATTAGTACCACCATCAAATATTTAAAGTAGGGGTGGTAATTACTAATAAATCCTCATGCCACTCACCTATTTGGACTGTGCAAAAAAGAGATGGATTTTGGAGAATGACGGTGGACCATTGTAAATTTCACCTGGTAGTGACTCCAGTTGCAGCCGCTGTTCCAGATATAGTTTCAATCTTTGAGCAAATTAACCCTACTGGATAAGCATCTCCTGATCTGGCAAATACGTTTTTCTTAATATCTGTTAGCAGAGACCACCAGAAGCAGTGTGCTTTCACTGGAAAAGTCCAGCAATACACCTTCACTGTCCTACCTCAGGCACAGATCAACGCTCTACTCATATGTCATAATTTACTCCACAGGGAGTTTGATCATTTTTCATTTCCACGAGACATCACACTGGTCTATTACATTGATGATACTGGACCTGGTGATTGGACCTCGTGATTAAGAATTAGTGACTACTCTATTGACGAGACATTTGCAAGCCAGGGAGTGGGAAATTAATCTGACAAAATTTCAGGGAACTTACTTCTCAGTAAAAAATTTGAGGGTCTAATTGTGTGAGGAATGTCAAGATATCCATTCTATGGCGAAGGACAAATTATTGCAT
Source organism: Macaca nemestrina (assembly GCF_043159975.1). Taxonomy (NCBI): domain Eukaryota; kingdom Metazoa; phylum Chordata; class Mammalia; order Primates; family Cercopithecidae; genus Macaca; species Macaca nemestrina. The sequence continues at coordinate 133,293,717 of NC_092134.1, forward strand.
CTGGCCCCACCTACAACCAAAACAGAGGCCCAATGTCTAGTGGGCCTCTTGGGTTCTAGAGGCAAGATACGCTCTATGTCAGCACCAAATATGTGGCCCCATTTTTCCCGTAGCCAGTTTTCAAAGTTCTAGGAATCAAGGGGTGAAAACATCAGTGGCCCACACACTTTTATCTCTAGTGATCCACTAGAAAAAATGTTCTTTTCGTTCCTATGACCTTGTGCTCTGCTGGTCTAGTGGTCTGAGTTCCAAAGAGGATAATTCTTCCACCATGGTCACAATAATAGTTCCTTTGAACAAGAAGTGAAGACTGCCACTTGGCCACTTTGGGTTGCTCATGCCTTTGAATCAACAGGCCAAGAAAGGAGTTACTGTACTGACTGGTGTGGGTGATACAGATTCTAAGGGAAAACTGGACTTCTAATATACATTGGAAGTGAGGAAGAGTGTGTCTAGAATACAGGAGATCCCTTGGGGGCATCTTTTAATATTTAATACTACCATGTTCTGTAATTAAGGTCATTGGAAAATCACAATTCAATTCAGGATGGTCCAGACCCTTCAGGAGTGAATGTTTGTGTTACTCCATTAGGCAAAGAAGCACAGCTAGCTGAGATGCTTGCTGAGGGCAAAGGAAATACGGAATGCATATTGATGGAAGGTATTAATAAGTACCAACTATGATTAGGTAACTGTTGCAGAAATGAGGACTATAATTGTTGTATTTCTTTCTTATTTTGCTATGCATATATTATTTATATGTAAAGTCTATACAAAATATATTTTTGTGTGTATATATACAAAGAATATATACATATATAAAAATATATGTATATGTATATATGTATATTCAAGTAATATACATATATATTATTTACCTGTTGATATATGGTATATAGAGAGAGCACAAATTTTTTTGTTTTCCTCTCTTTCTTATCCTTTTATCATTTAAGATAAGATGTATTAATAACAGTGAACTTTACATGTATACCTGCCATCTGCCAGATTCCTACTCTCACTAGTGGAATACAGTGAAATTTTCAGTCACCCAGATACATGGCCATATGTCTCTTTGAAGAAGGGTGGATGAAAGATTTAGCTATTTAATGTTACATCTCAATATTTCAGTTACATGATTACCAAGAAGAGTGAATGTTACACAAAGACTTTGCATCCTTTTTTTGAGGAAAGGTTTTGCATATTCTTAGTTGCATGCAAGATAGTTGTGTCATTTTAGGCAGAATTATGCCTTTGTTATCATCTTTATTTGGAGATTAAGTATGGTTTAAGGAGATTATATATTAGTATCAGATTGACAACATGTGGACTGTGATGATTTGTTTTACATGTGGACTTGGCTAGGTTTCAGTCAGTACAGTCATTCAATCACACACCAGTCTAGATGTTGCTGTGAAGGTATTTTGTAGATATAGTTAACAGCTACAAATAAGTTTACTGTATGTAAAGATCATTCCTAATAATGTAGGCGGATCTTATCCAATCAGTTGAAAGTCCTGAGGTTTTCTGGGGAAGGAGAAATTCCACCGTAGACTGAAGCATCAACTCCTATCAGAGTTTCCAATCTGTCCTTCCTATGGCATGCCCTGTGATTTGGGATTTGCCTAGGCAGCCCTCACAATTGTGTAAATCAATTCCTTGCAATCATCATTCAATCAATCAATCAATCAATCACTCAATCAATCAAACAATCTCTCTTCCTTTCTCTAGCTCTCGTTCACAAATTTTTGGTTTTTTACTCCTCTACCTTCAGCATCCACTCTCCCAGCTGACACTCCAGAGGTCCAGTTACCATCTCCACCATCTCAGCTCCACTGTTGAGCTCTCTCCAGTTCTGGCCTTTATTCCATCTTCTTGTTCTGACCTCTCTTTGGAGGACTTTCATCATTGGTTCCGATCTTGGCTCTGATTCTCCCTTATCATCTTAGTTTTTCTCATTTTCTCATGACGTCACATTGGGTCCTGTTCCTGCAGCACTCCTTACTGACATCATTGGCCTCCTCTCTGCCATCAGAGGCCCCTCTGACATTGGCCTGCACATTTTCACTACTTTTTTCCCTCCTGCCCACAAATTGCCTTGTATCTTCTGCCTTCAAAGACTTTCTGGCCCCTGGGTTCCACTCATCCGTCATGTGTTCTTAGCTCACCTTCACAGTTGACTTGCTTATCTTGGTTACCTGGGCCTTCTCTGCCACGAGTCCTTGCTCCCCACATCTCCTTTCTGGCTCATTCTCACCACTGTGGTTCTGCCTCCCCAGCCCTTTGCATGACTGTATTTTATGTTCTTGTGGGACTGTCTTCTGCCCTCACAACTTGCCTTTTCCATGCTTTTCCTGGAGCAGGCAGGCCCAGGATCCTGTTCCTATATCTGTGTCTCACTCTGTCTCGGGACACCTTCTCTCATGATATTGTCTTCTCGCCAAACTTGGTCATCTTCATTTATCCCACTGATTCATATTTCTTTTATCTGCTATCACCAGTCACTCTTCCTCATCCTCCTTAGACTTCACTGTGTCTCTGACTAACACTAACTCTGACTCAGACAGGGCATGGCAACTTGATGAACACTGTCCCAGAGAGTTTACCTCCAGATGATTCTATTTATTGGTCTTGAATTTCCCAATAACCTGGAAATTGACTGTCTATTTCAGCCATCTCCTGGTGGCTGGTGGCTGCCAAGAACTTTTCCCATCCCTCTTGCTCAAACTGGGATATCAAGCAGAGCTTTCTTCTCTTCATCAGAGGCCTCTTCCTGAGAAGACCCCAGAGGCAGACATATGGATGCCTGTAGCCTCTATCTCCTCAGCACTGAAGTCTAGGAACTTCTATATGCATATGTCAACAAAGATTGGATTTCTAGATTTGAGAAGAGAAAGAAAATAATGAGATATCATTCCCAAAACATTTGAGGCAAAACCACTGAATGGATTATTATGGGACCATCCTAGAATCACTTGCTAGACTCCATCTTGGAATCACATGAGAAGTAAACCACAACTCCCATGTCCTTGTGTGAGCTGGATGCAAACCAGAGCACTGACACATCTCTAGCAGGGTCTGAATCTTAAGAACTTGGTGAACCATTAGCAGCATGAACGATGTCAAGTATTGTTGTGTCCATCCCTCTACCCGGCGAGTCCTGGATGATTATTATTCCTGGAAGTATTTCTGTGTTTTAAAATAGCTTAGTTTGAAAATTAGTGAAACAAAACTGGGCGCGGTGGCTCACGCCTGTAATCCTAGCACTTTGGGAGGCGGAGGCGGGTGGATCACGAGGTCAGGAGATTGAGACCATCCTGGCTAACACGGTGAAACCCCGTCTCTACTAAACATGCAAAAACTTAGCCAGGCGTGGTGGCACTCATGTAATGATGATGGGCGTAACGAGCAGAAACCCCGTAGCAGATCCAGATAATTATGTCAAAGAGACCACCTGTTGCATATATTCTAAGACAAGTTTTCCCCCAGTGCTAATGTTTTGGAATTGGAAACGTCTTATCAATGACTTGCAGTAGTTTAATGGGCAACTTTATTTTTGCTTTCTAATTGATATTAATCTTACACCTTATAATTGAAAGGACCTTAGATGCAATAAAATAAGTAAATATTTATCTTGCTTAAGCTTGTTTTGCTTCTCAGTCACCTACAGCTGAATTCACTTAGCATATTAAGTGCTATAGCTATTTGCTGGAAAATAGTAATTAGGCATACAAGTGAGATAATAGCTTTCCTGCATGAATTACCTTTGTACTATGTTAAAAACAACCAGTTGACTATATTTGCCTGGGTCTATTTTGAGCCTATCTTTCCAGTTTCACTCATGTATATATCTCTACTTTGACAGTTCTACCTGATCTTAACGAACTTAGCTTTATAGTAAGACCTGAAACTGAATAGTGTATGTCTTCCATTCTGCTTGCTTTGGGTTTAGCTTGCTCTTCTTTTTCTGTTTTTTTTTTTTTTCCTTTAAGTAGATGCTTGGATTATAAATTCTACATTATCTCCTTTTCAAATATAAGCATTCAATATTATACATTTCCCTCTAAACTCTGCTTAAGCTAAAATCCATTAGTTTTGATACTTTATGTTGTTATTTTTATTTTTTTATTTTTATTTTATTTATTATTTTTGAGACGGAGTCTCACTCTGTCGCCCAGGCTGGAGTGCAGTGGTGCGATCTCCGTTCACTGCAAGCTCTGCTGTCTCCCGCATTCATGCCATTCTCCTGCCTCAGCCTCCCGAGAAGCTGGGACTACAGGCACCCGCCACCACGCCTGGCTAATTTTTTTGTATTTTTAATAGAAACAGGGTTTCACCGTGTTTGCCAGGATGGTCTCGATCTCCTGACCTCGTGATTCGCCCGCCTCAGCCTCCCAAAGTGCTGGGATTACAGGCATGAGCCACCGCGCCCGGCCTATATTGTTATTTTTATACAACTCAGAATACATTTTTAAAATTTCCCCTGATTCTTCCTCTTTGGCCTATACATTATTTAAAAGTCTGTTGCTTAATTTCTAAATATTTAGGCACTTTCTTTCTTTTATTAATTTCTAGTTTATTATGATTTGAGATATACATTTTATATATCTATATTTTCCATATTTGTAAATATTTTCAGATTTTTATGTCCCCAGATATGATCCACATGAACATTTCATGTGCACTTGAAAAGAATGTATAATCCCTGTTGTTGTACAGAGTTTCCAATAATGTCAATTAAATCCAGTTGGTTGAGAGTGTTGTTTAGTTCTTCTGTTTCCTTACTATTTTTTCTTTTTGTCTATTAGTTTAATTAGTTACTTAAAGAGGTGTTTACGTCTCCAGCTACAATTGTGAATTTGTCCATTTTCCCTTTCAGTTCTGCAGTCTTTACCTTGGTGCATGCACATTTATAATTGACCCTTGCTATGGGCCGTGGGGCCCAGAGAGTGGAACATTATGGGCTGGATTGTTCTACTCCAAAATTCATATTTTGAAGTCCTAAACCCTCAGTATCTCAGAATGTGACTGTATTTGGAGACACAACCTTTAAAGATGTCATTTACTTACAGTGAGGCCATTGGGGTGGGCCCTAATCCAATCTGACAACGTCCTTACAAGAAGATATTTACATAGAGAGACATCAGAGATGTACAGACATTGAAAAGATGCCATTGGAAGGTACCGCAAAAAGGTGATCATCTGAAAACCAAGGAGAGATGTCTCAGAAGAAACCAAACCTGCCAACAATCTCGATCTTGGACTTCTAGGCTTTAGCTGTGAAAAATAAGTTTCTGTTGCTTCAGCTACCTAGTCTGTGATACTTTATTGAAACAGCCCTAGCATATTAATACAACTCCTTTATCATTATGTAATGCCCCTCTTTATTCTCAGGAGTGTCTTGGGCATTTTTGTATGTGTGTCTTTTCATATACCTCTTACTTGTTTGTTGAAAGTTGTACATCTTCATCTCGTCTAGGACAGTGGGAATTGAATTAAAATGCTTTTGTACTTGGAAGTGAGCACACAGGTCCTTCTCCTAGGTCTTTAATGTGGGGTTTGAGTTAATCATTAAGAGTTGGAGCCAGGTGCAGTGGCTCAAGCCTGTAATATAGCAACTGTTCATGACGCTGCCGTGGGAGGAACCCTTGAGTCCAGGAGTTTGAGAACAGCCTAGGCGGGGCATTGGTGGCTCACGCTTGTAATCCCAGTACTTTGGGAGGCCGAGGTGGGCAGATCACAAGGTCAGGAGATTGAGACCATCCTGGCTAACACGGTGAAACCCCAACTCTACTAAAAATACAAAAAATTAGCCGGGCGTGCTGGCAGGTGTCTGTAGTCCCAGCGACTCGGGAGGCTGAGGCAGGAGAACGGCGTGAACCGGGGAGGCAGAGCTTGCAATGAGCTGAGATCGCGCCACTGCACTACGGCCTGGGTGACAGAGCAAGACTCTGTCTCAAAAAAGAAAAAAAAAAAAAAAAAAAAGGAGCAAAAAAGAGAACAGCCTGGGCAACATAACTAGATGCCCATCTCTAAATAAATAAATAAGCAGAGTGTGGTGGTGCATGGCCTTCTGGAGGCTGGGAGGGTGGATCCCTTAAGCCCAGGAGTTCAAGTGGGCTATAATCATATGACTGCAGTCAGCCTGGGTGAGACACAGTGAGATCCCGTCTCTAAAAATACAACCAAACTAAAAAGAGTTGGTTTGGGTTTGTGATTTGTTCTTGCTGTGATTATCCTCATTGTTTCACACACTTTAGATTCCTATAATGATAGCTGGTGTTTAATCTGGAGATTTGTTTGCCAGAAAAATATCTTCTTCATCCTGGGCATTTTACTTTCCATTTGCGCAGTGCCTTGGAGAAGATTACTTGGCACATTCTGATTTCTCTTCTTTTTCTCTTCCAGCAGCATTCTCTTTCACTCCTTTTCTGAAAATGCTATCTTGGTAGTACAAGGCAGTGAGTGGAAGGGAAGATTGCTGTTCTCACTGGAATTCAGTCTTATGCACTGAGTGAGTGCCTGTAATGTTAGTACCTGGCCTGCTCAGATCTCTGCCCCTACCCTGGATATAGTCGTTGGTCCAGTGTGTATTCCTGCCCCTCTTACAAGAGTAGATTTTGTGTTTTGGCTCTTTCTCCCACCTGCAATGCTGTTCCCCCAGTTCCCGAAGCGCAGAGATGTTTGTTGCCCTTCTCCCCAGCACACACAGTAGGTCTTTTATTTTATTGTGTAGATAGCAGACAGGGGAGAAGGTGCTCTGTGGAATTTCATGCCATCTCTGTATTTTTTTTTTTTTTTTTTTAGATGGAGTTTCACTCTTGTTGCCCAGGCTGGAGTGCAATGGCTGAGATCTTGGCTCACTGCCACCTCCGCCTCCCGGGTTCAAGCAATTCTCCTGCCTCAGCCTCCCGAGTAGCTGGGATTACAGGCATGCACCACCATGCCAGGCTAATTTTGTATTTTTTAGTAGAGACGGGGTTTCTCCATGTCAGTCAGGCTGGTCTCGAACTCACAACCTCAGGTTATCTGACCACCTCGGCCCCCCAAGTGCTGAGATTACAGGTATGAGCCACCTTGTCCAGCCGCCACCTCTGTATTATCACTGTTTTCTCTCTCCAGGTCTGCATCACAATGGATACGAAGAATTTCTGCTTCTTTCTCATCATTTCTGTGAGAGTCTGGTGGAGTTTGTAGAGAAATAGCCTGGGCGAGGTGGTGGGATTCTCTAATCTCTGCAGACCCCAGGAGCTTCACACTGTTCTGCCACCCTACACTTAGCCCTAATCCATCTTTCAATTATCCTGGCTGAATTCTTACTGGAATCTGGTGTTGGATTTCTCTATCCTAAATAAGTGAGATGTGTCTCCTCTCTCTCGCATGTGCCTATCACCATAGATTTTGGCCAGTTGGTTGTTCTACAAAGTTCATTCTTCAATGGATTTGAAAAATACTGAGAAGTTAATTTGGCTATTTTCCATTATACAAGGGGTAGCAGCATTTCTCTGAGATATCTGCAGCATGGAAGTGAAAGCCATACATCTCCCTTACTTCTTTTTATGCCTCTTTCCCTGCCTCTCTGCCCTCCTTCTCCTTTTTCCTACATACTTCTTATTTTATTTGCCACATGATGACACTTGGATATCCTGGATGGACTAATAATCCTTTTTTTTTTTTTTTTTTTTTTTTTTTTTTTTTTTTTTGCCATTTTAACTTTAACTTACTTGAGAACTTGAGAATAATTGCTAGAAAATGATTTTATATTTCTTGGAGTAAATGTTCTTGTAACCTTTTATCTGTTTTTCACTTTTTTGGGGGGGAAGGTGTTTAGAAAGGGACATGCTTATGCATAAATCATACACTAATTCCTTTTAGATTCTTTTTTTTTTTTTTTGAGACGGAGTCTTGCTCTGTCGCCCAGGCTGGGGTGCAGTGGCCGGATCTCAGCTCACTGCAAGCTCCACCTCCCGGGTTTACGCCATTCTCCTGCCTCAGCCTCCTGAGTAGCTGGGACTACAGGCGCCAGCCACCTCGCCCGGCTAGTTTTTTGTATTTTTTAGTAGAGATGGGGTTTCACCGTGTTAGCCAGGATGGTCTCGATCTCCTGACCTCGTGATCCACCCGTCTCGGCCTCCCAAAGTGCTGGGATTACAGGCTTGAGCCACCGCGCCCGGCCTCCTTTTAGATTCTTGTTTATTCTTGAAAGGGAACAGTTGGGTCTGACTCATATATTTACTTAGGAATGATGTGAAGAGGTAAAGCTTAAACTGGAGGAGGTAAGTTTCTGTTAAAATGTGTTGTCTTAGACCACCATTCTCCTAAATCTGGTTTATTGTTTGCTGAGAGACATGTTTTTCTACATTTTCACATTTTTCCTTTTGATTGTGAGCAGGAGATATATGAGATTCTTTTTTTTTTTTTTTGAGACGGAGTCTCGCTCTGTTGCCCAAGCTGGAGTGCAGTGGCCGGATCTCGGCTCACTGCAAGCTCCGCCTCCCGGGTTCACGCCATTCTCCTGCCTCAGCATCCGGAGTGGCTGGGACTACAGACGCCGCCACCTCGCCCGGCTAGTTTTTTGTATTTTTAGTAGAGACGGGGTTTCACTGTGGTCTCGATCTCCTGACCTTGTGATCCGCCTGCCTCGGCCTCCCAAAGTGCTGGGATTACAGGCGTGAGCCAGATATATGAGATTCTTAGTGAAGTCATTCATTGTGCAATGGCTCCATGCTATTATTTATTGTTGATTCCTTCGAGAACACTCTTTTTAGATGCTTTTTAGTTACTCCCTGCTTCCTCTTTCTTGCTCTTTAAAATTGAGCTCTAGAAGAACGAAGGTCTCTTATCAATTGCTAATTCCATTCTTGATTTGGCTCATAGTTTGCTGCGCCTGACAGAGTCTTGCAGTTTGACATTTGGGGTAATGCTAGTTTCACTGAAGATATTAATAGGTTACTTCTCTTTTAGTTTTTCTTGGTGTGGATTTCTGTGAAACTCAGGAGGGACTTTTTCCCTCAGATGTCTCAACAGCTGCCCTTTTCTAAGTTCTGTCAGATGACCGATGTTCAACCAGGTTTGTAAAGCACTGCTAGCTATCGGGTTTGCAGAAACTGAGCTGTTGGCGTAGCTTGTGATTCTAACATACTGAGTCCCATGCTGAGAACTCTTATTTAAGATTGCAATTTAACATACACGTTGACCTTATCACTGAGAAGGTTTAAAGTAGTGTCCAACCTCCATTCAGCAAAACTTCAATTTAAATTAAGGCAGAGTTAGCTAAATGTTAGCTATCCTCTGGAAATACTAAATCTAAGTAAGAGATACTGTTCTGCCTTCCCTTTCTCACAGCATCATCCTTAATTTCAGCTGCCATGATATCTGGCTGTAGCCTTTATGAGCGTTGCAATAAACATGGGTGCTAAAAGCATATATTCAATCTCTTAAATTTTAAAATGAATCTGCTAAGAAGCGAGGGTCCTTTGGAGACAAGAACTTAGGTATAAAATATAAGATGAATGTCCACTCCTCCTAGCCAAGGGAAAAAAAAAAAAAAACCTCGAAGGTAATCATGTAATTCAACAATTCATTCAACTAATATTTTCATAGTTAATAGAACATGACGTTGAAACTTTTTTCACATACTTTCGCCAAGTTTGTAGCACAAAAAATTCACTGCCGATGTGGGGGATGCTGTCATCTCTAAATGTCAAATCTCACCATAGCAGTAATGTCTTGAATCACCATGAGATATGAATTTTTCGTGGCATAGTCATTTTGACTTTCGTTCCAAGATTTCTTAGTTTCAGCAATCCAGTGACATTTTCCCTTATGCACCTTTCCAGTCTTTGGCAGGACATGATTTAAGGACAGTAGCAAAGTTGAAAGAAACTGGGAGAAAGAAAGATAAGCAATTAAAAGAAATGTAAAACTGTATCCTAATGATGTATACTAATTGCAGGGTCTCAAATTTGGTTATATTATGTGCTAAGCTTTCTTTGAAAAAAGTATGTGCTTTGTTCCAAGGTACATTTGAAAAAAAATTAAAAGAATTGAAGTCATGTGTATATTCATTAATTCATTCACTCATCCATCCTTTTTCCCTTTAATTTATTCTTTTAAAAATATATCATGTTTTGGCCAGGCACGGTGGCTCATGCCTGTAATCCCAGCACTCTGGGAGGCCAAAGCAGGCAGATCACAAGGTCAGGAGATCGAGACCATCCTGGCTAACGCGGTGAAACCCCGTCTCTACTAAAAATACAAAAAGTCAGCCGGGCGTGGTGGTGAGTGCCTGTAGTCCCAGCTACTCAGGAGGCTTGAGGTAGGAGAAGGGTGTGAACCCAGGAGATGGAGCTTGCAGTGAGCCGAGATTGCACCACTGCACTCCAGCCTGGGTGACAGAGCGAGACTCCCTCTCAAAAATATATATATGTATGTATTTTTAAAAAATACACATATATATAATGTTTTCTGTAAGCTAGGAAATGCACCAGACACTAGGATAAAACAATGAACATCCAAGCTTCAAGGAACTAAAACTTTAAAGGAAAAATCGAAATTAAAAATTTTAATTAGTTGTCCACTAGCACATCAGAAATGTTGGGAGTTTATATCACACTAGAATAGTTACTCACAGGCAAAATTTGTGCTATAGATGGTCCCCCACAATCAAATAGATTCATCTCTACTATCACACAAAAGGATCTTGACATCTAAAAATGTGCTCTTAACAGCTAGTTCTAATTTATAATATTTCCCAGCAAATTTAGATGATGATACAGGGTATTCTAGATATACCAATAATTTAGTATTCCTGTAAATAAATATTCTTTACACAGACAGACGCACACACACACACACATACACACATACACGACCTGAAGTCATTGAAAGTAAACAAAGCCAGACAGATCCTGGAGGGGGGATGACACTTCAAAGAAGGTATGGCAGGGCAAAAGTTTATCATTTTTACAATTGTTAGCCTTAGGCCAATTTTAGTCCCATGTAGAGTGCGTAAAACATCATTAATAAACCTGCAGCCTTTCTAACCTGAATAACCGGAGAACAGAGTTAGAAGAAACCGCAGATGCTGAAAATGAAGAATCAATTCCATAAAATCAAAAACATAAAGGGGGTGCTCTAACTTGTGTGTATACTTTTTCCCCAAAATCTCTGACTGATGCAAGCACAAGCCAGGTTACAGTAAGAACAAGAGAACTGGACTGAGATTTGACCTGCTGCCCCAAAGATAGAGATTTAAATTTAAGTCCAACTACACCAGTTGCTTGCTAAGGAAGGAAAATTGGCCAGGTGCAATGGCTCATGTCTGTAATCCTAACACTTTGGGAGGCTGAGGCAAGCAGATTGCTTGAGGCAGTTTGAGACCAATCTGGCCAACACTGCAAAATCCCTTCTCTACAAAAGACACAAAAAAGTAGCCAGTCACGGTGGCATGTGCCTGTAACCCCAGCTACTCGGAAGGCTGAGGCAAGATACTTGCTTGAGTCTGGGAGGCAAAGGTTGCAGTGAGCCCAGATCATGTCACTGTACCCCAACCCTGGTGACAGAGCAACTCCATTAGAAAAAAACCAAAAAAACAAAAAAACAAAAAAAACAAGAAAGAAAGGAAAGTCAACACTTTCACTTTTTTTGGAGAAATATATGAGAAAACAGAGACTTCTCAATATAATTTTTACAGTGTACAGTATATAATCTCAAATGCCTTACATGAAAAACCAGAAAAATATGACCAATTCTAAAGGAAAAGGACAATCAGTGCAGCCCAGTATAAGGATGATGCAGAAATTAGAAGTACCAGGCAAATATTTTTAAGCAGCTATTGTAACTGTGCTTAATGACATAATAGAAAATACGCTTGCAAATAATGAAAAAATAGGATACCTCAGCAAAGAAGGACAGTAGGAAAAAAGAGCCAAATGAAATTTAGGATGAGAAATATAGTAAAATATTTTACATAAAAACCGTCTCTGGATATACTTAAAAGCAAGATTTAACAGGAAAACAAGTTATCGAACTTGAAACTGTCCAATATGAAGAAAAATGTTGGAAAATTTTTAGAACCTCAAGGACTTGTGGAATAATGTTAAAACACATGACATCCATAGAATTGAAGTCCCAAAACTGAAGAGAAGAGAAAGAAGAAGGCAAAACAGGTTGAAGATATAATTGATTTTTTTTTCCAAATTGCTTAAATCTATAAATTTACACATTCAAGAACTTCAGCAAAGCCTAAGCAGGGTAAATATTAAGAAATGTATATGTATGAATAAGACAGTCAAACTCCTTAAAAGACAAAAATAAAAATCTTGAAGACAGTTTTTGCACATTACCTGCAGGAAAACAATTATGCAAAAATCCTTCATCATCCTCATTATAAACTATAGGGGCTAGAATACAGTAAAAAATATCTTTAAATTGTCAAAGGAAAAAGTAACTGTCAACGAAGTATTCTATATCCAGTGAAAAATCTTCCAAAAATTGTGGGAAATTTAAGGCATTTTCAGAAAATGCAAAGAACCCCTTGACAGCAGATAATCACTATAGCTAATGTTAAAAGAAGTTTTCAGGCTGATGGGCAATGTTTCTAAATGAAAACTTGAATATTCAAGGAAGAACATAAAAAATGGCAGACATCTGGATAAGCATAAAAGTATAAGATATACAACATATCTTCAAAAGGCATTTGGTCTTGCTTACAAGTTAAGTTCATACCGTTGCCCAGCTTACAAAGTTCTTTCTCAGACTGATGTAATGTACCTAAATCAAACCCTTTCTGAATAAGTGTATAATTATGGTGAAAGGTAGAGCAACTATGTAGCTGAAAAATTTTAGGACATATTTAACGAAAACTATAAAAACTACATTTTCACTTCTCTGATAGACTAGATAGCTGGAAGCAGTGTTTCTCAAATATTTTTATATCATAGAATATAAAAAATGATTTCTAAAGTAGAACAAGATAGCTAAATAATAGTTTATTTATAGTCTGTCAAATAGCAACTTTGTTTTGTATAGTTCAGGAACTTTAAGGCATACAAACGTGTTAGGGCATGCAAAGAAACAACTTTAGGAGAAGCAACACTTCTCCTAAAGAAACAATGTCTCAATTGTTTCTCAGTTGAGAAACAATCCTCAGTTGTTTCTTTGAAGATGTTTTCGCTACGGGACAATTATAACCTGAAATAATTAGGTTAAACATATTGCTTTCCTTGTAAGAAATGAGGAAATCGCTAATGGAAGGCACTTAGCTAGAAGCAGAATGGGGAGCAGCATTTGGTAAATGAGTTCAAAGGGCAAGGTGGCCCTTCACAGTAATAATCTATATATTGGTGCTGGGATTCTAAGAACAAGCTCTTGGTTACTGAAAGGTGATGGAAGAAATCAATGAGATTTTCATCAGTCTGAAACCTTAAAAAGGGCCTCAAGACATCCAAATCATTAGCTACACTCTGCCCTCTTAAAGGTGAAAATGCAATTAATCTCTGGAAGAAATCATCCTTAATTTTTCCTTATGAATCCCATTATTGAGGTCAACCAATTTTAAAAAATCATCAAACACTTCAGGAAACAAGCCAACATATCAATAGGAAATCCAAAGAATGAATTTGGTCACCAAGGACTTTAGATATTTGAATAATCCTATGTATTATGAAAAATAATGTTTAAATCATTTTAAGAAGTAAAAGAAATAAAAACTGATCACATAACAAAAAAAATCAAAAGTCAGTAAGTTTGAAAATACATCCCTAGAATCAAAAACTCTTATCATTGAAATTAAAAACTCAGTGAATGAGAGCAGATTAGGCACAGGAAAAGGGATAATTAGTGAATTTAAAGATATATCTGAAAATATTGCTAAGAATTCAGCACAAATTGACAGGGACAAAGGTGAAGTTGGGTGAAATGGAGGATAGAAAGCAGAGACCCACTGCACATCTAATTTGAGTCCCAGAAAGAAAACAAAGAGAAAGTAGAGAAAGAATTTGGAATGATGGTTGAATACATCAACTATGTTTTACTTTAGATATTTTAAGTCTATTTTGCTATTTTAAGATCAAACACATTTAGATTTGATGTACTTTCCTAATCAATTGAAAGTAGAACCTTAGGAGAGGTACCTCATCCATCTATAACAATAGAATAAGGGTAAGAAAACAGATTTGGAAGCATTTAAAGCCAGAGCTTTATTTATTATCTCCCTGTGTCACAGATATAAGGACTACAAGAAAGTGCTTTTGCTTTGGGGATAATGTCTCACAAAGTTAAGAAAAATATTAACTTATGTTGTATGACATAGTCTTTAGATTGTGATTGAGGGGGCTTGGGAGCATCAAAATCCAATTTAAAGTCTTAATGAATCCTCAGAATTTGATTCTAGGTTATAATTTGGACATGATGAATAAGTTATTCTAATATAATTGTTGTGAAAAGATATATAATGTTTCAATACAGAATTAAAATGTAAATTAAAATATTAAAATCAAATAATCTAAGAAAATATAAAGGCCATCTAATGACTTTTAAAATATGCAAATACATTCATATGAGAGAGCAAAAGAAAGACTAACAAAATTACCATTTAAAATTCTAAATATGTAATAACACTAAAAAATTGAAAAACCATCTGCAATGACCATGAATTTTAAGCGAAAGAAATTTTAACCCTAACCTGTACTTGCACATACCCCAATAAAAAAATAAAATACAGTTATTTCAATGAAATACTTTTAAATTCATTTAAAACTTATGGTATAAGCTCATTTGTCTCATTTTGCCTTGTCCTTTTACATATTCATATTTTTATCATAATTGTAATGAGTCCATTAAAAGCAATGATCTAAACCATCGGTCTATTGTGATAGAGAAGTTTCTCTTCTATTCAGATATTGTCAAAGAAAATCAGGGCTACTGTTCATGCTTGGTTACTCAGGAATTTGGCAATACAAAATAACATTACCTATTGAGGTGATTGTTCCAGATTTGTTTTCTCCAGTACAGTTTTTCTCTCTGGGCTCATTATACAATTTAGTATCGGATAATGAATAGTATGTCACGCAGTGTTGAACTAGGCAACTAATGAAAGAAGAAACATGTTTTTCCAATTAGATGCAAAGCCCAGAACCTTTAGTTTGTAGTTACTCCATGAAGTCCAATAATATGGAAATTCCATATCAAAAGTTAAATGATTAAAAATTTAAGAGAAAGGCGGGGCGCAGTGGCTCACGCCTGTAATCCCAGCACTTTGGGAGGCCGAGGCGGGTGGATCACGAGGTCAGGAGATCGAGACCATCCTGGCAAACACGGTGAAACCCCGTCTCTACTAAAAATACAAAAAATTAGCTGGGCTTGGTGGTGGGCACCTGTGGTCCCAGCTACTCGGGAGGCTGAGACAGGAGAATGGTGTGAACCCGCCAAGTGGAGCTTGCAGTGAGCGGAGATCCTGCCACTGCACTCCAGCCTTGGGGACAGAGCAAGACTCCGTCTCAAAAAAAAAAAAAAAAATTAAGAGAAAAACATAACTACTTTTTCCAAGATTTAGAGTCTCCTTTGCACTCTTATTAACCTTAGCAATGTTAACTTTAAAAGAATTGGAAAAATATGACCAGAAGAATAAGCACCTGAATTTTTTCCTGGAACTGTCATAATTACTTTAATAAGCACAAAATGTTCAGCTCTGGATATGACTCATATTTAGATCATTTGTGTTTAGTGAGTTCTTGGTGATTATATCAGGTGTCACCTGGTTGATGTTTTGTATGTTTTGGCTTTGGCTAATGATTTGTTCCTTTGAGATTCTGCATATAAATGCTGCATGTATGAGATAGAGTTAGCCCAGAGTAGTTTTTTTCTGCAATGAAGAAAATATTTGTCTTTCTGCTGGCCATTTAACTGAAATTATCTTTGATAATTTATAGTCTCACAGCAATGTATATTAGGTTATTAGTATTGACCATCTAAAACCACATAAACATATCTGAAAGTAATAAAAGTAAATATTTAATAGTGCTTGCCATTTGCCAGGCATTAACACAAGATACCATATTCACAATATATTTAATTCATTTAATGTATTAAATATATAATCTCTAATTCTTATGTTGATACAGAGTACTTTTAATCCTTCAACATATATACGTCATAATATAGTGTATCCAATGCAAGAATTTTATTAGTGATGCAGCTGGGGTTTGAAAACAGGTCCTGGGTCTCTAGAATATCCATGAACAATGTTGCATTCTAGAGAAACTTTTTAAGAAGATGTTTTGTCTTTGAAATCTATGAGTAACATCAATTTTAGTAGCAAAAAAATCTGTTTTGCTAAAAAACTATTTTAGTAACGTAATATTTTAAAACTATTTAGTAAGGTAATTCTATTACCTTAACATAATGAAAAGAAGTAGAGTAGGGATTTTTAATGCTAATTATTTTTGCTCCCCCTACCCCCATTTTATAGCCCTAATTAGTCTATTGGCTAGTTACATTAAAGTAGTTAAACCACTTATCTCTCTGGGCTTCAGACTGCCCATCTAAACTAGACTTTGCTGATTTCTGGAGTCCCTTCTAGTTCTAAAGTTCTACAACTCTGCTTATTTACTTGTAATAGATAATGCCGTTCATAACTTACTAACATAATTCTCTAAGATTCAGTCACAGAGACGCTGCATTGACCCTTTCTAGGGTTTAGTTTAATCTGGAAGTCTGAATTACTTGGAATGTATATCATCTGTATATTATCTCTGTTCTGTAGATATTTGTAAAGAACTTTTCCCCAAGCATTTATTCAACAAAACATTAAAATAATTGCCATATGAATAATTGGGCTATATTTGGCTATGTCCAAAGTACATTAGTATAAATGTATAATGCTCAATTGAATTGATTTATTGTAGAAAAATTTCTCACCTGTTGCCACAAGATTGATGATGCTTAGGAGTAGTTAATATAAATAAGCATACAGAAATACAAGTCATAATTTAATTTGCTTTCTTCTGAACATGCTTTCAGAGACATCTGTGTATATCCCAATATCAGACTGCACTAGGAAATTCACTGCATGATCTTGATCATAAAATAAACAACTAATCTTGGCATCACTTCTCTTTTATCATTGAGATGAATTTATTATATTTTATCACATGGTGAAATTCTATAGAAAATCTCTAATTTTAGTTGTGTATGAAATTTTACACTTTTTGTGAAGTCGTATCATATTTTTAGGAACCATTTAAATAGGAAACACAGTTACAACAAGTTATGAGAAAAATAATACCTTGAGATGAACAAATAATATTAGTAATTACTTACCCAAAATATTCAGTACGATTACTGTTACCAGAAGGATAATATTATTACACATCCAACGTCAAGGACAATTCCATGGTGGTGAGAATCTACAAAATTGCATAGATTTCCCTAGTAAACCCAGCAGGTAGTTCCTTAGATGGTAAGAGATAGGAGAGGACCAAATAAACTTTCTCACCTATCATGTTCCTGAGTTACTTTCCTTTGAAATATGTAGACCCAGCTTCTTCTTCTTCTTCTTTTTTTTTTTTCAACACAAAGCACACATATGCGTGTGTTCTCTGGTTTGAATAAATATGATTTTTTCCTTGTGGATTCACTGTATACATTCCCCAGTATTGATCTTACTTATGATCACTGTCTGTGTCTCTGCCTTTTTTTTTTTTTTTTTTTTTTTTTCAGACGGAGGA
Source organism: Macaca nemestrina (assembly GCF_043159975.1). Taxonomy (NCBI): domain Eukaryota; kingdom Metazoa; phylum Chordata; class Mammalia; order Primates; family Cercopithecidae; genus Macaca; species Macaca nemestrina. The sequence goes on from NC_092134.1 coordinate 133,311,443, forward strand.
GTCTGCAGGATCTCCGCTCACTGCAAGCTCCGCCTCCCGAGTTCAGCCATTCTCCTGCTTCAGCCTCTGGAGTAGCCGGGACTACAGGCGCCCACCACCAGGTCCGGCTAATTTTTTTGTATTTTTAGTAGAGATAGGGTTTCACCATGTTAGCCAGGATGGTCTCGATCTCCTGACCTCGTGATCTGTCCACCTCGGACTCCCAAAGTGCTGGGATTATAGGTGTGAGCCACTGTGCCTGGCCTCTCTGGGTTTTTGAAAACGGGTCCTGGGTCTCTAGAATATCCATGAACAATGTTGCATTCTAGAGAAACTTTTTAAGAAGATGTTTTGTCTGTGGAAACATCAGACTGTGGAACTCTCAAGATTCTCTAATAAGCTTATTGACAACCCCACTAATTTGAGTTGATCTTTTCTGTTTCTCCGCTTACATAATGTATCCATTTCCTGTGATAGATCATTGTAATTCCACAAAATCATACATTTAAACATAAAAGAAATGTTAGCGATTATTTTAACACAATACCCATGTGTTAAAATGGATATATTCAAGTTCACAGTCACACAGTTACTTGAGAGCAGAGCTGATATCTAACCTCAGGTCTCTTGACTACCAGACTAGTGCTGCCTTCGGTATCCACACTTCTCATTGCATTTGAAGTACTCAAAAGATAATAAATAAACCAAATAAAAGAAGTTGTACATTTAACTTTAAGCTGAAAGTTTAAAACAACAGTCTCTGGTACATACAATTTACAGTACATTGTTTCCACTAGATACGTGACATAAACACACAATACACTGAGAAAGTACTGAAAAGTACTGAAAATAGCTGATATTGAAATATAATCATATCAAGACTGATTAAGTGGAATGTTTATTTGGTAGATTATTATTGAGTGCATTGTTTCGTGTTCTAGTTATTATTGTTATTAATTAAAACATCTTTAATAAGAATTTATTAATTTTCAAAACATCAAAAGAAGTCCACATATTTTCACTCATCAGACAAAACAGTCAAAATTGTAGGAGTCAAGTCAGTCACAGAAAGAATGTGGTGATATCACTCTACGTTTCCTTTTTTTTTTTTCCTTTCTTTTCTTTTTTTTTTTTTCCTTTCTTTTCTTTTTTTTTTGACAGGCTTTTGTTCTGTTGCCCAGGCTAGAGTGCAGTGGCATGATCATGGCTCACTGCAGCCTCCACATCCCAGGTTCAAGCAATCTTACTGCCTCAGCCTCCTGAGTAGCTGTGACTACAGGCACGTGTCACCGTGTTCATTTTTAAAATTTTGGGTAGGCATGAGGTCTCTCTGTGTTGCCCAGGCTGGTCTCAATCTCATGGGCTCAAGCGATCCTCCTGCCTCGGCATCCCAAAGTGTTGGGATTACAGGCGTGAGCCATTGTGCCTGGCCACTACACATGTTACTAATATGAAGAACTGAAATTATGGACCCCTCAATTTAGGAGAATAAAATTGTAGATTTCATAAAAAGACTAACATAAAAGATATTGATCACTCTTTTAGGCCTCCAAAGTAAGAGTTAAGCCAAGCATAAATTTCTGGGATATTCTTAGTTCAAGCACAACCTCTCACTGATGTCCTGCTAAGCTTCCTGGTGACATTCCCTTATGCTTTGTATCTTGGAGAACCAATGAACATTCATCATCTAATGAGATTCATTTATTTATTCAACCATTTATAAATTATTTTACTTATCAAGCATCTGTTAATTTCCTGCTCTATATTTGGTACTGTGTGAGGTGCTAGAAACACAAAGATTCATAGATTAGGTAGAAAGATTCAGCAGTTTTCAGCCTCTGAAATGGCAAGGAATATGATAACCTTTAGGAGCAAAGAAAAGGCCAGTAGCCACAGCAAAATCAGAGAAAGTTAGGAAGTTAGAAGACATCAGGAACGATTGTGTAGGACTCTGTATGTAAGATAACAAAAATCTAATCTACCCAACAACTCTTTCCCTCGATGATGATGTGACACGTGAGAACAAAAGTTGCATTTATCTAACACCACACATACACAGCACAAGAACAATATGATATGTGACTTCTGGTCATAAGCATGACTATAGGTAGGTAATTTCATCTTCATATAGTTCGTTTTCTCATTTTTAACATTATAAGATTGAACTAGATCACATTAAAAGATGTCGTCCCCAAATCCCTAAAATGGGAAGAAGAACAAGGTTTTATTTATAAAAGTTCAAACCATAAACAGAAAGGCAATTAAACCCTGGAATGCAGAATCAAAACTATTGGTTTTCTTGCTTAAACTGAGTAAAATAACCTCTAGAAAAAAGAAACTAATTGCAGGATATTTTTGAAGCACAGGGGAATGAGACTGCAGTTGTAGTCCATGTTATTTTTCAAATTATGTTGCACTATTTCATAGGAAATGAAAGCACCTAAGCTGGAAGAAAAGAAAGTAAGTTAGCCTCTGCTGGGCAAAATAGAGAGGTAAGGTTTAAAACAAGAAACAAGATGCTTTTATGACCAGAAAAGGGCACACACTGGATTCATTTGATAAATATAAACTTTTGAAAATATAAAGAAGAAATACATTCCTTGGAAATACGGACAAACAAAATATCAGATTCATTCCACAAGAGCAAATGCAAAGGAGGAACCTTAAATTATTTAAAACACCTATATAAACTCTATGATACAAAAATTCTTACCCTAGAGCAGAGAATGGAACAGTAACATGACAAAGAAATTTCCTTAATACTTCAGGGAATAGAAAAGACACTGGCTATGGAAATCTATAATTTTTGAGGGGGTTTTGTGATGAAGGCACCATGTTAAGTTGAGGCATATGCTTATCTCCTCTGGTTCCAGAAATATTCAATTACCTAGTCATTAATTCTAGCCTTTATAAAATTAAATCTAACATTTCATGTTTTCTTAAGTTAGTTTAACATTTTTATCCTATTGATATTGTAAAAGAATAAATAACAATGTGAGTAAATTGCCACAGGTATTTTTCCCAGTGGAGATGAATTTATCGTATTATGTTAAAAGGACAGATTTGATTGAGAGTGAGCAAAGCTGTAGAGCAGAAAGGGGTGATCCCGCTAGAAGTTGCTGTGTGAATATAAACATTCATCACAAGAAATCAAGAAATAGAAAGGCTGCGAAAACAGAGGCAAAGTTCTACATATTAAAATCAAAGTTACAATTTATTTTATGAACCAGACATTTTGCTTCATTAAAAACATTCACTCTTATTCTTAACATTCAATGAATTTTGCTTTGAATCTAGTCTCCTATTTTCAGTTTGGCAAATAGAGACACAGGATAGAAATAAAGGAGATTACTAGTAAAATTTTAATTCTAAAAGGCACCCTAAATCCAGCTTACCAGATCTCTGAAGTGGAGACGGGAGTTCTAATGGGGAAGTCCTGACAGTTTTGATGTCAGCATAGACTACATCTCCAGCCAGCGCATAGACCAAAAAGAGACAGAAGCCCACAAATGATGTCCCACTGAAGGAACAGTCATATTTCTGCAAAGAAACTTCTGGTAAGTTAAGTAAATTGAGATGACAGATTTCCTTCTGCTCCCCAAGTGGGTGGTGGACTTCCTCCATGAATAAATGACAAAACCAATGTGTTCAGTCTTACTAATCAGGGTAGCAGATTTCCTGAATACTTGTATGACATGAAAGAAATTACTAACCATAGAGTAGGTTCTTGTTTTTCAGTTAGTTTTCTGCCTAAACTTGAAATGCTTTTAACTTTTATTAATACCACAGAAGATAGCTCATCATTTTCTTCTATAGGCCACTTCCTCTTTTAGTTCAGGCCTATATTCTCTGGCAGTAACTCTGAGTATCCAGCATCTTCTCCAAAGTAGGATAGCTGTTTGGGAAACAGAACAAGAAAAAGAAGAGATTTTATTATGAAAGTCACAGAAAGCGGCACTAGGTCTTTTATCCTCCTCTCGAAATGCATTGTATATCTAGATAGTACCTTAAATATTCTGAAAGCTATTTGCTTTCCTGTATGCTTTATAATATTAACATTAAACTGAGGTAAAACATGAATTATGCAGAGGACTTCTGAACTAAAAAATATATATTTAAGAAACAGAAATAACTCTGTTAAAATAATTCAAGATAATGGCATAAAAGAAAAAAAAAACTAATTTTAAAATGAGGTGTTCAGAAATTTACCATTGAATACAACAGAGCAAACATAGATTTTATCTCCTATTTCTTCTAAAATTCCACCAAAATTGTATTAAGTGAATAAAAATTTGTAAGTCTAAAACAATAACACAGAAAGGCTCAGGGTTCTATTAGTTGATGAAAAATTTCAATGAATCCCTGGAAAATGGAGAGTAGATGGAGATGTGATCATTGATGAAGAAGTAAAATGAGAGAAAAATGCAGCCAAAACCATACAGAGGGAAATAATGGAGGAGAGCCTAGCCACCTGTGAAACCGTCATAGGACATAGAACTCAGAAATGTCAGATATGAAAAATGGCAGGATCCAGTAGCTTATGACCAGTAGATTAACTGGAAATCTGCATATGGAAAAACTGGTTTACTCCATAACCACTCAACTGCTTTCTACAGAATTAATCTAAACTGCAATCACCTCATCCCTACCCCTCATCCAAGAAATTTAACTTAGGTTAATTAACTAACTAGAGAACAGATCCTGGCTTTGTGGCATTTAGGGATTCCTCAGTATAAAGACCAGCTTCTGACCCTGGATGAGGCTTGAGCACTGACCTCTGTCTCCTAAGACTGCCATGACACTGCCATGACACTCTCCCTTTTCTGGGCTGTTTTAACTGTTTGTATGTGACTAGACAATACCTACTACATTTTGATCTCCATTTTATACATGAAAAACTGACTTTTAGAGGTTTTATTATCTGCAGGTGGTTGCATAACCAGTACTTTTTTTTTTTTTGAGGTGGGGTCTCGTTCTGTTGCCCAGGCTGGAGTGCAGGGGCGTGATCTCAGCTCACTGCAAGCTCCGCCTCCCGGGTTCACTCCATTCTCCTGCCTCAGCCTCCCGAGTAGCTGGGACTACAGGTGCCCGCCACCACGCCCAGCTAATATTTTGTATTTTTAGTAGAGACTGGATTTCACCATTGTTTCGATCTCCTGATCTCGTGATCTGCCCGCCTCTGCCTCCCAAAGGTATAACTAGTACATTTTAAGAGTGATAACTGAGTTCTAAATCCATGCCGTAGTTCAGTTATGCAGTCTAGATTTTGAGGGTAAGACTCACATTTTATTATTTTTATTTTCATCGCTTAGTTTTGTGTGAAACATAACAGTCACTCAGTAATTATATGTTGAATTACCAAATCAGTTATGCTATGCTGAATGTTATAATTAGGCTATAAGAGTTTTCCAGAATGAGAATAATCATTTTTCACTAAAAAGTAGACTTTTATTCATATGAAAAATATGACTGATGGGCCATGGCTCATGCCTGTAATCCCAGCACTTTGGGAGGCCAAGACGGGCGGATCATGAAGTCAGGAGCTCAAGACCAGCCTGGCCAACATAGTGAAATCCCGTCTCTGCTAAAAATATAAAAAATTAGTCGGGTGTGGTGGCACAGGCCTGTAATCCCAGCTACTCGGGAGGCTGAGGCAGAAGAATGGCTTGAACTCAGGAGGCAGAGGTTGCAGTGAGCTTAGATCGAGCCATTGCACTCCAGCCCTGGAGACAGTGCAAGACTCCGTCACCAAAAAAAAAAAAAAGAAAGAAAGAAAGAAAAAGAAATATGACTGATGATCTAGTTGTATAAAAGTAAAAAAAATTACTAGCATGTAGAGTGTTAAAAAATTAGGATAAGTATGTCAGTTTCTGCCATAAAAAACGCAGCTAGGATTCATCAGATCAATTTTGGGAATACTGCAAACTGAGTAATACTAATTTTTTCAGTCCATAAATACAGAATCTCTCCTTTATTTAGATATTCCTTAATCTATTTCAAAGATGGTTTGCATTGTACACAGAATGACTCTTACACTTCTGTTATTAAACTTATTCTTTATATTCTTATTTTTGATGTTATTGTAAACAAAGATTTTTCTAAATTTCATTTTCGGATTTTTCATTGCTAGTCTGTAAAAGCACTATTAATATTTTATATTGATCTGTATCCTGTAATCTTGCTGAACTTGTTTATTACCTCTAATTTTTATTGTTGTTGTGAATGTTTTAGGACGACATGATATGCAAGATCATGTTATCTGTAAATAAAGACTGTTTCACTTCTTCCTTTCCTATTTGAGTCTGTTTTCTCTTTTTCTTGTTTTATTGCCTTGGCAAGAAACTCCAGCATAATGTTGAATAGAAGAGGTGAAAGCAGATCCACTCCATCATTTTCACCAATATCATCCCCAGGTTGGGTTATCAAGGACTGGCTTTTCAGTATCAGGGCAACGAGTCCTTGTTATGTACAGTGTGAAGACTTAGTCAATGAATTTAAAATCACTAAAGTTTATATTTACACAGTTCTCTTATTTTAGACGGAGTCTCCCTCTGTCGCCCAGGCTGGAGTGCAGGGGCATGGTCTTGGCTCACTGCAAGCCCCGCCTCCCGGGTTCACGCCATTCTCCTGCCTCCGCCTCCCAAGTAGCTGGGACTACAGGCGTCCGCCACCATGCCGGGCTAATTTTTTGTATTTTTAGTAGAGACAGGGTTTCACTGTGTTAGCCAGGGTGGTCTCGATCTCCTGACCTCGTGATCCGCCTGCCTCGGCCTCCCAAAGTGCTGGGATTACAGGCGTGAGCCACCGTGCCTGGCCTATACATGTTATTTTTTTTTAACAAAGGTTATCCTATTATATTTTCTCACTGTGTTAGAAGTGCTTAAATTAAAATTTAAATGTATATTGATGGACCACAAGTCATATCCAAGTCTGACACAATAATTTATCCAAGATAGACACATAATTTTGAGATCCTGGAGGTGAATAATAAAGAGAGTAAGTGCATAGAAGTATATTTCTCTTAATGGAGAGGCTTCATGTTTATTTATGTGTATGTTTTCAGTAGTGGTTTGTGTCGTTAAATTTTTGGAAAGGAAGGTTTTTTTATATTTAGTTTGAAAAGAAGAATGTGCTTACATAGCCAATACCTAAATGCAATTATAAAAGTGTTTTAACATCTTTGCATGCTTGTTTCTTCATTTGTGTCACTTCATGGTATTTTTTAAAAATTTCCACAGTTACTTGTTATAGTTCATATTTTCTGCTTCTTGGCATGTTGGATAATTCCTGATTAGATGCTGGATATTATGGTTTATGTTTACAGATGCCTTGACGTTGTGGTTTTTGTATAAAGCATGTTATATTGGTAGTCTTCATGTAAAGACTATCAGGCAGTTAACTTACCTTACATGGAGATACGTTTCATAATTTCGAAACCTGTTTTCAATTTTTGCTAGGTTATGAGCTAATCTTACCTCCTCTTCAGGGACAGTTTATTTCTGCTACCAAGGTCTGATCTCTCTGAAAGACCCTGGTGATCACTGATGACAGCACAAGAAGAGATTAAGTGTTAATAGCATTAAAATGTCAAAGATGCAGAACAGACAGTACAGTGTACTAAATAATGACATTTTGGGGGAGGCTAAGAAAAAGGAACTTTTGCAGTTACAAAAAGAGGAAATATGTTCTAAAATAAAGAGCAAACTATTAGCTTAAAAGAAATCAGTAACTTCAAATACAGATTAAAAAATTTGAGGTTTACACAAAAGTGGAGGTACCAGTATTCTCTAGCTAGTAAATGATGTCAAAGGTAACTCAGAGTCATTTAGTTGTAAGCACACGAATTTGCTTAAGAGAGTTTTGTTAACAAAGACAAGATGCATGAGAGAGAGCAAAAGAGAGAGAATAGTTTTCAGTAATTTGGCTGGAAAGAGTTGTATTGTTCTTATGTACCCGAAGTATAGTTGGACTGAATACAAAAGTTGAGATCTGTTATCAGATTTCCTCTGAATTTTAGTTGCACTTTCTGCCAGATGACATAATTATTAAAAAAACACAATACAATTTTGATTTCTGATCCTGTGTCTGAGGCTCAATTTTTCTATCTGGAGACTTTCAGGATCTATTCCTAGAATTCTATTCCTAGAATTCTTAAATTCTGCAGTGATGTGTCTTTTAAGTCTGTTTTTATTCTTTCCATTGGGCATTCAATGTGAAGCTTTAAACAGGAAACTCACACCCTTAGCTTTTGAGACTTCTTTTTTATACTTATTTCCTATTTTTCCTCATATCTTTATTCTAATGTCTTTTTTCTAGCATTCCTGTTAGTGAAACCCTAGTGCTCTTGGGCTGATATTCTACTATCATTATACTTTTTCTTTTACCTCTTCCTTTTTAGTGTTTATCGTCTAGGAAATTTCTCAAGTTTTTCCTCCACCCATTTTATAGAATTTGTTTTTCTAATTTATTTTCTTATAATTTTGATTTTCAAGGATTATTTCTTGTTGTCAAATGATCTTTTTTATAGTTTACTTTTTGTTTAAGTGATATAGTATTTTCTTTCCCCACTCCTGAGATTATGAATTATAAGAATATTTTCAATCTTTCTTTTATTTTTACCATCAATTCTAATTTGAACTTCATCTTATGTGTACTTGTTTTTGTTTTGATCTCTACTTTTTTTTTTTTTTTTTTAGATGGAGTCCTGCTCTGTTGCCCAGGCTGGAGTGCAGTGGCACGATCTCTGCAACCTCCGCCTCCCAGGTTCAAGTCAAGTGATTCTCCTGCCTCAGTCTCCCAAGTAGCTGGGATTACAGGCATGTGCCACCACACCCAGCTAATTTCTTTATATGTTTAGTGGAGACGGAGTTTCACCATGTTGGCCAGACTGGTCTCGAACTCCTGGCCTCAAGTGATCTGCCTGCCTCAGCCTCCCAAAGTGCTGGGATTCAGGCATGAGCCATCGGGCCCAGCCTGATCTCTACTTTTATTGGAGACTTTTCTAAATATCTAGTAGTCCTTAGGTGTCTAACAGTATGCAAGACTGAGGTATTAAATAAGCAAAGGGAATTTCTGTGTCTGGGATCAGTGGACATCACTGGATGTTCAGGCAGAAGTTATTTATTTCTTCTTAATCTCAATGTTTGTAGGTCTTTATTATTAAGCAGGTCAGTTTTTTCAAAGAAAAATTCTCCAATTTTCTTCTTGGGTGCCTTAAGTCTGATTGTCAAGGATATTGAGGTCAATTAGGAGATGGGTCAAAGCATCTCTCTGCTATTCAGAATTTCAATTAATTCCTCTGTCTTTAATAAAGCACTTTCCTCCCTTAGCCTTGCCTAGAAACTCCCACCCTGAATTCAGCCTCCTTTTGGTTCAGTAATGACAGGCAATACACTTCCAATCTTCAGTAGACACACAGGGTTGCAGTTTGGTTGTTCAAGGTGTTCCTTGTATATATTTTCTACTAATTCTCCAGTTTTTCCCCATATTGAGCCCATACTATATTAGTTTTCTATTGCTAAATAACAAATTACCTTAAGCTTTGTGGTTTAAAACAATGCACATTGGTTATCTCATAATTTCTGTATGCCAGGAGTCTAGGCATGGCTTGGGTAGGTGCTGTGCTTCCGACACTCACAAGGCTGCAGTGAAGGTGTTGGCTGTGGCTCTCATCTCATCCGAGGCTCGTCTGGGGAAGGATCTGCTTCTAGGTTCACATGGTTGCTGGCAGCATTCCCTTCCTTGTGGGCCATCAACTGAGGGCCTGAGTTTCTTGGTGGCTGCCAGCCAGAGGTAGCCCTCAGTTTCTTGCTGTAAGGACTTTCCCAACATGGCGCCTTGCTTTCTCAAAGCCAGCCATGGAGAGAGTCCCCTCTGGCAGACAGTTATTATAATCTCAGGTACATAACATTACATTCATGTAATCATGCATATACCATTACCTTCTGTATTTTATTGCTTAGAGGCAAATTACAAGTGCTATCCACACTCAAGGAGAAGAGATCACACCAGGGCTTGAAGACCAGAACACAGGGATGATGGGAGCCACCACAGAGTCTGTGGTGCACAGGGTCTCTGATGCTTTAGCATCCAGGGACCTATGCCTAAGTTACTCAACATATTCCAAACCTTGTAGACATTTCTCATCTATGCCTAGTTGCTCCCAATCATTTTTATTCTATTGAATGTTTTTATTAATATCGTTTTTACAGAGATTTGAGAGAAAGCAGAAACAAATACATCTGTTGAATGTTACCTGAAAGTACCCTATTGAATTTTTAGGTAGACTTTGTAAGTTTGAAAATTAAAACAAAAAACTTCACATCTATGAGAAAAAAAATCAGATATATTACTTTTAACACTTTATTTAATTTTCTTAATGAGCAACCTAATTTAGAATATTAATCAATTAGTTTTCTTTTCTTTTCTTTTCTTTTTGAGACGGAGTCTCGCTCTGTCGCCCAGGCTGGAGTGCAGTGGCCGGATCTCAGCTCACTGCAAGCTCCGCCTCCCGGGTTTACACCATTCTCCTGCCTCAGCCTCCGGAGTAGCTGGGACTACGGGCACCCGCCACCACGCCCGGCTAGTTTTTTGTATTTTTTTTTTAGTAGAGACGGGGTTTCACCTCGTTAGCCAGGATAGTCTCGATCTCCTGACCTCGTGATCCACCTGTCTCGGCCTCCCAAAGTGCTGGGATTACAGGCTTGAGCCACCGCTCCTAGCCAATCAATTAGTTTTCAAGCCCACTTCATATATATATATATATATATATATATATATGCCAAAAAGTTTCCATCTCAGAGAAACATTGGGTTGTATTTGTATTCATAGATTAATTTTTATGAAATTTCATACAAAATTTATAAGATTTATATTGAATTTGTATTAATTTATGTGAAAATATTCATATGAAAGTAATTCATACTAATAAATATAGTTTGATGATTTGATTAGCTAAAAGTTAACATTGACTAAGAACATTGTGTGTTTCAGGTATTAGTTCATTTAAGTCTTCTGGTATCACAACCATAGGAGCTAGGTACCTTTATTATCCCTAATCGCTGATGAGGAAAACAAGGTAATTCACTCAAAGTCACACAGAAGGATAGGAGTTGAGCAGAAATTTGAAACCAGATTACTTGACACCAAAGCCTATCAACTCAATAGTTAAACTATATTGCTTTCCCTGGAACTGGAAGTCGAGATTAAAAATGGTGTCCTCCCTTCAGGGAGCTGATTTTCTAGTATGTCAATAAGTAAGTAATTTACTGACAATTTATATACAAAACAAAAATGCCCCAACAGAGCACGCATGAGGTTTTACTGCAGCCCACAGGTGCATCAGAGAGGAAGTGCCACTTGAAATAAGATGTTACATTGAAATAAATAAACATTTAGTTTTACTAAGAAACAGAGATGATGAATCAGTGGTCTAACCACACTGAAATGGGCGGTGAAGAAGCATTTTCAGGTTTTGCAGCAATTTGTGTTAGGCTGTTTTCTCTTTGTCATTCCAGGGTTTAAAAAAACTTCATACAAATGGAATCACACAATCTTGTGATCATTTATGTTTGGCTTCTTTGCTTAACAGTAGGTTTCTGATATTTGTGTTTTTGCATATATAACGAGTATAGTGCTTCTTGTATGGATGCTGCAACATTTATCTATTTTATAGTTGATGGATATCTGATTCCAATTCAGGGCTATTATGAATAAAACTGCTACGAATATTTATTCCTTTCTTTGGGTGCCCATACATGTTTGTTTCTATTAACGAGTGAGCGGAATTCCTGGTTCACAGAGTATGCTGATGCACAGCTTTAGTAGAGACTACCAAATTAAGATGGTTATCAATTTGAACTTCCGCCAGAAGTTTATGAGCATGTCAGTTGATCTAAATTCTCACCAACCTCTGGTATTCTCAGATTTTACTTTTTTAATTTCTTTAAAAATTTTAGATATTCTAGTTGGTGTGTACTGACTCCTTTAAGTTTACTCATTTCTCTGATGACGAATTTGAGTGTTTTGATAAGGCTTTTTTTTTGCCATTTTGGTGTCCTTTTTCTGTGAAATTACTTCTGTAGTCTTTTTCTCACTTAAACATTTGTTGTCACCTGTTTTTTCAAATTGATTCATGAGTTTGAAAACTCTCACTCTCCCAGTCTTGGCCGAGAGACTTTGCGTGCACGTAGGAGCACATCCTGGATCCTCAGCAGGCAGGCAGCTCGCTGTGCTGTTCCTTCACTTCCTGCACAGGCTGAGCTTCAAGGTCAGCCAGAGGTGAGAGCTTAGGTTCTTCTCAGGTAACTCCTGAACCTGTATACAGCCCTGTACATTCACACTGCCCTGTGCTTGTGTACGACCTTCAAGATTCCAATAAATATGTTGGAGATTTTGAAGCCTACTATAGACATCTCATCTCCAGTTTTTGTTTTTTTTTTTTTTAAGTTTTCATCAGTTCTTTGTCTCAGTTTTTATTATATTGCTGCCTTGGGAAGTTAAACAATTATCCCTGGTGTTTTTGACAAACACCCTCAGAAATTATGGAAAGAGTAGATGAATTTAAATAGTCCGGAGGTGAGTAGGCAAGTTTCAGCAGCAGTGCAAGCTGGAAGAAAAGGAGGCGTTCTGCCAGTAGGGGGCCAGTGTGATTGAAGTTGCCGTAAACTTTAACAGAAATGAAACCAGGCATTCAGCTTTAAGTACATATATAATTTGAGACAGAGTCTCTCTCTGTCGCCCAGGCTGGAGTGCAGTGGCAGGATCTCGGCTCACTGCAACCTCCCCCTGCCACGTTGAAGTGATTCTCTTGCCTCAGCCTCCTGAGCATCTGGGATTACAAGCGCCCGCCACCACGCCCGGCTAATTTTTGTATTTTTAGCAGAGAGGAGGTTTCACCATGTTGGCCAGGTTGGTCTCAAACTCCTGATCTCAGGTGATCCACTCAAACTCCTGATCTCAGGTGATCCACTTGGCCTCCCGAAGTGCTGGGATTACAGGCATGAGCCACCATTCCCGTCCAACGTCCTATATTTTTATGTGTCAAAATATGTCATGTTTTTCCAAACTGCCAGATTGCCTGGGTATGAAGCCTAGATCTGAAATTTAAAGCCTTCTGGTAAAGCAATTATTTGTGACTTGGTTTTGTTACATATTAAATGAGATATTAGATCTAAGTCACAGGGCTGTTTTGGAGATTACATGAATTATATATAAAACATTTAGCGTCTAGCATGTAGAAACACTATAGAGATGTTGGTTATAATTATTGTCATATTTTAATCATCCTTATTGTAATTACCACCATCTGGTACACATTTTCATTACTTTTATTATTTTGGTGCTTTGGATAATGCAAGGAGCAAGAGTGCTAAAACTTAGCAAAGTAGTGTGGGTTGAAGACCACATCATATAGAACCAGCTATAAACCAACAGGATGTGACCAGTGGAGCAGACCGGAGCAACAGTTAAGAGAGAGGATTAATAAGCAACAAACAAGTTTTTAAGTACTCTCTGAGAATTCTTAGGATTATTCAGAAAAATATATTTTTAAAGGCAGAATGAGACTTCAAGTTATTTTATTTGGCTATTACGAAAAATATGGATAATCCATTGCTAGGCAATACCAACCCTCTTTCCACTGAGGACAATTTGAAAGGCTGGACAAAATGTTTCAAATTGCTATTTTAATTTAATTTAATTTAATTTAATTTAATTTTTTAGACAGCATCTCACTCTGTTACCCAGGCTCAAGTACAGTGGTGCAGTCACAGCTCACTGCAGCCTCAAACTCCTGGGCTCAAGCAATCCTCCCACCTTGGCCTCCCAAAGTGCTGGGATTACAGGCACAAGCCACTGCACTCAGCCTCAAACCATCATAAAGGCATCAATGAAATTATATGCTATTGAAAAATAAAGCAATACAAATCCAAGAGAAAACTGAAACCCAGAAATAAGAGCTGCTTTTCCAACAGAAAATCTTACAGATAGAAAATTTAAAAATTTTAAAAGATACTATTTTTTTATATTGCTGCAGTAACAAATTACCACGAATTTAGCAGCTTAAAACAACACATGATTGTCTTGCAGTTTATATGGCTCAGAAGTCCAGGCACAGTACTACTTCTGTTTAGGGTCCTATAAGGCCAAATTCAAGGACCCGTTTTTTTTTCCTGGAAGCTCTGGGGGGAAAAATCTGCTTTTAAGCTTGAAATAGTTTGGATGTTTGTCCTCTCCAAATCTCATGTTGAAATGTAACGCCAGTGCTGGAAAGGAGACTGGTGGGATGTCTTTGGGTCATGAGGAAGATCCCTCATGGATGGCATAGTGCTATCCTTTTGGTAATAAATGAGATCTCACTGTGAGTTCAGGCAAGATCTGGTAAGAGCATGTGGCACTTTGCCCCCAGCTCTCTTCACATGGTGGCTCCCCATTACCTTCTGCCATGATTGTAAGGTTCCTGAGGCCTCACCAGGAGCAAATGCTGGAGTCATGATTGTGTGGCCTGCAGAACCATGAGCCAATTAAACCTCTTTCCTTTATGAATTACCCTTCCTCACGTCTTCCTTCCTTCCTCCCTTTTCTTCCTTCCTTCCTTCCTCCCTCCCTCCCTCTTTCCTTCCTTCCTTCCTCTCTTATTTCCTTCCTTCCTTCCTTCCTTCCTTCCTTCCTTCCTTCCTTCCTTCCTTCCTTCTTTCCTTCCTTCCTTCCTTCCTCCCTCCCTCCCTCCCTCCCTCTTTCCTTCCTTCCTTCTCTTCCTTCTTTTTCTTTCTTTCTTCTTTTTTGACAGCATCCTCAGTCTGTTGCCCTGGCTCTAGTGCAGTGGCAATCCCAGCCCAATGCAGCCTCTACCTCCCAGGCTCAGGTGGTCCTTCCACCTCAAACTCCTAAGTATCTGGGATGATAGGCGCATGCACCATGCCCAGCTAATTTTTGTATTTTTAGTAGAGACTGGGTTTTATCATGCTGTCCAGCTGGTCTCGAACTCCTGAGCTTAAGGGATCCACCCACCTCGGCCTCCCAAAGTCCTAGGATAACAGGCGTGATCCACTGCACCTGGACAGGGAATTCTTTATAACAATGCAAAAAGAGTGTAATACAAAGGTTATTCAGGTTGTTGGCAAAACCAGTTTATTCGACTATAGTGCTCAAGTTTCCTTTTCTTCTTGGCTGAGGACTGAGAGCCTCCCTTCTTAAGGTCAACAGTCATTGTATTATTGATTTGTTGTCTAGATACATGATAGGTAGGTAGGTAGGTAGATAGATAGATAGATAGATGATGGGGGTGGGGAGAAACAGATTCCTTTATCAATTACACGTGTTAGAATGTCTTGCACTCTGTGACGACTTGTCCTTCTGTCCATGATATCTTTTGAAAACTAGAAGTCCGTAATTTTAAGTTTACAATGTGCACATTTTTGTTTGTTTCAAGTTATTGAAAAGTATATGTAAAATAAGGAGAAAATAAGGTGAGCTTCAGGTCTCAGAACCTAGAAATTTGGAAGTAAGTCAACTTGTGGTAACATAGTTCTTTAGCATATACGAAGCACTTTTACATGCATTATTTTAATTACATTTTATACTTGGCAATAAAAATATTGAGAAATATGGATGGGGTGCAGTATTATCAAGGGTTAGGTTTCACTTTTCTAGATTAAGTTATTTCCTTTATAACTAGAAAAAATATAAAAAGTAGTGTTGAGAGAGTGGTGACTACCGTATCTTTCCACTACAGAAATCAAGAATCATCATCCACACACACACAAGCCACTTGAGTGTAAAAATTTTGAAAAATTTTATTGTTAATTGACAAATTATAATTGTATATATTTGTGGAGTATAATGTAATGTTATTTGTACACAGTGTGGAATGATTAAATCAAGCTAATTACCATATCCCTATAATTATGTGAAACGTGCAGCTGACGTATTCCCCTTTCCAAAGGAAGAAATTGAAATTATGTTGAAAAAGCAACGCAAAACGCGGATAACTGATGGTTTTATTTTACATATATTTATGTAACTATTCAACATGAATGTAGCCTACAGAGCCTACAGAGTAAAAATTTTGATGATTAGCTAAAGGTTTGAATATGGGAGTATATCTTTAATATGCTTCCATCGCACCCTACATTTTTCCTATTATAACCTTCATCACACCGTATTAATTCATCTTCTTGCTTGTTTTCCAAACAGACCGTGAATTCCACAAAGTCAGTTGCCATGCGGAATTTGCTCAGTATTTTAACTCTGGTGTCCATCATAGCAGCAGGTGCTTGCCAAATGAAATTTTAAAAAGGTTTTCCGAAAACAAACACAAATAAGATATATTACGTAGAAATAGACATGTCTTGTAGAAACATTGCTTTATGCCAATACTGGAAATGTGAAGACATTGTGTTTCTAGTTATAATAATCATCATGAGTGTTTAATACATGCCCACGGTGTACTAGGGAGCCAGATAATGTTTTAAGTTTGTTTTCATGTACTAACTAATTTAATATCTAGCTAATTTTAGCTGAATTTTGAACGAGTTCTGATAAAATAGCTAGTCAGTCCGCGCGTGGCAGAGATGAAACTAGGGCGGTCTGGCCCCCAGTGCCTTGGCTCTGAACAGCGCCATGCGCTACATATTTTGTTCTATACTTAAAACAGAAGTGCAGTAATCTCCTACAACCACTAGACGGCACTGCAACTTTTGTAACGGGGACAGAGCCTGGGGCAAGAGGGGTTCTTGAGACAAACTCAGTTTTTATATTTGTAATTGCTCACTAGCAAGCAGAGTCATACTTTAAATAATAAAATTATTCCCTTTTAGAATTCTATTTTTTAAATCTATTTAAAGAAAGCAGTGGTCCTTAAGAATAAAATGACTTCAAATTATGTGTAAAAAAATAACTCTCAGTTATCCGTGTTTTATCCATTGCTTTTTCAACATAATTTCAACATCTTCCTCTGGAGAGGGAAGCACGTTAGCTGGTCATTTCACATAATTATAGGGATTCAATAAAATTATTTTTAAAAATGATAAAATTCATTGAATTTTTAGGTGATACAGTCAGTATTCAATGAGTTAAAAACTATCATACTAATATAGAAATAATATTTTTAAGCTTGCTCAGTTTTCATAATTTGATTAGATTTTATGCACATAAAAATATGTTATAACTAAAATATTAATCACAAGACATTGTTTTCTAAGATGACTCGGGAGTAGATTGTTCTTAACGATAGACTATTAGAGCTAGGAAGCTGCTTGTTTCATTTTTTTCCCACAGCTGTGGGAAGTCAGGAGCGCAGAGGTCGTTATTTTTCACTAAGCAGTGTCTGAAATCCACATTTCCGTTTGCCATCTGTCAATAGTTTAGAGATACCATACACATCACACATTTCCAACAGGCAGAGAAGAATATTGCAAATTACATTTATAAAACAATTTTGAAGGTAATCGAATGTATTAGGCTATTCTTGCATTGCTATGAATATATCTGAGACAAGGTAATTTATAAAGAAAAAAGGCTTAATTGGCTTACGGTTCTGCAGTTTTTACAAGCATAACACTGACACTGCTCAGCTTCTGTGGAAGCTTAGGGGTGCTCTTATGGTAGAAGGTGAAGTGGAGTGGGAGCAGGCATGTCACATGGAGAAAGCAGGAAAGAGAGGGAGACAAAGAGAGAGAGAGAGTGCTGCACACTTTTAAAAGACCGGATCTCCTGAGAACTCACTCACTGTTGCAAGGAGACCACCAAGAGGATGATGCTAAACCATTCATGAGAAATTCGCTCTCATGATGTCATCGCCTCCCACCAGGCCCCACCCTAACAAAGGAGATTACCATACAACATGAGATTTGGGCAGGGACACACATCCAAGCTACATCATCAAGTTTTTTGCTGATTGAAATATCCCATGAAGATTATGCCTCATTTCTATGTATTGAATTATTTTACGTAAATAACTAAAGTGTATATAGCACTTCAGAATTGAACAGGATACTTTCAGAGCATTGACTATGAGGAGTAATTATTACTGAGCATCTTCTATACACAGAAAAATGAATATGCATACATACACCCTTTAGCATATAAGTATATGAAAACAATTTGATATGTATAAGCTGTTGTAAAACTAAGAGTTTTACCCTAGATGGGATTTTTTTCTAAGTTATAGTACTCTGTTTTCTTCTTTCTCATACAGTATATACTTTTAAATGTATTTTGAAGGAATGAACTTTCTTGGGAACCATTGTGTTTATTCTACTTTTATTTCACATACATGAAAACAGCTTATAATTGTACTGAACACAAAATACAAACAAATACATTTTATTGCACATAAAAATATTTTAAAAGAAGTATTGAAGTATTGCACATAATAGAATTGATTAGGAAAGTCACAAACCTATTATAAGACTAGTATTATTCTAGGTTTGAACATTACAGAATATTTCCTGATAGAGATTTGCCACATCACATATTGCACATTTTCCAACACTTTTCTAGGTTTTACAAATATTCCTCATACTCTTTGCTTATGTCTTTTCTCTGTAAAACAATGTATAAAAGATTATAAAGGTAAAGAAATATGTACCATCGAAAAGGACCAGTCTATGGCTGAGGAAGTAAAAAAATAAATACATGATCATCCCATTCTTTTTGGGGAAAAATAACAAAGTAAATTGGCAAATTTCTCTAAAAAGAGAGAAATATCACAAATCTTAGTTTCATAAGCATTTGTCCATTTATAAATGCTCCCTGAGTTTAAGGGATTCAATGACTAAATATGTATGTTACCAGCCATAATTCCTTTGTTTACATTCAGTATCTAGTACCAACATCTAACTCCTTCCAATAGTGCAAAGGCATGAAGCGCTCTCACTGTTGGTAGTCATTCAGCAATAAATAGTAAGTCCATGCCTAGTTATTTCATTATTTCTGGATTCAAAATAATATAAAGTGCATCCAAAGGTTTCATAGTCATTCTTCTCATTCTTGGGCATGGTTATCAGTCAACCTGTTATGCTTCCAGCTCATGGCAACAAGAGCCCACAATGAAGATTTTTCCTGGAATTTCTTCCTTTTTTCCATAGTTCTGTTTGGAAGAAAATTCCCAAGATACTACAAAAATTTTTTTTTTTTTCACAAAGTCTGCATGGAAAACTTCAGACCACAGAGCAGCATCCATTGACACAGATTTCCTTGAGTTCCATTCTACAATAGTCAATAAGTGAATATGTTTCCTTATGATTTGTAAGGTTTGTTACATATCCAGTATAAATTCTTCTCACATTCCATGCTGCTGACTTCCGTGTTTTTCAGAAAAGCGCACTTCTCAGACCCTGTCAAGTTGAACCTGTCAAACAATAAAGAAACTTACAATTATTTTCAGCTCATTGTTTTCATTCAGTTACATGAGAATGAACTCAAGATGGTGACCTCTGCTTCTTTTAAATTCTCAGCAGGATACATAAGTCAAATAATCATAGACTAATTTGTAGAGACAATGGACAAGAATTGAAAACAAAAGTATGTGGAAAAAAAATATGGAGGTAAGAGGAAAGCACGCCATTCATTTGGCTGGCATGGCACCAGAGAAGTGATTCTTGGTCATTTTTGAGTTCATAGATTTTTCAATAAATAATTTCACAAAATTATATGCATCCAACAGCCAGGCATACTAGTGCATACAGCTTTAGGGGGTTTATGGTTCCTGAAGCCCATCTGTGGATATGGAACCATAGGACAAATATTAGGAATCTCTTTTCTAGAGACCTGAATTTTAATCTCGATACTTTATCAGTATTATGATCAACAACAAACTTATAAAATGATCTTCAAACATTAAATGTATTTTAACTAAAAGTAATGAAAATAGAGTATCTAATTCTGGGGCAAATTTTCTTTCAGGTCTATAGAAATTCATAATTAGGCATTGAAACTATTCTTTATTCTGTGGAGATGAAAACTGAGAAATAGTAAGAGGGATTTATTTTCCAACAACTATCTCATTAGTAAAGACTAAATGTGACATTGAAAGTGGGGTTTTGTTGCATCATCATAATTATCATTAGAATATATCCAAATGAACCAGATCTATTCCTCACATTAGAGTTTGCTGAGAAAAATTACTATAAGCATTTATTTTATGTATTATAAGTGTGGATAAAGAAAAAAGAATAATAATAAAGGCTGTCATTAAAGAATTTGAGTATACGCATTCAGAAGAGATTGTTAGAGCTCTTGAAGAGCTCAGCCTTCGTATCTAAAGTGCTTTGAAAGGAGAAAAGGAAAATGATTTTCCTGAGATGCTCGCCAGAGGCTTCTGGAGACTTACCAGTTGTTAAATTCTTTGCCATTTGACCACTTCCATGGGTGACCAGGCTCCTTTTTCAGTCCAACCCAGTGTTCATCTCCACCTGCGTATCGTTTTAGAAAGTTCTTAAAGAAAGCACAAGGGAGTTGTTACATTAAACACCCTTCTAGGGAAGTAGATAGTAAATCCTGTTTCTCAAAAGCTGCAACTTGAGGCATGACAGCTCATCTGACCATTGACTCATTCTATATAGGATCAGCATATTTGGATTTCTGGTCTTTGAAGCTAAGCAATCAAGTCAAATTTAAAAGACTAAAGTGAGTAAATCTCATTTTGACCTCAGGCTGATCATATGGTTCTCTGGGGTGATATTTTCCTACATCTGAAATAGGTACAATATTGTTTTTTTCTTCCACTCAGAAACAGAAGGAAACCACTGATTAGCCATATTAATTAAAATAGTAATATTTTATCATTTTTTTCATTCTTACCATGTCCTTAACAGAATCAATGACAGCGAGAGTAGCACCATGTTCAGAACAAGCACTTTGGGCTGAAGTCCAGCTCCTCTTCACAGTAGAAATAAAGTAGCATTTCCTCTGGTAGCTAACCCAGTCATCAGAGCATGAAGAAACATGGCTATCTGATGGCATTGAGAATGTGTATTGGCCTGGACAATTGTATTGGCCCACTGTGAACAGAAAAATGCTTTGTTTTAGTAACAAAAGAAATGAAATACCCATAGCATGCAAAACTAGCCTTAGGATGCTATGTCGTGCTAGGTGGTGATAAAGTAAAGGATAAAAGCTAAAAAGGAGAATTCTGAAAAGGGTATGAAGAAAGAAAGTTCTCAGGACCATATCTGATTTTCCATTGAGCCTAATCGTCATTGGATGGAGGTATGAGGATGAGGGGATGTACCTTTGGCCATAATGTCAGAAAATGACAGAAATATAGAAAAATTCTGAAAATTTGGACTAGATATTTCTTTGGACTAGAAAGGGTAAAGTACATTATCTATTTCAAATAAGGTTTTGAATCTGAATGCAGAGGTGGAAGAATTTGAAGATGCAGTATTTATAACACTAGGTTGGAAAGATGAAGAGAGTAACTTTTAGGGAACCAATTCAAAATACAGAAAGACATATGGCTGAGAATATCTCAAAAAATGGTAAACATTCCCATTTGTAAAAGACACAAATATATCTCGGTATAGCTGGAGGTATTGAATACCGAATCACTACTGACTCTCTGGGAACTTTTAAATATAATCTTAATTATTCAGAACTACCATTCTGTGTCCTTTGAGATAAAACACAAAAGACTGACCATTTCCTGATGAATCTATGACTTTAGATACGATTTTTTCCATAATCAATGAATGTGAAGTTCACATTTTTTTTCCAGCTAAATAGCTATTTATTCAGAATTCAAATCGGCTCCCTTCATTCTAGATGTAAACGTCTTTTCAAATGCAATTTTATTCTACAGTAATATATAAATCATAGATACTTTAATACTTATAAAATATTACATTAATTATTTGAGGATTGTGGAATTATGTCTAGTATTGAGTAGGAAATTGGCCATATATGGTACATGGGATGATTCTAAATTAGCTACAATTGCTGATTAACTAGACTAAACTAATATTGATTTCAGCTGGGCATGAATGCTTACAGCTGGGAGGCTTTGAAAGACTTGATGACGAGCAGACCCACCTGATAAGGCAATGAGAGCTATGATTAAAATGGTGATGAAGACCACATTCATTACAGCACACAGGACAGGAACTTGGAAGGATCCTTCACGATGTGTTGAGAAACGGGGGCTGGTGGCGTCATCTGGAAGGGAGAAAGTTGAGGGTGAGTTCAGGCAGACTATAGAAGGAATATGCGATATTCTTTTCAGGCATTTAAATTTAACATTTCCTATCTCCTGACATGAAATTTCCCCATCTCTTTATAGAAATTTTTCAAAAGATGTTAAAATAATAGAGGAAATGTAACAGTATTATAGACCAAATATTCAGTGAAAGTTTTTTCATTTACCCTCTGTACAGTGGTGAAACAAAGTAAAAGCCTTTTTTTCCCCAACAAGTAGTGTTTCAGTGGAAGGATTTAGAATAGGAATATGATGTTAATGATAATTGATAGTTACAAAAAACTCTAGGAGGATATCTGTTCTATAGTCTAAGTAAATAACTGAGGAAAGAGAAAAGAGAATTTTGTGATTTAGATTTTGGATTTTAATTTTGCAGGATGAGCTGTTAAGATTCTTAACATGTGGCCCCACAAGGAGTATACAGGTCTGTGTTATGTTCTCAAACACTGAAATGTAAAATGGCTGCTTGAGTAACTGACAATGCAAAACAGTTTCAAAATAAAAAACATTCGATTTTTCAATATGGATGATTTTCATAACTTAAAAAAGTTTACATAAGACATATCCTGAAACACATGTATTTTTATCCTTCAAACATTTATCTAAAGGTAAACTGGACCAAGAGATGTTGCCTTTTTTCATAGCAATTTACTGGGTACTGGTGTCAACATCAACTTTTGCTTTATCTGGAAGCTCTTTTTCCCATCACAGATCTGCACTCAGATTTTGCAAGAGAAGTCTTTACTTCGCTGCCATCTAGCTCGATTTTCTCAACTTCTCAAAGTAAATTTTCCTTTTATCACCTGTGTAGAACCATCATCGGAAGCCACCATTGCTACCCAAGGTACCAAGTTCGGAGCTCTGTCTGGTTTCACTTCACGTTATGTGAGTCAGTTGTGCTGCTTGAACTCAGTATTGCAACAGCTCTGTCTCCTCAGTGAGCACTAACACACCCCAATAACCTATGGGCTCCAGGGTCTCACTCAGACCATTGGCTCAACTGGGGAGTAAGCTTTGAGATGACTCTCAGATGATACTTTACTCCCATTAATGTGGGCTATTGTTACCCACAGTTTGACTTATCTCCTAGGTGACAAAACATTTCCCCCAACACTTTTTCTTTGGTTTCAGGTCCCGCACATTAATGGAGAAGTTGAAAATAAACCCAATTTGCTACTTGTTGAATCACCCAAAGATGACGTTCAGTGCTTCTTCCTACTAATGAAGCACCTACTAGGGCAGCCTAAATTAGACATTCAAAAGAAAGTTGAAATGGTATCAGGAAAAGTTAAGAATTTCTGCATTAGGTCCTTATTTCAGCTATGCTCTCTATTTTATTGAGTAGTAATTATTATTATTATTTCTTTTTGGCAGCGCAACTGTACCATAAGTAACGGCTCACCTGATTACCTGAAAATTTGCTTGCTTTGCATTTGTTATCCACACTAAATTTTATGTTCTTAAACACAGGATGGATTTATGAGAGGTAACTGATGTTTTTCGGAAGTAAGCTAATATAGTAGACATATGCTTAGAAAATAATCCCTTTCTACAAGATCGTTTTAGTTCTGCTGTCTCTCACATATCCCTTTGTTACTAGATAGCTCTTGCTGACAAGTAAAGACTAATTCCTAAGTGCTAATGCTTTAGGGTACCTCATTAACCAAGGAGAAAGGAATAAATGGAAAAACTCAAATAAATTTTACAGAAATAAGGTATAAAAAATAGGCAAAATCCCAGTAACAGGAAGTAAACTAGATAGGTGGACAGAATAGACAAATAGAAGAGAGGAAAATTTCTAGGATGATTATATTTTGATGAGAAACAAAGGAAAGGAAGAAAAAGTCTAAGTTACATAGACTTTGAAGCCAGACATTGGAAAGGTTAACTAGAAGGATGAAATGGAGGAAAAAAGTCTGATAAAGAATACCAAAGCAGAAGATTGCATTTTCAGGAATTCTTTTGTGACTTTTTTTTTTTTAGTAAATTACACATGGACACTGTAAATTTTCATCTGCTCGTATAGCTATTCTCTCAAAGATGGCAAACTTGCCCGTTTCCAGCAACGATATGATGCTGTCATGAGAACACAGGATAAGGCACTCTGAGAGCAGACAAAGATGCAAAGGAAGGCAAACAATGTAATTGCTTATGTGGAAAATAGAATTTTTCATAAAGGGAGACAGCACTTCCTGGAGAATGTACACATGGATATGAAAAAAAAATGATGGAGAATAACTGGCCTACAGCAGAAAGTTTTCTATTTAAATCTAAATACTGAGATGATATAAACTAAAGCAAAGAGAAAGATCTTTAAAGATCTTCTGAAATTAATTTTTGCAGCTTTCTCTTATCTCAGACATTC
Organism: Macaca nemestrina; assembly: GCF_043159975.1. Classification (NCBI taxonomy): domain Eukaryota; kingdom Metazoa; phylum Chordata; class Mammalia; order Primates; family Cercopithecidae; genus Macaca; species Macaca nemestrina. Next base: position 133,335,982 of record NC_092134.1, read on the forward strand.
TATCTTCTTATAGATGAAGAGGGATTTACCTCTTCCCTGAAGAAGAACCTGTCTTCTCTAAAAGACAAAGCCTCACTTTCTTCCCTAACAACCATTAGATATCACATATATAGAGATTAGCAGTATATTTTCTCTACGATGATATATCATATATAGAGATTATATATCACATGTAGAGATTATACATCATATACACATCATATATAGAGTATATCTTCTATAACTACTATTATATGTCATACACGGAGATACTAGACAGTAAATATGCAATCAGAGCTGACTTACTTTCTTGTCCACTCTCCGGATGCAAAGAGCTGTTCTCTGTTACGTAACAATGATCAGAGCTCATCTTTATTCTCGAGATTCCCTAGTTAATCTGAGGTCAAGTCGATCTACAGTGAAAGTCTTTCCTGGAGCTCTTGTTCAGTCTCTGAGGCTCCGAGGCATTGGAGGGAGTTTATACTCCCTGATGAAGTCTCCACCCCCTTCCTCTTACCGCCTACTTGCTTGACTACATTGTTTCTCTTTAATTTATGCTCCAGTGGACCAGACAATGTATAGTGTGTTGTTGTGGTGAAGTATGGGTTTTCCCTGTTGTCTGAAATGCGCTTTCTCACAACTGTAAGGTGTAGCAAGAGGAAAGTGGGATTTTCCCAGACTCTGAGACATCCTGCCCTAAATTTCTAGAAAACGCAAATAGTTTAGGAGACAGCATAATCTAAGTAAAGAATTAAAAGTTAGAGATTCCTGTCTTTGAGATAAAAATAATTTGGAGAAGGAGAGTGTAGTATTTTCCAGGAATCCCGTTCATCCATTTATTCATACATTTAACTGATATTTACTGAACACCTGCTATGCATCTGACACTGTCTGGGGCCCCAGGATTTATTGTTGAATATGAATGTTAAGATCTCTGTGCTCATGGATCTCTCTCCAGCCTGGAAGAGTTTTATTTAGAAAGCTACTAATTGGTTTTTGGAAGTGTGTCATTCACTTCTTCTCTGGCGACTAGATGTATCATGTAGTAAGAAGTTGTTTTAATGCAGGAAACAGAAAGCTTGTGGTCTGGAACTTCCTTGCTAGGCTCTAAAATTGTTTATCTTAAATTATCTGTTTCATTTATTTCCTGCTAATTTTCTTGTCACATTTTATTGTCATTTAGACTGCTTTTATGTCACCTCAGAAACATGTTCTTCAATTCTCCCCCTGTGCTCTAGGTTAGTCTCTTCAGATACCTCTGAGACTTCAGTCATTTGAAGTAGGATTATTATTTAAAACATTGCTGTGGTATCAGTCTCATTCAGAGAAGTAATGACAGTCAACACAAGATGAATGCAGAAAGCTATGTGTGGGGATTTAAGGAGGGAAATCAAAATATCACTCTGATTAACAATCTTGGTGCCCAAAATTTTATTATTAATATCACTGATTTAGAATAAAGACATTCTGCTTTCAGAGTAAAGCCTTGCTGAAATGTTATGTATAGGTGGGTTGGAAGTTATCATCTAGAAAAGTTAGGTGGACCATTAGATGCATTTGTCTACCTAAGACACAAAGAGGTACACGTTGACACTAAAGGCTCCCTTTGCTTCCATTCTATTTTCTAGTCAATTTCTTAGTCCCTTTTCCACATAGCAGCTAGAACCATTGTTTTATAATTAAGTCATATCATTTTGGTGAAGCATTTAACTCCTCCCCCCACTGCACTTTGAAAGGCTTCCTATCAAATGTACCGTAAAATCCAAAGACCTAATAGTTGAGAATGCTTTATACATAATATGGCCCCTGGTTACCTCTCCTACCATTTTTCCTGTTATTCAGTATCCTCTCTGACAGAAACCTCCTCCTTAAAAATGCCAAGCATCCTACCACTACAAGGCTTTTACATTTTCTCTGAAAGATTCTTTTTCCATCTCCCTGCATGTCTCGCTCTCCCTTTAACCGACTCACTCTTCAGCTGCCACCTGCTCAGAGAAATTGTCAGTTGCTGTTATACGTAAAATAGAACCTCCCACTCTGCCTCTACAGATCGCTGTAAATATCTGATATTATATCATGGTTTATTATCTGTTTCCCTTACTAGACTGTAAGCTGCTTGAGGGCAAGGGCTTTGACTTGTCTCCTCTGTGCCTCTAACACCTGCCATAGTAACTGGAATCTAGTATGAATTCCATGCCGTTACTGAATGAGTGAATGAATGAAAAATACGTATAAAACTCTAATAGTTCTAAAATATGGAGTACTATTTATTTGGGGTTTTTAGGATTGTTTGGTTGAGAAGTGTATGACCTTAGACTGCTACATGCAAAGAACAAGGTAATACATAGGGCCAGATGTGAGGTCATTTATATAGGTCTTGTTGAGGAGGTCATAGGTGGAATTAAATAAAAATGAGAGGAAAGATTTAACCATTGAAAATCTGAGAACAGAAAGAACAAGAGCTAGAACATACTCTATAAAACAAAAAGAAGTTTAGCTTCTTTAAGGAAAAGAATGAAGGTCTGTGCAGTAAACCAGTAGTGCCTCGGGAAATTTACCATACAAGTCCACTGAGTTTTGGCTTTGTTACCTGTAAACTAAAAATATAATATCCAATTTATAAGGTTTCTATGAAGAAAAATTATGAATTCTAAATTTTTTTAACATAGTATTTGGTACACATTATGCATTCAATGATATGTAAGGGAGTGACAGTCTGATACACGTCATGAAAAGAGAAAGTTCCTCATTCGATGTAAGGCATTCAGAGATAATAACTGAGAGCTCACAGCATAATTGCTGATGTAATGTGTCTCTTCTCCATCTGAGAAAGAGACAGAGGAAATTGCAGTCTCCTACAACCACCTCTAACAGGTTTCATGGTACTAAGACTCATGGGCTCAAGGTTTCTTGCTGCTTCAACCGTAATCAAGTTAATGGATGCGTGTACACACACAAACACACACACATATACACACACACACACATATATACATGCACACGTTTTTATATATATGTTAAATATAATATATATTTTGCATATATGCCCTAAGCCACAGAAAAATGATACCTAGGAATCTTATTTTGAGAAAATATTTTTAAACATTATGACATTGATCAAAATCTATTAACTTTATTTTACAGTCATTTTTCTCTTCTTTTTTTTTTTTTTTTTTTTTTGATGGAGTTTTACTCTTGTTGCCCAGGCTGGAATGCAATGGTGTGATCTCTGCTCGCTGCAACCCTGCAACCTCTGCCTCCCGGGTTCAAGCGATTCTCCTGTCTCAATCTCCTGAGGATCTGGGATTACAGGTGTCCACCCCCACACCTGGCTAATTGTTGTATTTTTTTTTTTTTAGTAGAGACAGGGTTTCACCATGTTGGCCAGGCTGGTCTCAAACTCCTGACCTCAGATGATCCTCTTGCCTCCGCCTCCCAAAATGCTGGTATTACAGGCATGAGCCACCGCTCCTGGCCCTTCTCTGCTTTTTTTTTAATGGGGACAGCCCAAGTATTTTGTTGAAATCAGTACTTGGGTGCACGGGAGGAGGCAGCCACTGCAAGAAAAAAGTAGCCAATGTACCAAGCATATAGTTGTCAGTGGCCTCCTGGATATCCACTGGGCCCCATGCCGATCAAGGTCTTCTGCAAGAGCCTGAATTTGTTGAAAAATTAACTTTTTCTTCATTTATCTTCCCTCCCTCCCACAATTCTTTCTATTTTTCTTAAGTGTAAGAAATCTCTTTTAATTTGAGAAAGCAATCAATTTAAACTCACAGTGAATAGTGGTTGCTTGGCATTGTCCTAGCTGACATCTGTTGTTAATTTTTAACAACATGTAATTATTAACGCCATGCTATTTCAGTAATTATGAAGAGTATGCTATTTCGCTTGTGAGAATGTCCTCTTAGGTACAATAAACTATATGCCCATGGTAGTAATCAATACTTGTTAAGCCAAAGGAACGTATCTCTACATGTGAAATTCCAGAGAAAAACAAAGCAAAGTGTAGAGGGTCAAGATGCAGTGTGGGAGAGATTTGGGGGTCAGAGGGGTTCTTCAGTACCCCTTATTTATCAAAACGCGGAAGCAAAGTTCTTGTGGTCAGCCCTGATGGGTTTAGTTCTTTAAAAAGAAAGAAAGAAAGAAAGAAAGAAAGAAAGAAAGAAAGAAAGAAAGAAAGAAAGAAAGAAAGAAAGAAAGAAAGAAAGAAAGAAACACATGAAGAAACAAATCTTGTGCAAACAAACCCTTTTCAACCTCTTTATAAAACACAGATGGCAATAATACGTAACTTTCCATTTTTAGGGAGACATTTTATGTGTCGTCTTTCATAAATGATATGTTAAAAAAGTAGGTGATATTTTTTAGGGCAGAGATTATCATTCACATTTCATGGTGTAGCTGAGAAAACTGAGGCTTAGAGAAATTAGTGTGGGGACAAAGTTGGCAAAAGTCATTCAGAGCACCAGCACCCAATGCAGCTTTCCTTCCGGTGTGACCTTATATGTAGAATCCGGGGTGAGACGTCAGACAGGAAATAAAGATGAGGTAATATGAGCTAGATGCAAAGTGTGCAGAGAAGGTGGGGTACACTGTGCTTATCAGACAGCTGCACCAGCAGGATGCTTTTGGGTACATGTGAAAAGGGACCACAGACTTCCGACCTTAGACAATTTCCGGAGACAACCTGCTCATCTTTTTGTTTTTTTTTTCTTTCCTTTCAATGGGTGATTTAGGTTTCTGAATGGCTTTAATCTTGTTGTGAATCAAAACTTCAATTTAGAATGCATCATCCTCTTTCAAATTAATACAAATTACTCAAATTGGTAAAACTTATTTTTAACCTGCAGGTGCCTGTGTGTTTTTGAATTGTTTACCGTAAAGGGTCAATGAAGGTAACCATGAGTAAATGGGGGATTTCCAGCTTTAAACACTTTCCAACCTTCTCTCCTCTTCAAGTCTTTGAACTTTCTAATTTTCCTCTTCAATGGAACGTCTGAAATACAAAAAATGACCTTGGAAAGTGTGAGCTGGCATTTTCTTCTTTTTGGCTTGAGATGGTGAAGGTAAAATATAGTGCTTGTGTACACATAAACTTGGACTCTGAAAAATCTGATATATTATATTGTCATACTGGATTGTTTGCCAAATGAAAGGTTTAGGTTAAAAATTCCATAGGAAGAAAATAAATTTATTCAGGCTGCAGTGGCAGGAGACATTTCTCAGGAGAGTAAGAGGAAATGGGTAGAAACTGAAGACAGAAATAAGCTAATACATTATATCATTGCAGTATTCTAAATGTGTGACAATTAATTGAATCTAAAGAAGAACGGGTATGTGCAAAACACTGAAAAGAGCTAGTGAAATGATTCTGATAACAGAAAATGTGAAGGTGATAAAGAGGAAATAGCTAAAGATGACTGAACTACTCAGAGTAAAAAAAAAAAAAGTGTTCCTTAACTAGCCAATATTTTCATAGGTTGTATTAACCAAAATAAATTTATGCTTTCCAGTTTTTCCCAATGTGATATACAAATCATTCCCAAGCATAGATGCAACCACGTCTTCATCATCCTTTAACAGGTATACAATTTATGCACCTGTTATTTTGTTTTCCATGCCAACACCATATATTCTCTTCTGATCAGCTGTCAAAATACGGCCCCATCTGTTGCACATGTTAATTAAATTCTTATTTTTTTCTCTTAAAAGGAGTCTACTTATGTGATGCCTCACAATCTCTCTTACTAATATTCATCAGAAATCTTCATTGAAAAATAATGAAGTGTTTGGTCTTATAAAATGAGTTTGTCAGTGTTTCCATACTTACTACTTTTCTGAAAAAGTTTGTGTATGTTTGTTGTTATTATTGCTTTGAATTTTTAAAAGAGTTGACTTGTGAAATAACCTGGACCTGGAGGTACTTTTTGTTGTTTATTTTGCTTTTTTAAAAAAGTATTTTTGTTTTTTTAATGGCAACTTCGGTTTTTTAATAGATATGAGGCTGTTTTCTGTTTCTCGTTGTGACAGTATTATTAAGTAGTACTTCCAAGTGTTTGGAAGTTGTTAAATTTATTGGTTTATTGTCTGCTTTCATTATCGTTTTAATGTCTACACAATAACTAGTAACAGTTCCTCTTTCATTTCTGATACTGAGAATCTGTAGGCTCTCTATTTCAATCTCTTTCTTTCATCAGCCTAGCTAGGAAATTGTACAGTATTTTTAAAGAGATAGTCTTTTGTTTCTTTCCTCTCTGCTTTCAGTTTTTTCTTTTTTGTGCTCTTATCTTTATTATTAGCTTCTTTCTGCTTTCTTAGGATTGAATTTGTATTTTTTGAGTTTTTAAGGGTAAGTTTAGATTATTGATTATAGAATTATTTTCTTTTATAATTATATGCAAAACGGAGATTAGCAAACTATGGCCTGTGGGCCAAATTCCTCCTGTTACTTCTTTGAGTAAATAAAGTTTTATTGGAAAACAGCCATGCCCACTTGTTTACATATTGTCTATTGCTGTTTTGGGGCTAGAAGATCAAAAAGGAGTTTTGTGATAAAGGTTATATGTCCTGCAACACCTAAAATATTTACTCTCCCGCTGTTTACCACACACACGCAAAAATGTGTGGCTGGCTGATTTAAAGCCAGAACATTCACTCCAAAAATTTTTTTAAACCTCTTCCCCCAATTTTCGTTGTTATGTTTTTATTACTGTTCAATTGAGAATATTTTCTAATTTCTTTATGATTTGACACATGCATTATCTAGAAAAGAGTTGCTTAATTTGCAAATATGTGTTTTTTCGATTTTGGTCAAAGAACACACTGAGATTTATGTATAGCTAAGTACATGGTTTATCTTAAACGCATGTGGTATGCCCATTCGGGAAAAAAGGGGCAATCTGAAGTTGATGGGTGTATTGCTCTGTACACATAAATTAGACCAAGGTGATTGATGGTGTTGTTCAAAACTTCTATGTCTTTACTGATATTTTGGTCTGGTTATTCTATCAATTATTCATAAAGGAATGTTAAAATACCCTTTGTTTATCATAGAATTGTCTATTTCTTCATTAAAATCAGTCAAAAATTCTTTAACAGATTTTAAGGCTATGTTGTTAAACATATTCGTATTTAAAATGTTTCTGACTCTGATGAATTAGCCTTTTAGATTCTGCAATATTTTCTGAATATATATTTAAAATATATTAATGTTTTTGTTTTAGTTCCCAATGGCCCATTAGACTCAGACTAGAACTCTCTTAACTTCTGTGGATGGTAGTTGTGATGGTTAATCTTCTGTGTCAACACGACTGGATCATGGGGTGCCCAGATATTTGGCTAAACATTATTTGTGGGTGCATCTGTGAGGGTGTTTCTAGATGAAATTAACCTGTAAATCTGGACTTGGTAAAGCTGTTTGCCTCCCCAGTGTGAACGGGCATTATTTAATCTACTGAGGGCCTGAATAGAAAAAAAAAAAAAAAAGGTTAAGGAAGGCAGAATTCACGCCTTCCTGACTGACTGCTTGAACTAAAATATTAATCTTCTGCTTACCGGAGCTTCCCTGGTTCTTCGGCCTTCAGATTTGAACTGAATTACACCACTGGCTTTCCAGGGTCTTCAGAAAATGGCATGTAAATATATATTTTTTAGTTTGCATTGTTTCCACTAATGGTCAGAAAATGGGTGTGTCTGTTCCAAGAATCACATGCAGACACAAGAGTCACCAACGAGGGAGCAGTAAATAACTGTACAGAACAGAACCAGTAAGATTATCTATCTATCTGAGAGAGAGATATATATAAGATACATGTATATATTTTAGTAAATGAAGTTTTATCATATACATATAACTTCATTTACTAAAAGAGGTGACAGGAGGAATTTGGCCCACAGGCCTCAGTTTTTATATATAAATATGCAATATATAGTGAATCCTGACCAATACAGTGGTACATATCTAATTTCATTTTGTTTTAGCTTTTGTTGCGTTGCAGTGAGACTGTCCCCTGTCCTGCACATGCCTGTTTCAGGGGCCAGCCTGGGTATTTTATAACGTTTGAACCCATTCTCTGGCTCTTTTCTTTCTGGGATTGTTGTTTTGTTGTTCTTGTTGTTGTTGTTGTTGTTTTGTTTTTTTTGAGACAGAGTCTCGCTCTGTCACCCAGGCTGGAGTGCAGTGGTGCGATCTCTGCTCACTGCAAGCTCCGCCTCCTGGGTTCACACCATTCTCCTGCCTCAGCCTCCCGAGTAGCTCGGACTACAGGCGCCCGCCACCATGCCCAGCTAAATTTTTTGTATTTTTAGTAGAGTTGGGGTTTCACTGTGTTAGCCAGGATGGTCTCCATCTCCTGACCTCGTGATCTGCTCGCTTTGGTCTCCCAAAGTGCTGGAATTACAGGTGTGAGCCACCATGCCTGGCCCTTTCTGGGATTCTTATCTCTTTCTGTGGTAACTACTATATTAGTCAGGGTTCTCCAAAGAAACAGAACCAATAGGATAGATAGGTAGGTAGGTAGATAGATAGATACATAGATAGATAGATAGATAGATAGATAGATAGATAGATAGATAGATAGATAGATAGATAGACTTTATATTTTTCTTTCATGACACATAAAATTAACCATCACACTACCATTTTCTTTATTCTTTTATCATTTGTGAAAATGGTTTTTTCAACACTTCACCCCAGATTTTGCCCATTGAACTTCCTTACCACATTTATACTAAAGCCAATCTTTTCACATGTATCTCCCAGGCAGTGAATTCGCTTGGTAGGACACCGAGGTAGGCATATTCCTAGATGTGGAATTCCTCAGGCAGGCAACCTTGATTTGATGATTCCCTATCAATCTTGACAAACATTTTTAGAACTGCACTACATTCTAAGGCTTGTGCACTCAACCTATTTTCCTTCCTTCTTTTCCTCACATGGTATAATATGAAAGCTCTACCCTTCTTTTCTAGAGTCTTCTCATTTTTCTCGGCTGTGTTTTGTCTAATAAATATGTTGCATGTCTAATTCTTTATTGAAGTCTGCTTCTCAAGGGACCCAGAGTAACACAATTTGTCTGGTTTGTATAGTTAGAAAAATTGTAGAGTTTTTATCGGAAATTTATCACTCATCCTGCAGTATGCCTGGAGGCAGAGCTGTAATGTCACTGGGAAACTCATCTTCATGCTGATAATTTCTCCAAGTTGTGATTATTTTCCACATACAACTATTTTAATTGCTCTTATTAAGTGTTTAGATTACTTGGGTTTTTTGTTTGTTTTTGTTTTTGTTTTTTGTATTTTGTCTAGATGACTTCTTTTTTTTCTTTTGAGGCAAAATCTTCCTCCTAGGTTCATGCCATTCTCCTGCCTCAGCCTCCTAAGTAGCCGGGACTACAAACACCCGCCAACACTCCCGGCTAATTTTTTGTATTTTTAGTAGAGACAGGGTTTCACCATATTAGCCAGGACGGTCTCAATCTCCTAACCTCGTGATCTGCCCGTCTCGGCCTCCCAAAGTGCTGGGATTACAGGTGTGAGCCACAGTGCCCGGCCTATATGACATATTTCTAATCAGTAAGTGTGTGGGTCTGTGTGTGTGTCTGTTGGGGCAAAGGGGAAATACTGGTAACACTACCATATAGAGGCAGAAATTTATTCATCGTTTCTTAATGTTCAACTTGTTACTTCTTACACACTAAGATTCCTCTTTAGGCTGGTTCCATTTACTTTTCTTTGCATTTGAATAATACGAATGACTTCAACTGCAAATAAAAACTTCTGTGTCAGTTGACTAAAACAATAAAGAATCATAATCACTTAAGAAAGTCAGAAGTAAGGGATCTCTACAATTATGATGCATGTGGATGTACATACCCGATAATTGACTCACCATGATTTAAACATTATTATCTCGTTGTAGGTTGAGAGGTGGTGATTTCAGCACTTCAAGAACCCAGGAGTTGTCTTTCTATTTTGCTATTCTTATTAGTTGGCATCATTTCTGCTAATAATTACAAAATGACTGTGTCCGTTCCAGGAATCACAGGCAGACACAAGAACAACCAGTAAGGAAGACATAAATAACTGTATGTAACTCATATTCTAAGTGTTAGAGTATTTTCCTTCAGGTTCTTCACACATGAACCAGAACCTTTAGCAATCTCAATGTTCTAGTCTAGATACGGCATAATTCCAAGAAAGCTTATTCTTGGAGAATCTATCCAATTCCTCTTTATCAGGGACGGTCAAGTATAGAATAATCGAGTTCAAATTATCTTAATGGTTCAATTTTTTTAACCTTAAAATGAGATAACATGTATACTTATCACATAAAATAGTTGCAAAAGTTTAATGAGCTCATACTTCAAAAACACTTAATATAATGTATGGTTGAAAGTTGGTGCTCAACCAATGTTAGCTACAAATGCTAGCCTTACTGGCTTTTTATAACCCAGTTGCTAGCATAGAATTGATATCACCATGGTTATCCGGACCAGTTAGGATTTGTCTTCTGAGTTACAGGATGGAAACTACTGCTCTTGAAACACCAGGGCCACATGAAAAATGGCGAGTATCTAAATAGATTCCAATTTCCAGTAGGAAAGGTGAAAGAAATAATAGCATGCTGGCTATGAAATCAACACAGTCTCTAACAATTATTGTAAAATATTTGCCAAAAAGAAATCTTTGTTACCGATCTTCATATTCAAGCTCTGGAACTTTATGTCCCTAACTCTCATTTGTCTTAATCTCCTAACAGGAAATTTTAAAACCACATCAGATGACTTGAAACTTAAAAGAAAAAAGAAAAAAGTGCTATTGTCCAAACACCATAGGGAGGTTTTCTATGAAGTAAAGTTTAGAGAAGTGGGTGGGGAATAGCAGAATCAGATAAAGAGGAAACAAAATGGAACCAGTGCACATCAGTAGTAACAGCTTCAAAGGGAGAAGGCCTAAGAGATACGTTCTGGTTGCAAGTTGTAGAGACTCAGGCTAGAAATCATAGAGGAATGTGATTTGAAAATTGAGTGCTACTAATGCATAAAATTAGATAAGTAATTGCATTTCACTGAATTGCACTAATTCATTTGATATTCAACCAATATTTAATGCACACTTACATTGTTCCAAACACTGAAATAAATATGTATTAAAGCTCCAGTATTGAGCAAAACAATGAAGCTATTCTTTTATGGAGGTAGTGGTCTAGCAAATAGGACACACAAATGAGTAATTAAGTCTTCTCTCCTTTTTTTGTTGGTCAGTCTAGTCAAAGTTTTAACAGTTTTGTTAATCTTTAAAAACAGTAACTTTTGGTATCACTGATTCTCTTCATTGCTTTTCTATTCTGTAGTTTGCTTATTTTCTCTTAAATTTTCATTACTTTCTTTCCTCTTGCTTTTGGTTTAGTTTGCTCCTCTTTTTTCAGTTTTCTTAAGGTGGAAGTTCAGGTTATTGATTTTGTTACTGGTGGTGAATCTGTACAGGTTTGCGGCAACCTCAATTTTTGCCTCCTCAGAAGAAAGAATTTGACCAAGGGGCATAAGGCAGAAGGAGAGACCAAGGTAAATTTTAGAGCAGGAGTGAAAGTTTAATAAAAAGTTTTAGGACAGGAATGAAAAGAAGTAAAGTACACTTGGCAAAGGGCCCAGCAGGCTACTTGAGAGATCAAGTGAACTGTTTGACCTTTGACTTAGGGTTTCATACATTGGTATACTTCCAGGGTCTTGTGTCCCTTCTCCCCTGATTCTTCCCTTGGGCTGGGCTGTCCGCATGTGCAGTGGCCTGCTAGCACTTGGGAGGGGAGCATACACAGTGTATTTACTGGAGTCGTATGCATGCAACTTGAGGCATTCTTCCCTTACCAGTTGAATGCCCCTAGAAGGCCATATACCAGTTGAACTCTGCCATTTTACCACTTAGTGTGCATGCTTGAGCCCACTCGTCCAAGTCCTGAGATCTTATTGGGAAACTAATCAGCAGTTTCAGGTTTTTCTATTGGGAGACTGCCTTTCCCTAGCGCCAGCTGCAACCAATTATTTTTGGAGGGACAGTGTAACAACTGCCTGACCATCGCCTGACATTCCTGGTCGAGCGGAGGACCTCTCCCACCCTTCTCATGTCTGCCTGAACACCTACTGTAACAATTTGAGATCTATCTTTCTTTAAATATAGGTGTTTATTGCAGTATATTTTCTTCTGAACACTGTTTTCACTGCATCCTATAAATTTTGGTATGTTGTGCGTTTATTGTCATACAATCCAAAGTCTAATTTCCCATGTGATTCCTTCTGTGACCCATTGGTTATTTAGAAGTTTGCCGTTTAATTTTCACATATATATGAATTTGCCAAATTTCTTTCTCTTACTGATTTCTATTTTCATTTTCATTGTGGTCAGAGAACATACTCAGCATGATCTCCATCATTTTAAATTAAGACATTTTAAAACTTGCTTTGAGCTAACATATGGTCAACCTGGAAGATTTTCCATATCCACTTAAAAGAAATGTGTTTTTGCCTGTTGTTAAGTGTCCTATAGATGTCTGTTAAGTCTAATTGATTTGTAGCGTTGTTCAGGTCTTCTATTTCCTTGTTGATCTTGTGAAAAGAAAATCTCAAGACTCCAAACCCACTATGCCAAAGGAAAAATTAAGTACAGGAACTGAGTCATGCAAAAACTGCCTTCCTTTTGTTACCAAACCAATAGCTGTAATTTCCCATGCTTACTTTATCTTATGTGAAATGTAGATTTACTGAGTGTAAAAGGAATGCATAACTGATTGTTCCTGTTACCTCTCTCACATATAAAATGTGGATCGAATGAATGCTAACCAAGGCCTCACAAGAATGTAACCGCTTGCTTGGTTGCTTACCCTAGCCTGCTTTTTTTTTTTTTTTTTTTTTTTTTTTTTTTGAGATGGAGTCTTGCTCTGTCGCCCAGGCTGGAGTGCAGTGGCGTGATCTCAGCTCACTGCAAGCTCCGCCTCCCGGGTTTACGCCATTCTCCTGCCTCAGCCTCCCGAGCAGCTGGGACTAAAGGCGCCCCGCACCGTGTCCGGCTAAGTTTTTCTATTTTTAGTAGATACAAGATTTCACCCTGTTAGCCAAGATGGTCTCCATCTCCTGACCTCGTGATTCGCCCACCTTGGCCTCCCAAAGTGCTGGGATTACAGGCGTGAGCCACCGCGACCGGCCTTTTTAAAAAAATCTCTCCTCTTTCCCCTCCTGTTCTCTTTTCCTCCTTTAAATATTGAAGTCCTCCAAACCTTCTTTGGAAAAAGCACATGTCACAGATCTTACTGTAACTTGTGTTTCTTTTTCCCAGAAGCATCCTCGACCTTAGCAAAATAAACCTCAAAACTGATTGAGACTTGCCTTAGTCATTTAAAAATTTTTTTTGGTTTACATTTTCGTAAACGTGAGGGGATTCTGAGTAGGGTTTGGCCCTCGACCTGTGGCGACTCTTTCATTGGTGCCTGGTACTGGGGTGGGCTATCTTTATTGGTTTGAGAGGAAAAGTATGCTGAGGTCTGGGGTCTTCTCCCTCCAGAGATCCCTGGTCTCCCAAAGATTTTTGTTGCAATCTGAGGTTTATTTCTGCTGTAGGACTCCTTTTTTGGGATTTTCTTCTGCTTCTGTGGTGACAGAAAGCGGCCTTCAGCATGGATTCCATCTGCAGCTAAAGAGATGGTTTGGGGTTTCGTTTTGGGATTTAGTAGCTGAAGGACAAGATCTGTTGTCAGCTAGTGGTAACTTTTCCTTATGCTGAGAGATATTGAGTATATGTAAATTGTGTGATCTTTTAAAAAATTTCTCTGGACTTTTTTTTTTTTTTTTTTTTTGAGACGGAGTCTCGCTCTGTCACCCAGGCTGGAGTGCAGTGGCCGGATCTCAGCTCACTGCAAGCTCTGCCTCCCGGGTTTACGCCATTCTCCTGCCTCAGCCTCCCGAGTAGCTGGGACTACAGGCACCCGCCACCTCGCCCGGCTAGTTTTTTTTTTGTATTTTTTTAGTAGAGACGGGGTTTCACCGTGTTAGCCAGGATGGTCTCGATCTCCTGACCTCGTGATCCGCCCATCTCGGCCTCCCAAAGTGCTGGGATTACAGGCTTGAGCCACCAGGCCCGGCTCTCTGGACTTTTTTTTTATGGTGGGGGGGAGTGTTGATTCATCTTCTGTTAGATTTGACCAACTCCTGGCCATCTCTAATGTTGACTGAAACTCCCACAGCTGCAGAAAGTCAAATTTCCACCTCTAAAAAACCTGATTGGTTAAGAAAGATAAAAAATTTGAGTACCTGAGAATTTCATCTGCATGACGAAGTCTCTCAAAGCTTGCTAGCCAAGCTTCTGCCTTTCTTTCCCTCATCACCTTTGTTGTCACTAAATCTGACTTAGCAACATAACCTGGTTTTGGCCACGGCCTGATTCTGCATTCTTTACTGCAGCTTCTTAATCTTATTGTTGGGAAGGTCTTCATTCTGAAGTCTCCTGTGTGTACAGATTAAATAAATTTGTATGCCTTTTCTCCTATTAATTAATCTGCCTCATACCAGTGATTTTTAAGCAAAACTTTAGTGGGCCAATGGCGATGGCCCCCATGATAGTGCAGTAAAGGACTCAAAGCTGTTCTTCATTTCTGGAAGCTGCTGAGAAGAGAACCCAGGAACCTGATCTGTTGGCAAAAGGATAAAGTACCCACCAGGCACCTGGACTCTGTGCACTCTGGTGAGCAGATGGTAAAAATCACTGTCTCCTCTGGAAGGTTTTGGTTAACGAGAAAAAAGGATTTGTGTGATGACTCTTGGATTGTAGTGACTCTGGTGCACTTTTGGTACTTTGTGTAGCATCTGAACCTTAAAAAGGCATTTGGATTGAGTCCCTATTGAATCTGAGTATGCCACCGACAATAAAAAATGATTTCAGAGATCTCTTATTCTAAACAATTAATAAAAAGGTTGAATTAAAATTAGGATACATAGTAACGTCATGGCTAGCCTTAAGACTTCTGTGACCTAAAAATTAAAATCCTTTGCAAGCTCAAAACTCTGCTTGCTCTAGTATTCTTCTGGGAAGAACAACAGAGACCACCCCATGCTATAATCCAATAGCTAAGGCTCTGTCCTTTCACCACAGTGGCTTGGCTTCAATTCCCAGTCAGAGTATGAGTCTTCTTTGGTTTGATATATGGGTGACTTTTGTAATTTCTTTTTTAGAAAAATTTTATTGTAGGTTCAGCAGTACATGTGCAAGTTTTTTTTATGTAGGTAAATTGTATGTCATGGGGGTTGGGTATACAGATTGTGTTGTCACCCAGGTAATTAGTATAATACCCAATAGGTAGTTTTTTGATCCTCACCCCTTTCCACCCTCCACCCTCAAGTAGCCCTGATATCTATCATTTCCTCCTTTGTGTTGTCCATGTATAATTGATATTTTAGCTCCCGTTTATAATTGAGAATAAGCAGTATTTGATTTTCCGTTTTTGAGTTACTTTGCACAGGATAATGGCCTCCAGTTCCATCCATGTTGCTGCAAAGAACATGATCTCATTCTCTTTTATGGCTGTGTAGTATTCCATGGTGTATATGTACCACATTTTATTTATTCAGTCTACCATTGATGGGCATTTAGGTTGATTCCATGTCTTTGCTATTGTGAACTGTGCTGTGATGAACATATGTGTGCATGTGTCTCTATGATAGAATGATTTATATTCCTTTGGTTATATAGCCAGTATGATGGCTAATATTGAGTGTCAACTTGATTGGATTGAAAGATGCAAAGTATTGTTATTGGGTGTGTCTGTGAGGGTGTTGCCAAATGAGATTAACATTTGAGTCAGTGGACTGGGTGAGGCAGACCCACTTTCAATCCGGGCAGGCACCATCTAATCAGCTGCCAGCACAGCTAAAATAAAGCAGGCAGAAGAAGATGGAAGGACTTCATTTGCTGAGTCTTCTGGCCTTCATCTTCCTCCTGTGCTGGATGCTTCCTGCCCTCCAACATCAGACTCCAAGTTCTTCAGCTTTTGCACTCTTGGACTTACACCAGTGGTTTTCCAGGTGCTCTCTGGCCTTCAGTCACAGACTGAAGGCTGCACTGTCAGCTTCCCTACTTTTGAGGTTTTGAGACTCCACCCACCTGGGCCTCCAAAAATGCTGGGATTACAGGCATGAGCCACCACACCTGGCCATTGTTGAGCCTTTGTTGGCCTGAAGTTTTCCCTTGTGTCTCTACCAGATTTTGGTATCTGGGTGATACTGGTCTCATAAAATGAGTTAAGGAGGAGTCCCTCCTTTTAAATTTTTTGGAATACTTTCAGTAGGAATGGTAGCAGCTCTTCTTTATATATCTGATAGACTTCAGCTGTGAATCCATATGGTCCTGGGCTTCTTGTCGTTGATAGGCTTTTTATTACTCAATCAATTTTGGAACTCATTATTGTTCTGTTCAGGGACTCAGTTTCTTTCTGGCTCAATCTTGTGAGATTGTATGTTTGCTGGAATTTATTCATTTCCTCTAGATTTTCTAGTTTGTGTGCATGGAAGTGTTCATAGTAGTCTCTGAGGTTTTTTTTGTTTTTTTTTTTAATTTCAGTGGGGTCAATGGTAATGTCCCCTAAGTCATTTGATTATTTAGATCTTGTCTCTTCATTGTTTATTAGTCTAGCTAGTGGTCTATTAATCTTATTTATTCTTTAAAAGAAACAACTCATGGATTTGTTGATTTTTGTATGGTGTTTCAGGTTTCAATTTCCTTCAGTTTCACTTCCAGATTTTCTTTGATTTTTGGTTATTTCTCATCTTCTGCTAACTTTGGGGTTGGTTTGCTATTGCTTATCTAGTTCCTCCAGTTGTTTTGGTAGTTTGTTAATTTGATATCTTTCTAACGTTTTCATGGTGTTTAGTGCTACAAACTTCTCTTTTAAAACTGCCTTAGCTGTGTCCCAGGGATTATGGTATGTCGTATCATTGTTCTCATTAATTTCATAGAATTTCTTGATGTTTACCTTAATTTCATTATTTACCCAAAAGTTATCCAGGAGTAAGTTGTTTGATTTTCATGTAGTTATGTGGTTTTGAGCCATATTTTCTTGATATTGATTTACATGTCTGTTGTGGTGTGTTCTGAGAGCATGGTTTATATGATTTTGCTTTTTGGAGTTTATTGAGAATTGTTTTATGTTCAACTGTGTGGTTAATTTTAGAATATCCACAATGTGCAGATAAGAAGACCATAAATTCTGTTGTTTTAGGAAGAGCATTCTGTAGATGTCTGTTAGGATCATTTGGTCAAGTGTTGAGTTTAGGTTCTCAATATCTTTGTTAGTTGTCTGCCTTAATGATTTATCTAATACTGTCACTAGGGTGTTGAAATCTTCCACTATTATTGTATGGTTATCTAAGTCTCTTCCTAGCTCTCTAAAAAGTTGCTGTATAAATCTGGGTGCTTCTGTTTATGCGTGTATATATTTAGGATACTTAAGACTTCTCATTGAATCAAGCCTGTTAATATTGTTTAATGCACTTCTTTGTTTTTGTGCTTTTTAACAAAAATCTTTGTTAAAAGATTTTTATCAAAAAATCTGATTTAAAGTCTGTTTTGTCTGAAATTAGAATAGCAATCCTTTCTTTTTGATAATTTCCAGTTGCTTGGTAGATTTTTCTCCATGCCTTTACTTTGACTATGGATGTCATTGCCTATTAACTGGATTTCTTGAAGACAGCATACGGTTGGGTCATGCTGCTTTATCCAACTTGCCATGCTGTGCCTTTTTAATTGGAGCATTTAGCCCATTTACACTTACAGTTAGTATTGATTTGTTCAGATTTGTTCCTGTCATCATGTTGTTAGCTGGTTGTTATGCAGACCTGTTTATGCGATTGCTTTATAGTGTCACTAGTCTATGTCCATAAGTGTGTTTTTTTAATGGCTGGTAAAAGTCTTTCCTTCCTATGTTTAGCACTCCTTTCAGGACCTCTTGTAAGACAGGTCTGGTGGTAATGAAATCCCTTAGCATATGCTTGTCTGAAAAGGCTCTTACTTCTCCTTTGCTTTTGAGGCTTGGTTAGATATGAAAATCTTGGTTGGAATTTCTTTTCTTCAAGATTGCTGAATATAGTCTCCCATTCTCTTCTGACTTGTAGGGTTTATGCTGAAAGATCCACTGTTAGGCTTATGGGATTCCCTTTGTAGGTGACCTGCCCCTTCTCTCTAGCTGGCTTTAATATTTTTTCTTTCATTTCAGCCTTGGAGAAAATAATGACTATGCATTGAGGGGATGGAATTCTTGTATATTATTTTACAGGAGTTCTCTACATTTCCTGAATTTGAATGTTGGGCTCTTTAGCAGGGTTCTGAAAATTTTCATGGGTGATATCCTGAAATATGTTTTCCAAGTTACTTGCTTTCTCTCCCTGTCTCTCAGGGTCACCAGTGAGTTGTAGATCTGGTCTTTTTACACAATCCCAGATTTCTTGGAGGCATTGTTTACTGTCTTTATTGTTTTTCCTGTATTTTGTCTGACTGAGTTATTCCAGACAGCTGGTCCTCAAGCTCTGAGATTCTTTCCTCATTGGTCAATTTTGCTATTAATACTTCCAATTTTATTTTAAAATTCTTGAAGTGAGTTTTTCAGCACTCTTAGCTCAGTTTGACACTTTCTTACAATGGCCATTTCATCTTCCATCTCTTGTATTATTTTATTGTGTTCTTTTGAATCCTTGGATTGGGTTTTGACTTTCTCTTGATTGTCGATGATATTTGTTCCTATCCATATTCTAAATTATATGTCTGTCATTTTAGCCATTTCAGCCTAGTTCAGAACCATTGCTGGGGAACTAGTGTAGTCATTAGGAGGTAAGAAGATGCTCTGGCTTTTTGAGTTGTTAGAGTTCTTGCACTGGCTCTTTCTCATCTGTATGGGCTGAAGTTTCTTTGATATTTGAAGTTACTGTCCTTTGGATGGGTTTTTATTTTTTGTTTTGATCTTGTTTGTTGTCATTGGGGGTTTGCTATGGTATAAAATGGGTGCAGTTGACTGACTTTGTTTCTGATAGATTTTTGGGGGGCCAAGATTCAGCTTGGCACTCCTGGGCTGTGCACTCTGGGAGGCTGGTATAGGGCTCCCAGCTTTGTTCTCTGGACCATCAGGGTTGGGAACCTGCTTCGCTGAAGGGGATGAGGTGTTCTCAGACCACTGGCAACAAAACTTCAAAGGGTGGCCCCAGCCAATGAACTTTGTCAGGTAGTGGCAGCAGGATCCATGCTTGTTCACTCATGCCAGAAGCAATGGCATCGCAGCATGGTGTGTAATTTGGTGGCTGGGTAGGAGTGCTGGCAGGCCCAGGGCTGCCATCCTCCATGCAGGCATTGGCAACAGCAGCAGTGTTGGTTTAGGGTGGGCGAGTGGGGACTCCAGTCTTCTTCTGTGCATTCGTACCTGTGGTGGTGTTGGCCCCAGGGTGGGGCACTGGTGGGCATATATATATATATATATACATGTATACACACACACATATACATACACACACATACACATATTATTTTAAATATATATGAGCTATATATATATTTTAAATTCTTTTATGTTTTTTCTCTTTTTGAATCCTGTTTGGGGATTTTTTTTTTTAGTTGACTGAAACCTTTCAAAATAAATTTTTGTGCATGGTTTCTCCGTTCACTTCCTTTTCTTAAAAATTGTTCTTTCATTTACTTTTATTCCACAGTATTCCTCCTTCCCCTTGCTATAATAAACACCAAGTGAAAAGATGTACACAAGGCTTCTAATGACTCAGACACCTTAAAGAACTCAGAATAAAGGTGCCACTTACCCCTTCTCTGGAGTCTTCTGGTTTCTTTGTGGAGTTTCAAGAGTCATGGTGATATGACTCCAATGAGTGGAGGAACACCAGGACTCTTGTCTCATGTGACATGGACACACATGGAGTGGTTTTAAGGAGCAGAGCGTTTAAGAGGCAAGAAAGAAGGTAGAAGAAAGAAAGAAGAACCTCCCTTTTACAGAGACAGAGGGAGGGGGCTCCAAAGCCGAGAGAAGAGACTCTCATATGTGGTGGAAACTTGGCTGCTTATATAAGGAGGTTGCAGGAGGTGGTGTCTGATTTTCTGATTTGCATAGGGCTCAAGGGATTGGTTTGACTCAGCATGTCACTCATGTGGCCCACAAAAAAACTGGACCCCCCCACCCTAGCCTTTTAATATGCAAATACAGGGCACCATGATGTTCTACTCACATGGGGAATATGTGAGGGGTGGCCAGGTTGCCAGGAACATGTGGGACAACAGCAAGAAGAAGGTGGTGGGAATCTCCATGTTTGGGTGGACCCAGTTTCTAATGGCCTGCATTTGCATGTCAAAGTTTGCCGCAGGGCCCTAAGAGTGGGCTTTCCTGCTTGACAAGAAACATTTCTGGAGCTGCTTTAAAAGAAATGAAAACTTTCCAAGGACCCCTTTTTCTCTCTATCTGCTTACAATAATTTCTTAGTAACTCCTAACACAATAGGTAGACAAAACTCTGCATTTTTTTGCATTGTGGTACTTGATCTTTTCAGCTTTTGGAGGCACCAGAAATAACTTTCCATTATAAGAGAATTTGACCTTTGGTATTTATAATGACTAAGAAATGGGCTGATTACAGAGCAGGCTGATTGGCTTTGGGTTACTCCACAGCCCTGGGGAAATATCCTTATAATTAGGTACATTGGAGGCATTACAGTCTCACCCCTTAATGTTTCCTTCTTTTTCTGGTCCCAGGGTTCAATGTAAAAATGAGATTTTTTAATTTTGCTGGATCTGTGTTTTGCCTCCCAGCTATGGCTGCTTCTGCTTTTCTTTTTTCTTTTTTTTTTTTTTCTGAGACAGGATGCTCTGTTGCCAGGATGGAGTGCAGTGGCGTGATCTTGGCTCACTGCAACCTCTGCCTCCCAGTTCAAGTGATTCTCCTGCCTCAGCCTCCTGAATAGCTGGGATTACAGATGCGCGCCACCATGCCTGGCTAATTTTGTGTATTTCTTAGTAGAGACAGGGTTTCACCATGTTAACCAGGATGGTCTCTAACTCCTGACCTCGTGATCCACCCGGCTTGGCCTCCCAAACTGGGATTACAGGCTTGAGCCGTCACGCCTGGCCTCACACATTTAAATATTAGGTCCTAAAGACTGCGTGCTTTCTTTCCCATATTTATTGAAGGGCTCCACCCTGAAACCAAGAATCTAATTAAGAAACAAGACTAAGTTAAAAAGCCAAAATACAACTTTGTAGCATTAGCTGGCTACCCTAAAAAGAAATGTATGTCTTTAAGGAAATCTCCTCTTGTAAGGGTGCTTACCTGTGTACATTAGGAACTCTTACCATTGTTTTAAATTTACAAATATGCTTTTGTTCAAGGTAATTTTTGTCAGGCCTCTGAGCCCAAGCGAAGTCATTGCATCCCCTGTGACCTGCACGTATATGCCCAGATGGCCTGAAGTAACTGAAGAATCACGAAAGAAGTGAAAATGGACTGTTCCTGCCTTAACTGATGACATTCCACCACAAAAGAAGTGCAAATGGCCGGTCCTTGCCTTAAGCGATGACATTACCTTGTGAAATTCCTTTTCCTGGCTCATGCTGGCTCAAAAAAGCTCCCCCACTGAGCACCTTGCCACCCCCACTCCTGCCTACCAGAGAACAACCCCCCCTTTGACTGTAATTTTCCTTTACCTACCCAAATCTTATGAAACAGCCCCACCCCTATCTTCCTTTGCTGACTCTCTTTTCAGACTCAGCCTGCCTGCACCCAGGTGATTAAAAAGCTTTATTGTTCACACAAAGCCTGTTTGGTGGTCTGTTCACATGGACGCACATGACACTTTTTTTCGTTGTCTTAATTGAACTTTTACTTACAGCATTTTTTTCCCCTTGGTTTGAACAAATGATGACGCAGTACTTAGGCTTAATTTCCAAGCCCTGTGATTTTCAAATACAAATTCTCTATCTTGTTTTACCAAAGTTGCCCCTTTAGAAATGCCAATTTAAGGTTGCCTAGCCAACAATTGCCTAGGGCAATGAGGCAGGTAATTGAAAGAAATTGATAGTCTAAAATGGGAGAGAAGAACTTAAAACACTGGCGACTAATGAACTTATAAATTTATAAGATCTGCTTCTATGTCTATATGTCTATGTGTTTATACATGTCATTTGAATGTGATGTTTTACTGCCAAAATATATAAAAGAACTCTAATTAATTGGCTTTAAAATAATAAGCACTTAAATATTTTAACAGAAAAATAAAAATTTTAACTCAAATGACTTTTAGTTTACACGACTTTACTAAACTTTAGTAAATAGAGATAATTTGTAAATTTTTGATAAAATAAACAGAATGTCGGCCAGGCGCAGTGGCTCAAGCCTGTAATCCCAGCACTTTGGGAGGCCGAGACGGGCGGATCACGAGGTCAGGAGATCGAGACCATCCTGGCTAACACGGTGAAACCCCGTCTCTACTAAAAAATACAAAAAAACTAGCCGGGCGAGGTGGCGGGCGCCTGTAGTCCCAGCTACTCGGGAGGCTGAGGCAGGAGAATGGCATAAACCCTGGAGGCGGAGCTTGCAGTGAGCTGCGATCCGGCCACTGCACTCCAGCCTGGGCGACAGAGCGAGACTCTGTCTCAAAAAAAAAAAAAAAACAAAGAAAACAAACAAACAAAAATAAACAGAATGTCTTCCATTGAATTTAGACGTTTCATTTGAATTATTCCAGCAGATCAGATATTGTCTCTGCTAGATGCTTTAAGGTATCAAACTTTGCTTCTATTTCCCTATACATTTAGGTGTTTACATATAAGCCACTGGGGGCCGTGAGGAAGCCTCCCTTCAGGCATTGTCTTTTGTCCTGAGCGTTGCTCCTCATATATAATTAAAATGTCTCAACTTCTAGGTTTTTCACTAAAAATAAGAATTACTATGAGTTAACTTTATAATATGTGTACATAAAGCTAATGGATGTAAAACATTTCTGTATACAAAGTGTATAAGGAAAGCAAGATGGGTTATGAGAAGGCGTGGAAATAGAGTTTTTGCTAAAGGGAAAGTAATTTTGTCTAGTTTAGAAGTTTTAAGGTTGGATTTCTTTATAAGAGTTTATTAAAAATTAGCTTTAGTGTTAATAATACACTATACATAGGTAAAATTTGGTTTTCTCTTTTTGTCACGTGTGTCCGTGTGAAGAGACCACCAAACAGGATTTGTGTGAGCATTAAGGCTATATATTTCACCTGGGTGCAGGTGGGCTGAGTCCTAAAAGAGTCAGGGAAGAGAGATAGGGGTGGGGCTGTTTTATAGGATTTGGGTGGGTAATGGAAAATTACAGTCAAAGGGGGTTGTTCTTTGCGGGCAGTGGTGGGGGTCACAAGGTACTCAGTGGGGAAGCTTCTGAGTTAGGATAAGGAATTTCACAAGGTTATTGGCTCAGTTAAGATGGGGCAGGAACAAATCACAATGGTGGAAAGTCATCAGTTAAGGCAGGAACCGGCCATTTTCACTTCTTCTGTGATTCTTAGTAGCTTCAGGTCATCTCCATGTATACGTGCAGGTCACAGGGGATATGATGGCTTAGCTTGGGCTCAGAGGCCTGACACTTTTAAACAAGCTTTGTGTGTAATATTCAGAGAAAATAAAATATTTTTGTTTACCTTTTGAGTAAACTGAAAAAAAAAAAACAGTAAGGGGAGAGAAGACAGATTCATTTGACTTCATGCCATCTTTATTAGCCTTTATTGTTTGGGAAAGATATTCTTCTGTTATAGAGTAAGGGTTTTTGCTTTTTAAAATCTTTGAATTATCATTTTGGCTAAATGGATGACTTACTTTACAGAGATCTGTGATCTTATTTTGTCATATCAAGCATTTTAATGTTTGCCATTTGACAAACTTTCCAAAATCAAAATTTCAAGTCTAAATTCAGTCTTTTTGACTTTATTAACTTTTTTAGATATTAGGTTCCCTGAAGTCTGAAAAAAGGACATATTTGGATTATTTGCTATGTTAAAAATCATAAAGAAAGCATTGTCAAATGTGCAACAATGTTTTCCTTTCTTTGGGTTCTATTTATAGAGATGTTATTAATATGTGTTTTATTATTGTATGAAGCTTCTATAATTCTGACATGTCTTAATATATGTTATAAGTAATAATTATCATGTTAAATTATTGTATGCCACAGAAATAAAAATAAATTTCTAATCAGTTATGTCTTTAACTGTTACTCTCCTAAGACTGTCATCCACAGATATTGTTTTATTTTGATTCTTCTCAAAAAACAGTTTACAATCTGCTCTAGTCCAAAATTTCCTTCCTTAATAAAATTAATTGAAAGGATGTTGACAAGTAGTCCTGAATGCAGGTTTCTGATAACTTTGGAAATCATACCATTGGACTACACAAATGAACAAACAAATAAACAAAAAACATCTTCCAAGATTGTAAAAGGCTGATGGTGTTCATGAGAATTGCTATCCTAATATCAAGCAGAACAAGAGGTCTGGAGCCTTGTACCTTGTCTACACAATTCCTTCACGGGATTCCTCATCTGTGATAAGCAAAAAAATGTTGCTTTCTGACAGCCCAGGAACCCCACGTTATCTTGAGACTTCATGAAGAAAGAAATTCACTCAATCCCTGCAGGCATCTTGCAGACATAGGAATCCTCGGCTAGGCTCAAAAGGCTTTATAACCTGAGATTTCTTATGATAAAGGTTTCAGCAAAACCATTTTAAAAGGATCCTATAGGATAATTATTCTTGGAGCACCTTATGCAAATAATCAGGCAAAGTAAAATGAGGCTAAAATGTATTTTGCAAATAAATGGGTCTTACTATGATGTTGTCTTTGATAACAATGGGGGACTGGAGAGAGAAAAAAATATGTTTCAAAAGAAACTATAGTACACCTGTTACTAGATTCTGGCGTTGTCCCTTGTTTTTCAGTTTTTATTATTTGTCTACAGTTTAACTAGACTGGACCCTGAATACTATCCACAAGTCTGCAAAGTAATGTTTCCAAAAATTTATTTTCTCCCTTTTTCTGACTTGGAATCACTAGAAATTATAACTGCTTTTCTTTCCTTTTCTTTTCTTTTTTGAGACGGAGTCTCTCTCTGTCGCCCAGGCTGGAGTGCAGTGGCCGGATCTCAGCTCACTGCAAGCTCCGCCTCCCGGGTTCACGCCATTCTCCTGCCTCAGCCTCCCGAATAGCTGGGACTACAGGCGCCCACCACCTCGCCCAGTTTTTTTGTATTTTTTAGTAGAGACGGGGTTTCACCATGTTAGCCAGGATGAAAGCCCTGTAAACTGAAGCTAGACAACTTATTTATATGTATAAATGCACACACACGTATATACACGCACACCCCATATTCATGCCTGCCTCCTGTTGTATGGACATCTCAGTACTATAGCCTGAATCAGTTGACCAAGATTGCTTTCCCTTTTGTTGCTATAATCTGGCTTTGGTCCCCCTCTTTTTCCCTCCTTTTACTCCATGACCTCCTAGAATGAGCCTTCCTAACAATGTGGGACCTATCCTTCTAGGAATAAAGCATCATATTGACAAGGGAGCAGATCAAGTCTGTGACCAGAAACTCATTTTCTTTTACAATACTTTCCCCAAAATATTTTGAACAATAGGGGGGATATGTAAAAGAAAAATAAAATCTCAGAACCCCAAACCCACTATGCAAAAGGAAAAGTTAGGGTTGGTAACGAGGTCATGCAAAAACTGATTTCTTTTTGTGACCAAAGAGATGCAATTTCACATGCTTACTTTATATTATGTAAAATGTAAATTTATGGAGTACAATCCGAATGCATAATTGACTGTTTCTCCACTCCTTCTTTTTACATGTAAAATGTAGATTCAGTGAGTGTGAATCAAAGCCTCATAAGAATCAAAGCCTCAAGAACCACTTGCCTTGTGGTTACACAAGAATGTAACCACTTTCCAAAGAAGGTTTTGAAAATATTAATATTTAAAGACAAAAGAGTGAGCAGAGCTTTTCTTTTCTTTCCTCTTTCTCTTCCTGCTCACTCTCTTGTCTTTAAATATTGAAGTCCTCAAAACATTCTTTGGAAGAAGTGCAAGTCTCAGACTGTAACTTGCTTTTTTTTTTTTTTCCCCTGTGTGCATCCTCAACCTTGGCAAAATAAACCCTAAAACGATTGAGAATTTCCTCAGTCATTTTTGGTTTTGGTTTACAATTTACAATCTTCTGTTTAGTTCAGTTCATTATTCAAAGTGGATACAAAAATCTCCAACTATTTTCCCCTTTAATTCTGTTTTTGCTTTATACATGTTGGGGTGTATTTTTAGATGTACATAGGTTTAAGACAGTCATGTTTTTATGACAGATTAGCCTATTCATCATTGCAAAATAATTTCTAGAAATAATTTTTATCTTGAAGCCTATTTTATCTTTCCATAACTGTATTCATGGTCTACCATTTTTATTCTTTTATTTTCTAACTATTTGTGTATTTTAAACCTCGATGTGTCTCTTGTATACAGCACTTAGTTGGATCCTGTTCTGTGTCTGTTTTTCTAATATCTACTTTTTTTTTTTTTTTTTCCAGAAGCACTGTTTCACTCTGTCTCCCATGCTGGGGTGCAGTGGCATGATAATAGCTCACTGTGGCCTTGAACTCCTGGGCTCAAGTGATCCTCCTGCCTAATCCTACAGATATGCACCACCACCCCTGGCTAATTTTTAAACAAAGGTTTTTGTAGAGATGGATTTCACCATGTTGTCCAGACTGGTCTCCTGGCCTCATGTGATTCTTTCACCTCAACCTCAGAAGTGCTAAGATTACAGGCATGAGCCAGTGCTCCCAGCCTCAACCAATATCTACCTTTAGATCACGGTGTTGAATCCATCTAAATTTAATGTAGTAACTGATTTGTTACAGTTTGAATCTGACTTTTGTTGTTTTCTATATGTCTTATGTCTTCTTATTTCTTTATCATTCCATTACTATATTCTTTTGTGTTAAATAGATATTTTCTCCAAGTTAACTATATTATTTCATTTTAATACATTTTCTCAGCTATTTCTTTAGTGGTTTTTCTAGGGGATTACAATTAACATTCTAATTCATAACAATCTAGGTGAGATTAATACAATCTTAATTTTAACAGTATCTCCAAACTTTACTCTTGGATAGCTCTGGACCCTCCGTCTTTCTTTATTGTTGCCATACAAATTATAGCTGTATATATTAGATGTCTATACAAGTCTATAAAGTGTGCATCTGTACACATTTATAATTATTGCTTCATGCAATTTTATTTTAATAAGTTAGCAGAAAAATAGTTATTAAACAAAAATATATGAATACTGTCTTTTATATTTATTCATATAGTTACTTTTACCAATGATCTCTATGTTTTCATGTGGATTCAAGTTACTGCCTAGTTGTCCTTTTATTTTAGTCTGAAGGACTCTCTATAGCATTTATTGTAAGACAAATCTGCTAATAATGAATCCTTTGGTTTATATTTAACTTGTGTCGTTAATCCTGGTAGTGGGATTGCTAGATCAATTGGCAGGTCTACTTTAATTCTTTGAGAAATCTCTGTACTATTCTCCATAGTGTTTGTATTAATTTACATTTTTACCAGGAGTGTATAAGTGTTTCCTTTGTAGCACATCCATGTCAGCATCTAGAGTTTTTCAATTTTGTAATTATGGCCATTCTTGCAGGAATTAGATTGTATCTCATTGTGGTTTTAATTTGCATTTCCCTCATTATTAGTGATATTGAGCATTTTTCATGTTTGTTGGCCGTTTGTATATCTTCTTTTGAAAAGTGTCTATTTATACAATTTGATTACTTTTTGATGGGATTGTTTGTTTTCTTCTTACTGATTTGTTTGAGTTCTTTGTAGACTCTGGATATTAGTCTTTTGTTAGATGAATAGTTTGCAAATATTTTCCCCAATTTTGTGGGTTATCTGTTTACTCTGATGATTATTTCTTTTGCTGTGCCAAAGCTTTTTCATTTAATTAGGTCCCATTTATTTATTTTTGTTTTTGTTGCCTTTTCTTCTGGAGTATTAATCGTAAGTTCTTTGCCTAACCCAAAGTTCAGAAGAGTTTTTTTTTTCTAGGTTTTCTTCTAGAATTTTTATGGCATTGAGTCTCAGATTTAAGTCTTTAATCCATCTTGAGTTGATTTTTGTATATAGTGAGGCATAGGGATACAGTTTCTTTCTTCTACAAGTGACTGTCCAGTTTTTCCAGCACCATTTATTGAATTATTTCCCCAATCTATTTATATTTTGTCGAAGGTCAGTTGGTTATAAGTATTTGGCTTAATTTCTGGGTTATCTATCTATCCTGTTCCATTGGTTTATGTATTTAATTTTATAGCAGTATCACGCTGTTTTGTCTATGATAGCCTTGTAGTATAATTTGAAGTCAAGTAATATGATACCTCCATATTTGTTCTTTTTACTTAGGATTGCTTTGGCTATTCAGGCTCTTTTTTTGGTTCCATATGAATTTTAGAATTGTTTTCCGTAATTCTGTGAAAAATGATGTTAGTATTTTCATGGGAATTGCATTGAATCAGTAGATTGCTTTGGGCAGTGTGGTCATTTTCATGATATTGATGATCATATTATTATAGGAATTATTAAGAAATTATTTGAGGCAGATAGGATAAATGGTCCTTGGTAAGGTTTTTTTCTTTAAATAAAAGCAGCTCCAGAAACGTTTCTCGTTTAGCAAAAAAACAGCTTGAAGGGTCAGGCCAGCAAGCTTTGATATGCAAATGCTGGCTATTAGAAGCTGGATCCATCCAATATGGCAAGTCCCACCTTCTTCTCCTTGTCACCACATGTGCCAATCATCATGGCCACCCCCAGAGGTCTCCACTGTGAAGAAAATCATGGCGGCCTGTATTTGCATATTGAAAGACTAGGGTGGGAGAGCCAGTTTTTTTGCAGGCTACGTGAATGACATACCAAGTCAGACCAATCCCCTGGGCCCTATACAAATCAGACACCACCTCCTCCAGCCTCCTAATACGACAGACTGTTTTCCACCACACTTGGGGTTTCCTCTTTCTGCTTGGAGCCACCCCCACCCTTCCCTTACTCCCTATCTCTGTACCTGGGAGTTTCTTCTTTCTTTCCTGCCTGTTAAACTCTCTGCTCCTTAAAACCATTCCACATGTGTCCATGTTGTTTTGTCTAAATTGGCGTGAGACAAAGGACTCTAGTGTTCCTCCGTTCATTGGAGCCATATCATTATTTTGTATTATTTCAATGCACTACTATAGGCAGCCCATCCCTCAAGTTTCCCTCTTAAGTTTTTTGGTCAGCTTTTCCTTTGCCCCAGCTGTTATTCCATATTAAGCAGCTACAATGTACAATAGGTGCTGAGCTGATTGTTTTTGTCAAATACCCCTAGGGAAAAAGCCATTTGCACTGAGCAAGCTCTGTTTCAGATCAAATAAAGTCGTAGGTGGGAATTTCCAAGATAATGTTGGATAGTTTAAATAATGACAGTACTCTGAGAATAATTTTTGAGGACTTCTAAACCCTTTATGCCTCCTCTGAGGCCCCCCACCCCTGCCCGCCAGAGGACCACCCCTTTGACTGTAATTTTTCTTTACCTACCCAAATCCTATAAAACAACCCCACCACTATCTCCCTTCGCTGACTCTTTTCGGACTCAACCCGCCTGCACCCAGGTGATTAAAAAGCTTTATTGCTCACACAAAGCCTGTTTGGTGGTCTCTTCACAAGGACATGGCGTGAAAAATCATAAGGAATGTTTTGACTCTCTGATAAACATACGGAAATGAACATTTTGTAGGAAACCGTAAACATGAGTCATACAAATAAAAAGCAAACTAGTTCTATTTACTGTCGTCAGAGTATGTAGATTGATATTTTATTGCATTGGAAGCTTCATCTGCCATTTTTAAAGTAATCATTTCAACCAGGAGAATGGTATATCCTGACTGAAAACCTCCCAGGAGCATATTGTGTAGGCAGATGATTTTTTCCAAAGACATAGAAAGGAAAGTGCTGTAAAGACAAAATGTATAACTTTGACTATAGTGGCTAAGGCTGTGTATCTGTTTTCTACATTGACCACATGGCTGGTTTGAGTCATAGGTGTACTGAGTCAAATGCAATTGAATGATAAAATCAAGGAGCACTTTGTATCCAGAAGTACAACAGAACATATCAAATATTAAATTGATGCTTAAAATAGGAAATATCTTTGTTTATCCAGATGTTAATACCAAAAAGTACAGTTGCCCCATGCTTCACGATGAATATCCTGAAAGGAAGAACAATGGGAGATAAAAAATGAATACCATAGTCTCTGACCTGTGCGTCTGCAGTTGAATTTTATATATATAAGCCTTATAAATAAAATGTTTTACCTGCAAACAAAGTGATTGTAAAATAATATGATTACACAATAATTACACAAGGTGATAAAAGGAAAAATTCTAATAAGGTGGCTAAGGAGCCATATGATAAGCCAGTTGTAGGAAATATACTTCTCAATCTTGCTTTGGATGTTGGAACGGTTTTTAAGTGTCCTGGTTTTAGGAAAACTCACCTTCTACCTTTCTTCAAAACTTCAGAATTCATTTGCAACCAAATAAGGATGTAACTCCGACGCATCTGTTTCCTATACACGTTTCTCTTCATTTCACCACAGAACTGTGTAATTTATAGGAAGTCAATTTAACTTCTTTTCTTAGAAACAAGAAGTTACAAATTTCAAGGGTATTTTTGGAGGTATTGGCGGTTTACAATTTCATTCAAGGTTATTGTCATAGTTTGTTACACTTATTAGCATAAGAAAAGCCTAATACAAAATATGTCAAACCAGCAAATAAATGAATTAATTTAAAAGAAGATAAAATGAGAACATTAATAAGAAGAATAAATATAGAACCCAATCTACCTTAAATTTCAGTGAAGCAACAAATTGTTTTTCTTAAAATATCTGTGTCTATATGAGCACTAAGTGGGCTGGGATTGTAAAATCCTGTTAGTAACAGTCGAATCACCTTGGTATGATGACAACGATGAAATTACTGTCTCTTGTCACAGCTGTGTGATTTGACCAATATAATTTGGCTTATATAATTCCCCAGCAATTAAATCCACTTTCTTGATTACACTATACCTGCATCTGAATAGGTCTGTTAAGGTGGGAAAACAACAAAATCATGCTGAAATGTCTCATTTAAAAAATATATCCCACTTGAAACAGGCTTTTGTAGTTAGTACTCCACCTTAAATTATTCCTGTCAAGACCACCAATGACCTTCATTTTACAAAATGAATGACTGTTTCTCTGTTTTCATCTTGATTTCCATTTCTTTCTCTTTCTCTTTCTCTCTTTCAGTTTGGCTCACATGAAACAACTTCTATGTCACTAGTCATTTCTCTGAAGAATCCTTTTTCACCCCTTTGTTTTCTTCTACTTACTCTACACAAGCTTCCTAGATTATCTCATCTCGTCCACAGCATTAATGCCTTCCATATTCTTACAACCTGTTTTTCAGCTTTCACCTCCTTTTCGCACTCCATATTTGTCTGGCGACTGCTTAGTCACCCTCTCTACTTCAGTGTCAAATTGACATTTTGACTTTAAAATGTAAAAAACTCATCTTCTATTTTTGCCTTTCATACCAACTTATTCTTCAGCTTTTCATATCTCAATGGTAGTTTTATCACATTCACACATATCAAAAACTCTTGAGTCAACTTTGTCCTCTCTCTCCTAAACACAGCATCTAACCCTCAGTGAGCAACGCACACAGAATCATACATCCACTGCGACCACTGTATTTCACATTTTGCACTAACACCAACAATTGCCTGGTATTGTTAACAGTGTTTTAATTGTGATCTTTCTGCTTCTGTCTTGAAGCAATTGTAAACAACTCCCCAGCCCCCCGTATTTATGCCTGGACCCTGCTTTGTTACTTCAAGGCACTTTTCCATCAACCAAATTACTGGTATAAGATTGTTCTGTTTACTGCCTATCTCTCTTCATTTGAATGTGAACAGCATAAGGGCATCAGTTTTGTTGTACTAATTTCTATATCCCTAGTGCCTAGAACATTGCCAAGTGATAGCAGATGTTCAATAATTATTTGTTTAATTAATACAGACATCAATGTGTACATATGATAGTGAGTGAGAGTGGGTTGAGCGAGGGCGGTTGTATTAAAAGATGTGGTCAGGGAGGACTTCTCTGAATAATCCAGATGTCTTCTAGATTTCTCATTTGTAAGTATAGTAGTGCTCCTGAGAGAATAAGGCACTGCAGAAGTGACATGCAGATACCAAGTCCAAGAAGTCGGAAGCAGAAGCCTTCTTACCTTGGGGTACCATGTATTCCCTTTAGTTTTACCCTGCTTTGAAAGGTACCATGACTCTGTACCTCTCAAAATTTCATTTCCAATGGTCCAATATATACTCAGCTTGAGCTTGCTGAAAAATCTCCAGCTCTTTTTTTTTCTGGGCAGGTAATATTGGTAGCATCCTGGCCAGGAGGTCTAGGCTGAGAAATAGAACTTTTTCAAATTGTGTATTGTATTGATTCCTCTTGTTGCATCAGTTAACCACCAAACATTTATCATGATTTAAGTTTATATCCTCAAGACTTTTCATACCTTTTCTATAGGAGAATGGCGGAAATCAAGGAGCAGTAGTATGTCAACCACTGGAATACTGTGAAGATGAACACATTGGCTTTTACATGGATTTTAGGAAGAACCACATGTTTGACAGTGTCAGTCCACATCCCTTTTGATTATCCACAAATTAAAAATTGAGCTGAGATCTGAATGGTGATTACATTTGTCTGGGAAGACACTACCATTGTTGTTTTAGTTGTCATTATTTAATATCTGACATTTAAAGACCCCACCATTTTCTCCTTTAGGAGGAAAAAAAAATCTTGGCTTTTCTGCTGTAATTGTTCTTCTGGATAAGTCTCAGAATCATTTTTTTCTGATTTTGTCAAGGTATTAAATAATTACTGATATGTTGCTATATTATATATTTAATTTTCAGTTTTCTTCTTACTGGGCTTCTCAGAAAAATTTGACGTAATTGATCTTTACTTTATCTACTTCCTTCCTTTGGTTGCTAGAGAAGTAGTATCAATAATACCATTGATATCAACATCACCATCTTTACCACTTCTAATGCTTCTGCTGACTCTACCACTATCAGTCTCTTCCTGTGAATTATGCGTACGGGTTGTTCTTTGTTTCATATTAACTTTCTTAGGTGTTTTCTTTAAAGTAGCCACAATTGTAACTATAATATTTAGTTTCCCATGTAATCTGATTTGACAGTGGAGGATTTATGATGAATTATTTTCATGAGACTGCATTGAAATTTTATACTCTCTGGTTAGAGATCTTTTGTTAATTTCTTCCCATAAATGTGTGTGTGTGTGTGTGTGTGTGTGTGAATTTCATTTTAAAGAAAAAAATGAGAAAAAATTTATATCCAGGACACAGAATAAATTGAAAATAGACATACTTTTTTTGGTTTGTTTATTTTCATTGCTCATTTTATTCAATTCAAAACAATATAAAACATTCAGATATTCTTTGAGCTGGTTTCAGGATTTTAGATCTCTGTGAATAATTTTCTTTCTTCTTTATTTTACGAGTATTCCAACCACATTTTTTGGGGGAGTAGACATATTCATTTTGCCATTGAAATTATGGCAAAAACCGCAATGACTTTTGCACCAATCTAATACATGCTTTCGTTTACAATTAGGTAGCTTTCAAAAGGCAGGGGCCAGTGATCAGCCTTTTATGCATCTAATCTTGGGTAACAAGGACTGGCTGTAATGAGCTGTAATGATAACTCCATTATAACTTGAGCTAAAGGATGTGTTGCATATTGTTTTCTTAGTAAATGTTAAACAGGAGGTAAGCATCATTTAGGACAAAGAACTCTCAGAAAAAAAAATAAACATCACATTGAATGTTTACATAAATCTTAGTGGAATTTACTTTGGCACAATGCCTAACAGACTAAGTTATGACTCTGTTTTTTATTCCTTAAAGAAACAAAGAAAAGAAATGAATTTACAGTAATGTTGGAGTTTTCAAGACTATTGAAGATTTGGGATAGAGTGTGCTAGAACAGATTGACACTGACAGTTTTCAAGTTCCTTTTGCAAGTTATTTTACTTTGTATTTTAAAGAGGCAATATGTTTATAAAGCAATCAAATTAGCCTATTTGTGGCATATAAACTTTTTATATAATAAAGCTGAAAAAAGAAACTCTAATTTATTTACCAGCTTGAGGGCAATTGACTCTAATACACGAGGGTTTCTAATCATTAACATATATGTTTATTTGCATTCATAAACTTGAAATGCATATTCAATTGTCTTATTTGGTATTTAATGGGGGATATCTTAAATCAAAATTACTTTAATTTATATAATTCTAATCATTTCAATGTTTTTGGAGGGGGAGATAATGCTAAAAACTAAATTTTAAAAGATGAAACTATTCATTATTCCTGCTGTATAACAGACGGTGAATGCAGGCACATAATAATAGGTAGTGTGGCAATACTAAGCACAATGACCAGATCAGGACAGATGCTTAGAGATATTTTTTAAAAATAATTAGAGTAATTGTTTTGTGTGACTCGAAAAAAGAATCACGTTAAATAATAGGGGGCACTGGGCCAGCGAATTAAAGCACATCACTTGATTTTGTGTTTCAAATAACTGCGTAGGAGTAAATGAGCTTCTCAGGCCAATTTCTGACACAAGGTCTCCACCTCGCAGTCTTCCTGTTCTGCGTTCCTGCAAGGGCTCTTGTGCGTAGACCTTCAGTTTGCTTAGGAACTGTTGCCCTCTAGTGGTGGTGTGAGGTCTTAAGGAAACACCAGTAGTTTCTCCATGTACCACAGAATGCTGCAATCATGCAGCCTTGGTTTGGTAGACTTTTGAATCAAAGAGCTTTAGGCAACAGTTGGCAGAGTGCAATATTAAAAATACAGTTAGCTAAGTCTTAGTAACTCTCCATATGTATAATATGAGTAAGTAGACAAGTGATGCTAGAAAGACCTCATATTCTTGGTGTTAAAAGAGTCATCACATTAATGGTTTTGGAAAACAATGAAGATATCATGTATATGATTTTCACTGTGATGTATGCCACAGAATGCTATAATATCTACATGAAAGCAGTGCTACCTCAGGTTGGGTGCCATTAGTTAGGAGAGAGGTCATTTTCTATATGCCAGAATGTCTTGCATTTCATTCCCTCTTACTCCACATGTTATAAATGCTTCGGTTAATATATTCAATGTATAGATGATATACAACTTGGATATCAAATACACTGAGTAATAGAATCATAAACTCCAAACATTCTGCATTTCGGAGAAAACTGAGAGTTTAGCAAGATGAATATTTTAAGTGTATTAAAATTTAAACTGAAGAAGTTAACAGGATGGGGAGAATTGCCTTTATTTGTAGATGTATACAAGAGCACTAGAGGAAATTCAGTGACCAACAAGCTCAATATAAGACAAGATTGTGTGAAGTAATGAATCTTAGGTAAAATCAATACAAGTATATCTAAAAAGAAAGGGTGAATTTTTTTTTTCCTCCATTCCTGGCCCAGTTCTTTGAAGTAATCTTTATGTGATTGTTTCAAACCATCTTAACTTTCTCTTTGTTTTCCTCTGCATGCATGCACATATGTAAATGCCTATTTTTAAGAGTCCAGAAGAGAAAAAACAAGAAGTTGAATGAGTTGAAACCGTAGTTTAAGTACTATTTCCAGGAACTAAAGCTATTTAGCCAGAATCAGGAAAAGGGCTGCTGGGAATAAGTTTGTTAATTTAAATTGTTCCAACAATTGTCATATTAAGATGGTACACTTGGTTTACTGGCTCCAGAAGGCAGAATTGATACAAATTCTTGAAAGAACCATCCATATACCCCACTTAATCTTGATTATGTCATGAGATTTTGTGTAGTATTCAAAGATAAATTGTTATTATTGTTTGAAAAAACTGGTTACTTGGATTTAAACTTAGGTTAAGAAAATTGATTTAAAAAATAAGTTCCACTTTCAAAAGTTGTTATTCTGTTGATAAATCTGTTTTTTAATTTTTTTTTTACTTTTAATTTTTTTTTAAATTATACTTTAAGTTCTAGGGTACATGTGCATAATGTGCAGGTTTGTTACATAGGTATACATGTGCCATGTTGGTGTGCTGCACCCATTAACTTGTCATTTACATTAGGTATATTTCCCAATGCTATCCCTCCGCCTGCCCCCACCCCACAACAGGCCCTGGTGTGTGATGTTCCCCAACCTGTGTCCAAGTATTCTCATTGTTCAGTTCCCACCTATGAGTGAGAACATGTGCTGTTTGGTTTTTTTGTCCTTGTGATAGTTTGCTGAGAATGATGGTTTCCAGCTTCATGCATGTCCCTACAAAAGATATGAACTCATCCTTTTTTATGGCTGCATAGTATTCCATGGTGTATATGTGCCACATTTTCTTAATCCAGTCTATCATAGATGGACATTTGGGTTGGTTCCAAGTCTTTGCTATTGTGAATAGTGCTGCAATAAACATATGTGTGCACATTTCTTTATAGCAGCATGATTTATAATCCTTGGGGTGTATACCCAGTAATGGGATGGTTGGATCAAATGGTATTTCTAGGTCTAGATCCTTGAGGAATCACCACACTGTCTTCCACAATGGTTGAACTAGTTTACAGTCCTACCAACAGTGTAAAAGTGTTCCTATTTCTCCACATTCTCTCCAGCACCTGTTGTTTCCTGACTTTTTAATGATCACCATTCTAACTGGTGTGAGATGGTATCTCATTGTGGTTTTGATTTGCATTTCTCTGATGCAAAAAAAAAAATGCTGCTTTATCTGATGTAAAAGTACTGTTTTAAAAATATTGACTGTACCTATGGATTAATGTAAGTATCAAACAAAATTACCCCATGAATAAATCAAATATTTATTTACTTGAAGTATACGAAAGGAGAATGACATAAAGATCAATTAGCAAGGTTGATAAATCAGCAAGAAACAAGCTTCTCAGTCCTAAATTTCATCATTAAATCATTGAAACTCAGAGTTGTGACTGACAACATCTGAATAGTGAGTGTCAACATAGATTTTCTACAGGCATGAGGGTTTTTATCTAAGAACAATTCTGTTTGTAGGTCATCCTTGATATATTCAAGGGACAATTATTTTTGGAATTATACAATATAACTTGATGTTCTCATAGTCAAATGTGAATGCATTTCTCACACTTTATCTGAATCCTCCCAAATTAACAACATGGTCCAAGTATATTCCCAAAATCAGAGTTTCTGAGCCTGAATGGAAGTTAAGCTCCCAGAAATCACAGGTAGCTGTGTTAATAAGTGGTTAGAATAACTAGGGCTTATCTTTTGTGTGTCCTTTGATAAATTTAAACAAATTAAATTCCTCTCCAAAACAGATCTGATTCACAAACTTAATGACTATATGCTTAAATTTTCACCTATAGTTTCATCAAATGTTTGTTTTAAAAGATTTTTGAAGTCTAAAATAGACTCCCAGAACAGTGTCTGATATGTATTAAGTCCTCAGAAAATAATTCATAAGTATTGAATGACTAGTACAATATTAAAATGTGGTAATTCCTGCTGTTTACTTTTATCTGAGGGCACAAAGGTCAAGAACAATTCTATTGGTGCTAGACCTCCTAACAGGACATGCTAACAAGCTTGCAAAAGTGTTTTTTTCAAATTTTGGTCTATCAACTGCTTTCAGAGCACATTAAGAGCTTATGAGTTTTCAGAGATTAGGAAGTGAGAATTTTTTTAATGAAGTGACTCACCAGTGAACTTCCCATTTCCCAACATCTTTCTGTGTCAATAAGCAAAATAACTTCTCTTTTACCTTAAGCCAAGTTCGGATTCTGACATGTATCGGCAAGTGTCCTCTGGGAGTTGGGGGTTGCAGAGGTGAACACTTCCAGTTGTGAGGTTGTTAGAACTACACATAACCACAGAGTAAAAGTGGATGTGTAGATTAAGCCACACTTCCAGCAATGGTGAGGCTGAAAGGAGTGGTTCCTATGGGCTGAATGTGGATCTCATACAAAGCAGCCAGTTGGGAACCATCCTAAAATAAACTTCACCTAGGAGTGCTTCCTACCACAGGCAAGTCAGCCTCAGTGAAAAGAAGCTGGAAGTATAGAGTAGAAAGCAAAAAAAAAAAAAAAGACCTTGGGAGTTGTGTGGGGTGAGGTGCAGCGATTTGTAAGCAGGATTGCCAAAGGAGATATCACACATCAGACAACCACAGAATACCCCAGGAGCAGAATTTCTGAAAAACCCATAGAAGCAGTCCATAAAAAAAAAAGAGAGAGAAATTTGGAGTGTCAGCATACAGATGAAAACTGTCCAGGCTGGTAACATCTTTCTTCCGTGTTTATTTCTATTTCCTTTGTTTCACCTTCACTCATTCTGGGAATCAGGGTTGGGGAATGGAAAGAGATACTAGAGAGGGAAGGAGCTCATGTAGAGCCCATTGTACTCACGTGCTCCCTTACTGGTCCCAAACTAAGCGTATCCAATCCAAGCTGAGAGAGAGGAAAAGTGTTAAGTTAGATAAAAGCTGGACTTAAGATATTAGGTGTAATTGGATCTTTTATTATCTTCATTATCAAAAGACCATGAGATCCACAAAGGAAGGAAAGGAGAAGACTTTATTCTCAGAGGGAAAAACAACCCTAGAATTAGGGAAATGCAGTTTTTGGGAAAATCCAAAAGTGCACTTTCTAAAGAAGTGGGAGGAGGCTGGCATACATGTCTTACACAGTCAGTTTTACAAACATACTGAGCAGGGTTGGGAAAATCCTGTGACTATTTATGAATGTTCATGAAGGAAGTCAAGCACTTGTGCATTGGGTAAACAGATGTAACATGCACCCCATGGTCACTTTGGGATGGTGTTTTAACATTAAATCGGGTGGAATTTGGCTCTTTACCTTAAAAGGTGAACTATAGGGCACAAAAATAGCTTGTGCATAATCTCCACCAGTTGTCTGTAACTGGCTTAAGGGCTGTGGCCATTTATCAATAAAGATTGTTTATAAGATTGGGTCCTTTTTCCAATCTGAGTTATGGTAGGACAGTGTGACTCATGGCAGGACAGCAAGGCTGGGGAAGAAGGTTGTCCGCTGGCATCAGGCAATCTATCAAGGTATTTTGGAAATTTCCCAGCTGTAGTTGTTTTGGCAATGCTTTTCAGCATTTCCTTCCCGTTTAATGATGGGAAGGAAACCTTATGGCAGTTCATAACCCTGGGATACTTGACTAGTCCTTCACCCTGCTAGCTATCAGATTCTGGTTTCTCATTTGTTTGTCTGTTTCTATTATTTTCCCCACAGGGAGTCTGTTTCATGTTCCTTGGGGGCATATTTTATCACCCGAAAAGAGAGGATAATATTTACTACCTTAGAGAGAATGGAAAATTTATGGGAATTGCCTATGATGTGGGAAGAAATCAGTCTGACTTCCTAATAAGCAGGGGCAGGGCAGTTTTGAGACAGAATATTGTTGCCGCTTTCTCTTTTAATGCAGTTTGACCCTACTTGTCGAATCAATTAGTTACCTATTCATTTAATTTTGTAATGTTGTTTAAGCATTTCAAATGCTTGTACACTTGGAGGCTATGAGAGCATTCACCATCAAGGGGTAAAACTTCCATGGCGGATGGGCTGATCACAGAACGGGTGGTCAGCCACTGGGTTGCCCACTGGGCTTGGGGGAATGTCCTGGCAGCAAAGTGCACTGTGGAAACCTGCTGCCAGTGTCATGGCATTCCCTCTTTTATGTCTTAACTGACATATACATCTAACCAAAAGTTCCTTCCTGAAAACTTTGTAGGATTTTAAAATTATTTCTTTTAGAGACAGGGACTCTCTGTAGCCAGGCTGGAGTGCAGTGGCGGGATCAGGGCTCACTGCAACTTCTAACTCCTGCCTGCAGGTGATCCTCCCACCTCAGCCTCCCCAGTAGCTGGGACTGCAGCCAGCCCAGGCCCCCACGCCCAGCCGGGATTTTTAAAAATAGAATAACAAATTTGCAACGTGGCAATTTCGACTCTTTTTACACATTTCTTGGTACCGGGGAAGAAAACATTGTTTCCGAGAGAGGTTCCAGGATGGCTGACTAGAGGCCCTCAGTACTTCCCTCCACAAAGAATAACCAAAACAGCCAGTAGAAAATCACACTTGGAATATAGCATCTAAAAGAACACACTGGAATTAAGCAGAGAAGCGATAGGAAAGCTCTGAGGCAGGAAAGAGACAGAAGGGAGGCAAGTAGCCCAGCGGAAATCGTCTGGGAGCCCAGAGACCTTCTATTGCAGAGAAAGTGTGTCCACATTCCCACCGCAGGCTCCTGCATTCCTAGTCATGGGAGAGCCCTAGGGGCCCCGAGATGAGGATGGAGAGCTGCCTGGAGCCTGCAAAACAGCACTGTTCCAGGACGGAGCTCAGACTAGGTCCCACACACCTCCTGGACCAGGCCATTTGGAGCCCAGCCCCCACAAGACTTCATCCTGCCTTGGGTCTCAACAGCTTCCGCATCTCCACATCCCTGGAACCCCGCAGACATCCTTCACTTCCCCCATAACACCCCACACACCTGGAGGGCTGTAGTGGCACAAGGCTGATTGGTGCCGCTGTGTGGCTGGGTCCCTGGCGCTCTAGCCCCAAAGGTGTTCTACACCCCGGGGAATCGGCACTGCAGTGCACTGGGGAGGCTGCCTTCAGCCAAAGGGAGCCAAAACACAAGCTCCCCAGAGCCTGACAGCCACTTGAGTGAGGTCGCTGCCACTGACAGCTACCCCGACTCCCAATAGCAAAGCCGCTGCGCACTGACAGGCTTTCTCCACCCACTGCCATCTCCACAGCCTGGGCTGCCACCACCCAAGCACGCCCCTGGGGGGGCCTAGGGATTGCCCATTCTGCCAACCACAGCCTGAGCCCTGCGCACAACATAGGGGATTGGGTTGTCTGAGGATAGGACCACACCACCAAGCGCAGCCTCTCCCAGTGCCTTGAGCACACTGCCCAGGGACCTGGGGATCCATGACCCTGTCCCACCTGTAGCTCCTCGTATGCTCCTGCACCATCAGGAGGCCTAAA
Organism: Macaca nemestrina; assembly: GCF_043159975.1. Taxonomy (NCBI): domain Eukaryota; kingdom Metazoa; phylum Chordata; class Mammalia; order Primates; family Cercopithecidae; genus Macaca; species Macaca nemestrina. Next base: position 133,377,239 of record NC_092134.1, read on the forward strand.
GACCCAGCCTGGCTGCCAGCAAGCACCCCGGAGGCCTGGGAATCGCCCCGCCTCACCTACCATAGCCTGTGTGCACCATCAGGAGGCCTGGGGTTGGACCCGCAAAGCCTGGCACCGCCCACAAGTGCCCAAGTGCATCATTCAGTGGCCTGGGGACCGCCTTTCACCACCGCTGACATCTGCACTCGTTTGGGGGCCAGAAGGCTGCCCGCCCAGCCCACCCTTTGCTGCCACCATAAAAGGTTATTCTAATGGAGGTAAAGAGTAGAATGATAGTTACTAGCAGCTGTGAAGAGTGTGTGTGTGTGTGTGTGTGTGTGTGTGTGTGTGTGTGTGTGAGGGGGGAGGTATACAAACATACAGTTAGAAGGAATAAGTTCTAGTGTTCAACAGGACAGTAGAGTGACTATAGTTAACAACGATGTATTTTATATTTCAAAATAGTTAGAAGATTTGAAATGTTCCCAACACAAAGGAATAATAAATGCTTGAGGTGATGGATATCCTAAACGCCCTGACTTGATAATTACACATCCAATGCATGTATCAAAACATCCTATGTACCTTAGAGATACATGAAAATATTATGTACCAATAAGAATATAAAAAAGAAATAAAACGAAACAAGAATACTTTTCTTATAAATCATGACGATAACAAGAACTATAGAAATTGCACTTTCAAATTAACTTGACAAGGCAAATCCTACCTATATCCTAATATACTAGTTTCTAGCTTAAATGTAAAAAGCCTGTTATTTCAATGAACTCAAAATTTTTTTGTGGAAGTAACAGAAATATCTCAACATACTATGGTTTGATTTATCATTTCTACTCTAACTTCTGAGAGAAGATTCGACAAGACGACTCTTGGATGATTCTATCTGAGCCACAGATGGACTTCCGTGATCTTTTTCTGTGGCTGAGGTCTGTTTCTGTCAGCAGATACCACTTGAGTAGCAGGAGACAAGATATAGCTTGCTAGGGCACTCCATCTTCCTTTTCTTTGACTCTGTCCAGCTAATTGTACACAGTGTTTGGCTCAATCGATGACCTAGATTATCATTATATTGGATCCAAGTTATTGGTGTGTTTACTGGGTTGGCCTAGCATTGCATTTACCAAGATTATGAGGAAAGTGATGCTAAAATATGCTCCTGTAAGTCTCCTGGCTTCCAGGCATAGTCCTTACCACAGTGTATAAGAGCAACCGAATTTCTGCCTGTACAGCGGGGGCTCCTCCTCCTCCTCCTCCTCCTCCTCCTCCTCCTCCTCCTCCTTCTTCTTCTTCTTCTTCTTCCGAGATGGAGTTTCACTCTTGTTGCCCAGGCTGCAGTGCAATGGCATGATCTCGGCTCACTGAAACCTCCACCTCCCGGTTCAGGTGATTCTCCTGCCTCAGCCTCCTGAATAGCTGGGATTACAGCCATGTGCCACCACGCCCAGCTAGTTTTGTATTTTTAGTAGAGATGGGGTTTATCCGTGTTGGTCAGGCTGGTCTCGAACTCCTGATCTCAGATGGTCTGCCCGCCTTGGCCTCCCAAAGTGCTGAGATTAAAGTGTGAGCCACCAAGCCCCGCCACAGCAATCTTCTTCTCTGCCAGCTGCTTCAATGAGTGAGGAACCCAACATGCAACAAGGAAGTCTCATCTTCCTGTTCATCAGGATAATGATCATATTCCTTATTAGAATAACCTTGCCTTAGGCATTAGAACCTCTAAACCCAGCACAAACAAGATCTTGGGAAAAGGAGACAATTTTCAAGTGAATTATTAGGTGTACTAGTACAAGGTTACTCCAAATCTGAATCCTAACTCTATGCTTTGGTTCACAAACCTGTACATTCTTGCTATGGCAGAGACAGCAACATATATTGGTAAGTCCAATACCCCCTCTTATAAAACTGAATCCCACACTTGCAAGCTGTTTTATTCCAACTGGTATCATTAGTGTGCTTTCAGGAAGTCACTTCAATACCCTGGTTAGCCAGTTACTTATGGGCAAGTAACTTCTTTTTTTTGTTTGCTTTTTGAGATGCTGGGAAGTTAGACATCTCTACATCCCTAGGAAAGGGGCTGAATCCAAGGGGTTGAGCAGGGATTGTCTGCAGGCCCTGCTTCTATGGTGCCTCACAAGATAAGACCCACTGGCTTGGAACTCCAGCCAGCCACTGGTAGCGGGGTTATACCTCCCCTCAGATGAATCTCTCAGAAGGAGGGGCTGGACACCATTTTTGCTGTTTTGCAGCCTTAGCCATTGTTGCCAAAATCCAAGGTGACTAAGGACTGGAGAATCCCCCAAAGCAGCACAGCTGCCCTGCAGAGAGGCTGCCAGACTGTTCTTATTCATGTGGGTCTTGGATCCCATTTCTCTTCACTCAGAAGACTCTCCTGACTGAGGTCCACAACCATCTCCACAAGTGTTTTTGAGCTGGCAACAGGTCCGTACCCCTCTGGGATGGAGTTTCCAGAGGCGAGGATAGGCCACCGTCCTTGCTGTCTTATAGTCCTAGCCATTGTTGCCTTCAGGGAGTCTGAGGCGACTAGAGACTGGAGTGGTCCCCTGGCAGAGCACAGCAGGTCTACAGAAAAGTGGCCAGATTGCCTCTCCATGTGAATCCCAGACCCTGTTTCTCTTTACTGGTTGGAATCTCACAACTGAGATCTACAACCACCAGATGTTTTCCAGTTGACAACAGGTCTGTGCCTCCCTAGGATGGAGCTCCCAGGGGGAAATGCAGGCTGACATTTGTGCTGTTTCACAGCCTTCACTGTTGTCACCTTTGGGCATTGGAGAATCTGAGGTTACGAGGGGGCTGGTGGGATCCTCAACACAGCACAGCTGCTTTACAAGAAAGTGGCCAGAGTGCTTTTTTATAGCAGTCACTGATCCCATTTCTCCTCACCGGGTATGACCACCCAACTGGGATCACCAGCCATCCTCACCAGTATGTTTGGGCCAGCAACAGGTCGGAACCTCCCTGTGATGGAGCTCCCAGAGCGAGAGGCAGGCTGCCATCTTTGCTGTTTCACAGCCTTCACTGTTGATACCTTCAGGTACTAGAAAATCCAAGGTAACTAGGGACTGGAGCGGACTCCCAGCATACTGCAACAGCCCTACAAGAATGGTGACTAGATTGTTACCCTGATCCTATATCTTCTCACTGGGCGGGTCTTCTCAGCCTGGGCCTCCGGCCACCCCTGCTGTGGCTATCGAGTCAGTAGCAGCTCTGCAACTTCCTGGACAGAGTTCCCAGTGGGAGGGGCAGGTTGCCGTCTTTGCTGTCTTGCATCCCTCGCTCTGTTTCCAGGCTCTGGAGAGTCTGCAGGGACCAGGGGCTGATCTGACACTCGGCACAGAGCCCCCACCTCATGGATAAGTGGCTGGACTATTCTCCACACACATCCTGGACCTCACTTCTCCTCCCTGGGCACAGCCGCTGGACCTGGTACTACAGCACAACCACCCTGCCCCCACCTTACCACTTCAATCAAAGGCAGCCCAGAATTTCTCCGAGGAGGAAATCACAGAGTCAACCCACAACCCCTCCACCACTGCAGTTGCAGTGGTGCTGCCTAACAGTCGTTAGGCTAGAAGAGAACAAAGGGCCCAGTGACCACACTGGCCCCTCCAGCATGCCACAGTCACCATACAGAGAAGAGTCCAGCCCCTTTTCCCTGGGAATTTCCGCTCCCCAACTCTTCACCAGGCAGGGCCCCCAGCTCATGACCCTAGAATGGTTGCCCCGTACATGGCTGACCATACCCACTGGTAGTGGCCCAGAGTTCCCCCGGGGAGAGGCTCCCAGAGGCATCCAACAGCTCCTCTGCCACAGGGATGGAAACAGTTCTATCCCTGCTGCCCTCAATCTGGGGAAGAAACAAAGATCCTGAGGGCTACACCCAAGCTTACAGCATGCCACAGACACCATAGGGAGAGGAGACCATTCTCTCCTCCTGGTGACTCTTAATCCTCTGCTCCCCAGGAAGTGGAGTCCCAAGTTCATGCCAGCAATGCAGCCACCCCACCCACCTGGCTGAACACTCCCAGTAATAGCAGCTCTGCACTCCTCAGACATGAGACCCCCAGGGGAAACCAAAAGTCCATCTGCCACTGCCTCTGCAGTGGAACTACTCCTGCTACCCTCAGACTAACGAAGGAGCAAAGACCCTAAGTACCTTATCCATACCCCTAACAAGCAACAGTCGACCCAAGGAGAGGAGCAAAGTTCATCTCCCACAGGTTCTGCACACTCTGCCTACACATCACCAAGCAGGGAAACCCCCTGGCTTGGGCCCACAGCACAGATACCCCCATCCTGGGCAAACTGCACTGAGCAATTGCTGACCTACATCTCTCTGGGGTAGAGTCCCTAGGAAGTAAAAGCCCGTCAGCCACAACCACTACTAAGGTCCCCTCTGCTGCTGCCTCCAAGTTGGAGAGGAAATGTAAACACTGAGATCACCCCAGAGCTGTGGGGGAAAGCCCAGAAATGACAAGCCATGATCTACAGCCAACACTCAAGTGGGAGAGGGGCCCAAACTCAGAGCATTGAGAGGCAGCATGGCTGTAACTGTGAAGAAATATGGGGGAGCCACACAACTGATCAAGATCCAACCAACTCAACACTCTGCCTAAGCACAACCTACTGGATCACATCCCAAAGTTTAATGCCAAACTACTTCATTAACATACCCCCCACTCCACCATGAGACCAAAAACAAGTCAGCTGCAAGTAAAGACCCTGTGCAAAGCCTCAACCCTGTGAATACATCCAGAAAAGAAGTCTACTGACTGTATGCAATCTACATCATGGGTAAAGAAACACTCAAATGCAGAGAAGAGAAAGAAGCAACACAAGAATTCCAGCAACTCAAATGGTCAGAGTTTCTTATGTACTCCAAATAACTGCACTAGTTATCCAACAAGGGTTTTTAACCAGCAGAGCTGGCTGAAATGACAGAAATAGAATTCAGAATATGAATAGAAATGAAGATCATCAGCGTTCAGGAAAATGGTAAAACCCAATCCAAGAAAACTAAGAATCACACTAAATCAATACAAAAGCTGACAGACAGAATAATCACTATAGAAAAGAACCTAACTGATCTGCTAGAGCTGGAAAACGCACTACAAGAATTTCATACTACGAATGCAAGTACTAACAGCAGAATTGACCAACCTGAAGAAAGAACCTTGGAACTTGAAGATTAGCCCTCTAAAATAAGACAGTCAGACAAAAACAAAGAAAAAAGAATGAAAAGGAACAAACAAAATCTTCGAGAAATATAGGATTATGCAAAGCGGCCAAATCTATGAATCATTGACATCCCTGAAGGGGATGGGGAGATACAAGCTGGCATGATAACCAACTAACAATGACAGGATCAAATCCACACATATCAATACTAACCTTGAATGTAAACAGACTAGAGGCCCCATTTAAAAGGTATAGAGTGGCAAGCTGGATAAAAAAAGCAAAGCCCAATGGTATGCTACCTGCAGTAGAACTATCTCACACACAATGATACACAGGTTTATTTTTTTTTTTTTTTTTTTTTTTTTTGAGACGGAGTCTGGCTCTGCCGCCCAGGCTGGAGTGCAGTGGCCGGATCTCAGCTCACTGCAAGCTCCGCCCCCCGGGTTTACGCCTCAGCCTCCCGAGTAGCTGGGACTACAGGCGCCCGCCGCCTCGCCCGGCTAGTTTTTTGTATTTTTTAGTAGAGACGGGGTTTCACCGTGTTCGCCAGGATGGTCTCGATCTCCTGACCTCGTGATCCGCCCGTCTCGGCCTCCCAAAGTGCTGGGATTACAGGCTTGAGCCACCGCGCCCGGCCGATACACAGGTTTAAAATAAAGGGATGGAGGAAAATCTACCAAGCAAATGAAAATCAGTGAAAAAACAGGGTTTGCAATCCTAATTTCAGACAAAACAGACTTTAAACAAATAAACATGAAAAAAGACAAAGAAGGACATTACATAATAAATTCAATTCAACGAGAAGACTTAACTATCCTAAATATATATGCACTTAGCACAGGAGCACCCAAATTCTTAAAGCAAGTTCTTAGAGATCTACAAAGAGCCTTGAATGTTTACACAATAATAGTGGGAGACTTCAACACTCCAGACAGATCATCGAGGGAGCAAATTAACAAAGATATTCCGAATCTGAACTTAACATTGGACCAAATGGATTTGATAGACCTTTACAGAACTCCGAACCCAGAAAACTAGTATATAGATTCTTCTTACTGCCACATGGCACATAATCTAAAATTGACCACACAATCTAACGTAAAACAATTCTCAGCAAATGCAAAAAAAAAAAAAAAAAAAAAAAATCATGCCGAACACACTCTTGGACCACAATGCAATAAAAATAGAAATTAAGACAAATCACTCAAAACTATGCAATTACATGGAGATTAAACAACACGCTCCTGAATGACTTTGGGGGTAAATAATGAAATTAAGGCAGACATCAAGATGTTCTTTGAAACTCATGAGAACAAAGAGACGACATACCAGAATCTCTGAGACACAGCTAAGGCAGTATTAAGAGAAAAACTTATAGCACTAAACACCTACACACAAAAAGTTAGAAAGATCTCAAATTTAACAATCTAACATCACAACTAAAAGAACTGGAGAAGCAAGAATCAACCAACCTCAAAGGTAGCAGAAGACAAAATATAACCAAAATCAGAGCTGAACGGAAAGAGATTGAGATACAAAAGAAACATCAAAAAGATCAACAAATCTAGGGGTTGGTTTTTTGGAAAAAAAAAATAGGTCTCTCACTGAACTAATAATGAAGACAAGAGAGAAGACTCAAATAAACACAATTAGAAATGACAATGGGGATGGTACCATTGACCCCCACGAAATATAAATAACCATCACAGAGTACTACAAACACCTCTATATACACCAAACTAGAAAACTTCGAAGATATAGATAAATTCCTGGACACATACAGCCTCCCAACACTGAACCAGGAGGAAATTGATTTCCTTAACAGACCAATAATGAGCTCTGGAATTGAATTAGTAATAAATAGCCTACAAACCCAAAAAAAGCTCAGATGGATTCACAGCCAAATTCTACCAGATGTACAGAGCTGGTAGAAGTCCCACAGAAACCATTCCAAAAATCTGAGTTGAAAGGACTCCTCCCTAACTCATTCTATGAGGCCAACATCATCCTGATACCAAAACTGGCAGAAGCACAACAAAAAAAGAAAACTCGAGGCCGGCATCCTTGAAAAACATAGATGCAAAAATTCTCAACAAAATACTGACAAACTGAATTCAGCACCACTCAAAGAACTAATTCACCAGGATCAAGTGGATGTTATCCCTGGGATGCAAGGTTGGTTCAACATACACAAATCAATAAATATGACTCATTTCATAAACAGAACTAAACACAAAATCACACGATTATCTCAATAGAAACAGTACAGGCTTTAAATAAAATCAATATCCCTTCATGTTAAAAATCACTCAATAGGCCGGGCGCGGTGGCTCAAGCCTGTAATCCCAGCACTTTGGGAGGCCGAGACAGGCGGATCACGAGGTCAGGAGATGGAGACCATCCTGGCTAACACGGTGAAACCCCGCCTCTACTAAAAAATACAAAAAACTAGCCGGGCAAGGTGGCGGGCGCCTGTAGTCCCAGCTACTCGGGAGGCTGAGGCAGGAGAATGGCGTAAACCTGGGGGGCGGAGCTTGCAGTGAGCTGAGATCCGGCCACCGCACTCCAGCCTGGGCGACAGAGCGAGACTCCGTCTCAAAAAAAAAAAAAAAAAAAAAAAAAAAATCACTCAATAAACCATGTATTGCAGAAACCCCTGAAAATATTAAGAGCCAGCTATAATAAACCCACAGCCAACATTATACTGAACAGGCAAAAGCTGGAAGCATTCCCCTTGAAAAACAGTACAAGACAAGAATGCCCACTCTCAACATTTCTATTCAACATAGTATTGGAAATCCTTGCCAGAGCAATCAGGTAAGAGAAAGAAATGAAGGGCATCCAAATAGGAAGAGAGGAAGTAAAACTATTCCTGTTCTCAGACCACATGATTCTATATCCAGAAAACCCCACACTCTTGGCCCAAAAGCTCCTTCAACTGATAAACAACATCAGTGAAGTTTCAGGATACAAAATCAACATACAAAAATCACCAGCATTCCCATACACCTATACACAACACCCAAGCTGAGAGCCAAGTCAGGAATGCAATTCCATTTATAATTGCCACAAAAACGATAAAATACATAGGAATACAGTCAACCAGGGAGGCGAAAGATCTCTACAAAGATAATCGCAAAACATTGCTTAAAGAAATCAGAGATGACACAAACAAAAAAACATTCCATGCTCATGGATCAGAATAATAAGATATCATTAAAATGGTCATATTGCCCAAAGAAATTTACAGATTTAATACTATTCCCATCATACTACCAATGACATTCTTCACAGAACTAGAAGAAAACTATTTTAAAATTCATCTGGAACCAAAAAATTAGCCCAAATAGCCAAGGCAATCCTAAGTAAAAAGAACAACACTGGAAGCATCATATTACCCAACTTCAAATTATACTACAATACTTCAATATCCAAAATAACAAGGTACTGTTAAAAAAAAAAAAAAGCAGACACATAGACAATTGGAACAGAATGGTCCAATGCAGACACATAGACCACTGGACAGAAAACTCAGAAGCAGTGCTGCACAACTACACCCATCTGATCTTCAACAAAGCTGACAAAAACAAGCCATGGGAAAAGGACTCCCTATTTAATAAATGGTGCTGAGATAACTGGCTAGCCACATGCTGAAGATTGAAAGTGGACCCCTTCCTTATACCATATACAAAACTCAATTCAAGATGGATAAAATATTTACATTTAAAACCCCAAAATATAAAAAACCATGGAAGATAACCTAGGAATTACCATCCTGGACATAGGAATGGGCAAATATTTCATGACAAAGATGCCAAAAGCAATTGCAAACAAAGTAAAACAAAACAAAACAAACAAACAAAAACCTAATTAAACATAAGAGCTTTTGCACAGTAAGAGAAACTATCAACAGAGTAAACAGATAATCTACAGAATGGGAGAACACTTTTGCAGACCATGCATTTGACAAAGGTCTAATATTCAGCATCTGTAGGAAACTTAAGCCAATTAACAAGCAAAAAACAACCCCATTAAAAAGTGGGCAACGGACATGAATAGACACTTTTCTTGTTTCATTTATCAATCTTAATTTACTTCTTATCCATTTGGAGTGGCAAATAACGGCCAAAGAAATTGTAATTACAAATTAAAGAACACAATTTAGCAAGGAAAAGTAAATGAAAATAACACAAAAATGTATTATTCTTTTACTTTTGTCATTAAGCAACAAACATATTTCTGATAATTTGTCAAATATTTTCTCTTTGAATTAATAGTTTATCTTATTTAAAAGGGTATATTATGTTTTTTAAAATTTTATTTTAAATTCAGGAGTACACATGCAGGTTTGTTACATAGGTAAACTTGTGTAATGCGGGTTTGTTGTAAAGATTATTTCTTAACTCAGGTATTAACTGTAGTACCCATTAGTTATTTTTCCTGATCCTTTCCCTCTTCCCACCCTCCATCCTCTGATAGGCACTAATCATTAGAGAAATGCAAATTAAAACTACAATAAGATATCATCTCATACCAGTCAGAATGGCTATTACTAAAAAGTCAAAAAATAACAGATGCTGACGAGGTAGTGGAGAAAAGCGATCACTTATACACTGTTGACACAAGTGTAAATTAGTTCGACCATTGTGAAAGATAGTATGGTGATTCCTTAAAGACCTAAAACGAGAAATACCATTCGATCCAGCAATCCCATTACCAGGTATATACCCAAAGGAATATAAATCTTTCTATCATGAAGACACATGCATGCATCTGTTCACGGCAGCACTGTTCACAATAGCAAAGACATGGAATCAGCCTAAATATCCATCAGTGGTAGACTGGATAAAGAAAATGGGATACACATACACCATGGAATACTATGGAGCTATAAAAAAGAATGAGATGATGTCCATTGCAGGAACATAGATGAAGCCAGAGGCTATTATCCTTAACAAACTAATGGGGGAACAGAAAACCAAATACCACATGTTCTCATTTATAATTGGGATCTAAATGATGAGAACACATGTACATGTAGAGGAGAATGACAGACACTGGGGCCTACTTGAGGGTGGAGGGTGGAAGGAAGAGCAGGATCAGAAAAACATAACTATTTAGTACAAGTCTGAACACCTGGGTGATGAAATAATCTGTACAGTAAACCCCTGTGACATGATTTTACTTATATAACAAACCTGCACATGTAGCCCTGAACCTAAACGTTAAAAAAAATCAAACTGTATTGTTAAATTATTAGGATGATTCATAAACAATGTTGTTTTAGGATAAACAATTTAATTGTTCGACAATTGCAAATTATTAAATTAAATATCAATATGTTAGGGAATGTAATTCAAATGATGTAAATATTTAGACTCTAACAAAAGGCAGCCATATATTATTTACCTCACCTCAAAAAGGGGTATCATTTCCATTCCCTTGACTTTAAGGTAAATTAAGAGAAATTTGTAAAGCACTCAAAAGAATATTCAATTCAATATGTGGTGGACAGTTGAGAAATTATGTGTTATCTAGGTCATGGAAAAGCAACTTGTAAAAAGAAAACATTTCCTCTGAGGTTTTCACAAATAAATGAAACTGTGAACCCTCGTATGTACTGTGAAAGGACGATTTGAGGAGCATCTCTGATTAGCAGCAGGTTGATTATTCTTTCCTCATTTCATGTTGTACTTAGTAAAACAAACCATACTTGTATATACACACATTCACTTACACTGAAGATGCAAGATGAAGAAAGGTACATGACATTGAATGTACAGTCAAAGAAAAGGACTTCTACCCAAACAACTCAACTTACATTTAAAGGTATAGAATTTAATTTTGTTTTTCAATTGGTGTGAATTAACATAGTAGTTTTCCACATTCTCTTCTATTGTGTTATCGGACTGTTTCATTATTTGGGTACTTTTGTTTCTCTGTCTCTGTATCTTTCTTCCCTTCCCTCTCTTTCAATATTAATAATGATTTAAAAATAACAACCACTCTTACCATTTAAGAAACACCAGTTGCAGGCACTATACAGAGTGTTTTATCTATGTTCCTTCATTTAATCTTACAAATTTCCTGTGAGATACTCTCTCTCTCTCTCTCCCATTTATCATTGTGGAGCTAATGCTTACTTGTAATATCTTGTCTGATGTAATTTCTTAAGGACATTCTCTGAGGAAATATGCACACTTAATTAAAATTAATAATTTCAAATTAGTGAATATTTGGTGCCATTCACCTTCTTATCATTCAGAGAATATGGTGTTTTAATGCTTTTTTTTTTTTTTTTTTTGAGACGGGGTTTCACTATTGTTGCTCAGGCTGGAGTGCAAGGGCACGATCTCGGCTCACTGCAATCTCTGCCTCCCGGGTTCAAGCGATTCTCCTGCCTCAGCCTTCTGAGTAGCTGAGATTACAGGTGCCCACCACCATGCCTGGCTAATTTTTTTCATTTTTAGTAGAGACAGGGTTTTACCATGTTGGCCAGGCTGGTCTTGAACTCCTGAGCTCTGGTGATCCACCTGCTTTAGTCTTCCAAAGTGTTGGGATTACAGGCGTGAGCCAACGCGCCCAGCCTTTAATACTAATTTTTAATTCAACTTCTCTAAAACTTTAAAATATGCTCTTCACCAGGTTGACTCAAAATAAAGTTTATGCACCAGCAATCAACAATTTAATTTCTACTTCAAGCATACCCTCCATACATAGTGCAATTCCATCATGCCACCTGAATGTGATATGGCAAAAGAGATGAGCAGAACTTAAAGACACAAATAACCACAGTTATAGAGACTGTCTGTTCTGTTCTATTGCTTTCTAAATATTTCTCTTTTAATAACTTCACCCGTGAAAATGTTACTTATCTCTTGACTCCTTCTGCAAGTATCATCCATCACAGATTCATCTTAGAGTCACACACCCGCTATGTGTAAAAAATTTATTGCTTCTTGCATGTCAATTTTTACAGAGTCCCATATTTTCAACTCTTTACTTCCTATGCTCAGTTTTTATTTCATTTTTGGAAACTAGAGATATTAAACCTGAAAGACTACAAAATGTAGTGAATTATCTGCAGACTTTTTTCCACACTCTGTTCATTAATGTCTTTCTGAGGCAAAAATGTGCAGATTTTCATCTCCCAGATATTTAAGTGACACATACTAATATTTATGTCTTGTACCTTTAGCTAATATTTATTAAAGCTTGAGGTAAGACATATCTTATGTGAATTAGATTGACAATTTGAGCCTTGGGGTTATGATGTTCATTCATATAACTTAATTTTGTGATGGCATATTTGTAAGTCTTTTCTCATATATTGAAAAATCTTTGTTGCCAGGGATAGTAAGAAATTACATAGCTGCTCTATCCCACTACGCATATATAGTAGTTTCAGAATCACTATGGGAATAATATTACAATAAGATAGTTAAAACAGATTAAAATGTTTTGCAGGTTTAAAAAATCCTTAAGATATATTCCATTAAGCATGCACCATTAAATACTTTAAAATCACTTTAAGTAATTCCTCTCTCTATAGTGAAGACACTAGCAATACCTAGTTAGATTCCTGTTCTTCATTTTTTATGATTTTTTTCTTTTTGTTTAACTTATTTTATAGTAATGTAAAACATTTACATATTTTCAGTCAAACTTATATAATAAAGGGCCAAGTGTGGCAGCTCATGCCACTAATCCCAGCACTTTGGAAGGCCGAGGCAGGATGATCACTTGAAACCAGGAGTTCAAGACCTGCCTGGGCAACAAATGAAGACTCCCATCTCTACAAACAATAGAGATAAAAGAATTAGTCAGTCATGGTGGCACATGCCTGTAGTCCTAGCTACACACGGTGCTCAGGCGGAAGGATCTCTGAGCCCAGGAGCTCGAGGTTACAATGATCTATAATGGTGCCACGCTGCACTCCAACCTGAGCAACAGAGTGAGACCCTGTCTCAAATAAATAAATACAAAGTTAAAAAATTTAAAAAATTACTTTCAGAGAAATCCACCTCGCATAAATCCAGCACCCTTCATAAAATTGTACCATTTTGTATTTCTATATTTTCAGTGTTTACTTAGCTATTCTCACTCTTTTGTTCTTCCAAATAACTTTATAAAAAATTATTCAGGCTCACTCACCACAAATAACAAAAAATAAAACAACCCAATGTAGCTTTTACATCTAAATTACTTCCTAGTTTGTCATTCAACTTAGGGAGAATTTATATTTATGACACATCGTTTTCTTTTCCAAGAACATGATCAAATTAATATTATTCAGTTTTCAGTTAGTTTAGTTTAGTTTTGTTTGTATTGGGTCGGGGCACTTGTCGATTTTCTGTCTAGTTTTCTTTTTGTTTGTTTGGTTTTTTTGGTTAACTGTCCATGAGTAATGAATTTCTTTCATCTATGTTTTCATAGTGGTTACTGGATTATACAGGGCACTGATTTTAGTATGTTATTTTTATAAATGCAGCTACTATTTTTTGTTCCTGGAATTATGGTATTTTTTTCAATTGATTGTACTCACATTACCTTCAAATAATTTTACCTTCTTTTTCTAATATTTCTACCTGTAATTAGAATATTTTTTCTTCATTGCGTTATATTTTACCTCTTCATATTAAAAAGTAGTGGAGATTTGAGATACCTTTCTTTTTCTGGACTTAAGCAGAAAAGCTTCTTTCAGTTTTCTCAATTCAATAAGATGTTAGCTTCATTAGACATAAAAGTATTACATTGAACAAGTATCCATTAATTTCTGTTTTTTAACATAAAGGTGTAAGATTTTATCAATTTCATTTTTTACTTCTATTGAGATGATGATAGATTTTTCCTTAACTTTATTAATATAATATTAACATGGATTTTCTACTATTGAATAATCTTTACATTCCTAGAATAAACCAAACATGGTTATAATATATTTTGGTTGCTGATAATGTATTTAACATTTTTGTATAGACATTCATAAGACTGATTTTGGTTTTTTATTTTATTATTTCTGGTTTTGAGTGGTAAAAAGGCTTGTGTTTTGACCATTATAAGTTAAATTAAACCACTTCCTTACAGGAGAAAATACAGGATAATGAAAGTGTTACTTTCTCCATTATTCAGCATCTCTTAAAAAAGTTTTTTACTTTTATTTTTATTTTATTATTATTATTTTTTGAGACAGAGTCTCGCTGTGTCGCCCAGGTTGGAGTGCAGTGGCACAATCTTGGCTCACTGCAACCTGTAGTGCTTGGGAGAAATAATTGAGTCTGGATTGAATTTCAACTGCCTTCCACAACTTTTTTTTTCCTAATGTTTTCTGATAATTATTTTTTAAGTTTTAAAATAAATATATGACATTTTTAATACACCATGCTTGATTTCTTGGAATTTATTGCTTATCAAAGTTAACATATCAAAAATTCAAAAACAATCTGAGAAATGTGTAGTATGCATTAAATGAATTCTGATAAAATTATTTTAGTATCTTTGACAATGTTATAATAAGAGAAAACCTGCAAACTACTTATATAAAATATAATTCTATAGGGTTCATCATGTGCTTTTCTGACAGGGCTTGACAGCTTCAAATGTAGTTTCTCTATTGTATCCAGGTTTAAAGTGTATTTAGAATATAAATTTCAGCATTACTAATTTGACTTATTGACTGAACAATAAGAATTATTTCAGCTACAACAGAGGATTCTTATCAATTATTATGATAGATTTACATAAATTATCTTTGATAAAGACAAAGTGTTTCACAAAGTACAGATATTCACTTATTCAGTATAACATAATTATTCATGTAATTTCATAAGTCAGTGCCCAGAAGACCTAAATCCTCTGATGAGACTCTCTAATGTCTGTTCAATGACAGCAGTTTCTTGAATAATAATCATTGAACAAGGACTTTTTTTTTTGAGAGGGAGTCTCGCTCTGTCGCCCAGGCTGGAGTGCAGTGGCGCGATCTCCGCTCACTGCAAGCTCCGCCTCCCGGGTTTACGCCATTCTCCTGCCTCAGCCTCCAGAGCAGCTGGGACTATAGGCGCCCGCCACCTCGCCCGGCTAGTTTTTTGTATTTTTTAGTAGAGACGGGGTTTCACCGTGTTAGCCAGGATGGTCTCCATCTCCTGACCTCGTGATCCGCCCGTCTCGGCCTCCCAAAGTGCTGGGATTACAGGCTTGAGCCACCGCGCCCGGCCAGGACTCTTATTTTTAAACTTGACAGTGTAAATATATGAAAAATAAAACAGTTCTTAAAAGTTTACCATGCAATAAGAAGATGAAATATTATTCATGACCTACGAAGGATTTTAGAGTTTTTTTGATTAGAATAGCAGGATACCTAAAGCCATATTTAGTTCTGATTCATCCTTAGTAAATAAAAAAGGCTCAGAGGACTTGTAAATGTTATATTAATGATGATTTAGAAGGTGTTTATGTGGCTATACATGTATTATCTGTAAATGCATGTGCATGTGCGCGAGTGCATGTGTCTCTGTAATGGTTGGAAAATTATTCAGTATATAGAGTAAAATTCTTTCTACAAGTTAATAATGTTAAATATTAGCAATTTCTTAGGATTTGATATGACATGAATCATAGCTTCTGACCATCCAGAGTGTTATCATTATTAAATAAATGTATTTTTCTATTTACTTAGCCTTCATGCTTTTGTTTGCCTAATATCCTTTGAAACCCAACCTTATGTATTATACAATCTTATTATTACAATTGCTATTATATTACTTCCTGGAAACATACTTTTCTAAACTAATTCATGTGATTAATGTCTCAGATTATTCAGTGGTGTTGCACTGGTATAAAATCTTACTGGGAATATCTGGAACCCTGAATGGTATTCTGGCTTTGGCTTTGATCTCCCTGATCCTATTGGGTAAGTTAGAAGATCTTAATTAAATAAAAGTATGAAAGATGTTTACTTGTTTCTTATAAATCTTTTTATAATTATTCATTCATTCTTCACGACATTAACCAAGATTGAATTAGAAGCTACTGCATATAAAGCTCTATTAGTACACTACATGGTGCTATATTTAATATGCAATCAAATCAGGTAAGTCTCTTGTCCTCAAGTGGCATACAGTCTAATACGGAGAAAGGAGTGTATGTGTAGAGAGTGTGTGTGTGTATGTGTGGTATTTGAAACCATTTTTCTATGTTTCTTAGATACTGGTAATAGATACAATTTTACTGTTTTGCTTAAACATTTTAATGCATTTTATCTAAGGTTGTATTTAGTTTGCTTTTCCTTTTGTCCAACAAATATTCACTGAGCAACTACAATACTCCAAATATTACAAATTGCCCAAAACTTTTAAGAAAAGAATAGTCAGGGTGAGGAATGTTATATTCTAGTGGGAGAAGCAGGTATTAAGTAATTATGTTACAATGTGCTGAATACAGTATTGGAGGTTGCAGCAAAACATTAAGAAAGGATGAAAAGAGCCTATACACTTCCCAGAGCAGAAACTTGACTTTATTTACTATTGTATTACCAGTTCATAGGGATGTCTGGCGTAGAATAAATTCTCACCAAGTATGTGTTGTATACATGAATTGATTGCGTAAGATTTTGAATTCTTTCCATCCGTAGACATGAAAATTTTAAAAAGATCCTAGTGATCCCTTCAATTATTTCTTGTTCCAATCATCAGAATTATCCCAATGAATGTGTCTCTGAGACATTCCACAGAGAACATATCTACCTAACCTTAAAATATTCAAGTTTCTCAGGGAGTATTGCTAAAATGCCAAAAAGGAAGTCATTCAAATACCACCGAGCATGAAGATATTGGAGACCTAAAAATGAATAACGGCACAAGAAGAAATACAAGTAATAAGGACCTTTGTGTTTCGAGATCTGCAGACCAGACAGGTATGTCTCAAGGCTTTGGCTTATCCTTGTTTTAATCTTTTGGACTCTCTAAATGTTGAGCATTTTTGAACAGGTATGCAATAGATTAAACTAACATGTAAAGGTTTGGTATAAATCTACTTTTTATTCAAAACTTGATTTAGATTTTTTTTTCTTTTTCTTTGTCTTTTTTTTTTGAGACAGAGTATCACTCTGTCGCGCAGATATCTTTAAACTTGTTGCAGTGGGAGAAAAATTGTAAAACAACATAAGAAATAGGCTCTTCCCTCTAGGAATTTAAAATCAAGTTGATACATACAAATACGGAAAGTTAGTTGTTATTAAAAAGCAGTATGTAAATAGCCATTCTTGCTTGTCACTTATTTATTCTTCTTTTTCTGAAATACAGATTGGATAAAAGTCAATATTTTAAAAGTTACTCAGTATGATTTTAAGCTTAGACTTTTAAGCTTAGAAATTCCAGTCATACAGAATTTTGATAATATTACCTTCTATTTTTAAATGTTTAAGTTGAACTTTTAAATACTTAACTGATAATTTTGACATTTATTTTATTGTATGAGATGATATATTATGACTTTCCAGATAAATGCATAATTATTATAAAAGGATTTTTTCTAATCTGCTAGTTCATATTGCCTCCTTTATCATACGTGAACATTTTACACATTTTATGTTCTACTGATTGATACTCTCTTCATTTGGCTTATGTGTCTGTTTCACAGGTATACGTCCCAAACCAATAGAGATATTGTAGCTTTGTCTCATATTTTATTGTCTCCCTATCTCTAATGTCTGTCGTTGTGTTGGGTATCATTGCAATAACACCTTAGAAAAGTTAAGGCGGCTTTGGTAGGTAAACATGGAATCCTATACATGTCATTAAACATTAATTAAAGTAGGTATAAATACTGTATATTGAGCTATAATATATTTATTTCCTATTCCTTTTTTTAACTGAGGTACAATTCAAAAACTTGAACCTTTAAAAGTAAACAATTTCATGATGTTTAGAACCTTCAAACATTGTGCAACTACCATGTTTATCTAGCTGAAAAACTTTTCCCAAAAATAAATCCCTTACATACCCAATAAGCAAATCACTCTCCATTCTCCCCCGATTTAGCTTCTGACAACTACAAATCTTCTTTCAGTCTATACGGATTTACCTGTTCTGGATTTTCACGTAATAGAATCACACAATATTTGGCCTTGGGCTTCTTTCACTTAGCATAATGTTTTTAAAGTTCATCCACGTTTTATTCCTTTTTATGGGTGAATAATAGTCCATTGTGTGTGTATATCTGTAAATATAGAAACATACATATTTATATGTATCTCTATATCTATAAATATTGATAGTCATGTGTATATCTGTAAATATAGATATGCACAATGTTTATGTGTGCAGAGCTTAAAGGTCAGTCCGATGTGAGATCTTAGGACCTTTTCAGGTGATTTCTGAGCATGCACCCAGCCCAGGGCTTGTGCCTGGCCTTCCAGATTTTCAGGATTGTGTGGGAGCTTTTCAAAGTCCTTATTCCTGAAACAGCTCATCCCCCAGCTTTTCCTTTCAAGCTTTTCAGTTAGTCCTGTTGTTTGTTCCAACTATTGTACGTTGCCTCATGTGACAAAAGCTAACATATTTAACTTAATTTTTACAAATATCCTTTGGTAGCCTCATGGCAGGTATCTAAGTCTTCTTTACTGGCAGTGATATCTACTGCTAAAACAATTCAAGAGTCCATAGATGCTCTGGATTTCATGGAAACTCATGAAAGACAAACTCAGTTACTGTTGTCTGCTAATTCTACAAATAACACCTCACCTGACTTGAATCAAAATCACCACTGATAGCAAGGCCATCTCTTCGCTAGGCCAAACACACAACTTACAGCCAGGCCCCTGGTCCAGGGTGAGCCCTGAGAAAAAGAGAGTTTATATTGGACCCCAAAAGACAGGTGGGTCCCAGGTGGGATAATCTCTGGTAGAATGATGAAACAATTGCAATACTTACTAGGGTTGGAGGACAACAGTGCCAGGCTTCTCCCTAGCTTCTGGAGGCGATCTTTCCTTCTGCACCTCCTTCTGTATCCATGAGTAGCAGGACCCCACTCCCACATAGGGATATGGTGGGCATGAAAGCTGGTGTCTTCTAGTAGATATTCACTCTTTTACCAAATTAATTGAGGTTGAGTCTCCAAAAAATAATCAACTTTGACTGGCTCTGACTGACTTTTAGACATGAATGCCCCAATTCCTCTTATTCCAGGAAGCACTCATAAATTAAAGTGATTTTTCTGGGAGGTGAATAGCTTTGAGGAAGGGTAAATTAAAGAGGCAATTGCCTGCTCAAATATTAAATTTGGTCCCATTTTGCTGAAAGATGCTTTCATCCTGGTTGTCCCTCAAGACTGTTCCTTTGATCATCCTTGAAATGGACCTTCTCAGTCAGTACGTGATCTCATGGAAAGCTTTTACACTATTGGCGGGCACCACATAGTGGAAAACAGTTAATCTTCCCCACCAGTGTGAGTGGTAAATACTCCAAGATACCAAGCAAGGCAAAGCACTGCAGGATTGTGGTCTGTTATAGCTGACTTTGTCAAAGGAATTCTATTCTTTACCATGTTGCCTTTTAACTTCCTGGTATGGCCTATGTGTAAAGCCACTACTAGAGAGTGAAGGCTAACTATAGACTACAGAGAGTTAAGAAAAATTATTCCTTTTATTAGAGCACCTTTATTGGATAATTGCTTTAATGAATGACCTTCAAAACATAGGTAAATGGTTTGGGAACAGACTTAGCTAACGTGTTCTATTTAGTAAAAATTTTTCAGGAGAATCAATCACAATTTGCCTTCACATTTACTTGGTTGCTGTGGACTGAATTGTACCCTCCCCTTAATTCATATATTGAAACTCTAACCCCTGATGTGATGGGATTTGGAGATGCGGTCTTTAGGAAGTAATTAGATTTAGATGAGGTCATGTGGATATGTCTGTCTTAGTTTGGTGTGCCACAGCAAATTACCATAAGCTAGGTTGCTTATAAACAACAGATATTTATTCCTCACAATACTAAAGACTGGAAGTCTGAGATTACAGTGCCAGCATGGTTGGGTTCTGGTGAGGGCCCTCTTCTCTGTTGCAGACTGCCAGCTTCTCATTGAAATCTCTCATGGCAGAAAGCAGAATGACTCAAGTTATCTCAGGACTCTTACAAGTACTAATCCCATTCTGATCTTCATCTGTTCTTAGCTCCCAAATGCCCACCTCCTAATACCATCATATTGGGAGGTAGGATTTCAGCATATGAATTTTGGGGTATGCAAATATTCAGTTCATAAAGTTTTACCTCTGAATTCCCAAAATTCATGTCCTTCTAACGTGTCAAATGGAGAAGACAACACACCAAAAGAGAAAGATATATTTGCAAATCATGTGTCAGATAGGGGTATAATATTCAGAACATATAAAGAACACTTATAACTCAAAAACACAACCCAATTTAAAAATAAGCAAAGGACATGAGTAGACATTTCTCCAAAAAACACTATACAAAAGGCCAATAAGCACTTGCAAAGATGTTTAATATGATTATTCATTAGGGAAATGTGAAATCAGAACCAGGGTGGAAAGCTGCTACACACCCACCAGGATGGCTACAATCACACAAAAAGAGCAAATGTTGGTGAGGATGTGGATAAATCGCTCACATATTGCTGGTAGAAATGTAAAATTTTATAGTACTGCGGAAAACAGTTTGACAGTTCCTCAAATCATCACATGACCCGACATTCAACTTTTAGGTATATATCCAATAAAATGGAAGACATATGTCCTTACAAAAATTTGTACATGAATGTTCATAGTAACAATATTCATAATAGCCAAAGAATGGAAGCGGCTCAGATATCTGTCCATCAGCTGATAAAGAGATAAACAAAATGCACTACGTACATGTTATGAAATATTCTTACAACCATAAAATAGAATGTAGTACTGATACATGCTACAACTTTTACAAGCCTTGAAAACATGGTGCTGAATGAATGAAAAAGCAGATGCAAAAGGCCATATATTGTATGATTCCATTTATATGAAGGGTCCATCATAGTCAACCCCATAGTGACATAAAGCGGGCTAGTGGTTGCCAGGGTTGTGGGAGTAGAAAATGAGTAGTGACTACTTAGTGTTTATATGTAATGCAAATGCTCTGGAATGAGATAGTAGTGACAGTTGTACAACATTGTGGGTGTATTAAAAGCCACTGCATTTGCACTTTAAGATGGCCAAAATGGTGAATTTTATGTTACGTGAAGAAAAATAGTCATGGTAAGAAATAAATAAAAAGAGAGAGATTGTAATGGATCATAAGTTAAAATAGTTATATTGGTCTTTATTTATATTTTTATATATATCCCACTTTTTCTCAATATGATGTCAAAAATCTCAATATTTCCATTTAATTTAATTTTCCTTAATATTAACTTAGGAAAATCAAAGAACTACATAATATTGCAGTTATTAAGAGGTTGAAAATAAAGAAGTTGAAAATAAAGTGTTATCTTTCTTGGCATAATTTAATCATTTAATTATTAATTACTTAATATTAAGAGGGAGAAGGGGATACACATACAAAACTACAAGGAGAGTGATTTGAAAACTTTGTGTGGTTTTTATTTGCATTTCCTCTAATGATCAGTGATGTGAACCACGATAAGGTACTAACTCACATCAGTCAGAATGTCTATTATTAGAAAGTCAAAAACTAACATGCTGGTGAGGGTGCGGAGAAAAAGTAATGCTTATACACTGGTGGCAGAAGTATAAATTTGTTCAGACTGTGTGGCAATTCCTCAAAGATCTAAAGACAGAAATACCATTCAAATTCAACCCAGCAATCCCATTACTGGGTATATACCCAAAGGAATGTAAATCATTCTATTGTAAAGACACATGTATGTGTATGCTCATTGCGGCACTATTCACTATAGAAAAATCAATCTAAATGCACATCAATAGTAGACTGGATAAAGAAAATGTACATATACACCACGGAATACTATGCAGCCATAAAAAAGAATGATATCATGTTCTTTGCAGAGACATGGATGGGGTTGGAGGCTATTATCCTTAGCAAACTAATGCAGGAACAGAAAGCCAAACATCGCATGTTCTCACTTATAAGTGGGAGCAAAATGATGAGAACACATGGACACATGGAGGGAAAAAACACACACACTGGGGCCTACTTGAAGGTGAAGGGTAGGAGGAGGGAGAGGATCAGAACGAATAACTAATGGGTACTGGGTGCTACCTGGATGTTGAAATAATCTATACATCAAACCCCCATGACACAAATTTACCTATGTAACAAATCTGCACGTGTACCCCTGAACTTAAAAGTTAAAAAAAAAACTTTGCGTGGATAAATTCTAAGTAACACAAATTACGTTTTATCTAATCTCTCAAATAGCTATTTTATTTTGTTCATGCTATTTTTGTCAATATAATAGATCTTGGCATCAAAATTCCCATTATGTCTAGGTTTTGCTTCATCTCATTAAATTAATTGTCTTAACTTCCAAGGACCATCATTTGTGTTTTGGCCATCTTTTATGTCTGGACAATTTGCTATGAGTGATTTTATTGTAGCTCAACTCTTATTTATACAATATATAAGTGTTGTTCTTACTGCCAATTTTCAGAGATGCATATGTACTTTAATTTCATTTTGTTTTCTACATTTCTCTGTAGTACTATGCCAATCAGAATGGCTCAAATACCGAGGGAAGTGTTATTGGTTCTCTAATGAGATGAAAAGTTGGAGTGACAGTTATGTGTATTGTTTGGAAAGAAAATCTCATCTACTAATCATACAGGACGAACTTGAAATGGTAATTGGTCTAGTGTCAGGGTTATGGCATCTTTGCAGTTGAAAATGGCTTTCCTTAAATATCTTTCCATCTTTGCATTAAATCATCATTTACTTTGATTATGAAGTTTTGGGCACTGTCTTAAATTTTGTATTCCAAGCAAGGGCCTCACTTCTCCTGCTGGATCTGGCCCAAATTCGTATATTCAACTTGCAATTGCGTGTGTGTGTAACATATATATGATATAACGTGTGTATAAGTAAGATATGAATTGATTATCATAAGAATCCCCATGCAGAGTGCTCTTTTCAATAAAATTTAAAATCTTCAGTGTGTCTGAATTGCTGAAATATTTTGTTTATTTAGTCCCTCATTGTCCACATTTTAGGCTTTTATACAGAAAAACCTAAGACAATCAAACTATGTATGGATGGGGCTTAACTTTACCTCCTTGAAAATGACATGGACTTGGGTGGATGGTTCTCCACTAGATCCAAAGATGTGAGTCAGTCTTAAAAGGCAATCTGATTTATTGTCTGTTGTAGAATATGTCTCCTCCAGGTTCACCAAATTCAACTCTGAAATAGTTACTGGTACCACAGAATTCAAAAGAATGAAAATTAATTTAGTATTTACAGGAGTAATGATGGATATTTTGATTTTATTTGTAAAGAAAAAGGATTTGAAAAAGGTAGTTTATGATTTCAAAATTTCTTACACTTTATATAGAAAAGTAGTTTGCATCAACGCGGTCTCCTGTTTTGAAAGTTCTCAATGCTTTCTTTAGCCATCTTCAGTAATAAAATAAAACCAATGTGCATTTTTTGTGTTATGTGATTATCACAATATTAAAATATAAACAATATATACAACATAGAACAAGATTATCCAAAAGTCTCTGAACAAATGCATGGAATTATTGATTTTAAAAGTTCTGTCAATATTTTTGTGTGCATTATTTTATAATAAAATATTTAATTAAAAATATAATTAGTAAAACAGGTAAATTCAAAATCCTATTCCTATGTTAGTAGGCATGATAATGGTCCCCAGAGATGTCTACATTCTAATCCCAAAATGCTGTGAATATGTTATTTTATATGGCAAAAGAATCTTTGCAGGTATGATTAAATGAGGAATCTTGAGAGAGGAATGTCATGCTGGATTATCTGGGTGGTCCCAATCAAATCCCTTAGAAGAGGGAGGAAGCAGAATTAGCGTCATATTGGGAGATATGAAGTGGAACGCAGAGATTCACATGATGTGAAAGCACCTCTGTGGGCCAAGGGACGCAAGTGGCCTCAGATTCCTCCCTAGTACATCCAGAAGGTGACTCTGGAGACATTTTGATCTTAGTCCCGTAGGGCAATCTTGGGCTTCTGATACTCATAAGTGTAAGATAACAAATTAACCTTGTTTTAGGCCACTAAGTTTGTGGTAATTTGTCATGGTAGTGATAGAAAAATAGTACATTATAGTAACCAACTTAATAGTGCTATTATTTTCCCCTTATTTCTATTTCATCATTAAATATTAAATATTTTCTATCTGACTGCACTATAATCAATATAAAAAGTGAATAAAAACATTATTTGGATTGAAGGATAAAATTATGGATGTGTGTCATCTGAGAGCAGAGTTGTGTCACTGAACATGACATGAAGTTGCCAAACTTTGTTTTGTCCTCTTGCCACATCCATTCAACACTACCCTTTAGGGTAGTGTTTTAACTCTAGATCATGCTTGGAGATTTTTGTCCATAATATATTCAATACAAAATTTAAATCTAAGCTTGGACAAAGTGTATTTTCTAATATGAAAATTCAGTACTTACTTGCCCTTATCAATTTGGAAGCATTGAAGATCATGTGCACCTTTTCCAAGATTCTTTCTTGAACTTTTTCCACAGGTCAAACAAATTTATCAGAATGTATCACTAACACTACATTATTTTATATATAAATTTGTTAATATTTTTAATCTGTTACATTATAAGTAAATAGTGCAATAAGTATGGAATTTATTATTTAGGTCATACATAGATCGCTTTGTGTATTGAGTTCTTTACAAACATCAATTCATATAAACGCTAAACAATATCATGAAGTATTGTTATCATCCTTATACAATTAGATATAAGAAGGAAAGAGAGGTTAAGCGAGCTGTCCAAATGGAGTTAATCTTATTTTTAATGTAACTGAACTACATGGGGCAAGAGAAGGAATACTAGAATGGGAATGTGGAGGGAAATTTATTCTCATCTCTGTTAGTTGCAGACTCTCTGGCAACTCTTGACCAACCACAGCTAACAAGGCTAAGTTACAGTTATTGTAATCATTAGTCAACTCAAGTATGTAAAAATGCTTTGAGATTTTGACAAAAGAGGATATTAGCAGAAGGTACAAATGGCTGTCTTCAGCAACAGTGCTTAACAAAGTATTCATTCTCTCTTCCCCAGATTCTTCATAAAGGGACCAGCTAAAGAAAACAGCTGCGCTGCCATTAAGGAAAGCAAAATTTACTCTGAAACCTGCAGTAGTGTTTTCAAATGGATTTGTCAGTATTAGAGTTTGACAAAATTCACAGTGAAATAATCAGTGATCACTCTATTTGGCCAATTAGTTGCTAATATTAATCTCCAGGTGTAAGATTTTAAAGTGCAATTAAATGCCAAAATCTCTCTTTTCCCTCCGTCATCGACACTGGTCTAGCCTCAGAGCAACCCGTTAACAGACTAAAATATACCCTTCAAAATTTGTACCTGATAGTATAAACCAAGGTGACTTCATGTGATCATATCCAGGATTTTTATTAATTGTTTATTTTATGCCAAATGTGATCAAATTATGCCTGCTTTTCTGTATCTTGTGTTTTAAATTCTTAATAATGTCCTAAGCAAAATTTCTTATTTCTAAGTGTTGAAATATAATGTGGATTTATACATTTTTTACCCTTTTATCAATGAGAATTAACTTTGTTTCCAGGCTTCTGATACTCTGCACTCAGCTACAATAAACATCCTGAATGTTTTCTTAAATAGTAACACCTTTATTTCTATGATACAAGCCCTAAATGTAGAATTTCTAGGTAAAAGTGTTAAATGTGTTGTTTTATATTTTGTACAATTTTTATGTGTTGCACTTTTGTTTCCAAATTTGGAAGCTTTCAAACTTATAAGAAGATATTAGGTGCAGAAAAAGAACATACTGCTTTTCTTGAACCTCTTGAGAATTACTTGCCAAATTGATGCATTTTATTATAACATTTCATTTGTTATTGGATACTTTTTGTGTATTTCCTTCCAAAAAAAGGGGCTTTCTCCCACATAACCACAATAAAATTATGAAATTCAGCAAATTTACACTGACATAGAACTATCATCTAATTCCCAAATTTCCTTCAAGGTTTGCTATTTGTCAAAATAATGTTTTTAGAGTAAAAGCATCCAGCTCAGAATCAATGTCTACATCTGGTGACTATTATCTCTTTAGCCTCCTTCAATATGGAAGAGTGCGTGAGTCTTCCTTGACATTCATGACCTTGACACTTTTGAATACTACACGTTGATTATTTCGTAAAATGTTCTTCAACTGAAATATTCTGATTGTTTCTCATGGTTAGATTCAGGTTTTATCTTCTTGGTAGAAATGGCATAGAAGTGATGTAGTGAAGCTTGGTCTGTGAATCCTTTCAGGTGGTACACAGTTTTATTTGTTCCATTATTGATTATATTTATTTCATTCACATGATTGATGTAATTTCTGCTTGAATTCACTGTAAAGTTATTATTTTCTCATTGTAATTAATGCATATTTTGGGAAAGTGACTGAGATGGCCTTAATATCCCCTTCAGCTTGGGGCTACATTCTTCTTTTTTTTTATACTTTCAGTTCTGGGGTACATGTGCAGAATGTGCAGGTTTGTTACACAGGTATACACGTGCCATGGTGGTTTGCTGCATCCATCAACCTGTCATCTACATTAGTTATTTCTCCTAATGCTATCCCTCCGGATAACAAGAACTCAGAAATAATGTACAGAGTTATGATCTAATAACAGGTGTATTCTAGCTTTTTAACCCAGAAAGCTAACTTCTTTTCTACATTCATTATACAGAAATATCAGATTTTAAAGCCTCTTGAGGCTGGAAAGCCAAACCAAGACAAACTTTAGATTTTTTCTATAGTATTAAGGTCTTTGAAACTTCTAGGAAGTAACAGTTTTTATTTACTCATTATAAGGCTGTGAACCTTCAAAGTTAAGCATGTTATGTATATTGTTAAATATGACATTTTAGTCAAAGCCTTAGTAATGTAACCAATGTTTTTAAAATTGTATTATACTATTAAGAGAGAGCAGAATTTTATTGGACTTACGGAAATAACTTTATGTAAATAACCATATTGTCATAAGAATACTAAAAAGTACATTTGAAATTTTGAAAGAATCAAGTAAGGAGGAAAAATGCCAAATGGTTTTATCTTTTTTCACAAAAGTATATTTTATCAAATTACCATAAATTATAGGTCACTCAAGAGAGAAAATTTCTTTACACCTGAAAGACAAAACATTTGAGTAAAGGACCAACAACGTTTTAAATAAACATCATAAAAACATGATCAGTTATTGAATTTTATGTAATCAATTTTATTTCTGCTTGATCTTCATTAGTAATTTTATAAATCTACTATTTATTTTATTAGAGTTTTGGACATTTTTATTTAGTCTATTAATCTTAAATGTATCAGAAACCTGTATCTATGAGTACTTGTGGGGGCCTTTTATGAATCTGATTATGAATGTTTTTAGAGAAGAATTTAAAACCGTAGAAGAAAACAATTAGAATAGTCATGGTTAAAAACCTGAGGAAAGTTTATAATTGACAAGAAAATTAAGTTCCTTGTATTATAGATGGCATTTAAAAATAACAGCCAGAATTATGACTGCTAGAATATTAGGTATTTATGAATTTACACACATTTTGAAAAATATTTATAACAATAATATATTTATAAATGTAACTAAAAGATGATCTACTATTACTTATTGTTTGACAATGTTTTCTACATGACTTATCTAATAAGCATAATTCTTTAACATTTCTACAGGATGAGAGTTATATCTTTTAAGGCTTTTCAGGGACCCACCTGGAGAATCCCAAACGTGATTTTAGGTGAAAAAGATTTAATTTATGATTTCATTTTGAGGAAGTTTATTAAAGATGTTAAAAGGCTCAAAACACTTGATCAGAGAGTGGGGCTTCAAGATGGCTGAGTACAGGTATCTGGCACCCGCCAGCTCCACAAAGAAGCAAAATGTCAAATAGATAATCACACTTTGAAGACAGCACCTGAGAGAGAACACTGTAGTTCAATAGCAAATTGATGGGAAACACCTAAGGTAATGAAGAAGAGGCAGTCTTCCTGGCCAAGGCTGGCTAGGAAACCAGAGAGACTCTCCAGTGCAGAGAAAGAGTAAGTGAGAGATCCCCAGTGATCCACATTCCCAATATTAGACTCCTGGAATCCTTGCCATGGGAGAATCCAGTGATGGTTGCCGACCCTGAGACTAATACACAGAACTCTCTGGAGCTTCAGATATTGCTCCAGAGACAGATCCCAGTCTAGGTCCCGCATATTAACAGAGACCTAAGCAGCTGCAGTATAGCATAATTATGAGAGCTCAACTCCACCAGACTGCATCTCACCCATGGGCCTAACAGCCCCTCAATCTCCACATCCCTGAAACCCCACTGACACTCCCTCCCTACATCCAGCTGAAGGGCTGCAGTGGCACAACACTGGGTGCCCCGCAGCACAGCAGGTCCTCAACACTCTAGCACACAGTGTCCTACGCACCAAGGAATTGGTGGCACAGTGCACTGGGGTGGCTGCCCTAAGACAAAGGGAGCCAAAATACATCTCACCAGAGCCTGATTCTCTCCTGGCTAGGGTTACTGCCATAACACTCACCCTGTCCTGCTAAGCAGCAGGGCTGCTGCACATTCGCATTTGCCCTGAAGACTGGATCTCCCCATTCCTGCTCTTGTTGCTTCCACTATGAGGGATCTGAAGCATACACTGCCCAGCCTCTTGTCTCCAGCTGCTACCACTGACAGCAACCCCGAACCCCCCAGCAATAGGGCTGAAATGCACTTATATGTGTCCTGAGGGCAAAGTTCCTCCTCCAACCTCTGCCACTGTTGCCATCAACCAAGTACTTAGCCAGGGACCTGGGAATAACCTTGTCCCTATTAACAATAGCCTGTACCCATGCACAGCAACAGGAGGTCTGAGGAACGGGCTGCCTGGCCTGGCATTGCTCTGCTCAGTGCCTGAGCATGCCATTCAGGGGCCTGTGAATCATTACAACCTGGTCATCATTCTTGGTTCCTGTACACTCCCCTGGCAGCCTGAGGATGGAACTGCCCAGCCTTCCACTACCACCATAGCTGGCACCCACTCACATGTACTTCTTGGGGTCCTGGGGAATGGCCCACCAGCTTATTGCAACCATTTATTTTTTTTAATTATTATTATTTTTTTGAGACAGAGTTTGGCACTTGTTGCCCAGGCTGGAGTGCAATGATTTGATCTCGGGTCACTGCAACCTCTGCCTCCTGGGTTCAGGCAGTTCTCCTGCCTCAGCTTCCTGAGTAGCTGGGATTACAGGCATGTGCCACCAAGCCTGGCTAATTGTGTATTTGTAGTAGAGACGGGGTTTCTCCGTGTTGGTCAGGCTGGTCTCAAATGCCCGATCTCAGGTGATCTGTCTGCCTCAAACTCCCAAAGTGTGGGGATTACAGGCGTAAGCCACTGCGCCTGGCCTTTTGCAGCCATTTATAACCCAACAAAGGCCACTTGGAGGCCAGAGGATTATTCCACACTGCTGGAATGATCTCATAATTGCCCATGCCATGCACACTGCCTAAGGATCAAAGACTTGCCCCCCTACCTGGCCCACAGCTGCCACTTCAGGAATTCAACAAAACCAGCTGGAGGACCAAAAATTGGCCTAATTCATCTGGTTAACACCAGATGCTGACCTGGGACCCAAAGACAGGCATGATTGGCCCACTGCTGCCACCACTGGGGTCTGAGGACTGGCCCACTTGGCATCCTTGTCCCCAAAAAACCTCACCACAGCCTCCACTAACAATCACACCCTAAGTCAATGTGGAAACCACAGATACTTTAGATGCTGCTTACAGTGTAATTGTTTCTCCTTATAGAATGTTCATTTAGATAATTTGGAAGTTGAACCTGATGAAAAGGACACTTGAATTTAATCAGACACAGGAACAATGTGTCTAACATTATAAGTGCAACAATTAGATATATCAAGAAAAGCAAAGAGTACAAAATCAAATTATATTGAAGGAAAACACTGCTTTTCTAGGCCTTCATGGTAAGTATTTTACTGTCAGGACATAACAGCAGAGTTAGAACCAGAGGAAAAGAGTTTCTGGAGTGGACAACAAAACAAAAAGGCCTTCTCAAGGTTCTCGATGGTATTAAAACCCAAGGTAGTGATGTATGCCTGCAAATCACGTGCAGTGAGATACAGCAAAACTTGAACCACTGAGATATGAATCTGAGAAATTTGGAAATGAAAATTTTGTTTCAAGAAGTGAAATTATTATGTAAATGAATAGGAGAGCATGTTTAGCCTGTAACTAGGGAAATTAAATAGACCTCCAGGAAAAAAATGGCTGAAACAGACACTGTGGTTTAGAATAAGGCTGGTAAAGACACAGATTTTGTGATTATAAATCAAACCTCTTGCAATTTTATGAACAGCATATACATGTTTTAAGAAAACCTTGTAGTTTCAAATATTGAGGATCAGATTTTGGTCAAGTATCAATGCACCCTTGATACCAATATTTACTTTTTAGAAAAACACATAAGTATATTTTTCTCAATCTCACCACATAAAACCTCTTTTATAAGACCCATCTTTTTTTTTTTTTTTTTTGAGACAGAGTCTTGCTCTGTCTCCCAGGCTGGAGTGAAGTGGCCTGATCTCGGCTCACTACAACCTCCGCCTCCCAGGTTCAAGCAATTCTCCTGCCTCAGCCTCCTGAGTAGCTGGGACTACAGGCATCCGCCACCACCCCCAGCTAATTTTTGTATTTTTAGTAGAGATGGGGTTTCACCATATTGGCCAAGCTGGTCTCGAACTCCTGACCTTGTGATCTGTCCGCCTCGGCCTCCCAAAGTGCTAGGATCATAGGCGTGAGCCACTGCGCCCGGCCAAGACCCATTTTTTGTAACTCTTCTTTAACTTGCTTAGACCTTCTATAATTTTTTTAAAACCTCCAGTCTTAGTCTTATAATTTTTGGTTTTATTTTTTCTTTTGGGAAAACCAACCATTTTATCTTAGGAAAGAAAATTATTATGTAAGATTTTTTTTCACACACAATTACCCTTTAAAATTTATATTTTGATTGAAAACCTATATATTATTAGTCTTTTTATAAGATTTAAGATGCTAGAAGGAACTTATTTAACAATTTGTTTTAATTTTTTAACTTGAGTATTAACCAGACATTTAATGAGTACCTAATATTTAACTTAATGTAAGGTAACTTTAAAATTTTAAGTTATATGAAAACTTCATTTATAAACATTTATTTTATCAATAATTATCTAATTTATTTATTAACAATTATATCTGAATTACTTATGAAAATTCAGATATTAGAGCTACTCATTTAAAGTTTTTTTTATTGACCAATTTGTAGCTGGTTAATATCAGATGTTAATCTAAGAAGCTTGAAGTTAAATGCATGTACATCTCATCGTTAACCCAGAAGATATATTTGTATTAAATCATAATTAACTTTTAATTGAATATATTATTAATTTAATAATGGAAATCAAACCATTATTTAATAATTTAATTTAAATAATATAAATTAATAATCTGATAAATTATTAATAATTTATTGATTAAATTATTAATTTAATATAGATTTTAAAATTAATCTTATGTATTAAAAATTATTTATAAAAATAATATATCAAATATTATTTTGTTTTAAGTTGGGTTTATAGGTTTATGACTTTAAAATATCTAGTAGGGGCAAATATAAAACTCACCAGTTAACTCAGGCAAAAATGTATGCTGGCAATTTTGAAACCATTTCTAATGCTATTTTATTAACAAACTAAAAACAATCTATTTATTTGAGATTTAAATCAATCTCAAACTTTGAGATTAAGTTTATGTAAACTAAAGAAAACATTTGCATAATTAAAATACATTTTATATGAGTGCCCATTTATCTAAATAAAAATTTTAAAGAAATTTCTGTCCAGCAACAGCATATTTTATCATTTAGACTTAATATATAATGTAACATATGTACGTTTGTAGAAACACTTCTAAACATATATATATATGTCTAGAGACCTTATAGCTTAGATTTTCAAATTTAGTCATAAAATAGTAAAGCATATTAACTCATCAGTTGATTAAAAACAATCGTATCTCAATCTTTTTTTCTTTTTTTGACAAAATGGGATAAGGCTAAACCTTAAGTTTTGTTTTCTTTTTCTTTGACTTTGTCAATAAACAATTTTACAAAGGCCATGAACTAACTTTTGGGGAAAGACGGTTGAGTCAGTTACCAACATACTGGATCGGACAAGGAATAGTTAACTTTGAGAATGTGACTCAATTAAGTGAGGAGGCCCCCAGAAGATTTTAACAAGGTTCATACAGTGTTTTCTTGGTCTCAATTGCTTGTCTTTGGTCATAATAATACTGCCATTCCTTTTAGTATGGAAAAAGTGTCTTTTACATGGGAATTTCACCTTTTGCTTTTAAGAAACAGCATAAAAGTAAAAATGATTTTCTTTTATATTTTCTGACTTTCAAGTGTTTTTACTTAAAAAATCAGTATGCCAGAATATTTGAGGAGTTTGGAAAGAGTTTAGCTTAGAGAAAGATGAAGAGGAAAAATTATAAGAGAAGAGGAAAGATCTGGAGAGGAAAGAGTCTCAGCTAGCCTTGAGATAGTATTTTGTAGTGACACAATCAATTGCGATATGAGGCTTATTTGGAGTGCATAATTTTATAGCCGTGGTCTTTTAGTTTAGATTTAAGAACAGAGTGTTGAATGATCTCTGTAATATTTGAACATGTTACCA
This sequence comes from Macaca nemestrina, assembly GCF_043159975.1. NCBI lineage: Eukaryota > Metazoa > Chordata > Mammalia > Primates > Cercopithecidae > Macaca > Macaca nemestrina. The sequence continues at coordinate 133,410,389 of NC_092134.1, forward strand.
GTTAGAGTCACAAAAAATACCTTGGCATGCCTTTAAACTTTGAGAATCCGTTTGTAACTAAATTTATCTAGGTGATTTTGTTTAATGCAAAATACACAAAAGCCAGTTAAATGCAAGCACTGATTATGAAAAGGCCAAATAAACCCAAGAAGGAAGATCAGCTGCCATCAACTGAAGGAAAAAATAAAAATGCTTTTGGCGAGGCTTCAGCCTGAAAAGGGAAATCCCGTCACCCAGACGTCACAGCTGAGGTCTGCCAGGAGGAAAATAGTCCTCCCTAACAGAAGACCTTCCAACCAGAGGGAGAAAGAGGTCTCTGAAACAAGAAGAGGAAAGACTCCTCCTCATCTAAAATCCAAATAAAACAGAAGCAAACTAAAATTGGGAGGTCAGTCCAAGAGACTCACCAGGGAGAAATGGGGCAACCTGCAGCAATAGTGGGGTCACAGGAGTCAATAAGCCCCAGTGTGAGTACATCATGCCCTAGCCCTGTGGGCCAGTGTTTCTCCCTAAGCTGAGTCAGCTTTGGAACCCAGCTTGACACTAAGTGGGTCAAAATCAAAATAAAATATAGGGACAGATCTCTACATTTAAAATATTTTATTAGAGAGGTAAGAATTGTGATTTGGCCTAAATGCGAGGACCAGGAGTGTTTGGTTTCTCTAAAGAACAAAACGAAGGTTGGAGGTGTTGTTTAAAAAAAAAAAAAAAGTTACGTATTGGTTTGAAAGAAAGTTTATTGGCTCTAGTAAAGTTTTGAGGAACTGGCACGTTCTGACTGGTGTGTGACAGTGGTGGGTAAAACCAGTCTTGCAGTCACAGTAGGTTGTTTTAATAGCTGTTAGATAAAATTGGTTTTAGGTGACAACAGGTAGTTTTGGCAACTAGGTTTGTAGAGAATTATATTTTTGAAGCAATGCTATGTGCCCTGAGTGCCTTTTTCCCCTGGATTGTCTACCCTGTTTTAGTTGCATATGACAAGAATGACCCCATTTGTTTGATCAACTTGTACAGATCAAAGAAAGTTTAATTTTCTTTTGGGTAAAGTCAATTAGCAAACACATACGGTGTATGATCTCCTCCTCACCTTCACTCTTAAAGCCCCCACCCGCTTTGTTTTGACAGATTTTAGTTCAGACTGAGTCCTAGTCTCTTTTCCATATTGTAATAGTCTTGAATAAAATAGCCATTATCCATGTAACATTGTTCAGTGCCATTCTTGCTCTGTCAGGAGGTACTTCATCTTTCCATTTATATCTTTGTGGACTCCCAGTTTCACATTTTGTTCAATAGGCTATAATCTCCTATTCTGGTACTCAAATTGTTCCAAATTGGGTCATGAAAGTCCTATCTAAGGGCCATGTCTATCCTTGATCCCTACAATTGTTTTCTGGTTTACAGTTAAAAAAAAAAAGAAAAAGAAAAAGAAAGAAAGAAAGAGAGAAAGAGAGAAAGGAAGGAAGGAAGGAAAGAAAAGAAGGAAGGAAGGAAGGAGGGAAGGAAAGAAAGAAAAAGAAAGAAAGAAAGAAAGAAAGAAAAAGAAAAAAGAAAGAAAGAAAGAAAGTAAGTCAGCAGAATACCTGTAACCATTTTTTGCCAACCTTTGGAGTGGCTTTTATGTGTAGCATGACGCATAAGCATGAATTAACCAGACAGGTACAAAACTTCACCTTTGTTTAATTAAAAAAATGCTTTGTTTGGTTTACACTTAATAATGTTATTTTCTGTTCTTCACATTATCAGAGACATTAACTTAGTGTATTTTTTTCCTGCAAATCCATTTCCTTTCTGTGTAACATCTAGCTGTTGCTGCACCATCATCACTGAGGTAGGCACATCCTTCACTCCCTCTCATGCCAAACCTGCAACAAAGGGGTTAACCATTATGGAGTCATGTGATTTCTTCCTTGCCCACCGACACCTTTAAACAAAAATTCTACTTATCTAAAGTGCTGAAAGGTATGCTGTCACACAGTTCTCTCTTGCTAGTGTTGAAATACCTATACTAATTTGGATCAAAAGAGTTTCTTTTCCAAGAATTTGTACATGTTGAACTGGCATTAGGTTGGTTACATGTAATCAGTGGAGCTACCAGTTCACATAAACCGATGGTTTTCAATTAGGGGTGATTTTGGTTCCAAACCAAGGGACACTTGACAATATTTGGAGATGTTTTTTATTGTCACAAGCAGAGGCAGAAGTCAAGCAGAGTGGACAGTATATCCAGGGATGCTGCCAATGCCCTACAACACACAAAGAAAAGTGCCCCCTTTCCACGACAGAGAAGTATTCAGTACAAAATATCAGTAGTGTTTCTATTGAGAAACTCTAACATAAACCAAGTGGCTAAGTGACTTAGAGTCACCATTTGGGATGTGTACACACATTTTCCAAATTATAATGCTAAAGATATGAAGCCCATGACAAATTGCATAATAGCGAAATTGCAAATAAAATCAGATTAAAATGAACATCAAATTGAAATTGAACTGTAAAAGACATCAGAAAATAGGCAACAAAAAGTTTAAAGAAGAGTCATATAATTGGACAAGATAGTTTATTATCAGATGAAAGTTTCAATTGGGGTGGGGGGAGTTGTGTGTATCAATCTCAGGTCTTTATTTCCAAAATAGCCAACTAGGAGATCTGTTCCCTTATATCTTAATTTCCAACCTTCATGGTTGCCTCCTTGAATGAATCTCAATATATATTCAATCTCCCCTCCATCTTTCTAACATGTGCAAAAATCTTGGGCTCTGGAGAATTTTAGCTAAAGCATAAGTCCTAGAGAAGGCTGCACTATCTAAATTTAAGTGATCCCGGAAAAAAATAAACTCACGATTTGGTAAATATAGCTCCATCTACCCATTGTCCTGTTCGATTTTTTGCCATCTTCAGACCAATCCAGTGATCAGAACTGCATTTGTATCGCCTAAGAAAATTCTTTAGAGACAAAGTTAATTTCAAAACCATACACGCCAATTTTTACGACGACCTACTGTGTACCTCTTGTTCTGTAGGTTGTGAAGTGCAAGGCAACAATTATTCAACTCCTGGCTTCACTAGAAAATAGCCATGGAGTTTTTAGAAAGTACTTTATTTTTCCTATGACCTTCAGTTTTCTTTGTGAAACAAGTATGTTAGACACATTTTCTTTAGATATGATTCCAAATTGATAAATGTTCAATTTGAAAATCTATTCCTTCACAGTTTTCAAACTGTAAGCTCCTAGAAAGCCAAGTTTGAAATTGAGCTCTTGCACGGCGTTTCCAATTACCAGATATTTATTATACTATTTGTCCACTTCCCAGTAAATAGTAGTAGCTTCATTTTAGTGTTATGTTTTACTTCAGTTTATCTCCCCAAACTACACATGTAAATACACACACATACACATCCTCATATATCTAGTTTCTTTAGAACCTAATTATCAAATTTTATTTTTCTGCTAAACATTTAAATTTCCAAATACGTAATTCAGAAATAAATACAATGCTTTTTTCCTGACATTTCTCCTGCTGATGCATTGTTTAACTTACCTCGCCCTTGCTTAACCCTCGACCTTTTTCTTTAATCATAGAGTTATATTAAAGTCCTGGAGGCTACTCTGCTACTAAACAGCTTGGATACTATAAGCTTCACACTGCATCACTCTACTTTTCAATTTAAGATAAATATAAAGGAGTTAGGCCAGATCACAACGCTATGGTCAAATCCTATCTACCCCAACTTTACAAAAGTTACACCTGTAACTTTTGACATTTTAATACACTATCTTCACAGCATTGTGTAAACTAGAAAAAAAATTAGTTGGGCTAAGTTTTGGCTTTACAAATAAACAGATTAATAAAAACGCCGTCCTACATTCAAAGGCCTTCATTTACAGGAAAGTAACGTAAACATAATGTTAGAAAATATTCTACTAGATACGGAGAAGCTATGAGTGTGATAAATACAATGTGGAATTGGAACTTACAGAAAAAAACATATGAGTTTTTAAGAGAAACTTTGACACAGGATGTGCTCTAAGGCAAGAGTAGAATATTACGTGTAAATGCAGATGGCCAAGGAGAAGAGGGTAATTCATAGTCTAGACTCAGGAAAGAACTTCAGGAAAGAACTTCAGGAAAGGCTTCAGGCGAGAGCTTGACTGGTCTTGGTGACAGAGAACTGGGAGATGTGTTTCCTAGTCCTGCTCTATGAAAAATGTTAACATTTATTTGCTCAATAAAAGCTTGCCCCGTTTTAGCCCCTTGTTAGAAGTGCAATAATTCTAAATAGGTGGAAATAGATATAAAAATATTTTGTAAGACAAACTTTATCTCATATTATTTTGTAATTAAAGTTCACATTTAAATTAAACTATTTTAAATCATCTATTAAAATTCTTATGCAAATTTCTTCTCCACTCCACAGACAGCTTTACTTCATTCTGTTTGTCACTTAAATTTTGCCAGTGTATGTAGTACATATGGTCATCCATGATCTTCAAAATATATCAGGATATGTTATGATCAGTGTTTTTTCTTCATCCAGACAGTACAAGCATTCTTCCTTGATAGATTTGAAGATTTCTTTTAAGTTCAAAACCAATTATTTTTATATACTTCTTGTCTTCACATTCCATGATCCTCACTATTTATTTAGTCAATCTTTGCAGACAATATTCCTACAGTGGATATATTTACTTTAATATTGATTGTCTTTACATTTCTTCATCTTTCATTTTATTAACACTCATTATTTTTCCATCTCACTGCTAGTTTAGCTTTCTTTCCACCAAGAGGAACTGTAAGGAACAGTCACAGTATTTCTCAATACTCCTGCAAAATTCAGCAGTGACATTATTGACTACAGAAGCCCTTCCTATGATGTTAAGCTTGCACCTTAATTCTTGATTTGCAATATCTACTCCTAATTCATCTAGCTTTCAACATTTTATTACCTTTTGTTTCTTGCAAAATAGTTTTGTTTCCTTTCACTGACCTATAAATTGGCTCTGCCTGATTCACATGCATTTAAATTTGAACCAATCTTCAGGCAGATTGCATAAATAAACTTTCTTCACCACAGAGGGTTCACCACAATTGTCTTTTAACAATGTCGACTGTTGCGCTATTCTGCTTTTCATTGAAACACTTCTCAATAGCATATTATTTGCAAAAAAATATTTTTAATCAAGTCATATTACCTCTTATATTTTCTTTTCATTCTTAAAGAGACCAAACAAAGGTAAGTAAACATGTATGTTTACAATATAAATGACTAGGGGAAAGAACAAATTTCACGAATGCAGAGGTGCAGTTTTTCAATCCCTTGTTAAAGTTCTTGGAGAGCCTCTTTACTCATAGAGATTTTGTCATGTAAATCAAAATTTATTCAACAAGGATCCGTTAGACTTTTCATTTGTACCTGCTTTGCACAATAATGCTAAGGATAAAATTTCAGAGAAGACATGGTATCTGCTCACTGAAAACTTATACTCTGGTCTAGGCAGAAATTTTGATTTTCCTCTCTATTGCATTACTGGTAGAGAGTGTTCTAATGGGAGCTGCCATGGGACCTCAGAGACAGACAGCAAAACAAAATGGAGAAGTCAGAGGAAAGTTTCTCTCAGGAGGTAGAATGGAGAATCCCCTCCTTTCTCTGACAATTCTCCTTTCTTGGGGGAGTACTGGCTCTTAAAACGTTGTCAAACATTATCAAGCTCTTCTGTGTACACTCTTTAAAATATAAAGATAGATATTAAGTCTACTACTTGATGTTAGTCTTACATTCTTCAAACAAAGCATCACTAGGTATTTCACCTTTGTGTCACATGGCATATTCTGAACACCTTCAATATTCTGCATAGATAGGCATGAGTGAAAAGACTTCAAGACTATGATGGTATTTGAATATTTCTAATGTTCTGACTCAAGAAAATTCACAAAGAATGTATATTAAATTACTTACCATTTCTTCTGTGTTGTCAATTATAGTTAGGTCAGCATGTTGAGTGGAACAGTTGTATTTACTTGAATTCCAGTCTCCTTCTTCTTTAGAAAAATAATAGCATTTGTTTTGGAAACCAATCCAACCATATGGGCAAAAACTCTGAGAATCTTGAGTTAGTTTAACTGGAAAAGAGACAAATACATATCTTTTTTTTTTTTTTTTTTTTTTTTTTTTTTTTTTTTTTTTTTTTGAGACGGAGTCTCACGCTGTTGCCCAGGCTGGAGTGCAGTGGCGCGATCTCGGCTCACTGCAAGCTCCGCCTCCCGGGTTCCCGCCATTCTCCTGCCTCAGCCTCCTGAGTAGCTGGGACTACAGGCGCCCGCCACTGCGCCCGGCTAATTTTTTGTATTTTTAGTAGAGACGGGGTTTCACTGTGGTCTCGATCTCCTGACCTTGTGATCCGCCCGCCTCGGCCTCCCAAAGTGCTGGGATTACAGGCTTGAGCCACCGCGCCCGGCCGACAAATACATATCTTACGGGCCATATAGAATAATAAGCTACTGAAAATATGTTTTGAGATCACTGCACACAGGTTTTTGATGTAAAAGATTATGGTCACTACAAAATTTGTGTATCTATTATATGATAGGTTGGAAAAAAATTTATATCTTTGTCATGTCAGGTCAAATGACAGTAGTTTAAGATTTATCAGGGCATTTATATTTCTTTCAACTTCAACTTCAGTGATATACAGGTCTTCCAGGAGCCACCAGAATTATTCTACTTGTGTAACTTACCCTCACCATTTCTGGGTAAATGAAATAAAAGGAAGTCCAAGCATTAACTAAGAGTAATCCAAGTAATAATTTGTATTAGTCACCAATGAATCTAAATACATGATTTAATCTACAAAGAAGCAACAAAAATAATAAAGCAAAATACAAAATAAGTTGGACCGCTCGTTGTCAGCTAAGAATCACCATCACTGTAATGCTTTGGGTTATCCAATGAATGGAACTCACAGGGGATTTGGAAGGTGAAAGTAAAGCAGAAGGTATAATTCCTGGAGACCATGAGCATAGGAACTTCACAGGTCTTTCCATGTGTTGCCCTGTTGCAGTCTTGGCAGCTAGATATCTTAGCTTCTTAGACGTTCCTCCAAATGTGTTAGTGTGTTATGCCAATATTCTTAGTGACCATTTCTCATCCAGCTTGTAGCACAGCCCCAGCCTTCAGCCATGCATCACTTCTAGATGTTCCCACATTCACATTATCCCTAATTTCTATAGTAAAGCCTTATTCTCATAATATGTGTTTGTATTTTGGAACACACCCAGACTGAATCAGTTTTGGGTACCAAACATAATTCTAAGGAAACAGAACCTTGAGGATGAGATATGGTGTTACTTTTTAAACATAATTCACTTTAAAGGCATCGATCCAACTACCAGTTATAAATAGAATGCTGATGGCAGTGGAGCACAGTGGCAAAATAATTAAATTATCACCTATAGTCATCTGGTGCCAAGAGTCTATAGAAGATAAAATTTTATATACATACACCGTGTGTATATATATGTATATAGGTATGTGTACATATAAGGGTATATATATATATACATATACACATATGTGTATATATCTCTCTCATATACTAATATAAATTAGTGTTTGCGTTACCCTTAGATCATGCTATGATTTCATTATATTTCATTTACCCAGAAATGGTAAGGATGACCTTTACATGTAGAATAATTCTGGTGCCTCCAGGAAGATATATCACTGAAGTTGAAGTTGAAAGGAATATAAATGTCCTAATAAATCCTAAACTACTGTCATTTGACCTAACATGACAAGACATGAAATTTTTTCAACCTGTTATATGTTAGATATACAAATTTTGCTGTGACCATAATCTTCTACATCAAAATCCTGTGTATCTTCAATGATCTCAAAACACAGTAGCATCCAAACTTCTGGGATTCAACTAAACTTGTGGGACACAGCAACTCCCTTAAAGCTTACAGGAAAATTCATTGGCTTCAGATTATGTTTTAGAAATGATGAAAGACTTTTTGAAAAGGTAATTATCTTACCTTACAAAGTTAATAATACTGATAAATTAAAACCAAAGTAGAAAGACACAATTTAAAAAACAAAAAGAACAGAAATCAATTGAATAAAAAATTAATGCCAAATAGAAGAAAAGTTTAAAGTCATAAGATGACTTTTGTTGAATACTCTAAAACAAGGTTGATCACTAGGAAAACTGATTTTAAAAAATGTAAAAGTGAGAGATAAAAACACAAATTAGCAACACAAAGAATGAAAAAGTAGAGAAATTTCTAGAAGAACACAATTTAACACAACTGACAAGATAAAAGCAGTACTTCTAAATAATACTATATCTAGTTAAAAATTGCATCTTTAATTTTAAAAAATTTCACAAAAAGAAATCTCCCTGTCCAGATGGCTTCAGTTAGAAATACTTCTAATCATTTAGGAAAGGCATAACAGCAACATTATACACACTCTTTCAGAAAATAGGATAGGAGGGAATACTTTCCAATCAAATTTTAGAAGCCATCACAATCACATCAATACCCGACAATAGTATTGAAAGAAAGAGAAATTATAGGTCGATCTCTTATGAAGACATAAGATGTATGTGCATACATCTTAAACAAAATACTATTCAGTTTAATTGAAGACTGTTAAAAGGTTAATAGGTTATGATCAAGTTGAATCTATCACAGAAATTGAAGATTATCTTAATATTACAAAATCTGTATAGTTCTACATATTAGCAGAGAAAAGAAAGTATCTCAATAGATCAAGATAAAGCATTTGACATTTTAAATTAAATTAAAGGGAAGTAAATACAACACCTTTAATCTAATTAAGAATATCTGCAAATGCTACTACTTAATTGGGAAATATTAAAAACCTCTTTATTGATTTAAGAATGAGACAAACATGTAAGCTGTCACTACTTACACTCAACCTTGTACTTGAAGTTATAACCTGTAAAATAAGAGAATACAACGAATAAAAAAGGCATAAAGTTTCCAACAGAATAGGTAAAACAATTATTATTTTCAGATAATGTAAATTTTTACATAGAACCCACAAAAGAAACTGAAGACAATTTATGAAAATGAATAGTTAACTATAGCAAATTTGCTATGTGAGGCTTATATAGGTATATATTAAATATATAGCAATAATTTTTATAGGCCAGCAACAGACTAAATAGGAAAATAAGGTTAATGAAAATACTTCTATGTTACTTACAATTGCATTATAGAGCATCGAGTCTTTAAAAAATAAATTTAAAGGATGTGTGTGAAATCTATTATGAAAGCTATAAAAATTGCTGGCAGAAATTATGGAACACCAAATTAATATTTTAAATGTATGGCTCAATATTAAGATAATGGCTCCATGAAAACCGACTATGGTTTAATGCAATCTCAATCAAAATTATAGATAATTTATATGGCAGCTTAAAGGATCTAAAATGCTCCAGGTAAACTTGAAGAATAAAAATAAAACTTTCAAACATTTAAACAACCAAACATCAAGAGTTATTATAAACTGACAGTGTTAAGACAGAATGATACAGACACAAAGATAGATAAAATAGAGTAAGTTAATATAATAAAATTTTAGCAAAAATGACCTTCACCTACACAGCTAGATTGATGACAAAGACCAATTGCAGTTAAATAGGGAAAGTATAGTCTTTTTAATAAGCTGTTTCAGGTTGAAAGTTTAACTAAATGGGAAATAATGCATCCTAATATCTATCTTCTAATATTTATAAAAATAAATTTCAAGAGGATTATGTTTTGGAAAGTGAAAGGAAAATAGAAACCCTACAAAAATATTTTTATGTCTTTGAAGTAAAGTGAATTTCATAGGATGAAAAATGTAGTGACAATAGGGAAAAACATAATTACACTACTTTAAAATTCAGAAGCTCTGTTGATTGAAAGACATGATACAGCGGGTAAACTTCAGCTTCATAGTTAAAGAAGATATTTGCAATACCTATAGAGTCTCATCTAGAATATTGAACAACTCTTATGAACCAAGAAGAAAAAGACAGCTAACTCACTACAATATAGGGAAAGTATTGAAACATTCCAGTCACAAAATATTACACCTAAACAAACAGCAGTTATGAAGGTACTGAACAGTATTGATCATCAGAAAGACGTCAAAGCCAAAATTGAGTAACAACATGCACTCATTGGAATGGCAAAAATTGATAAAACCAACAATAAAGCATTGACATGGCATGGAGCAATTGGCAACTTCTGCTGAGATTATCTACTATTTTTGGTAAAATATACTTAAGTTAATCTATGCATATTCTGTGCTTAATAATTCTTATAAGTATATCTCAAGTTATTTCCAGTATTCATTAAAAGACAAAAAATATAAAATTATACAGTTGTTCCAAACCACCCAGTTTGCAATAGTCAAAATGTAACACAATCCAAATGTTCATCAAAAGTGATACATAGCAGTGAATGCACTACACTAAACATCTGCTAATACAGCCTGAGACCAACTCAGCATGCCTTCTGTTTTTGTACAACCACCAGGTAGAAATAACTTTTACATTTTAAAAAGAAAGAAAGTAATCAAAATAATTAAAAAGGAACACTATTTTGTGACATATAAAATTTTATAATATTTACATTTCCATGTTCAATTTTATTGACACACAGTCATGGCCAATGTCTATGCATTTTCTATGGTTGTGTTTCTATGAAGAATTAAGTAGCTGCAGCAGAGACCGTATGGCCAAAAAAGCATAAAATATTTACTATCTGGGTCTTTTCATAAAAAAAATTCAACTTTTTTCTATAATAGTGAGTTAATGAACTTCTGCTACCTATTATGACATTGAAAAATCACACAAGCATAATGTTGAATAAAAGGAAAAAGATACAAAGATACATACAAATTGCATGATTGTATTTATGATACATGCAAATTGCATATTGTATTTTATATGTATTTACATTTGATTGTATTTGTATAAAATTTTTTAATAGACGAAACTAACCTATAACAATAGAAGTCAACATAGTGATTAACATAGGCAAGAAAGTGTTGAATAGAAGTGAGATTATCAGGGTGAATAATTTTACTACAATAATTTTGGTATCTCTGATGCCTTACATAGGTCATGTAATTAATAAAATTTATTCATTTGTACCAAATAAATGTTATCATGTATAATGGGAAGATAATGAGATACTGAGAAAAGATCATGACTGAGACAGAAAAGAATAGGATCATACATAGAAAGTCATGAAAAATAAAATAAAGGATGTAACTTACCTACATATACAGCAATAATATTAGTTATTATTATTAAAGCAGCACCAACTATAAAACACTTTTTATGTTTGGTCATCATACCTGAAAAATAAAAATAAAGACATTTAGGAGACTTCTGGCTCCAAAATGATGGCATAAAAGTAAGTTGGCTTTAATGTCCCCCACAGAAAACAACAACAAAACATTAGTGCTGTGATTATCACCAGCAATGCCCCAGAACTCAAATGTGAGGAGACAATTCCTGCAGCCACAGAAAAGTGAAAAATCAACAAAAAACTCCATACCAATAATAGAATTAGAGTTCCACATCCATGAGGCCTCTCCCGGCAATCTTCCTGGTACCCAAGGGCATGGAAACATCATTTCTATACTGGAAAGAGTGAGATCAAGATGGATAACCAGCTTCCCCATCAGCTTGAATTCCCTGGCAGGAAACTTGCCCCTGCCTTAACATTTGGGAAGCATCAGGGCTGCCTGAACGAGGACAGGCAGAGACAAAGTGGGGAGGCAGGACTACCATCCCCAGTACCAGAAACTCTGTTACTTGACCAAAGGAGATGCCAACTTAGAGTGGTCGTCAAGGAGCATCATGCTATAGGAGATTCGTTGCATAGGTCCCTTGGGCTGGAACTCCTAGTCAGTTTTCCCACACTACTGGGATATCCCCTTTGGAAGCTCCCCCATTTGGTATGGGTGGCACTCTAATTGTTTACTAGAACCAAGGCAAACCTGGGTTAAGGCACCATGTAGTCTTAACAAGGAGGCAGAAACCTAGCCCCTCTCCAAAAAAATCAACAGGCAAATTACAAAGAATATTTAAGCAAACATACTCAATATAAACCACAACAAGCCATATGGAATCATTCAACACAAAGACATAGATGAATATCCATAAGAAGCAAGAGCAAACAGGGAACTGTGATATCCCCAAATGGACAAAGTTGGAACCAGAGACAGACCTTAATGAAATGGCAATATGAGAGCACTTGTACCAAGCATTGAAAATAGTAATTTTAAGAAAACTCACTGGTCTCTAAAATAACACAAAAAACAATTCACAGATTTATCAGAGAAATTTAACAAAGGGATTGAAATAATTTTTGAAGATCAAAAAGTGATATTGAAACTGAAACATACATTTGCTGAACTGAAAATTTTACTAGAGGCTCTCAAAAGAGAATGGATCAAGAAGAAGAAATAATCAGTGAGCATGAAGATGGGCTTTCGAAAATACAAAAGGAAAGGAGAAAAAAAGAATAAAAATGATTAAAACTGAATGAAGAATGCCTACATGTTATAGAAAATTATGCAAAAGACCACATCTAAGAATTGTTGGTGTTCAAGAGAGAGTTAAGCTAGAGCAAAGGGTATAAAGCCTATTCAAAGAAATAATAGCAGAAAGCATTACAAAGCTTGAGAAAGAGATAAAGATTCAGGTAGATAAAGGTCAGAGAACACTAAACAGATTCCGACTCTAACAAGACTATCTCTAGGCATAGAATAATCAAACTCTCAAAGGTCAAGGAAAAAGAGAGGATCCTAAAATCAGCAACAGAAGACAAGCAAATAACATTTAAAGGAGCTCCAATTTATCTGACAATAGACGTCCCAGTGGAAACCACACAGGCCAGGAGGAACAGAGATGACATTTTTTAAGTGCTAAAAAACAAACAAACAGAAAACAAAACAAAACAAAAACCTCTGCCATCTAAGAACGCTGTATCCTGCAAAGCTAACCTTCAAATATGAAGAAGAGACAGTGTTTCCCAGACAAACAAAATACTGAGACAATTCACCACCACCAGACATGTCTATTAAGAAATGTTAAAGGGAGTTCTTCAGCCTAAAGGTAAAAAAACACATGAATAGAAAACAGTTGATAAAATTAAATGTATGGACAAACCCAGAATACTCTAATACTGTAATTGTGGTACACAATCTTCTCACATCTCTAGTATGAAGACCAGAAGACAAATCTATCAAAAACAATGACAGCTACAGAAACCAGTTAAGAGGTAGGCAAAAAAATATGTAAATTGGGACAACTAAATTAAAAATGTGTGAGGGTGGAGTAAAAGTGTTTTTGTCCTTTGTTGCTGTTCTTTTCTTTGTAATGTAAGTTGTTATCTCTTTTTTTTTTTCTTGAGATGGAGTCTCGCTCTGTCGCCCAGGCTGGAGTGCAGGGGCGCGATCTCGGCTCACTGCAAGCTCCGCCCCGCGGGTTCACCTCATTCTCCTGCCTCAGCCTCCCGAGTAGCTGGGATTACAGGCGCCCACCAAATTTTTTATATTTTTGGTAGAGACGGGGTTTCACTGTGTTAGCCAGGATGGTCTCGATCTCCTGCCCTCGTGATCCGCCTGCCTCAGCCTCCCAAAGTGCTGAGATTACAGCATATGTATATTATACATACATATATATCTGAATTTATGAACATCATTTTAATAGCAGTAATTTAGATGTGTGTATATATATGTATATATATGATTTATATATATAAGATAGTATATATTATATATACATATAAATTTATATAATTTATATGTGTATATATATGTGTGTGTGTGTATATATATGACTGTATAGTCATGTCAGGCTGATGGTCATCCTTTTTGGGATTGTACATACCTCAGTTCAGAACGTCAGTCCAAGCTCTTTCTGGTGAGGTTTCTTATCTTTCATATATAACCTTATTAATATCGGGAATTATTTATTAATTTTCTTTAAACCTCAGGTATCAAAAAGACAGGAAGTTCTTTCTCCCTTTTCCATGCCATGAATCAAGTAAATATGTCAGTATGTCATTCCCTTTTTCTCCCCGTGAATTGGCATAATGTAAAAAGATAGAGATATCATGATTTCAAAATCTTGATCAAACCTTTGTGCCATGTAATTGTATTTTCTTACCCCATTTGATCCTATATCTCTTCATCCATTAACTAGTATCACTTCTATTTTTTTTAATTAAAGAGCATATGTGTGTTGTGTTTTTAGAAAATATAGTTACAACAGGAAGTAAATAAAAGGTAACTTTTGCTATTTTTTTTCTTGTGTTATAGTTGTACCATTTTTAAATATTTTAATAATTTTGTGTGTGTTAAGAGTGTAAAGTTTATTTACATTTGCAGCAAGTAGAAGTATTTTTTGAGTCAGTTTCATATCCGTTATTTGAAGGAGGTAGTCAGACCATTTTGATATTCTTTCTTTCATAATGACTATTGAAAAGAAAACCCTAAGCTACTTAAATCAACGGCCTTTTCAATTTAAAAAAATCTAGCTTGTTGAAGTAATGTTTCTGAGAATTGCGAAGGGATTTAAAACAGAGGAAATAACTCCGAGCTAACAGGTAAGTAGAAGGGCAATGCACATCCTGACAATATGAGAAATGACAATTTGCAGATGCGGGGAAAATAGGAGGCCTTTCAATTGCAAAGTTGGCAAGGTATTAGAGTATAAGGACTTGGTGGTGTATACAGAGATGGTAGATCTTATGTACAGGTGACCCCAGCTTCAAAAAAGATGATTGTACTTTAAATGTGGCAAAAACAAAACAAAAAACAAAACAAAACAAAACAAACCAGTGTGGCTTTTGTTATGAGTGCAGCACAAAATAGTAGAACTAGGCACGAAGAGATAATTTATATTGGAACGTGGTCTTCTCAGACGTAATCAGTGGAGACTGATGAATGGAGACCGTTATAACACTTCGATGTCTTATAAAACCTGGGAAACTTCATATAACCTTGGAAGAAATCTCTCACTCTCAATACCACCAAATGACAGAAAGTAAGTAACCCGTCCTGTCCATTCAGTGGGATAGAGACTTGAAGTAACATTTAATTTTATTTAAATAACTAATGAATTCAACATTTATTGCACTTCTGAATATGTAGGTACAAATTTAAATCTACTATGTGTTCATTCTCTACTTAATCTATTTCCTGAGCCCTGAAATCTAGCTTTTTACACTCACTGTAAGTTGTTTTCACTTTTTATTTCCCAGAATCTTTTCATTGTTACTGAATTCTCAATACTTACTTAGGAGGCTGTAATTATTTACAAGAGTTATCAAAAAAAAAAAAAAAATAGTGGCATTGGTAGAATGTGGTTAGCATAGCTGCCTTTCAAAAAATTAAAAAATTGTGATCTCCCATGATGAAGCTGATATTGAAACTGAATTTCAAAGTTGCTGAGTCTTCTTAACGTTTGATGAGGCTATGCATCAAAGAACACTTCCCCAGACGATTCAAGAACAATGGATTTAATTAACAGTGTAACTAAAATTTATAATCAAATTTATAATCTAAATTTATAATCTATTCAAATTTGTAATCTAAACAGCTAAGGACTGCAATTGTTTTCCCCATAGAAAAGTTCCACTGACTCAACCATTTTGTGTTTGATTCTGCTCTCTAAGGAAAGATAAGAAAGATGCAGAGTGACCAGTGCATTTAAAATCAAACAGAATATTATTTTTCTTAGCTGATAGCTATAGAAAAAAAACAAAAAATATTGATAAGCGGAGCAAATAAAATATTTATTAAAATGTATATAAAAACTAACTGAATTATATCACACTGCCCTAAATTACTGCTATTAAAACGATGTTCATAATTTCAGATATATATGTATATATAATATATATAATCTTATACTGAATATATTATTCAGTAACTTTTAAAATATATTCATATGTAATATGATATATATTATTGTATTATATAATGTATTTATATACAAATGTATAAATCTATACAACCGAAAATAACACTGGTTTTACTAGTGGCTGGAAGGCATTCTTAAAACTTTTGATTAAGATGATATTGTATGCTACCATCAAATATTGATCTAATTCCCCCTAAACTTCTTTTATCTAACTTTAGGTAGAATTATAAAACTGGTTAAAATAAGGGAAGAAGGATAAAGTATGCATTCTATTGTACCACAGCAATAATTTTTTTGACGGTAGCATGCACTGGTAGGTTGACATTTAGTTAAATGAGAAATGCTTAAAGCTCATCACAGTCCCTAAATCCCTGAATCATAGATTGTTGTATTGAATGCATTTAGTTTCAGCCTCTTCTCTTTCACATATTTTGACATAAATAAACCCTGTTGAAATCCCAGCGATGTAGTTTGGATCTTACATATTCTGAACTTGCTATTTAATAAATCCAGTGCTACCACGTTGTTTCATAGTGTATTTTTTAGAATATTTTCTCTCTTATCCTTCTTAGGGTTGGTAAAGACATCTCCATGGATATCGGAATACTAGCAATTCCTTAGTAAGAGTAGGAAAGGGATATATTCTTTCTGTTAAGTACTCCTAAAGCCCAGAGTATCTTTACACCATCCAATAGAGCAATCTTTAAAAATATTAGAAATATTAGCTAAATTTTTCATATTATGTATGCATTCTGAGAACTGTATGAGTATCTGGATCATAGCTAACATCTTCTTAAGTATTTGTTTTATAAAATACTTAGTAAAAGTGAAACTAAATCTTGAGCAGTTTTAAGTCATGGTTAAACCTTCTCCATTGTAATTCAAATAATGTGAAGTAAGTCTGAATTTGTTAGGACAAAACAGTCACATACAAATCTCAATCTTGTTATAACAAGGAATTTTCTAGCTTCACAAAAGAAACCACAAAATATATTTCTTTTCTCAAAGGCTTTAACGTTATGCATCACAATTTCAATAAATAACGGTCAATCTAAACAAACAGAAATGTTCTTACCTTGCTTCTTTTAATCAGTTTTTTGATTTTCTGCTAGCAGCTTTCTGTCATGTCTTCCAGAACCTCTCTTCAAAGTTATAACTTTATTTAACTTTAATATGAATATGTTGCTCTTGTCTTTACAACACAGCTCCAAACTAGAGGTATATCACTTTTGAAGAGTAACTCAAAGTCTAAATAGCATTTTGCAAACTGGAAGTGACCAAGGGACTATCTATTAGTCATACTGTTGTTTTATTACAATTTTCTTCTCGGAAAAAAAAAAAAAAAAAAAAAAAAAAAAAAAAAAAGCTTGCCAAGGAGGAAGGAAGTTGTGAAATAAAAATTTAAAGCTGAAGAATAAACACATATTTTCTTACGTTCTCAACGGGGATTCTCATCTGAACTACAGAACACAAAATTGCTCAAGTGGCTGATTCATCCGGGAGTGGTACAGAACTGGTATCCTTCCAGAGCTGTAGGAGAGGCTGATACTAATTAATTAAACAGCATTCTTTAGGACATTACTGCTTTATTATTCTGTGTTAAGAAAGATCACCTTAAAAGCGATAGAATCAAAGAAAAAGCAATGGTTTAAAGTTTGGCTACTGAAAGAAAAACAAAAACTATTATGTCTCTCTCAAAGACAAATGTGTGCACAGTCACACTTATGGGTGTGAGCACACACACACACACACAGAGGGAAAACAGAAAACGAAAGTAACTAAGGGCCCAGAATGTTATCATCAGCATATAAGATGACGCCATTGCCATTATGCTTTTGCTAAGTTACCAAGCCACAGTTTTATTTTCAAATCTGCTCTAATCAGTTTCCCAGTGATTTTGAATTACCCCTCAACAAATATATTAGGGTGGAAACTGAGGAGAAGAAGCCAGTGTCCCACAAGTGGCTTCGGGATTAACACTGCATTTGTTCTGAGAGAGAAACTTTAAGAGAAAAAGCAAATGAGAATAGAGAAGAAACCGTAGTACAAAGGAATTAAAAGAAAGAAAATATGAAGAGAATAAGAAATACAGGTTTAATCATTTCTGGGCAGAAGGAAAGGACAGATAACAAAATTGTTCTTCTCATTTTTGGACAGAAAAAAAGACAGAAAATTCATGAGGAAATGAATATATTCCACCTTTGTTGTTAACAAAAGATTGTATCCAAAGAACTATTAGAAATGGTTAGAAAAATATAGAGATTACTCAATTATGGTTGAGTGAAATTTAGTTTTGTTCCAAAAAGGAAAACAGTAAAGATATAACAGTTAAGATAGAAAACATTTTCAACACAGCAAAACGTTCCCTGCCATTGCTTTGCGGTTCATCCTCACCCCTGAAACCAGGCAGCAGTCAACTTACTATCAATAAACATAAGCTTTGCTGGTTTTAGAAATTCCTGTAAACAGAATGACACAGTCGGTAATTCTTGTAAGTCTGATGTCTTTCACTGAGCATGTTTTTGAGTTTTATCCATGTTGCATAGATCATCAGTTCATTTCTTTTTATTACTGAGTACTATTTCATTGTATCAACATAAAATATTTTTTATCCATTTTATAATAAAATGTATCCATTACTACCTTGAGCTTTTTCCACTTCTTGGATATCATAAGTAAGGTCAAAATAAACATTTATGCAAAAGTTTTTCTATTGACACGTTTTTTAATCTTTTGAAGAAATACCTGGAGGTGAAACTGCTAGGTTAGATAGAAAATGTATGTTTTATTTTATAAATGTATATTTTTCCAAAACGTTGTGCTATTCCCAACATTACTATTGGATGATTCTATTTGCTGTACATCAATAGCCACATTAGATATGCCCAATGTTTTTCAATTTAACCATTCTAGTAGGTGTGTAGTAGAATCTAAATGTGATTTTAATTTGTACATCTCTGATGATATATTGAGCATTTATTCATGTGCGGATTGGTAACTCATATATCTTTTTTCAATGACCTATTTAAATATTTTTCCCATTTTTATGGATTTATTTGTTTCCTTATGATGACTTTTAAGATATTATATATATGTAAATATATGTGTAGAGAGAGAAACATACACATAAAAATGTGTATATAAATAAGTAAAATGGGTTGCAAAATAATATAGAAAAATCCCATTTTCTATATTATTTAAGTATTTGAAGTATTTTCTAAGTATGTTAATACTTTCATCATTTATGAAAGTATTTAAGTATTAAAAATACTTTCCATCTTTTATATAGTGATTTTTCACAATTTTTTTCTCAAAAATTTTAAAAATCTAGAAGCTTCTAAATGTTGGACTCTCTAATCCTAACAAAGTTACATATTCTCCCTTATTGAGGTCATACCTTTTTCCTTACTTAAAGAAAATATTCAGTCCTTAACACCCTCCTTACAACCCTCCCTTACTTTCCTTTCTAAGAAGTTATTGGTCATAAGACCAATAACTAAGGTTATGTGCTAAGCTTATAAGGGAGAGAAAAGGCTATACTCAGAATGAATTTGGACTTAACCAATATATAATAACAACAGCTTGGAGTGTACACAGTGGGATTGGATTCTGAGGGCGCTAGATCATGACAGAAACATAAAACTGGATAAGGGAGATTTTATCAGCATTGGGGCATTCAGTTGCAACATAGAATTTAATAACTTGGAAAAATGCTGTGAACAGCACTGACACACTGCTGAAATAACTCCCAGAAGACTGGAGAAAGCAATGGCTCATACTAAGTAGAGTAACATTCCAGAATTTCCATGGCAGGTAGCTGAAGAAAAGATAAAAATGCTTAGAGAAGTGGGCGTGCTATAGTGGGTAAACTAGAAATAAGGACAGGAAATCCACCAATTGACTATGTTCTATGGGATGGTATAATGGGCACCTTATTTCCCAAAGCAATAAGGAAAGCACTGGTGGAAGAACTTAAGTCCTACATAAACATCGCTGAGAAGCTTGGCATAGCTCTTCTCCGCATGCCAAAGATCACAGTAGGAGATGTTCCCACAGGACTGAATTCAGAGAGAGTATTGGCACAGAGTTTAATGTAGGAAATGCCAAGTGTCAGAGCGCCACTCTGAAACAAGGTGGGGCCAATTATGGTAATGAGGGTTGGATTGCAATAACAGCCGGGATTACTGACATATACAGCTATAGCAGTGTCAGATAGAGCTCAATGTTTGCAGAAGTAATACAGGGAGCCAAAAAGGGTGCTTCCACTTCTGTGCTGTCCTTTAACAACTGGTGGAACAGAGAAAGACTCACATACGACAAGCTCTGGTTTGTAACACCAGCCGATTTCCGTGATGTAATTATTCTCAACATTGCTGATTTCAAGGTACCCAGGTGACATCACTGAACACACAGAGTTGGAAATAAATATGCAGTAATACAGCATTACATATTATTTTCACTATATAGGTGTAACAGATGTTAATAATTTCATGCATCGATAGTAGCAAAATGTTGTAAAAACCATCACGAATTGATGAGTTCTAAGTATTTATTTTATTAGATTGGCATTAAGGCCACAACTACTCCAAATGTCATGACCCGGGTTAGGTTCCAGCCCCTGCTGAGGTCTGAGGGGAGTGGGTGGATGGACGATAGCTGAAAGAACACTTGGGGGCCCTAGGCAGGTGAAATGTAGTTTTATTTACCATCAGTGACGCTCTCACACTGTCTGCCTTTATCTCTGCGATCTGCTCTGGCTCTGTGACTCCTGCCACCGCCGCGCTTGCAGCAGCATGCCCTGGCCTGCAAGGCCAGCTCTGTCAGGATCAGCAGCTTAACTCTTTCCCTCTGGGCACAAGCTTGTTCCTGGTTCCCCTCTGCCTGCCTTGAAGGCGACTGGCTCTCCCTTACAAGGGTCAGTAGTGCTACTCTCTTTCTGGGTACCAGTGTAAGCCATGCCATGCCTTGCTGAGCCAAGGCAAGCCCAAGAGCACCTGTACAGCATCAGCAGGGCAGTTATACCTTTTCCAAACAATAGTGGATTTGAGCCAAGTATGATCTTATACAACTAGGATAAATAACAAGTGGAGTTATATGCCTGCGCTCCAAACGTGCTAAGTCACTATGGCCTGGATGTCTGCCTCAGCCTACTTGACCAAAGCACATTCATGCACCTTATAGTTGGTGCAAAAGTTACTTTTTTGCACCAACGAATACCTTTGCTTTAATATTGTTTTATTAATTTAATCTTATTAATTTGAAGTTTAGATAACAATTTTTACAATTAACTATGTTTAACAATTGGTTTGAGAACCTTTGAAAATTTAACAGTCAGTTGTATGCCACTGACTTTGCTGGACATGTACAATAGGAAAGAAATCAAGGGTGGATTACTAGTAGGCTAAGGGCAACCATGTACTCAAAAGGTATAAACTATTACCCCAATCTAGTTCGGCCCAAGCCAGTTTTCTGACAGAGGACCCATTAATGGGAGAACTCATCCTTAAAAGGAAGCCTTCTGCAACACCAAGACTAGAGTAAATGGTAAATATTTCTCCAGTCCATACCCAGTGCGACTTATATTAGTATTCTCAAGCTGCCATAATGAAGTAACATAGGCTGGGTGGCTTAAACAACAGAAATTTATTTTTCATCATTCTGGAGGCTCAAAACCTAAGATCAAGGTACTAGCCAGCTTAACGTTCAATAAGGTCTCTCTTCCTGGATCTGGCTACTGCCTTCTCACTGTGTCCTCACATGCCATTTTCTCTGTGTATGTGCAGGGACGGTATCTTTCCCTCTTTTTATATGCATACCAGTCTTACGAGATTAAGGCCTTACCCTTATGAACTTATTTAACCTTAGGTTCCTCCTAAAGACACTCTCTTAAAATATAGTCCCACTGGGGGTTAGGTCTTCAGCATATGTGTTTGGATGGGAGCACAAATCAGTTCACAACAGGATTCATGCCCTTTTATTTGAATAACTGGGAAAAAATCCAGGACATACATTTCTAGGGTTGCAGAATGCGGGTGTAAGTTGACATTGATTCCCAGGAAAGGATCATGACTCTCCTGTCAGAGTAGAAGCTTATGGAGTCCCAGTAATAGAGTACTTGTTTATGTCTGGTTGACAGCAGGCCCAAGGACTCACCCAGTAGACATTCCTTGGTCTTTGAATACATAATTGGACATCACATACTTAAGAATTGGTACAAAGTTCACACTGATTCCTTGGCCAGCTTGGTATGTACTGTAGTGAGATCAAGGCTCCTGAAACTGCTCTCCTCCCCTCCACTGGACACGATAGTAAACCCAAAATAATTTTGCATGATAGAGTGAATGACAAAGGTTATTGCCACCCATAAATACCTCAAAGATGCAAGGATGCTGGTA
This sequence comes from Macaca nemestrina, assembly GCF_043159975.1. Taxonomy (NCBI): domain Eukaryota; kingdom Metazoa; phylum Chordata; class Mammalia; order Primates; family Cercopithecidae; genus Macaca; species Macaca nemestrina. The sequence goes on from NC_092134.1 coordinate 133,432,742, forward strand.
TCCATTTATCTCTATTTTATTCACCAGTGCAGCTCTGACAAAAACTATATGGATTCTGGATGATGACAATTGATTATAGCAAGCTCAACCAAACAATAATTCCAAGTGTAGCTGCTGATTTAAATGTGGTATACTTGTTAAAGCAAATTACCCCACCCTCAGGTACAGAAAATATGGCCACTAATTTGGCAAAAGAATTATTTTTTATCTCTTTTAACAAATGAGTACCAAAAATGTTCGGTATTTATTTAGGGCTGACATGAGTAAACACTTACATTCTTACCCCAGGTCTGTTAACTCTCCCACTCTTTATCATAATATAGCGAAGAGACCTGGACTGCTTGGACAGCCTACAAAATTTAACTCTTGTTCACTATGCTAATAACATTGTACAAATTGAACTAGATGAGAAAGAAGGAGCAAGCTCATTGGAAACTCTGGTAAGATGCATACACTTCAGTGAGTTGTGAATACAACAAAGATTGAATGGCCACTGCATCACATCAGAGAGAAAAAAAAATTGTTTTTTTAAGACGGAGTCTCGCTCTGTCGCCCAGGCTGGAGTGCAGTGGCGCGATCTCGGCTCACTTCAAGCTCCGCCCCCCGGGTTCACGCCATTCTCCTGCCTTAGCCTCCTGAGTAGCTGGGATTACAGGCGCCCGTCAAAATTTTTATATTTTTGGTAGAAATGGGGTTTCACAGTGTTAGCCAGGATGGTCTGGACCTCCTGCCCTCGTGATCCGCCTGCCTCGGCCTCCCAAAGTGCATCAGTGAAACTTTTATGTTTACATGGGTTTGGTGCACGCCGGGGCATCTCTTTAAAAAAGTAGAGGACACAATGTCTGGTAGGCCTCATTGGATACTGAAGGGCCAGTGTTCATACCTGGAAATAGAGTTTTGACATATATATTAGGGGACACAAAAGGCTGCAAGGCTCCCATCATGGCCCAGAGAGAAAACATGGACTCCTCAGCAAATCTGGCTGCAGCGGAAGCATCTCTACCACTGAAGCCATGTAACCTGTGGCACACTGTAATACCGAAGGTATCAATGGTGAGAAAAAAAATGTGTGGAATTTATGGCCAAGTCCTAACAGGTGAAACATAATTTCTTTTTTTTTTTTTTTTTTTTTTGAGACGGAGTCTCGCTCTGTCACCCAGGCTGGAGTGCAGTGGCCGGATCTCAGCTCACTGCAAGCTCCGCCTCCCGGGTTTACGCCATTCTCCGGCCTCAGCCTCCGGAGTAGCTGGGACTACAGGCGCCCGCCACCTCGCCCGGCTAGTTTTTTGTATTTCTTAATAGAGACGGGGTTTCACCGTGTTAGCCAGGATGGTCTCGATCTCCTGACCTCGTAATCCGCCCGTCTCGGCCTCCCAAAGTGCTGGGATTACAGGCTTGAGCCACCGCGCCCGGCCAGTGAAACATAATTTCTACTGATCCTTTGAGTCCTAGAGCAATACCAGGTCAATTATAGCTAAGCATTTACAGAGCTTTTGTGAAATAGCTCCTGGAATGCTCCTGGACCTTGCAGAAATAGATTACTCGGATGTGAGTCATCAGGCCTCCATATGTTCTGAACTGCCATTAATAAAATGAAACCCAGCCTGGCGTGGTGGCTCATGCCTGTAATCCCAGCACTCTGGGAAGCCAAGGCGCACGGATCACTTGAGGTCAGGAGTTCAAGGCCAGCCTGGCCAACATGGTGAAACCCCATCTCTACTAAAAATACAAAGAATAGCCGGACGTGGTAGCGGGTACATGTAGTCCCAGCTACTCAGGAGGCTGAGGCAGAGAATCACTTGAATCTGGGAGGCAGAGGTTGCAGTGAGCCAGGATCCCACCATGGCACTCCAGCCTGGGTGACAGAGCAAGACTCCATCTCAAGAAAAAAAAAAAAAAAGAAAGAAAGAAAAGAAAAAAAAGAAAAAGAAAAGAAAAGAAAAAGAAACCTGCAAGACTCACCAAATATAAAGAGCAAGACTCCATCTAAAGGAAAAAAAAAAGAAAAAGAAAAGAAAAAGAAACCTGTAAGACTCACCAAATATAAGTTCAGGCACTCCCAGCAGCAATTCATTATAAGATGAGATTGGTATATCCAGAATCAGCACAGGCAGATTATCCGTGAAAAGGCAAGCTGAAGACCCCTATGCCAACCAGAGAGCTTCAGAAATGATACTAATGATACTATCCAGCTGTTTCACTGGCACCTCTCCTCGGCTCATGTCTATGGCTGTTTAAGATATTTCCTAGTACCTGCTGATAAACGAGGAATAAAGTTTAGTTGGTTCTTAGAAAGGTCTGTTTTGGATGTAGATGCAAGCTTTAACTGGACGATGGTTACACTACAGCACCACTAAGTGAGCTTCATAAGACAATAAAAGTAACCCACATTTAAAACATATACGAATTCCTGGGCAGTGGGTAACATGTGTCTCTGTCTCTGCCACTGCAATGAAAGCTCCATGAAGCCATGAACTCAGAGTTGTTTATCTGTTTTACTCGATGATGTATTCTCAGTGGTTAGAACTGTGGCCATAGCATAACATATATTCAAACAGTCTTATAGAATGAATCAATACATGAATGAACATATATGGAGGAATAGTCATAAATATGTTAGTAACAGAAAATGAACAAAGGCACAAATAGTGAACCCATGACAAGGCATGTATAGTCAGTGTATCCAAAGTTGTCTAAACACAATGAAAATCCAAGAAATCTAAAGTGAAACAATGCAACAGCCTATCAGATTAACAATGTGTCTATAATCACTTGAACTCAGGAGTTTGAGGTTACAGTGAGTTATGATCACACCTCTATATCCGGCCTGGGTAACAGAACAGACCCTGTCTTTAAAAAAAAAAAAAAAAAAAAAATGGAAATGCCCACTTAAGATTAAAATGATAATCTGGTATGGGTGTGGGAAATTCTAAATTTCAGAAGTGTAAAGTTGTAACGTTTCTGGAGAGAATGAAGACTTCCTTTTATTCACTAATTCATACATGAGGATATGAATTTTGTAAAAGATGCACATTTTCTACATCTATTTTGGATTTGTGGAGCATCATATTTATTGAGTATCTCAACCCTTAAAGATACTCTTCTTTTGTTCATGGGCCAAGGGGAGAGGGCAAAAGGAGACTAAATGCCATGAAGGAATAACATCAGCCTACACGGAGGTTGAGCCAAGATGATGTCCTTTAAAATGGGAAGTAATGAATTTACTAGGGAAATATGCAGAGGGTTAAACTGACAGAACTGAATTACTAATTATATAGAAAACACTGAATAAATCTATAGTTTGGGAAAAACATTCAGATACAAATTTTATACATCTTCAAGTTTTGATACTCTAAAATATTTCAGCATTCGATCCCACCAAATCTGTTAGACCCATACTGAGAGAATTAGCCCAGACATAGAAGGCAAAGGAAAGAGAAGTTTCTGAAGCTACTTGATGGCTCTTGGGTAGAACTGAGGGGTCTGGAGCCCTGGATGGGGGTGGGGGAACAGTTTTAAGGTTGCCACCTTTTATACAGTGAGGAGGCTGGGCAGTCGTTGACCACCTTCTCTCTCCTTTCTACAGCCTCCTCTAGACTTTGATTTCCTCTCTTCAAGGTCAGTTTTGTGAACTGATTTTTTGGGAGGATGGGGGGATGGAGAATGCTTTTGTGAAGGAACCTGGTGACAACCTGCTGTGGCAACTGTTCTCTGTTGACTACAGATGTATTGGCAGATGCTACAGCGGAATCAGGCTTTCTGATATCAATGGCAATAATTTACTTCTAGAGGTCAAGGGGTTGCAGTTGCCACAATAAGCCAAAGGGAATGATTAGTAATCAGAGTTTTCATCCACAGAAATCTGTGACAATGATTAGCTGGTTTTGAAGTTTTGGGAAATGAAAAAAGAGAAGAAAAGAAAAGCAAAAAGAAAGGATATTTCACTAAGGAGCTGCTTGATATGCTAAGGAAAATTCCATGTATGTTGGCCAGAAACTTAACCCATATTTTCCGAGAGGAGATTCATTGTGTCTCACCCAATCCCCAGACTTCAATGTAGTTAGTAGGCAAAGCTCTTCCCAGACCAGGAACCACTCAACTGGGGAGGAGGTAGGCTGGGTCTCTTGGTGAAGGACATTGTAACGTGGCCACAGGTGTAATTATGATATTTATTCCCCAACACCTAAACCGGAGGAAACTTCAGCCATTTTCTTGAATGACTATATACTGGGAAAAAGCTGAGAACCTGTGATGGTTTCTGGCTTGTATTTACAAACAGAAATAACAAGTATTTCTTTGTTGCCTTGCCCAGGTGTGTGTCAGCTCTCCTGATCTCTGTTATAAGATGGCCCAGAGGGAACTAAATCATCTTGATAAAGCTCCCAACATGTTATACCTCAGAACTGGTTGCACACAATAGATTCATTTACATTGATGCTATCATGCTAACTGTTCCTGGTGAAAAGTAAGCAGTAAACATACTACATATTTTTATAAGATATATGTTCACCACCGTGAACTTGATCCAACTTGACCACTTTGACCCAATGAACCCTAGATTTAGAAGTGCACAGAAGCATTTTATCACAAACATAATTGTGGCATTTTGGAGGCAAGGCCTGAACAATTCCAAAGAAGCACAGTAAACTGCATGAGCAGATGGCTCAGACTCCAATGGCACATGTTCGCATTCCTTTGCCATCTCCACCTCAACCACACCTATGGCCCAGGTTGGGGATGGAAAAGAGGGTTCTGTACGATCTTACACTGAAGTAGTTGAAAAAAATAGGTTTATCAGTGGATACGTAAAATACAGCAGCTGGAATAGATGCCACACTACAGTCCCATTCAGGAGAAGACTCTGAAAGACAGAAATGAAGGTAAGTGTTCCCACTGAACAGACTTTTGGACGATATGTCTGGTTGTGCACCTGACAGGAGGGATAAGCACTCAGAGAAATACATCTAAATTGTCTCATCAGAAACTAATAGGTGAGACGGCTTGTCAGAAACTCAAAAAGAACAAAATAGAAAAACTAATGAGAAGCTAAGAGGTACATATAGAAATCATGCAGAATGGACATGGGGTGTGTAAATATGCATTCCCATGTAAATATTCACAAGTGACGTCCAGTGTTGAGGAGGAGCCTTAATAATCAGGTGAACACAACATGTGCCGTGGGAAACAGCCTCTTTCCCCGGATACTCTGGTGTTTAATGAATGGATTGCTATTGAGTGGCCATGTAGCAGAAACAGAACCATTAGCGTGTGTGTGTGTGAGTGTGTGTGTGTTAAGTAAAATATATATAAAATAAGGAATGTGATTATGGAGGCTGGTAAGTCAAAATTCTGCAAGTGGGCATGGACAGATTGGGTACCTAGGAAGGCTCAATTCAAGTGCAAAGTCCACTGTCTGTAGAATCAGGAGGAGCCAGTGTCGCAGATAAAGTCTGAAGGCCATTGCTGGAGAATTCTTTCTCACTCAGGGAAGATAAGTCTTTTTGTTCTATTCAAGGCTCCAACTGACTCAATAAGGCCCAGTCACATTACAGAGGAGGCAAATCTGTCTTACTCAAAGGTCGCTGATTTAAATATGAATCCCGTCCAAAAACACCCTCACAAAAATAAGCAGAGTGATGTTTGATCAAGTATCTGGACTCTCTGTGACTCAGCCAAGTTGACAGAAAATAAACAGCCACACCTACTGAAGGAAAATCTGTCAGGCATTTTCTGAAAAACAAACAAAAAAAAAGTTTAAAAAGTTAAATTCTTTCCAAGTGATTCCTATTGTCACTGACTTGAGACTTGCTGATCTTCTATTTTCCTATTTTGTCCCATCTAACCATTGTTATTTGGATCCTGCTAGTCAAAAATTAGTCAGACCCTAAAGCCCACAGACTAAATGCATGGCTCTGGGCAGAAGCTTTTAGCCTTCTTAAATCTCAATACTTTGATTTATAATAAGAAAAATCTACCTAATGATGCTTTTACGTGACTGTTAAATTAAATTTACTACTTTTTAATCTATGTCCCAAATAGCAAAATCGCTATTTTAACTTTTTTAATTTAAATTTTCAGTTACCTAGACATTTGTTTTGTTTATTTAGAGATTTTTTGTTTTATTTTATTTTTTCTCTTACTTTATTATAAAAGACATGAAGAAAAGAAGTAGGTCTATCTTGTTCTCTATTATGTTTCTAATACACCGTACACAACTGGCAGGAACAAAGTCCATTTGTTGAAAACAGTAGAACACATGAGCTACTTTTACCTTGAAATTCACAGAATTGTAGCCAGATATTAACAAGCTTATATCCATTTTCATTTACCAACACATCCTGTGTGGTTTTAGACATCTGTGTCTGAATAAATTCTGGCTATTTTTGGCCTTCCCTTTAGTTTTCTTTTGGTACTTTGTGCCTAAGAGACACATCCAAGGTTGAGATTAGTTTCCATTTTCTTTGTACTATTTTCTGGATAATAACACATTAAACATTTGAAGAGATGGAGAATGAAGATGGGTATAGGATGTTGAATTTCAAGAATCGTAAATCGAAGCAGAAATCTAAAGGTAGGAATATTACTCCCCATCACCGCATTTAGTTTAAAATTTCATTATTCTTCTAGCAAGAGAATTATCTTAGAATATTTTTAACATCTTAAAATTGATAATAATAAGGAATATAAAAATGGTCATAAATTGTCTGTTAGATTATTTAGATTCATGAAAGCATCAACAATAAAAAGGCTGCATTTTCAGAGTCATGAGGTAAGAGAAATGCTAATATGACGATGTGTAATCCTGTGTGTTTTAGCATAAGAACATAAGTTTCGAAGAAAAGGCTGAAAAATCGTGTTTTTATAGAAACTTCCTCCTACAAAACTTAAAGTTTATGGAAACACTAATGTTGGTATGATATCTATGAAAACATGTTTCGTGAAGTTGCCTATTATAGTTGGAAGGTAAGATCTAGTGGTGGTTGTGGGAGTACTAGTGGTCCTGTAGTGTTTTATGGCTTAAAAAGTGTATATATATATATATATAAAAGCTTATATATATATGCTTTTATATGCTTATACATATATAATATTTTTAATCTTCATAACATCTCTATAGGATTGGTAGAACAATCCACCAGGAATGCGAGAAGAGAGGAAAAAACAAAAAAACGGGAATCCTTGCTCCTTAGGGCTGCTCTGTGGTTGGCTTTATTTGTTTATTCAGGAATTTTGAAAAGAATCATGTTGAAATAGCCAAGACCTAAGTTAAGATGACATAGGCCAGAAATTGAGAATTACCAGTCACAGTGGCAGTTCTGCCATATATATTGAACGTTCTCGTGTACTATCTCATTTTATATCTAGCGAATGCAAACTTTCCCTTCACCCCCCCAAAAGTGACACTTTTCTCATTATCTGAAGACTCAGGATCTTTTTTGTGTTTCAATATCATGAAGCAAATGTTTACTTTTTCCATAGTTACTTACTTCCATGCAGCAAAAACTAGTACCCTTGGTGTTAAATTGACTGAGGCAGGCCAGGCATGGTGGCTCATGCCTGTAATCCCAGAATTTTGGGAGGCAGAGGTGGGTAGGTCACCTGAGGTCAGGAATTCGAGACCAGCCTGGCCAACACCATGAAACCCTGTCTCTACTAAAAATACAAAAAAAAATTAGCTGGGTATGTCGGCGTGTGCCTGTAATCCCAACTGCCTGGGAGGCTTAGGCAGGAGAATCACTCGAACCCGGGAGGCGGAGGTTGCAGTCAGCTGAGATCGCGCCACTGCACTCCAGCCTGAGTGACAGAGCAAGACTCCATTAAAAAAAAAAAAAAAAAAAAAAAAGTTAATCAGACCCTAAAGCCCACAGACTAAATGTATGGCTCTGGGCAGAAGCTTTTAGCCTTCTTAAATCTCAATACTTTGATTTATAATAAGAAAAATCTACCTAATGATGCTTTTACGTGACTGTTAAATTAAATTTACTACTTTTTAATCTATAAACTACTTTTTAATATACAAATGTGTACCGAGACTTAAAATCCGAGTATTGATACATAAAATATAAGATAATATCCATTTAAATTATGAAAGAAAGAAGGATAGGGCTGGGAAAATAAATTGGGCCAGAAAAATTACTGTAGGCATGTTTGTGCTTGCCATACATTTGCTTCCAAGCTTCCTTGTTATTATTGACCTAAGGGTAGTTATTCAATTCACCTTGTGTATAAGATAAAGTTACACCTATTGCTTAAGATAGATATAAATAATCTTGGTCCTAAATCAGAAAAAGTATTTTCCTGAGTTCTCATGAAGCACATAAAATAATACATTTAGTGTTCTTGCAATAGTAGCACTAGCAGATTTTGCAGGGTAATTTCTTCATATAGCCCCATGTAAGCCAATGGCATCTAGCCAAGCATTGCTAAGCTAGGTCAGCATACTGCACTTCAGGTACTCAGCTCTCTGTTCACCTGGCTTGATATAGTATGTAAATCATGGCTTACATGAAAATATTAATTTTCGATCTATTGTTAGGTTTTTTATAAATCTTATTTGGCAAGAAGTTTAAAGTCTGTCCTCCATGGAGACTTTTTTCCATGTATGGAAAGAGCACTTGTTCTTTATTACCAATTAACTACAGATCCATATACCTGTGATTGGTATTTTCTCATAAAATTACAGAAATGTATTTTGACGATTTTCAGTTAAGTAGAAGTCTTTCCATGTTTGCCTGAACAGCAGAAATATCTACAGGGAAGAAAAAGAAAGAAAATTATTTTGGACTTACTCAGTAATACAGACAATTGAGTAGTAAATTTCAAAAGGTACGCTACATATAGTAAATTCTCTAAGTATATACTACAGATCTAATCAGATGCAGTAAATCCATAAAACCTATTGAAGTAAGGCATCCACACGGAAATTGGATTTGAGAAACAGCACTTTTATTATGACGTAGAAGGCAAATTATTTGTGAAATGTACGACGAAGGTGGTGAAATTAAATGCTTGTTTATAGATAAAATAATAAAAACTAGCGAATAATTATCAGAGTATCTCAAATTACTTTGCTTTCTCTTTGGCCACTAGCCTGGTAAGTTGGCTAGAATGATTCTAGATTGAGATATTAATTATATGATGTCTGCATGTAAAAGGAACCAGTTATAATTTTGTGAAAAAAGTGTATAAATCCAATTTATTCAAAAGTGCTAATATGTGGGAAAAAGTAGATAAAATTGAAAGAGGATTATAACATACATGTCCCAGTTTAAACTCTCTAGAGATTATTTGTTTATTCCTCTGTAAGGAAACTGTTCTTGCCAACTCTAACGTGATGAAATACTATAGCATAGATGCCATATAAGCATCATGAATTGGAGATCTAATACTACCTAGGGTGAAACTGATTCCTGTCTAAAGAGTCAAACCCAGAAAAATATAATATATTACAGGTATAAGGTGAAATAAAATGTGGCTATTTCCAGTACAGTGACTGGTACATAATAGAATTTTAATAAATATTTCTTTCCCTCTTTTATTTCTTAACAGTGACTCACTAAATTGAGTAAAACACGCAATTGTGCCTGACATAGATATATACATTTTATATATTATTCTTTCTATATAATTTACATGTATAGAAAAATATACATGTTTACATTGTATATATTTATATTTTATATAATAATATGTATAACAAATATTTATATCATATATAATTTATATAAATAGTATATATCATATTTATTTGTATGTATAATATATATGGAATTTAAGACATCATTTTTAGGTCCTCAAAAACACCACCAAATAATTAGCAAATCCATGTCAGTACAATCCAAAACATTTAACAATAGTAGTATCTCCTTGGTTTGGGATTATAGAATTTTTATTTTAAATTTTCATTTAATCATAAATTCTAATGACATCTCTAAAATGAACATGAATTGTCTCTGTAATAAAAATGAAACAAAAATATTTATAAAGTGAATAATCACAAGAATTCTAAAATTCATGAAGTAAAATTCAACATTTCAGATTTCTCCCTATATCCACAATATTATTGTCTTCTGCTCATATTTGGATGCATTGGGATCCTTATTTTCATTATGACAGTGATTGGCCTGAAGTTCTGGCGTGAGTAGTAAATTTTTATTTATTTGAACACTTTCGGAAGATAAATGTTGATACTTCATTCCTCTGAATGCCAAGATAAGCTATACATTGTAGCCCAAAACTGGTATATGTCATATTATAAACTTATGTTATATTTAAAAAATTAAATGCTCAAATGCAAACTTGGTGTTTATTCTGTATCTTTTCTTATAAAGAACCCCCAATAGAGGTTGACTTTATTATCTTATAATAAAAAAGGAATGTATTTTTACTAAAGAGTATGTGCTCATTGGTATCACTTTGTGAGATCATTATTTAAGTATATATATTTTTTTAAGACTCCTCTGAAAACCATTTTAGACCTCCAGACTTTTTTCTTCCTGAAGTGGTATATGTGTATACTGTAGCTACTCTATTTGAACCAAAGAAATTCATAGTTTCTTTGATTTTTCTGTCTTGCTTTTAAGGCTGTGAGCTAAAATGAGTAGTGTTTTACATATAACATGACAGGAAATAGATTTTGGGGGCTTTTGAGATGAGATTTCTAAAAATAGGTGAGTCCTAAAGCAATTTCTGTAGCGTAGAAGATCCTTCACTTCTTAATAAAGAATCTATTTTTGTATTGGGCAATTGGGCGATTTTGTGTTTTTCCCAATACAATAAGGGAAAATGTCAGACTTTTCTCAGACCAAATAGATATTCTACTTAATGTATTTTTTTCTCTAAATATCAATCATGTACCTCAAATGTGTTCAGTGCTATACTGAAATCAATTACTAATCACCCGAAAAAGTCCACTTATCTAACATTCAATGTTAGACGACTATTTTTAGTTATTATGAATCTATCTAAGTACGTATTGCCTTCTGTTAACCAGTAATTCTAAGAAGTTGAATCCGCTGTAGTAATTACTATGGCTTTAAAAATGTTCCTAAAATTCGGGAGTAGATAATTTCTTGTTAGACACTGAGTATGATTTTTACAGGCCAGTCTGCTCTCTTGTAAATCAGTTTTCTCTTCAATAAAATATAAATGGTAAAATGACATAAATGATGCAATAATTATTCTTTTAAAGAAAAATGCTATTGAGAAGACATCAATAAAATTTGATATGTTGATGAATTACTAGTAGGAAAAATATTTTTTTCTAGCCATATTTTTATTCTAATAAATTAATAACAATTACAATATGTGTGTTTCTATAAAATTTGTCCTTGGATTTTGACCAGTTTAAAATATTCTTCATGGCTTCCAGTCAGAATGGAGTATTGACCATAAATATTTATATCTCCTCTCTTCCAAGAATCTATCCGTAGAACAAGAAAAGATAACAAAATAGAGTAAATTAATCAAAGCACATAGAATGGAAAGGGGAGAAAATTTAAAAACAAATGAAAAGTGGATAGTATAATGCTATTGGATAAATCATTAAGGAGAAACTTAGTTCAAAGAAAGTGTAAAAGACAGCTTCTATGTAGATGAAAGCTGTTCACCACGGCTAAGCTAAGGCAGGGCTCCACTTCAGAGAGGAGAGTCAGAGGGTAAATGGAGGTCTAAAACAAGGTAATTCTTTAGTACATACAATGCTTATTACCCATTAAATTAAAAATAAAATAACTTTTGAAAGCCAAAAAAATGAAGCAAAGTAACTAAGTGGAAGACTTTCTAAGCCAGGCTCTTTTCGATTGGTGTCTTGTCAATCTGTCGGTCTATTTACACAGTGGATTTTGCCCCTATAGCATGCAAAAAAAAAAAAAAGAACTCTCTAAAACAGTGAGATATATAGATAGAGCTAGGTAGCGTTCCTGATTTATGGACTGGTGGTCTGTGCAATAAGGTGTATACCCCCTTGTTTTGGTTTTGGAGTGAGAGAGGGGAGTAATGTATAGGTCTACCACATAGCTTGCTGTTTCTTGTGCCCTGTCTTCTGAAAAGTCATGATAGCTAACCAAATATCCCAGAGCATAAAGAAAAATGTCAGAAAAAAATAAATAAATATAAGAGGATATCTGAGACAAAAAAAAAAAAAATCAAAAAATACCTGTTTATCCAGGAAGGTCAATAGCTCTTTTAACAAGCTTCCAGAAGAAGAAGATAGGTGAAAAAAAGTACATATAAAATGATGAAAAAAGTAATATAAACCATTTTTCAAGAGTAAAAGCAAAACCAAAAAGTATGAGTTTTCAGCTTACAAGAACCCACTAAGTTCAGAACAGCATACAAAAATAGATAATACATAGAAAGAGATGATAGATTAGATAGATAGATAATTTCAGAACACCATGAGTAAAAATATAATCCTAAAGGGTTTATATAAATAGTTTTCCCCCCAAAGCAAATTAGCATCAGATTTTTAAATGCACCTAAAAAGACTTTACTGGAGCAATGCCTTCAAAGGTACAAGCAATCCTGATTTTAACTTAAATTTAAAACAAGAGTAATCAAGTAAATATTTTTTCCATTCATTCTTTTGGAATAACAACAGCAAAAAAGAATGTGGGAGGTGGGTGGCTATCTTAAGATAGAATCAAGCTAGCCCCAGAATATAATAAAAGACTTTTCAAATTAACAACTGTTCTGTTTTCCTAGCTAGCAATTAATTCTGTCTACACGAAAACACACTCTAAACGATGCAACTAGGAAGCTGAAGGAACTTGATGATATGGTCAAAAGATTTTTTTTTTTTTGGTCTGCAACAAAGGAAAGTAAGATCAAGACTAGGTGTTGGAGCTCATGCCTGTAATCCCAGCACTTTCGGAGGCGAGGCAGGCGGAGCGCTTGAGCCCAGGAGTTCCACAGACCAGTTTGGGCAACAAAGCAAAACCCCGTCGCTAATAAAAAAATGTACAAAAATTAGCTGGGTGTGGAGGTGGGCGCCTGTACTCTCAGTTTCTTGGGAAACTGAGGCAAGAGGGTGGCTTGAGCTCAGGAGCCAGATGTTGCAGAGAGCCGTGATGGCCCACTGCACTTCAACTCAGGTGACAAAGCCAGATTCTGTATATATATAAAATAAAATAAAAGTTAAGAAAAGTAATAAAAATAAAAAAAAGAAAAAAGAACATCAATTAAAAAGTCCAGTGAAAAAAATAAAATAATATACAAAAATGTAACATCATATATGAAGTCTAAGATTGTACATAATATTTAGAATTGTAGGCCGAACGCAGTGGCTCAAGCCTGTAATCCCAGCACTTTGGGAGGCCAAGGCGGGCGGATCACGAGGTCAGGAGATTGAGACCATCCTGGCTAATATGGTGAAACCCTGTCTCTACTAAAAATACAAAAAATTAGCTGGACGTGGTGGCCTGTAGTCCCAGCTACTCGGGAGGCTGAGGCAGGAGAATGGCGTGAACCTGAAGGCAGAGCTTGCAGTGAGTCGAGACTGCACGAGACACTGTCTCAAAATAAATAAATAAATAAATAATAATAAAAAATAATAAAAATAAAAAAATAGAGTTGTGATTTGCACTTAAACGAGTAAAAGCAGATACGGTGAAACGTAGTTAAATCTGGGGAAGAAGAGGAGTGGATGCATAGGAGAAGAGAAACTCACAATTTTTATTAGTATGCCTTCATTTACTGCTGGTACTTTTTCTCATGTACCCAGATTGCTCTTAATTTTTAAATGTTTCTCATATCTTTTCTTTGCACTGAGTACAGATAAAAAAATGGATTTCTCCCAGAATGTAAATATCAGCAGTCTATCAGGTAATACTCTTTTTGTTTGTTGTGTGCTACTCTTAGGGGTAAATTTAGTTTTGACTTCTCTCTTCCCGCATTCACCCATGTTACACAGTAAGCCAACAGCGCTGGTGGAGAAAGGTATGAGATTGAAAAGGACATCCTCTTCCTCAGTGCCACTGCTGCATATCAAATGGTTGAAAGGAAGGACAGTTGTAGTGATTTCTAGGAGGAAAAAAATAGGGTTTTAGTGAGTCAACAACAGGATGATAGTGGATTTCCTGCCATACCTAACTTGCCAAGTATTTATTGACCGTCCACTGATAGGTGTAACATGTAATGGCTGTAGGCTGTAGTGGGAAGAGTGTGGGTTTGGTATAGACCTGTGTTTGAATCAAGAGATTTCAGCCAACTGTTCACATGAATTTAGGCAAATTAAACATAATTTTTTAAACTTTCAAATGAGGATATTATAATAACTATATCATAGAATATTTCATGTAGATTAATCAAACATAGGTCTATCCCAAGCCCACACTAGGATTATATTAGATAGCAAGATGACAGCATGTATTAATGAGTTAAAAATATATATGATGTTTCATAAATCTAAATTTAGGTCCTAATAACCTTTTTCAAGTTATACTTGCTCAGGTTACTTTTTTAATCTTAGCTGGACATATAGTTTAATTTCTAAAGATAATTTTTTAATAAAATTTTAGGGTCATAGTTGACAGACTAAAATATTAACAGTGAAAATATGACATGCTTTAACTTAGAAATATTTAATCCAACCAGTCAACATTCAACAATAAACATTTATTACATACAAAGTACTAAATGATAAGATAGTCAAAGATGAATATGACCTTCCCACCTCACAAACCTTCCAATCAGGTGGAAGATACAGAGATGTTTACAAATGACCAGGACATAAACGATTTGTCCTTTGCTTTAGCAAAGGTATCAACTATGATACCTATGTGTTGAGTCTTATAGATAGCAGAAATTGACTGGTTCAAGGCTTCCTTTCTGAGGTGGACATACAATTGTACATTAAAGAAAAAGCGGGTAAAGAAGGAAGAGGAGGCTATTCAAGACTAAGGTAACAGTATGAACGAAAAGCACAGGAGAATAAGTACCCAATGCATCAGTAACAGTAAGTAATCTCATAGACATGAAGTGCAGGATGTAAAGACAATATTGAAATGTCAAAGGAATTAGAACCAGATAGTGGAGGAAATTAAATAATAAGCTTTTACTTTTTCAGTTTATAATTAACTGTCAAAAATGTTATAATTTGCTTCCTTTGATTATGGGGATTGGAATTCACAAGCTTTGTTCTCCCCTACTCCATCATCCAAAACCCTGCCTGACTCCTGGAAATATACAGGTTAGAAAATTTTTCTCATTTTATATAACTGCTTTTTAATGACAAAAAAAGACTTGGAAAAATCTATTTTCCAAGTAGTCACATTTGATAATATTTATATCTTCCCTGTTGGCTGTAAAGTTTAATTAACTTTCCCCTATATTTTCCTTTAGGACACAATTATTTGTGCCCAAATGACTGGTTGTTGAACCAAGGGAAATGTTACTGGTTTTCAACTTCTTTTAAAACGTGGAAAGAGAGTCAACGTGATTGTACAGAGCTACAGGCACATTTACTGGTGATTCAAAATGTGGATGAGCTGGTGAGAAATCAAAAACAGGATCTAACCGCACAAGGAAAAACGGCTAGGTGCAAGTTCACTGCCTAAGAAGCATGGGAGGTTTATTGTCCTTGCTTTTGAACATGTGTTAGCCATAATGCAGTTACTATTGTTCATGAAAACATGCTAATATATATGAAAAAATATATTTTATTAATGCCGGCACAGAGACTCACACTATAGAAGGCATCAAAATTTGTTTAAACAAATGAATGAATAAATACACTATTTCCTCTGCAGGAGTTCATACAGAACAGTTTAAAACCTGGACATTTTGGTTGGATTGGACTATATGTTACATTCCGAGGAAACCTATGGATGTGGATAGATGAACACTTTTTAGTTCCAGAATTGTGAGTAGTTATTTGTAAGAGAGGGGTGATAATGTTTATTTATAGAATTATTTTTATATTAAGCTTCCTCACTTTCTATTCTTTTTTTCCCTTCTTTCTCTGTTTTCCCTTATCTTTAATTTTTTTTCTCCTTTTTCCTTTCTAGCTCTCTCTTTTCTTTCTTTCCTTTCTCCCCCTCCCTTTTTTTTCTTTGCTTCCTCTCTTCTTTAACATTCACTAATTTTGAAAAATGGGATGGAAAGTATTCATTTTGTCACCTGGCATTTTAATTGTCCAAAATTCATAATAATTTTTAAATTTCGAATCTGATTTAAATCTCATTTGAAAATAATTTTATGCAAATACTTTTCATGTGGTAAAAGCAAAGACAAAATTCACCTATAAATAAAAGCTGGAATATGTAGAAAGATCTGGAGTTGAAATCAGAAAACATGATTTTAAAAATTTTGCCCTTCAGAAATTCAACTAAACTTGTTGATATCTGTTTCCTTCCCTCCCTCCCCCTCTCTCTCTTTCTCTCTCCCTTCTTTCCTTTCTTCCTTCCTTCCTTCCTTCCTTCCTTCCTTCCTTCCTTCCTTCCTTCCTTCCTTCCTTCCTTCCTTCCTTCCTTCCTTCCTTCCTTTCTCTCTTTCTCTCTCTCTCCCTTTCTCCCTTTCTCTCTTTCTCTCTTTCCTTTCTTTTCTTTTCTTTTCTTCAGCAGAGCCTTGCTCTGTGGCTCAGGCTGGAGTGCAGTGGCATGATCATGTCTCACTGCAGATTTGACCTTCCAGGCTCAAGCAAGTCTCCCACTTCAGCCTCAGACTAGCTAGGACTACAGGTGTGGTGCCGTCACACCTGGCTGATTTTTTGTATGCTTTGTAGAGACAGAGTTTTGTCATGTTGCCCAGGCTTGTCTCCGACTCCTGAGCTCAAACTATCACCCACCTCAGCTTCCCAAAGTGCTGAGATTACAGGTGTGAGCCACCACTCCCAGCCTGATACCTGCTTCTTTATCTGTATAAAAAGATTCATGATACTTTCTTCACATTGTTCTTATGTGAACAACATGAGGTATTGCATGTAAGAGTGCTTTAAAATTCTGAAGTTCACATTTGATATTTTCTTCTGTGCTTTCAGTTACTAGTCATACTACCAAAACACTTGAGATGTGGTTAAGTTTGGAGCAAAGACCATGGAGTGATAGTTCATTTCAGTTTAGATATTTATCTACACCTGGATACATCTATTCTACATTTATTATCATCCTTCATGAACATAAAACTAAAAGATGAAGTAGTGTCCGTTTCCTGGACCTGCTTTTAATGCAATCTTTGAAAAAAAAAAAAAGTAAGATTTCTTACTAATTTTTATTATAATTATTTTTTACTTTTTTGGAAACCAGCATTACTATAAAGGTAAAATATCCCTTTTAAAAGCTTTTATGTTATCATTTAAGGAAAATGACACACATGCAAGTGGTTATAACAGTGTTCAGTCTGTATTTTCTGAAATAATCATTAGTAACTAGAAAAAATAGTTTATGAAATAGCTCTCTTCAAAGGCATTCCATTTATACATTGTGCGTTGTCCTAACCTTATACTGTGGAAGTTATATGAGGAATTTAAGAGTCATTTAATAGTTTTTACTTTGACTTAAATAAAATCCTGGGCAACTGCCTCCCAACTCACATTGTTATAGCATACCTATCACTGTGTAATTTCTATTAAAAACTTTCATTTTGGCATCTACTTACCTTATAAAAAATTATTTATGCTGCTATGTGGAAAATTAATAGATGGGAAACAAAATTGAAATTATGGAGGTCAGTTTAAAGGCTATGGCTAGAGATAAGGGAGAGATAATGGTAGCTTGAGTCTAAATTGAGAAGCTGGGACAAGTGAATGGATAGAAGAGATAATCTGGAAATAGAATACTCAGGTCTTGCAGGTATATATAATGAGAGGTTTGAGAGGTAAGGAAGAAGCTGCGATGTCTTCTAGTCTAGCTTGAGCTTCCATGGTGTTGTTATTAAGATAGGAAAGAGGAGAAGAGGCTGCATTAGCAATGAAAATTCCATTCTAGAACCTCTGCAAAACTTTGGCTGCTGAAGACTTACCTATAAAAGTTTGGCTGGCTAAAATTTTAAGAGATACTACCATCTTTTTAAGATAGATGCTCAAAAATCTGTCCTTTATCTCTTAGGTTTTCGGTGATTGGACCAACTGATGACAGGAGCTGTGCCGTTATCACAGGGAAGTGGGTGTATTCTGAAGACTGTAGTTCCACATTTAAGGGAATTTGCCAGAGAGATGCGATCTTGACGCGCAATAGAACCAGTGTTGTGTAAATGTACAACAAAATGTAGAAATACTTTGCACGTTAAAGCAGAGCCAGATTTTAAAGACTTGGGTTCTTTAGGTAAAGTTTCTAACAGCAAGTTTCTGCTAACAGACATCATCTAAATAGGAGAAAAGTATTTTATCCTAAATTGATCACAAAGACAACTTCTGAACAGAACTTTTACTCCATACTTGGATTTCCGGTTTGTCTTTTCCATGGCATTGACAATAAAAGCTAAATAAAAAGTTAGTAATTCTTTTAATAGTTATTTAATAGTTTGATATTTTTTGCAATTAAAATAGCATAGAATAAAACAACTTTAAAGGAATGTTATTTAGCTATATGTACTATGTGGTAGATTGGAAGGAAAGAAGCAGTATATGTACAAATATAATATTTGAAGCATGGAATTTTGAATTTTTCATTTGTGTATCATAGCCTGAAGTGTTTGGTGGGGAGTGGGTAATGAGAAATTACCTAATGGGTATAATGTGCAATATTTAGGTGATGGATAAACTAAAAGTTCAGACTTCTCCACTCTGATTCATGTAACAAAATTATACTTGTACCGTTTAAATGTATACAAATAAAAAAAAATTAAAGTCATGTGGCCAAATATTCAAAACAAAAAGAATAAAAGCAAATCCATGCATGTAAATTAAGAATTGAAAGAAATGTGTATGGATGTTAACAGTGCCTATTCTTTTTCTTTAGTGAAATACACATTTATTTCTTTTTCTATCCAAATATAAAATTTTAATGTAATACTTCTAAATGAAAAAACTACAATAACTTGTTTTTTTTTTAATACACGTCTTTATTCTTTAAAGTTTTATTGAGGTCAAATTGATACACAAAATACTGCACATACTTAATGTATACTTTCTGGTGAGTTTGTATATACCTGAGATGCCATCACCACAGCTAAGGTACTAAACGTATCCATCACCTCCAATATGTCCTTATGTTCTTTTCTGTCTATCTGCTTTTATTTTTATAAGAACACAACACGAGATATAGTCTCTTAATTTTTTTTTTCCCCGAGATGGAGTCTCGCTCTGTTGCCCAGGCTGGAGTGCAGTGGCGCAATCTTGGCTCACTGCAACCTCCGCGTCCCAGGTTTAAGTGATACTTGTGCCTCAGCCTCCTGAGTAGCTGGGATTACAGGCATGCACCACCATGCCCAGCTAAATTTTGTATTTTTAGTAAAGACTGTATTTCACCATGTTGGCCAGGCTGGTCTCCAACTCCTGACCTCAAGTGATCCGCCCGCCTCAGCTTCCCAAAGTGCTGGGATTATAGGCATGAGCCACCATGTCCAGCCTCTCAATTATTTTAAAGTGCACATTACTAAATTGTTAATAGTAGGTACTATGTTGTAGAGGAAATCTCTAGAACTTATTCATCTTGCATAAATGAAACTTTCTGTGCTTCGAGCAGCAATTTCCCATTTCCCTTTCCATCTATCCCCTGGAAACTAGCATGCTATTCTCTGTTTCTCTGGGTTTTATTTTTAACAGAAAAACACAAAGCCTTATTTTTTCAGTATATTAAAAAATTAAATTTAATCTAATTCTGCCTCTTTTTCTGTGTATGTGATGCAGGATCTTTTGCTCCTTAGTTCAGTTAAAATCCAAGTTCTTGTCACACGACCAGGAAAAATTAGGCACGTGGACACGTTGAAAAGCGAGGAGAGCAGAATTTATCAAAAGAAAGCACTGAGTGTTAGAAAAATAATAATAATAAAAGCAGGGGGAAGCATCCTGCCAACAGTGCCACCTCACAGATTGAATACCACGTGATCACACACACAAGCTGAAGAGGCCAGGCTCCTCTTGCCTGCATAAGCTTTGAATTCTCAGGGGCTCTACCACATTCTCCCAGTGTGCAAGCAGGTCCCCAGTCCATTGTGGGCATGACCAGACAAGGCCTTGGGTAGGTTCCCTCATCTGCACAAAAGCATCTGATGTAAACACTTTTGGGGTGGATCAGAGATTCTCTGGGGATCCGCCCTTATCTGCCTACTGCATCTATCATATGTGTTTTCTATTCCTTGGATTTTAACTCCTTCTAAGCATTTGGGGGAAAATAGATCAGGCACATGACTATAGTTATGCCATTTCTTTCACTGGCATTTCCTCCAAGTTAAGTGTTCTCAATTTTCATTAAAAAGGAATCAAACTTACAGCTGGCAATAAAGTACTAAAATGCTGTAAGCATAAAACGACTATTTGAAGGAATATGCCATGTGGCTTGTTTTTAGTGTGATGCCATAGTTTATTCCCCTTTTATCAAACATATTTAATCTAACTACTTTAGTTTTCTAAATGAAATTCTATATAAAGTTTACTTTTCCCCTCATTTTGAAACCCGCTCAATTTCCTCATAGAATTGATATTGATGGCCGGGCGCGGTGGCTCAAGCCTGTAATCCCAGCACTTTGGGAGGCCGAGGCGGGCGGATCACAAGGTCAGGAGATCGAGACCACAGTGAAACCCCGTCTCTACTAAAAATACAAAAAAATTAGCCGGGCGCGGTGGCGGGCGCCTGTAGTCCCAGCTATTCAGGAGGCTGAGGCAGGAGAATGGCGGGAACCCGGGAGGCGGAGCTTGCAGTGAGCCGAGATCGCGCCACTGCACTCCAGCCTGGGCAACAGCGTGAGACTCCGTCTCAAAAAAAAAAAAAAAAAAAAAAAAAAGAATTGATATTGATGACTTTTTGGAATAAACAGAAATTGACCTTCCTGGTCCTCAAAAGTGAAACTCACACTTGTCTTACCTGAGATCCTTCCTCGGGAAACTGACCCTCAAGTGAGGAACAGAAAATCATCAGATCACCACATCCAATCATATGCCAGACCCCTCATCCATTGGTTTCTTACTTCTTCCTACTATTTTTTCCTGCCTTCCCTGGTATGTAAACCCCAATTTTAGTTTGTTAAGGAGACAGGTTTGAAACTTTACCTCCCATTCTCCTTGACTACAGCACCCAATTGCCTTCTTTCCTGGCAAAACTCATGTCAGTGATTGGCTTTCTGTGTGGTGAGCAGCAGCACCTAGACCAAACCCCTGGCATGTTGGTAAGAACTTATTTAAAAGATTTCATAATAAATGCAACAGCTACGTCCACTATTTATTTTGCAAAAATGATGACTCAGAAATTTTAAAGAAGCAAAAACCTTTTATAACCCTTTACAAATTTACACCATCCTCAGCAAAATTCCCTATGACCATCAATAGAAGGCTCTGTCTCTTTTATCTCAAGTCCCACCAAAAACCTTTGATAAACTTAGAGGTGGGACCCAAATATGAACTCACAACCTTTTTAGTAGATTCAGGAGCACCCAGTTCCTCTGTGTGTTTCCCTCCATCTGATATCACTTGCTCCTCAGAACTTTCTGTCTCAGGGTAAAGGGAGAAGGATTTAAAGTAAAAATCTTAGAAGAAACAGAAGTCAGTATAAAAACTGATCAACTCACATAAAGCTTCTTTTAATACCTGAAGCAGAAATTAACCTATTAGGAAGGGACTTAATGCTAGAACTAGGCATCATGTTCTAGAACTCTGGGCCAACATGTAGGCCACCAGCTTACATGTTGGCCCGGAGGGATTCCTCACCTCACTAAACCTATTTACCACTGTGGATGAAAGATACATCCATCCTGATGTCTGGTCAAGAGAAGAAAATCAAGGAAGACCTCAAGTCCTTCCAAAACACAAAAAGCTAAAAACGGCTGGGGAAGCAGTAAGAAGAAAACAATATCCCATTCCCCTAGAAGGCAGAATAGGCTTGAAGCCCATAATTTAAAATGTCATTCCAGATGGGCTTCTTGAACCCTGCATGTCCCCTTTTAACACCCAAATACTGCCTGTAAAGAAATTAGACAGGTCATACCAACTAGCACAAGACCTCGTAGCTATCAACCAGTTAGTCCAAACTACTTATCCTGTTGTCCCTAACCCTTACACCATCCTCAGCAAAATCCCCTGTGACCATCAATGGTTTACAGTCACAGACTTAAAAGCTGCCTTTTGGGCCTGTCCCTTGGCTGAGGACAGTTGGCATATATTTGCTTTCGAATGGGAAGATCCTTATTCTGGATAGAAACAACAGTAGTGATGGACAGTTTTGCCCCAAGGGTTCACAGATTCTCCTAACCTTTTTGACCAAATTTTAGAACAAGTTTCAGAATAAATTCATACCCCAAAACAAATATGTCTGCTTCAATATGTACACGATCTTCTCATATCTGGTGAAAATGCAGAGAAAGTAGCTGCCTTCTCTACACACCTTCTTAACCATTTACAAGGGGAAGGATTATGAGTTTCAAAAGGAAAACTCAAGTTTGTAGAGCTTGAAGTTACATAGTAAGGACACTTAATAAGTAAAGGCAAATGAAGGATGGGACCCGACCAAGTAGAAGGAATCAGATCCTTACCTTTGCCTCAAACTAAGCAGAAGCAGAAAATTTTTAAGATTAGTTGGATATTGCCGCTTATGGATTCACTCATATGCTCTAAAAACTAAACTTTTATACAGAAAATTTACCCAGTGGAAACCTGATCATATTCTGTGGACTCCTGAAGAAATTCATCAAATTGAAGTATTAAAACATATGCTTATAACTGCCCCTGTTCTAGCCTTACCATCCCTAGAAAAACCATTCCACCTTTTTGTTAACGTTAATAATGGGGTGGCTTTAGGGGTACTTACCCAGGAACACAGAAGCCACAGGGAAGGAAGACAAGGAGTTAAATGAAAAACAAGCACTTCAGAGGAAATACAGCCTGTTTGGCTACCTGATCTGCAAGGTTATTTTTCTGACTTTCAAAGGAAAAGCCTTTTTGGTGTCCTGGAACATGGAAAATCGCTATCTCTTTGGGTAACTGGAGAGTATTTAACACTTCGGTGATTAACTCTTTGCGGATGAGATCTTGGCCTTTGCTGTTAATAAGACCTTGTTCAGTCCAAATCTTCCCGAAGGTATAAGCTACCTCAAAGGCATACTTAGAATCGGTATAAATTGTCCCTTCCTGGTTTTGCAAGCATTTTAAAGCCTGGCTTAATGCAAACAGTTCACAAGTTTGGGCAGACCAATTATTAGCCAGTCTTCCTGACCCTATTTCTACTAAAGCTTCTCAATCTATTATTGAATATCCATTATGTCTTTTCCCCTCAATTACCTGGGAGGAGCCATCTATAAATAAATGCCACCCCGTTTTGAAAGGGGTGTTTCCTAAATCTGGTCTGACTTTTGTGTGGTAGTTAATTAAATCTAAATATATGTGATCTCTTTTTAGGTTTGGATACCCTGTTAAGAAACCTGCTGGGTTGAGTGAGTTATCAGTGGTTAGTGTTAAATCATTTCTTTCTAATAGAATAGCTTCGTATTTTAAGATGCTTGAGTCAGTGAGCTACCTCCCTGCCTTTTGGTTTAAGATAGTTGTAACTTGACCCAGTTGTAATTTTAGACCCAGTACATAGTTGTAATTTAGATAGTTGTAATTTTAGGCCGGGCGCGGTGGCTCAAGCCTGTAATCCCAGCACTTTGGGAGGCCGAGACGGGCGGATCACGAGGTCAGGAGATCGAGACCATCCTGGCGAACACGGTGAAACCCCGTCTCTACTAAAAAATACAAAAAACTAGCCGGGCGAGGCGGCGGGCGCCTGTAGTCCCAGCTACTCCGGAGGCTGAGGCAGGAGAATGGCATAAACCCGGGGGGCGGAGCTTGCAGTGAGCTGAGATCCGGCCACTGCACTCCAGCCCGGGCGACAGAGCCAGACTCCGTCTCAAAAAAAAAAAAAGATAGTTGTAATTTTAGACCCAGTACATGTGGGTCTGTACTGAACAAAGGAGAGTAAAGGTTTTTATTCCTAACACAGTCCCTGCTTCTGTGTCATTCCCTATTGGCTGGAGTCAGACCACACAACCCAAACTAGTCCCGATTGGCTAAACACTTAAACCTTCTATGTCAGGCAGATGTGTGATGGGGAGAAGGAGGGAAGGGAAGAGGGCTGCTTGTGGATGGGAGAAAGCTAACCTTTTTCTGAATAAGGAAAGGAATGTAGAATGAGGCTGAGACATGTCTAGGCATGTCAGGGCACAGCAATAGCAGGAGGACTGTTTGCAGGCTAGAAACAAGGAAGTACAAGAAGGTTGGGCCTCTGAACAAAGAACAAGGGCATTACACAATTAAACCTTTTGAAGAGGAATTTATAATCTCTGGCATTAATTAATGGTGTAGTTAGTTCCATATATTGCCAGACCTTACCAATTGTGAAGCCAGCAAGTCCAAGAATTCTCAAAACCCCAAAAGTAGTTTATAACCTTAAAACTTTTAGCAAATCTTAACTCCAACCTGCATAATTTAGCTCACCTATTTACTTCTTAGTGACACCTGCATTTTACTGGTAATTTTTAAGGCTGTTTTTATTTCACAAAGTTTAAAGTCATGTGCACTGAAAGTACCACAGCTTTTATCTTCCCCTTTAAAAATTACTTGATCCAAGCACTTATCTTTAGGACAAATTAATTAAAGCTCTTTTTACAGACATCACACACAGTATACACACAGATAGGCAGAAGGAAACCCAGTCCCTGGGTGAGTTCTTTTAAGAGACAGGGCTAGGAGAGCATGTAGATATCTAACCTGATAGGGCTCATCACCTAAGGCAGGGCTTCTAAATAAAGCCTTTGTAATGCAATGGGGAGCCCAGCAAGAAGACAGGAGGCAGATGAGAACAGAGGTAGCCTTTATTGAGCTCACGGGAGAGGTTCACCGGTCCCCTAGGAGGAGGGCCGGGGAAGTTATGCTGGGGGCGGGTATGGGGGCCTTTTATAGGGCGAGGTAGGCGGGGTTTGTAGGTTTCCGTTTTCCTGGGTTAGGTTTGGATTTCTGAGGAATGACGTGTCCAGGAGTTTGCGCAGAGCGGGGGGTGTTTGGGGGGCATGGGTTTTTTTCATGCGCTGAGAGTCTTAGCAGGAAGTGAAGGGTGGGAAATCCTAACAAAGGGCCTGCCATGCCCGGCGATACCGCCGTGTTGGGTCTAGATTCCTGCCTAACAGCCTTGTCATGCAAGGCTGGCCATGCCCCCAGTATGTAAAGCAAGAAGGAGGCCTGCAGCACAAACCATACAGACATGCAAAGCACACCAGATTGGCTATAGTCCACGACTAGCCCCACAACTCCTTTTTCACAACAGAAACTTTAGAGAGTACAGTTATAGTTGGGGGGCCTGACCTTGTAAAAGTGTCCTCTAAAAGGAAAAAAAAAAAAATTTAAAGGTTAACTGCTGATGGGGTAGAGAAGGGGATAAAACAAAATCGGTTTAAAATGCCTGGGGAAAAACCTCTTATTCTTATGAAAGTGGATGTTTCACTAGGTGAAAAGCTTAATTTTCATCCAATAAAGCTGAAGCCCTTGCGTGGGAAAGGGGAAGGCCACGGTGGCTTGTGGCTAGGAGCCAGCCAGCTGGCTGTGCGGGACCCTTAGGCCGTGAGTCCCACCCCTGCATGGAGGGGAGGCAGAGTGAGGAGACCCCACTTGCCTGTCCCTCTTAAAATAGAAAGAAAAGGCCCTTTCCCCTGACCCTTAGAGTGACAGGGTTTGGAGGCATGTTTTCCCCACCCTTAGAAGTTGGAGGATGAAAATCCTTAGGAGCAACCATGAGAGGTTTTGAGTCCCCATTTTATTCACCTCTTCTTGAGCCCCCACATTGTGTGCCAAAATTGTTGCAGGACTCTTCGTTAGTTCAGCTAAAGACCGTGTTCTTATCCCACCCATGTCCATAAAAATTTAGGCTCACAGATGGTTTAGAGGATGAGTTTTATTGGGTGAAATCAGGGTTTTATTGGGTGAAAAGCAAAAAAAAAAAAAAAAAAAAAAAAAGGGGAAAACAAGATCCTCCACAAAGTCAGAGTCCTCTGCTAGAGCACTTCCTGTCGACCATTCAAATCTCAGGTTCCACACAGGAAGAGGAAGGTCCAGGCTCCTCTTTGATGCAAAAGTTGTGAACTTCCCAAGGCTCCACCTCAGTGGGCAGACTGGTGGGAGTTTCTCCAGGGAACTACTTCCCACCTGCCTGTCTCATTTTCACACTGTAATCAAGATACTTTTTTTTTTTTTTTGTCTAGCTTTTCTTACTATCTATTCATCTATACTCACATTTGTACTTGTTCTGAAAGATCACAGTTACCCAGGCAGGTAATTAAATCTGCACTAATGCAACAAGGCAGCTTTGATACAACCTTTTGAATGCCCTACAGAATTTCAATTTTATGAAGCATCCAACGATGTGCTCCAAATTCATTTTCTTTCCTTTTTCTTACTTGAGAGATTGCATTTTTTTCACTAATCTATTATTTGTTCACTTTGATATTTATTACCCTAGTCTATATAGTATGTTATAATTTTTATGTATAACTCTTATAATTTATCAGTGTTTATTGTTTGTAGATGCTATGTTCTGAGTATTTGGGTCCTCCTAAAACTCATAAGTTGAAAGCTAATCACCAATGTGAAGGTATTACGGGATGGAGCCATTCATCAGGAGGTGATTAGTTCATGAGGATGGAGCCATAGTGTATGGGATTGTGCCCTTATAAAAGGCTCCAGAGAACTGCCTCGTCTCTTCAACCATGGGAGCGCACAGCAAGAAGCTTCCATCTATAAACTGGAAAATGGGCCCTCACCAGACACTAAATCCATTGATGCCTGAACTTCCAGCCTCCAGAACTGTTGAAACTGGCTTAATTGCCCCATGTAAGATGTTTTTGATAAATATAGAAATTACCCCTCCCAGTCTTAAAGGTTGAAACTATATTTATCTTATCTTAAAGGTTGAGTTCCTTCCTCAGGAAATTGACCCTCAGGCTTACCATATAGTATCAAGGAATTGAAACTTCTCTTCCTTACCTCTTCTTAATTCCTGTTTTCCTAAGCAACCTCTTACTTCCTATGGCCAATTCCTCTTCTTTACTCCTCCCTAATTCCTGTTTTCCTGCATGTAGTTATTCTTTCCCCAGTATATAAATCCCCAATTTTAGTCATCTGGGAATCCAGATTTGAGACTGATCTGTTCTCCTCAGCTGGAGAACCCTAATTAAGCTTTCTTCCCTGCCAATACTTGTCTCACAGAAGCCAAAGTGATTGGCTTTCTGTGTAGCAAGCTCTGGGACCTAGAACAGACCTCTGTCATTTCGGTAACACTGTAAGAAATAAATTTCTCTTGTTTATAAGTCACCCAGTCTAAGGCATTTTGTTATAGCAGGCTAAACGGTCTAGGACAATAAAATCAGTGTTCTTTTTGAGGCGGGTATTTCCTTGTCCTAAAGACACTGTTGAAGTAAATGTTCATTTGTATGCGATTCTCTTGCAACATTTCTTTACGTCAAAGTCACGGTAGTTAGTATTTTTTAATATTTACATGTATAGAACACATACTTCTTTTAACTTCTTTTTTTTTTATTATACTTTAAGTTCTAGGGTACATGTGCACAACGTGCAGGTTTGCTACATATATATATACATGTGCCATGTTGGTGTGCTGCACCCATTAACTCATCATTTACATTAGGTATATCTCCTAATGCTATCCCTCCCTACTACCCCCTCCCCACAATAGGACCCGGTGTGTGATGCTCTCCTTCCTGTGTCCAAGTGATCTCATTGTTCAATTCCCGCCTATGAGTGAGAACATGCGGTATTTGGTTTTCTGTTCTTGCGATAGTTTGCTGAGAATGATGGTTTCTAGCTGCATCCATTCCCTACAAAGGACATGAACTCATCCTTTTTTATGGCTGCATAGTATTCCATGGTGTATATGTGCCACATTTTCTTAATCCAGTCTGTCACTGATGGACATTTGGGTTGATTCCAAGTCTTTGCTGTTGTGAATAGTGCCGCAATAAACATACATGTGCATGTGTCTTTATAGCAGCATGATTTATAATCCTTTGGGTATATCCCCAGTAATGGAATGGCTGGGTCAAATGGTATTTCTAGTTCTAGATCCTTGAGGAATCGCCACACTGTTTTCCACAATGGTTGAACTGGTTTACAGTCCCACCAACAGTGTAAAAGTGTTCCTAAGCTGTACTTCTTGGCTGGCCTATCAATATAGATCCCTTTAATTTGACTTATTAAAACCATCATTGTAGCCACAGGTCACCTAATTGTTTATAGTTATTTTATTTGCTCTGAATTCTTAGTAGAATCAGGATTTTTCTGATTTTTGCACATATTGGAGCAGATATGTATCTTGAATTTATAAAGTTCTGTCTATAATCCTTCATGTATTCAGTCACGTTTGGTTCTTTTGTTTATTACTCACAAGGTTCTGTATTCTATAATAGAGTGAGTGAGAAAACCACTTTTGCATAGTTAGCTCTTCTTTCAATCTTGAAGTGTGATAGTCATTTTCAAGTTTTTTCTGCTCTATGAAGAATATTGAGGTTTGCTGCAAATCCACTTGATATCAATAAATCCTCTGGAACTATGGACTCCATCAGCACTCAAGAAAGCAAAGGATCCGTTCCCTATAATTTCAAACCTGAAAAAGAACACTCTAAATCAGTCTGGGAACCACTTACAGTTGTAATCAAAAATACAATTAAGAATAAAGTGATTTTAAATATATTATACCAAATACTGAGCTCCCAGAAAATATACCCACCCATCACCATATGCTACATTAAAATATCTGGCATATTAAGGGAAATAAGACTGGACATAAGTGTTTGTTGGAGTTAAAATCTGTAACCCTACTTAGAACAACGTGTAGATAGGTAGATAGACACATATAGATACACAAAGACAGGGGTAAGACCCTTCTTTCCTTCTATTCTTCCTTCCTTGCTTGCTTCTGTTCTTCCTTCCTTTCTTCCTTTCTTCTTTCTATCTATATGCAAAGAAAGAGAGAGTTGCCAAATTCAAAGATTCCTGAAATTTAAGATATCAGTTTTCTGGCATAATTTTAGTAAATGTACTTTTTCAAAGAGTAAAAATAAGATTTATATTTGCTTGGTACTTTTGAAACATACTGCAATAGAAACCTAAGAGACTGCTGACAATATTGTTTTTTACATTTCATCCTCATGGATAGAAAGAATCAATATTGTGAAAATGGACATATTGCCCAAAGTAATTTATAGATTCAATGCAATTCCCATCAAACTACCTTTGACATTCTCCACAGAATTAGAAAAAAACTACTTTAACTTTCATACGAAACCAAAAAAGAGCCTGTATAGCCAAGACAATCCTCAACAAAAAGAACAAAGCTGGAGGCATCATGCTACCTGACTTCAAACCATGCTACAAGGCTACAGTAACCAAAACAACATGGTACTGGTGCCAAAACAGACATATAGACCAATGGAACAGAACAGAGACCTCAGAAATAATGCCACACATCTACAGCCATCTGTAATTTGACAAACCTGACAAAAACAAGCAATGGGGAAAGGATTCCCTATTTAATAAAGGGTGCTGGGAAAACTGGCTATCCATACACAGAAAACTAAAACTGGACCCCTTCCTTACACCTTATACAAAAATTAACTCAAGATGGATTAAAGACTTAAATGTAAAACCCAAAACCATAAAACCCCTAGGAAAAAACCTAGGCAACATCATTCAGGACATATGCATGGGCAAAGACTTCATGATGAAAATGTCAAAAGCAACAAAAGCCAAAATTGACAAATGGGACCTAATTAAACTAAAGAGCTTCTGCACAGCAAAAGAAACTATCATCAGAGTAAGCAGGCAACTAACAGAATGAGATAAAATTTTTGCAATCTACCCATCTGACAAAAGTCTAATATCCAGAATCTACACGGAACTTAAATAAATTTATAAGAAAAAATAAACATCAAAAAGTAGGCAAAGGATATGAACAGACCGTTCCCAAAATAAGACATTTATGCAGCCAACAAACATGAAATAAAAAGCTCAACATCACTGACCATTAGAGAAATGTAAATCAAAACCACAATGAGATACCATCTCATGCCAGTCAGAATGGCAATTATTACACACTCAAAAAACTATAGATGCTGGTGAGGCTGTGGAGAGATAGGAATGCTTACACACTGCTGGTGGGAATGTAAATTAGTTCAACCATTGTAGAAGACAGTGTGGTGATTCCTCAAGGATCTAGAACCAGAAATACCATTTAACCCAGCAATCCCATTACTGGATATATACTCAAAGGAATATAAATCATTCTATTATAAAGACATATGCACACATATGTTGATTGCAGCACTATTTACAATAGCAAAAACATGGAATCAACCCAAATGGAAATCAAAGATAGACTGGTTAAAAAAAATGTGGTACATATACACCATGGAATACTATTCAGCCATAAAAAAAGAATGAGTTCATGTCCTTTGCAGGGACATGGATGAATCTGGAAACCATCATCCTCAGCAAACTAACACAGGAACAGGAAACCAAACACTGAATATTTTCACTCATAAATGGGAGTTGAACAGCGAGAACACATGGACACAGAAAGGGGAACAACACACACTGGGGGCAGAAGGGGGTGGGGGAAAGGGGAGGAAGAGCATTAGGACAAGTAGCTAATGCATGTGGGGCTTCAAACCTAGGTGATGGATTGATAGGTGCAACAATCCACCATGGCACACACGTACCTATGTAACAAACCTACACATTCTGCACTTGTATTCCAGAACTTACAGTAAAATAAAAAATATACATTTTTTTATTAATTTTCTTTGTTGATAACCAAATCTTTTCTTATTTATAAGTATAATTTGTCCTGTCTTGCATATTTCAATATTTGTTTTATTGGTTGCTTTTTTTAAATTTAGCACTTTACTAAAATAATAAGGCAGAGATATATATGTATCCAAGAAACAGTTACATAAATAAAAATTTTAACTAAATAAAAAATAAACAAAAATTTAAAAAATAAATATAATATTGCTTATGATGAACATTTGGAAAGCTAAAGACAACTACACAATCCTCAACCATTTTAATCCAAGAAATACTTTCAACAATTTTGCCGGGCGCGGTGGCTCACGCTTGTAATCCCAGCACTTTGGGAGGCCGAGGCAGGTGGATCACCTGAGGTCGGGAGTTCAAGACCAGCCTGACCAACATGGAGAAACCCCGTCTCTACTAAAAATACAAAATTAGCCGGGGTGGTGGCACATGCCTGTAATCCCAGCTACTCGGGAGGCTGAGGCAGGAGAATCGCTTGAACCCGGGAGGCAGAGGTTGCGGTGAGCCGAGATCGCGCCATTGCACTTCAGCCTGGGCAAAAAGAGCGAAACTCTGTCTCAAAAAACAAAACAAAGAGCGAAACTCTGTCTCAAAAAACAAAACAAAACAAAACAAAAAAAACAATTTTAACCTACCCAGGAAATGCTAACAGAAATAAAAATAAATAAAATAAGCAACAAATAAATAAAAATAAATAGTATTCATTGTGGTGGGCATTTGAACTGTTAAAGACAACTATAAAGTCTTTAACCCTTTAAAGACAAAGAAATCTTATAGAAACTTTAGTTGGAAAGAAGTACAAGTAATACATGAGTTTTGACTTAAAATTTGCAGAATGATTAAATTTGAATTAGCAAAAGAGCACTAATTGTCAAGCAAGAGCTTGACAATAAAGATAAAATAACAAATAAAAATAAAAATGGAAAATTTCACTGTGTGTTATTTAACAAGGTGAGAAGAAAATGGGTTGCTCTAGGGTGTGCTTCAATGTGAACGGGCCTATGTCATAGATTGGAGACTGAAAAGTTAATTACACATAGAAAATAGATTTGTTTATAATAATACAACTCAAAATGCTTTAAATTTTTTCATAAGACACACCAGAATTAGAACATTCCTAATACATTGGAAACTCACCAATCATTGAATGTGGTGCCATTTGTCCATTTCCAAGAATCTCCTTGTTTCCTGCTTAGTCCAATCCAGTGCATGTCAGTTCCTGCACACCTCTTCAAAAATTCCTTTCACAAAGCAAAGGGAATCAGCGATGACTTAATATGTTACAGCACATTGCTGAACATGCTTCCCACCCCAATTATTCTATCTTTTAGGATTCACATTCTAATTTGTCTTCCCTGATGCTTCTGTAACAACAAACGGCACAGATGTTGATATTTGGGTTAGTTTTATCAGAATGATTTTCATTTTGCTTTTTTGCATCTTAAGTATCTCCAAATAGTTGGGCTACAATCAAGTCATTGACACTCCGAGCTACACTCTGATTATCTTTAAAGGTAACCCCCATGTCTCAAGTGAGAAATTAAGGAAAAACCATATTTAACTTTATTTCCTTCAAGTTCAAATTCCTAAACCATTCATATGTTCTAGTCACAGAGTGAATGACATAGGCTATAAATTAATTTGATGTTAAATTTGCCTAGATGACCATATAGGACCTAAGCAGGTTCTATGAGATCTCATACAGCATCATCTTCAAGGATGATAGAGAACTAATGCTTATGTATAATGCACAGGCACTTTTCCTAAAATCATAAAAAAGGGATGCAGGGGGAGTAGTTTAATGGAAAGTATAAATACTATGAGAATAGGGAAATCCAGTGATAAAATACTTTGATTAGATACTACAGTATGAATGCCACTGATATTGTATTTTTTAAATATAATAAGAGATAAAACTAACTTCTATATGAATATAATTTACTGCAATGAAATCTATTAAGTGATGGGTTTAGTCACTCCTCTGTTGGATTTTTGCTGTTAAGTGACAAACCTTTTCATTAGCTTTTTGTTCTTTTAACTTTTATTTTAGGTTCTGGGGTATATGTGAAGGTTTGTTACATAGGTAGACTTGTGTCATAAAGGTTTGTTTTACAGATTATTTCATCACTCAAGTATTAAGCCCATTAACCAATAGTTATATCTGTCATATCTGCCATCACATAGTTCTGGGTTATTTATAGCAGTGTGCTAATTGAGATCAATAGGAGAGAACTGGAAAGTTTTTTATGTACATCATTTACATAGGCACTGAACAAACTTCTGTCTTAAACGAACAATTAACTAATTACAAGCAAGTCTTACCCAATCCAAATAGAAACTGTCAGTACTAACTTTAGATCAAAAATAAAAGTAGACAGACTGATTAGTTTAGAAAAGATATTTAAAAATTAACTCATCCATAACAAAAGAATCATAAATCAATCATGTAAACACCACTGCAACCACTGTAGTTCTGCTTTTAGCTCTTCGAGGAATTGCCACACTGCTTTCCACAATGGCAGAACTTATTTTCACTCACATCAAGAGTGTATAAGTGTTCTTTTTCTGTAACCTCGCCAGCATCTATAGTTTGGGACTGTTTAATAATATCCATTCTGACTGGTGTGAGATGATATCTCGTTGTGGTTTTGATTTGCATTTCTCTAACCATCAGTGATGTTGAGCTTTTTTTCATGTTTGTTAGTGGCATGTATGTCTTCTTTTAAAAAGTGTCTGTTTATGTCCTTTGACCACTTTTAATAGGGTTGTTTTCCTCTTGTAAATTTAAGTTCCTTATAGATGTTGATATTAGACTTTCAGCAGATGCCGAGCTTGCAAAAGTTTTCTCCCATTCTGTAGTTTGGCTATTTACTGTGCTAATAGTTTCTTTTGCTGTGCAGAAACTCTTAAGTTTAATTAGATACCATTTGTCAATTTTTGCATTGTTTTTTAATCATTGCTTTTGTTGTCTTTATCATGAAATTTGCCTGTTTCAATGTCCAGGATGGTATGGCCTAGGTTTTCTTCTAAACTTTTTATAGTTTGGGGTTTTGCATTTAGGTCTTTTATCCATCCTGAGTTGATTTTTGTGTATGGTATAAGGAAGGAGTCTTACTTCAATCTTTCACATATAGCTAGCCAGTTATTCCAGCACAATTGATTAAATACGGAGTTCTTTTTCTATTGCTTCTTTTTGTCAGCTTTGTCAAAGATCAGATGGTCATAGCTGTGTGGCCTTATTTCTGGGCGCTCTATTCTGTTCCATTGGTCTATGTGCCTGTTTTTGTACCTGTACCATGCTGTTTTCGTTACTGTAGCCCTGCAGTGTAGTTTGCAATCAGGTAATGTGATGCTTCTAGCTTTATTCTTTTTGCTTAGCCTTGGCTATTTGGGCTCTTTAATGATTCCATATGAATTTTAAAATAATTTTTTCTTTCTAGTTATGTGAAGAATGTCATTGGTAGTTTGATAGGAATAGCATTGGATTTCTGTCATTCCAGCCAGTTCAGCCTGGTTAAGAACTCTTGTTGGAGAACTGGTACAGTTGTTTGGAGAACATATGACACTCTGGCTATTTCAGTTACTATTAATTCTCTCTCATCACTGCATGTGGGTGTTACTTTACCTGCAGTGTATATTTAGTACAGTCAATAGACCTCTTTTCTGTATGTTTTCACAGGGCTGAAACTTTGGGCAGGGTCTTTATTTAAAGGTGACTTGTCTTTGGTTTTAGAGGGATTGTATTAGTCAGACATTTTTGGTGTTGAAGCTTTGAGGTGTGATCCAGGAGGTGGCGCTTGGACATATTTGTCAGTTGGGAGACTCTTGGATTGTGTGGCTCCCTTATGTTTCCTCACAGTTGCAGCTCTGTTCTCTCTCAATGTCCTGAAAATGTGGGTTTCTCTCCCTCTTGGGTGCTGGCTGTAGATTGCAGCTTGGCACTCTTAGGCTGCCCACTGCAGCTATTGGGTTATCAAAGTGTTTGTTTCTTCCCCAACTTGGAGGCAGCAATGGAAGAGACCTTAGTAGTGGTTAAGGCCAATGGTCTTTGGCTTTTCTCCTGGGAGCTTCACTCCAGAGAGATGCAACTAAGCAATCATTCAGTGCAATCAGCCCAGGATGGAGGGTCTGTGCTGTGGGCCCATGCTGGGGGTTCCATGTCTGGTGATGAACAAGGTGGGCGGGCAGAGCCTGT
Organism: Macaca nemestrina; assembly: GCF_043159975.1. Classification (NCBI taxonomy): domain Eukaryota; kingdom Metazoa; phylum Chordata; class Mammalia; order Primates; family Cercopithecidae; genus Macaca; species Macaca nemestrina. The sequence goes on from NC_092134.1 coordinate 133,467,880, forward strand.
GGAGATGGACTGGCCTCTTCTCCTGCAACTTGTTGGAGATGTGGATGAGAGACTTAGAGTCTTGGCTCCTTCATTAGTCTGAGGGCAGCAAGGGCAGTTCCAGTGCAGAGGCAGTGGCAGAGAGGTATTCAGTTGCCTCTGGAGGCTCTGTCTAGGACATTCCAGAGCTGCTACTGACTCAATAGCTCTTGCAAGGGGGGGCTGGAGGCCCAGGCCTGGAGGACCCTCCTGGTGAGGAGACAAGGAGATGGGCACCCATGTAACGGTCTGGCCACTTTATCACAGGCCTGCTGTGGTATGCTGGTGGCCATCTGCAGTCCCTATTCACCTCAGATTTTCTGATCCCTGTAGATACCAACAGTGAAGCCTGCAAAACAGCAAAGAAGGTGGCCTGCCCCTCCCTCTGTGAGCTCTGTGTCAGGGAGGCACACACCTATTACTGGCCCAAACACACTTGTAGGAGGCGGCTAAAGACCCTGGTTGGAGATCCTGTAAAGCAAGGAGGAATGGGATTTGTTACCCACTTACAAGAGCAATCTGGCCACTTTTTTGTAGAGCAGCTGTGCTGTATTGGGGTGCCACTTCCGCCCCTGGTCAACGTGGATTCTCCAAACCCTGAAGGCTGGATGGCTAAGTCACCTAAACAGCAAAGATAGTGGCCTCCATCTCCCTCTAGGAGCTGTTTCAGGGAGGTGCAATGCTGTTATTGATGGCTGGCTAGAACTCCAAGCTAGCGGGTCCTATCCTGTGAGTTGCCATGGAAGAGGGTCCTACAGAATGTCACTGCTGAGCCCCCTGGATTCAGCTCCTTTACTAGGGATGTGTCAGGGGGTCTGACCTCCCTCTTGGCTGGAGTTGCAACTACTTTTGCTGGGAAGCCTGGAAAGCCTGGCTATCTAAGGCTCCCGGGTCTCTGCATGTGCCTGAGCAGCTGCTCTCCTGAGGCTCCGCTTAGCTCTGTGTGTCAGACTGAAGGCCCTGGTGGAGCTGGTTCACAAGGGGATCTCCCGACCTGAGGGTTGCAAAGATCCATGGGAGCAGCATGGGTTCCAGGGGTTGCACATTCACTCACCACTTCCCTGGGCAAGGGGAGGTTCCCCTGGCTCCATGTCACTCCCAGGTTGGCCATTCACCTGCTTTGCTTTTCTCCATTGTCCATGGATTGAGTTGTTTCCTTGATTAGTTCCATTGCGTGTACCCTGGATGTTTCAGTTCAAAGTGCTGTATTTTCTCACATCTTCAGTTCCTCTCTGTGAGAGCCTTGCACACCAGCTACTTCTAGTTGGTCATCTTGGCCACTCCCCAATCCCCAGCTATTCTTTAAAAACTAATCTGTTTTCCTACTTTGTGTCCCAAGAGTCCACATGTCTCATTCTTTGCCCTCTTTACTTCCATTAATTCACTTGCTTCTTCAAAGGGCACATATTTCCTTCATATCTTTGTCCCTAAATTCCAAGAGCTGTATTTTTTTATTTTAATTTTTTCTGTCTATGCTTGGTAGAATGCAAATTGGAAAGGGTTAAAAAATAATCGACTTAATAATCTAAGAACATTTAATGAAGACATTTAGACACATAAATAGTATGCATTGTGGTAAAGGACATGGCATTACTAGTCATCTTGCCTGGGTTCAAATCCCAGTTCAAAAACTTATGGCTGTATCATTGACTGGGTTATATAACATTTCTGTGACTGACTTTCCTCATCTTTAAAGCAGGAAGAGTTATATAACTCCTTCATGGGTGTTGGTAGATTACATGAGTTTTTATAGTTTCAGTGCTTAGAACACTGTTTAGCACATATTGTCATATACAGTTGACTCAATGTGGCAGTTAGGGGCACTGACTCCCTGTGTCATCAAAAGACTGTATATAACTTGACTCCTCAAAAGTTAACCATGCTGGGCAACAGTAGCTCATGCTAATTCTAGCACTTTGGGAAGCTGAGGCAGTATGATTGCATGATCCCAGTTTGAGACCAGCCTGGGCAACATAGTGAGACCTCATCTCTACAAAAAATAAACAAAATTAGCCAGGCAAGGTGGTGTACACCTGTAGTCCTAGCTACTCAGGAGGCTGAGGTGGGAGAATTGCTTGAGCCAAGGAGTTCAAGACTGCAGTGAGCTGAGATTGCACCACTGCACTACAGCCTAGACGACAGAATGAGAACCCTGTCTTAAAAACAAACAAACAAAAAACAAAAACAGAAAACTTAGCCACTAGTAGCCTACTGTTGACTGGAAGTCTTACCGATAACATAAAAGTAAATTGACACATATTTTTATGTTATTTGAATTATATGCTGTATTCTTACCATAAAGGAATCTAGAGAAAAGAAGATGTTATTAAGAAAATCGGGCCAGGCACGGTGGCTCACGCCTGTAATCCCAGCATTTTGGGAGGCCGAGGCAGGCAGATCGCAAGGTCAGGAGATCGAGACCATTCTGGCTAACATGGTGAAACCCCATCTCTACTAAAAATACAAAAAATTAGCCGGGCGTGGTGGCGGACGCCTGTAGTCCCAGCTACTCGGGAGGCGGAGGCAGGAAAATGGCATGAACCTGGGAGGCGGAGCTTGCAGTGAGGCGAGATCGCACCACTGTACTCCAGTCTGGGTGACAGAGCGAGACCCCATCTCAAAAAAAAAAAAAAAAAAAAAAGAAATTCGTAAGAAAGAGAAAATATATTTACTATTCATTAAGTGAAGGTGAGACATCATAAACATCTTCATCCTCGTTTTCATATTGAGTAGGCTGAGGAGGGGGAGGAAGAGGAGTGGTTGCTCTTGCTGTCCTCTCAAGGGTGGCAGAGGGAAGAAAATCCATGCATAAGTGAGCCCACACCGTTCAAACCTATGTTGTTCAGGGATCAATAGTATTATAGTATTAGCTATTATTGTTTTTATCATGTTTTTATACAAACAATCTCCGAAATTACTGAAGACTTTTCTCTTTTCTTACCATATCTTTTTGTGTATCAATCTGAGCAAGTTCTGATTTCTGCAAACTGCAAAATATTTTACTGGCTGTCCAATTTCTGGTATCATCAGAAAAATAGAAACACTTTTCTCTCACTGCAAGCCAGTCGCCTAAACATGCCACACGTTTATCACATTTTGGCCATTTGACTGAAAAAAAGAAAGAAATGATCAGATAAAGCACAAGTTAAAAACTGTTTCTACTCATTCTGTGTATTAATTTTACTTTTTGCTCCCGTGGTTTGGGGCCTGTAAGTTAGCTTCACCCCTAGACTAAGGATGAATTAATTTCCCCTGTCTGTAAGCAAGATCATTTAGTGATCAAGCAATACATATTTTATCTATTTTCCTGGTTTCTATTTTGAGAAATGGAACCATTAGCTTCTCATAATCTGTACTGACATCCTGGCAAAAACAATGCACACAATTTAGCTATAAGTTATGCAATCAAGGTAGATTGGAGATCTGCATGTAATTTATGCTTCAAAGGTTAGGATAAGAAATGGAGGCTTTCCTTTACCTATGAAAATACCCAAGCTAGGAAAGTGAAATTTGCCATAAAGGACAGCACATAGGTGAAACATAAGAATTAGTGAAACATTTGTTTCATTTCATTAACATCCAGTGCTGAAGAATATGGAATAATAATGAAAAGCACATTGTTTGGAGATTTACTGTCTCATGGTTTTATTTAGGTGCTAAGTATTTAGAATAAGACAAGTCCATGCATTCCACATGTTTGAATAAATTCATGTGAGTAGTAAAGAGTCAAGTAACTTCTCAAATGTAGGGCAGACTCCAAAGGCTGCACTCCCTACTTCATCATGAGTTATTATTATTGCTTATTGTAGTGCTCAGAAGTGGATACACGCTATTACACAGCATATACAATATAACGTGTTTCAACTCTATCTCTCTCTGCTCTTTTTTTTAATTTAAACTTTAAGTTCTGGGATAAATATGAATAATGTGCAGGTTTGTTACATAGGTATACATGTGCCATGGTGGTTTGCTGCACCTATCAACCCGTCATCTAGGTTTTAAGCCCCACATGCATTAGATATTTGTCCTAATGATCTAGCTCCCCTTGCCCCCTACCCCTGACAGGCCCCGGTGTGTGATGCTCCCCTCCCTGTGTCCATGAATTCTCACTGTTCAACTCCCACTTATGAGTGAGAACATGCGGTGTTTGGTTTTCTGTTCCTGTGTTAGTTTGCTGAAGATGATGGCTTCCAGCTTCATCCATGTCCCTGCGAAGGACATGAACTCATTCTCTTTTATGGCTGCATAGCGTTCCATGGTGTATATGTGCCACCTTTTCTTTATCCAGTCTATCATTGATGCACATTTGACTTGGTTCCATGTCTTTGCTATTGTAAATACTGCTGAAGTAAACATATGTGTGTGTGTGTGTCTTTGTAGCAGAATGATTTATAATCCTTTGGATATATACCCAGTAATGGGATTGCTGGGTCAAATGGTATTTCTGGTTCTATAACCTTGAGGAATCACCACACTGTCTTCCACGATGGTTGAACTAATTTACAGTCCCAACAGTGTAAGTGTTCTTATTTCTCCACTGTCTTGCCAACATCTGTTGTTTCCTGACTTGTTAATAATCACCATTCTGACTGGTCTGAGATGGTATCTCATGTGGTTTTGATTTCATTTCTCTACTGACCAGTGATGATGAGCTTTTTTTCATATGTTTACTGGACACATAAATGTCTTATTTTGTCTTTCTGCTCTTTTTAATCAGTGAATAAATGATATAAAAACTTCTTGTAGAAACTCTTGTCTATATTTAACTTCCACATGTTTAGACAGCAATAACATTAACCTTTAAGAATACACTGAGAGAAAAGACTATAAACAAGAAAACTATAAGTATTCTTGAGAATGATCGAAACCAGACCCATCTACATCAAACAAAACCAACCACACCAAACCAAACCAAAACAAAACAAACAGTGCTACCTAGCCAAATTTAAGTGCTAAATTAAGCATAGCATGCACATGGAAAATTAAGTGCTGGAGACTATTTGGCCATGGCTCAGGAATTAAATTCTACCTTTGGATCCTTTTTACAAAATAAACCCATAGTAGCTAGAGGAATTGTAACAACTTCATCTTTACACATATTGCAACTTTAATGAGACAGTCTGGCAACAGGGCACATATGATATTATTTCATTGTTTTTCATGAAACAATATGACAGTAAAGGATTTCAGAACTGAAATATGTCAGTCTGGCATATAAACTCTTTGGAGTTAAAGGCGCTTTTAAAACAGCAGATGCAAGACAAAACACTCTGAGTTTTCTTCTTTTTCTTATAAGCAGGAGATAAAATACCTACGTGGAAGATGTCCTCTCTATACCAGAGGGAAAGTAACATTCTTATAATCAAGGATAGGTAATTGAGGTCAAAGGAAATGTGTACAGATAACATTTGTTAGTTTAGCATTTATCTTTTTGGTCACTTTTCCACCCAATTATTTACCCTAGATCAAGTCCCTTTACCTTGCCACATTTTCATAATTTATTACCCTTTGTTTAATTCAGTATATAAGTGTTCAACTCTAACTGCATCTTTAGGCTTTTATAAGGAAGATATATATGTCTCATCAAACTTATATTTAGTAAACACATGTGCTTTGCTCTAGTTGATGTGTCTTGTGCCAATTTCATTCTCAGGCCCAGTAGAAAAACCCTCAGAGGGTAGAGGTAAAATTCTGCCTCCCAAGTAATAGAAATAAATAAATGTTTTATAGAATAACTCTAAGTGACATAACTTACTCTTGATTAAAAAGAAATTAAAGGAATGCTACAATTATGGAGGTAGAGCTGCATGGTTTTTAACATTTTTCAAGCATTAAAGTTACACAGACAAGCTTTTCTATCCCAGGTCTGGAATGAATTATTTGTGAGAGGCAACTTAATCATTCTGTCAGGCTCCAAAAGGCCCTGGTGTGGATGTTCGCCTCCCTATGTCCACGTATTCTCACTGCTCAATTCCAATTTATGAGTGAGAACATGTGGTGTTTGGTTTTCTGTTCCTGTGTTAGTTTGCTGAAGATGATGGCTTCCAGCTTCATCTATGTCCCTACAAAGGACATGAACTCATTCTCTTTTATGGCTGCATAGTGTTCCATGTTGTGTATGTGCCACATTTTCTTTGTCCAGTCTATCATTGATGTGCATTTGACTTGGTTCCAAGACTTTGCTATTGTAAATACTGCTGCAGTAAACATATGTGTGTGTGCGTCTATATAGTAGAATGATTTATAAACGTTTGGGTATATACCTAGTAATGGGATTGCTGGGTCAAATGGTGTTTCTGGTCCTCAATCCTTTAGGAATCGCCACACCGTCTTCCACGATGTTTGAACTACTTTATAGTCCCACCAGCAGTGTAAAAGTGTTCCTGTTTCTCCACTGCCTTGCCAGCATCTCTTGTTTCCTGACTTGTAAATAATCACCATTCTGACTGGCCTGAGATGGTATCTATGTGCTTTTGAATTGCTCTTTTCTACTGACCAGTGATGATGAGCTTTTTTCATATGTTTACTGGGCACATAAATACCTTCTTTTGTCTGTTTGCTCTTTTTAATCAATGAATAAATGAATATAAAAACTTCTTGTAGATACTCTTGTCTGTATTAAACTTCCAGATGTTTAGACAGCAATAACATTAAGCTCTAAGACTACTGACAGAAGAGACCATAAACAAGAAGACAATCAGTATTGTTGAGAATGACCAAAACCAAACCCATCCACATCAAACCAAACCAAACCAAATCAAACCAAACGAAAACAAAACAAACAGCAATGCTACTTAGCCAAATGTAAGTGCTAAATTAAGTATAGCATGCATATGGAAAATCAAGTGCTGGGGACTATTTGGACATGGCTCAGGAATTAAATTCTACCTTAGGATGCTTTTCACCAAATAAACCCATCGTAGCCAGAGGAAATGCAACAACTTCATTTTTACACATATTGCAACTTTCATGAGACAGTCTGGCAACAGGTCACATATGCCATTATTTCGTTGTTTTTTTCATGAAACAATATGATAGTAAAGGATTTCAGAACTGAAATATGTCACTCTGGCATACAGAATTTTTGGAGTTAAAGGCACTTTTAAAACAGCAGATGCAAGACAAAACACTCTAGACTTCCTTCTCTTTCTTATAAGCAGGACATAAAATACGACCTACATGAAAATATCCTCTTTATACCAGAAGGAAAGGAACATTCTTATAATGAAGGATTGGTAGTTGAGGCCAAAGAAAATGTGTACAAACAGCATTTGTTAATTTAACATTTATCCTTCTGGTCACTTTTCCACCTAATTAACTACCCTAGATCTAGCCCCTTTGACTTGCCACGTTTTCACAATTCATTACCCTTTGTTTAAATCAGTATATAAGTGTTCAACTCTTACTGCATCTTCCGGCTTTCATAAGGAAGACATACATGTCACGTCAAACTTATATTAAATAAATGCATATGCTTTGCTCAAGTTGATGTGTCTCGTGCCAGTTTCATTCTCAGGCCCAGCAAAAACAAAAAGGAAAAAAAACAAAGAAAACCCTGAGAGGGTACAGGTAAAATTTTGCCTCCCAATACTAATAAATAAATAAATGTTATAGAACAACTATTAGTGACATAACTTTACTCTTGATTAAAAAGAAATTAAAGGAATGCTACAATTATGGAGGTCGAGCTGCACGGTTTTTAAAATTTATCAAGCATTAGAGTTATACAGACAAGTTTTTTGATCCTAGGTCTGGAATGCAGCATTTGTCAGAGACAACTTACTCATTCTGACAGGTCCCAGTGTGTGATGCTCGCATCCCTGTGTCTATGGATTCTTATTGTTCAACTCCCACTTATGAGTGAGAACATGCGGTTTTTGGTTTTCTGTTCCTGTGTTAGTTTGATGAAGATGATGGCTTCTGGTTTCATCCATGTCCCTGCATAGGACATGAACTCATTCTTTTTAATGGCTGCAAAGTGTTCCATGGTGTTTATTTGCCACATTTTCTTTATTCAGTCTATCACTGATGCACATTTGACTTGGTTCCAAGTCTTTGCCATTGTAAATTGTGCTGCAGTAGACATATGTGTTCATGTGTCTTTGTAGTAGAATGATTTATAAACCTTTGGGTATATACCCAGTAATGGGATTGGTGGATCAATTGTGTTTCTGGTTCTAGATCCTTGAGGAATTGCCACACAGTCTTCCACGATGGTTGAACTAATTTACACTCCCACCAACAGTGTAAACGTGTTCCTGTTTCTACACAGCCTTGCCAGCATCTGTTGTTTCCTGACTTTTTAATGATCGCCATTCTAACTGGCCTGAGATGGTATCTCATGTGGTTTTGATTTGCACTTCTCTACTGACCAGTGATGATGAGCTTTTGTTCATATCTTTACTGGCCACATAAATGTCTTCTTTTGTCTTTCTGCTCTTTTAAATCAATGAATCAATGAATATAAAAACTCCTTGTAGAAACTTTTGTCTACACTTAACTTCCAGATGTTTAAACAGCAATAATATTAAGCTCTAAGACTACACTGACAGAAGAGACTATAAACAAGAAGACAATCAGCGTTTTTGAGAATGACCAAAGCCAAACCCATCCACATCAAACCAAACCAAAGGAAAACAAAACAAAGCAAACAAAGCAAAACAAACAGCAGTGCTACTTAGCAAAATTTAAGTGCTAAATTAAGCACACGATGCATACGAAAAATCAAGTGCTGGGGACTATTTGGCCATGGCTCAGGAATTAAATTCTCCCTTTGGATCTTTTTCACCAAATAAACCCATAGAACCGAGGAAATTTAACTTCATTTTTACAAATATTGCAACTCCAATGAGACAGTCTTGCCAACAGGTCACATATGCCATTATTTCTTTATTTTTTTTCATTTAACTTAATACGATAGTGAAGGAGTTCAGAACATGATGCCCCGAAATATGTCAGTCTGGCATATAGACTCTTTTGAGTTAAAGGCACTTTTAAAACAGCAGATGCAAGACAAAACACTCTAAGCTTCCTTCTTTTTCTTATAAGCAGGAGATAAAATACCTACGTGGAAGATGTCCTCTCTATACCAGAGGGAAAGTAACATTCTTATAATCAAGGATAGGTAGTTGAGGCCAAAGGCAATATGTACAAACAACATTTGTTAATTTAACATTTGTCTTTCTGGTCACTTTTCCACCCAAGTAATTACCCTAGATCAAGCCCCTTTGTGTTGCCACATTTTAATAATTTATTACCATTTGTTGAATTCAATATATAAGTGCTCAACTCTACCTGCATCTTAGGCTTTCATAAGGAAGACATGCATGTCACGTCAAACTTGTATTAACTAAACACATGTGCTTTGCTCAAGTTGATGTGTTTTGTGCCAATTTCATTCTCAGGCCCAGCAGAAAAACCCTGAGAAGGTAGAGGTAAAATTTTGCCTCCCAGCTAATAGAAATAAATAAATGTTTTATAGAACAAACAATTAGTGACATAACTTACTCTTGATTAAAAAGAAATTAAAAGAATGCTACAGTTATGAAGGTCGAGCTGCATGATTTTTAAAATTTATCAAGCATTAGAGTTATACAGCCAAGGTTTTTGATCCTAGGTCTGGAATGTATTATTTGTGAGAAGCAACTTACTTATTGTATCCTGTATATTTTTTGTCTGTAAATGGATTTTCTTGTACCTGTATCCTAGCCTAATGAAGATTAAATTCAAAAAACAGAGTATAGTATATTTAACATTAGCTCACTAATTCACAAACTCTTAAAAAGAAAATTATCTGTAACAAGCCCATAGAACTGATATTATGTGGGTTTTTTTTTTTTTAAATAGATATAGACATAGATCCTCCTAGTTTTAAAACTTGAAACTTAAATTTGTCTTATTTGAGTTCCTTCTTTAGGCATCTGATCTTTAGGCCTCGCAGATAGTAACAGGAAACTGAAAGTCACCAGATCACCACTTCCAGACCACGGACTCCTCACCATCATGACTGCCTCACCGACCACCTGTTCCCTGTTGACCGACTCTTCTTCCCTATCCCTCCCTAATTCCTGTTGACCAGGCCTAACATCCTCGTTATCTTTCCCTAATTCTTGTTTTCTCACAAATAGTTACCTTTCTTTCCTGCTATATGAACCCCTAATTTTAGTCAGTTGGTAGGCGAATTTGAGACTGATCTCCCATTCTCCCTGTTGACACCACCCAAATAAAAATCCTATGTCCCTGGCAGTAGTCATTGTCTCCGGGATTGGCTTTCTGTGCCGTGGGCAATGGGACCTAGACTGAACCCCTGGCATTTCAGTAACATAGCTATTGCTGTTGCCATCTGGTGGTCATCTAAGAATTTAAGATTATTTTTCTTAAGCGTCAAGGACTATAAAGTCAAGAACATAATTCTACTGTAAAACCGAGAGTGTTTTGAGGAGAGGCAAGGATTATGGTAAAAAATGTTGAACTGGTAAAAACTTGAGTACAAGTGTCTACAAAACCCTTAATCACTCTAGATCTGGGAGATTTGGAGTTAAATGTGAGATATACATAGACCCATCAGGTGTGAAGAACCATAGGAAGTGTATGAATTAAACCACTCACCTATCATAATAATGCAAGCTGCAAAAATAATCACGAAGCACACACAAAGGCAAATCTTCCAGTTTGGTTTAAAGTTGCAAACTGCAAATTAAATCAACACATATTATAAAATTTCTGAATAAGCACTGGATATTATTACTGGTGTATTCCTCTCCTATAATTGTTAATCAGGAAACCCTCAATCAAGTATATACATCTCAAAATAACAAAGGATAGCAAACCATCACAAAGTACAAGGAAGGTAAGTACCAAAAAATGATTGCTATAGCTGTTCAGCTGGAAAGAGTGGTGAGTGGAGAAATCACTTAGTCTTGGGGGAATGAGGAAAGAAAGGAAAGGTTACTCAAAAGGTAGAAATAGTTTGAATGGGGGATTGTAAGCAAAAAAGCACAAAGATCATCAAAAGGTCCATGATTAGAACAAATGTTTATAACAGATATATAAGGCAGTAGAATTGAAGACAGGAAAGAAAGGAGTCATAAGGTCATGACAGAAGACCTTAAATGAGAGATACATTTTTTCTTTATTCTTTAAGCCATGGAGGAAAGAAACAATGTGTTTCAGCAAGAGAATATTCAAGATAAAAGCAGTAATTTATTTATTTGTGGTAAGCAAAAAAAATTAGAGAGGACTGAGGATTTGACACTCATGGAAATGCTGTGAGGTTAAGAACAAATAATAATTCTATTAATGATAAAGTAATTGTAGCTGATATATCATTAGTAGATGTAGAAACAATCTAGGAAGAATGTGTGTGCGTGTGTGTGTGTGTGTGTGTGTGTGTACAGTCATGCATAGCTTAACAATGGAGAGATATTTTGAGAAATGTGCCTGTAGGTGATTGTGTCATTGTGGGAACATCATAGACTGTGCTTACACAAACTTAGACGGTACAGCCTACTAACACCTAGGCTATATATGACAGACTGTTGCTCCTAGACTACAAACCTGGATAGCATGTTATTGTACTAATTACTGCAGACAATTATAACACAATGCTAAATACTTGCATCTGAACATAGAAAAGGTACAGTGAAAATACCATATAAAAGATCAAAAACGGTGTACATCTTTACAGGGCAGCTTCACTGTAATCTCATGGGACGATTGTCATTATGCAATCTGTCACTGACCAAAACATTGTTCTGCCGTGCATGACTATATGTGCATATAGTACATATGTGCATAAACACAGATTATATATACATATATGTATGCATGCCTATATGCATATAAATGCTTTATATGTATGTAAATATACATGTACATATACAAACATATGTTTAAGTATTAGAAAACAGGACTCGAAGAAAGAAAAATTTAAAAAGAAGTCATAGGCTTTCTCTCTTTCTTCAGAGCTTAAAGCAGCCTTAGTGAATGAAAACTAAAAGTTATTAGTTTTCATGATCACCTGACAACAGATAATGTGCAACAAAGTAACTTCAAGAAGAGATTGAGAGAAGCCAGATTCTAAGATGTTTACAAAGAGAATGTTTGATAAGAAGAAGAGTTTGGTAATTTATCGTACATCAAGAGAAACAATAGCTAAAGATAGAAAATACAAAATGTGTTGTTTTTTTTTTTTTTCCTCAAGATTAGGGAGAAATGAAGAACAAGGAAGAGGAAAAGACAAAAACCACTGCACAAATTTCAGATACTCCAAAGAGTAATTTATGGGCAAAGCCACGTCTCACACAAATGGTATTGAAACAACTGAGAAAAAAAGACTTTACCGTACTATAACATCATTTTACAAAATGTATTTAAGACATTTCATTGACCTGAACATAAAACTTGAAACCATAAAATTTCTAAAACACATAAAATAAATTTTGTGACCATGAGAATTAGTAAAGATGTCTTAGAGAGAGAAGAGAAAGTACAGTGTAAAATTAAAAGAAAATAATAAATTGAATTTAATTGAAATTTAAGTGCAAGGCATGGAGGCTCATGCCTGTAATCCCAGCACTTTGGGAGGCCAAGGCGGGTGGATCACCTGAGGTCAAGAATTTGAGACCAGCCTGGCCAACATGGTGAGACCCCTTCTCTACTAAAAATACAAAAAATTAGCCAGGCATGGAGGCAGGCACCTGTAATCCCAGCTACTCGGGAGGTTGAGGCAAGAGAATACTTGAACCCAGGAGGCAGAGGCTGCAGTGATCAGAATTGTGCTACTGCACTCCAGCCTGGGCGATAGAGTGAGGCTCTGTCTTAAAAAAAAAAAAAAAAGAAAGAAAGAAAGAAAGAAAGAAATTTAAAACTGCCCATTTTAAAATACAAGACACTGTTGTGAATATAAATATGCAAGACTGAGAGAAAATAGTTGCAACACATGTATGCAACTAGAAAGACTAGTATCGAAAATATTAAAAGGTCTGTAATTTAGAGATATAGTACAAACAACTTGATTAAAAAAATGAACCAAAGTACTGAACAAATACTTACAAAAGAATACACGCAAGTGACCAATAAGGACATAAAAGATGTTCCATATTATTAGTCACAAGCAAAATGCAAAATAAAACCACAATGGAATATGACTACTTGTCACTTGTACTGTTAAAATGAAAAAGACAGACAGTATCAAGTGTTAGCAGGATATAGACCACCCAAAACACATACACCACTGGTTGAAGTACAAAAATGTATAAGTGTTTTGGAAAACTCTTCAGCAGTTTTTATTTTTAATTAAAATACATGTCCTTCATTCCTGCTCTGGCATGCGATATTTACAATAGATTGGAAGTCATCCCTACTGTTCTCATGGTGACAACAAAAAATGCTGAAAAAAACTAAATAAAAACAACACTTCTAGTATACCGAAATAGTATTGATTTGTTAAATGTGCACTTTTAAGCAACCTTGTTGAACTCTGGTATTATTTCCAATAGTTTTCTAGTTGATTCTGTTGGTATTTATTTTTATATAATCAAATTATCTGAAAACATTGCAGATACAACTCTTCTATTGCAATCCTTTTCCTTTATAATTCTCTTTGTTTTCTTATATCACTGGCTACCTTTAGCATATACTACACTATCGCTAAACAGTAGTAGTTACAGTGAACATTTTTTCTTGTTTTTAATCTTAAACGGAATGTTTAAATTTTCATTATTAAGCACTGTAAAAATGCTGTATAAATTTAACATACAACATTAGCAATTTAAAAAAGAATTTTTCTATTCCTAGTTTCTTAAGAGGAACTTATCTCAGACATTGAATGTTGTCAAATGTTTTCTTGTTGTTATCAAATACACTTACTGAATAATCGTGTGGACTTTCAAAAATTTTTAATGGGATAGCTTGCACTGCTGTTCTGATATCAAAGCACTCCTAAGATAAATCCACTTAAATATGAATTTTTAACTGCTTTGTTGTTTATAGTAAATAAATATTTTCTTGGGATTTCTATTTCTAATTTCATAAGAAGATGAGTCTGTTTCTTGTTGTCTTGTTCTGACCTTGTTTGGAAATCAAAAAGTCTATTAAGTTGGGGTAAATTTCTCATTTTGCTATTTTTTGAAGCAAGATGTCCAATACAAAAATTAGCTATTTCTTGAAAGATCAGTAGATCACTCTATTTTAGTTGCCTTTTCAATTTATTTATTTTTAATTTCTATAGTTCTACAATTATTTATTTATTCTCATTGCATTTTATATTTTTTAGACCTCCCTGTTCTTTTTCTTATATTTATAAATGCATTAATGTTTTAGTTTGCTAGGTCTGCCCTAATACGTTGTCACAAACTGGGCGGCTAAAATGAACAGGAATGCATTGTCATACAGTTCTGGAGACAAGAAGTCTGAAATTAAGATGCTGGTAGGATGGGTTCCTTATGAATCCTGCAAGGAAAGAATCTGTTCCAGGCTGTTCTCCTCGGCTTGAAGATGGCATTCTCCCTGTAAATGGGTCTGTCTCTAAATTTTCCTTTTTTATGCGAACACCAGTAATATTACATTAGGGCCCACCCTATCGACCTAATTTTAATGTGGTGGAGACACTATCACCAAACCAGGTCACATTCTGAGGTAGAGGGGGTTAGAGCTTCAATATATAAATTTTTAAGACAACAGAGTTTGCCTCATAATGATTGATGAATTATTTCCATAATGTTTTATTAAATTTTAGTATTTGTGGTTTTTGTGATTATTTGTACTTTTTTGACGTTTTGTTTAATGTATCTTCTTCTGCAAACTTTTAGACATCTTGTTCTTTAGTCTTTTCTAATAGCCACCATTTGATTTGTTATCCTTCTCATTTCTTCTCTTTTTCATTAACATCTCCTGTTACCTCTATTTTTTATTTTGTATATTTTTATTTCACTCCATTGTGCCAAGATACATGTTTTTTCTTATCTATTTTGTTTGCACACTTTTGAAGTTTCAAAAGGTGTTTGGCTTTTATTAATTTTATAAGTTAGAATATTATTTCTTCAAATATTTCCTACCCACTATTCTTTTTCTCTCTCTCTCCGTTTCAGATTCTTCTTATCTAGAAGGTAGCATTTCTACTTCTATTTTTCATATCTTTCAGCTTTTATTTTATATTTTCTAACTGTTTTCTTTTCTGTCATGTTTATAATAGCGTCTCCTAGGTCTTATTCATTCTTAATCAGCATCCATTCTACTAATTAACTCCTCAAAATGTTCTTTATTTCAAAGATTATATTTCTATAACTATTATTTTCTCTTGGTTTTTATTGCGTTCTTGGCTCTTCTTCATTTTATTTCTTTTCTTTTGGAACATTTTTATTATGCTTTAATTAAATTCTCAAAATAGATGTTCTAATGATTCCTGCAGCCCGGTTTTCTCAAAATCTTTCAGTAAATCCTTCATATTTTGCCTCTTTTCATTATGCAATGAGACAAATTTTCTTCCACTTTATACTCTCTAAATTCTTAAATCTGTTACCCAGACAAGCCTGACTAATTTATTTGGATAAAGGAATGGAATCTTATTTCTTTTTGTAATACTAATGTCCAGTTGTGTAAAATTTAGAATAACTTAAAAAAATTTTCTCATAAAGTTTTCATAGATCAAGAGTTCGTAACTATGACCGATAGTTAGAGTATACAAGGAGGTAAATTTAACCTTACCCTAAAGAAACTTCTAACTAGAACGTCCCTAAATTAAAATGGAAAGTCTTCTAAGACTGAGAGATGTTATTACTGAAAACATTCTAGTCTAGGCTGCTAGAAGTGCTATAGCTAGAAATGGCACGGTAGATGAAAAATTTTATTAGGTAGCTACTGAGGTCTCTTCAAACTTTAAGAGTATCAGGCTTACTTCTTATTAAGAGAATTATCCCAGTTGTCCTGGGAATTCATACCAGTAAACTTTAACAGAGGTTTCAGCTGGAGTCCGTAACTGATTTCAAGATTTTACTTTTTATCTCTTCACTGTCTTTATCTTAAAGTTTTGGCAGGCTTCCTATTCCAGTCATTTGGCATACAATTCATTTGTTTTCTTTAACATAAACCCTCTGAACTATTGTGAATGGAGGGCGTTTGTATGTGTACCTTGTTTTTATTTATTGGTTTGTTTATGTTTCAATCCACTGAAAACCAACTCCATTGTTAGCCTTAGCTGAATCTTACACTTTTTGAAAAGTTCTTTTCAGTCTCATTAAGTCACAATCGTCAAGCCTCCTTCCAGAGTGAAGCATTTGCTTTTTATTCTGTATAAAAGTGTTAAGCAATTTTTTTCCTGTGAAAGTACATTTTAAAAACATCCTTATTGAGATATAATACACGTACCATAAAATTCTCCCCCAAACCTTCCTACACACAAGCTTATACCCTCTCTTGCGGGCGTAAAACTCTACATGCTCTAGGAGGCTTCCACAATCCTCCAGAAGTGCTTCCCCATGCCTCACTTTAGTAGACTTTCAGCGTAAGTAAAGAGTCCACATTTTTAAGCTGTCCTGTATTTTATCTTTCCTTTACTTCCTTCTCATTCACTCTGTAAAACTTACTTGTCCGACGTCTGAAGCCATCAGGTCTGCCATCCCGCAGCTCTGGATTAATCATGACGAGGTGCTAACTGATGGAGATCAGCAGGAGAGCAGTGCGAGGTCTTTTATGTACATCACTTACTTAGGCGCTGAGAAAGCTTCAGTCAAAAGAGGCTCTTACCCAATCCAAATGAAAAAAATTAGTACTAATTCTAGATCAAAGATAAAAGTAGGCAGACTTGTTAGTTTAGGGAAGGAATTTAAAAATTAACTCATCCGGCCGGGCGCGGTGGCTCAAGCCTGTAATCCCAGCACTTTGGAAGGCCGAGACGGGCGGATCACCAGGTCAGGAGATCGAGACCATCCTGGCTAACCCGGTGAAACCCCGTCTCTACTAAAAAATACAAAAAACTAGCCGGGCGAGGTGGCGGGCGCCTGTAGTCCCAGCTAATGTAGTCCCAGCTACTCGGGAGGCTGAGGCAGGAGAATGGCATGAACCCGGGAGGCGGAGCTTGCAGTGAGCTGAGATCCGGCCACTGCACTCCCGCCTGGGTGACCGAGCGAGACTCCGTCTCAAAAAAAAAAAAAAAAAATTAACTCATCCATAACAAAAGGATCATGAAGTCAATCACGTAAACACTGCAACAACCATGCTATGGAGAGTTTCCATCATCTTTCTTTTTTTTCCTTTTGTAATCACTATCTTTCCTGACCCTGGATCCTGGCAAGCATTAATTTGCTTTCTATCAACATAGTTTTTCCTTTCATGACAATTTTTTTTTTTTGAGACAGGGTCTCACTGTGTTGCCCAGGCTGGAGTACAGTGGGGAAAACTTGGCCCACTGCAACCTTGACCTCCTTGGCTCAAGCAATCCTCCTGCCCTAGCCACCCAAGTAGCTGGGACTACAGTCAGGCGCCATCATACCCTGCTAATTTTATTTTTTGTAGAGACTAGGTCTCATTATATTGTCCAGACTTTTCTCGAACTCCTGGGCTTAAGTGATCCTCCGGCTTCCGTCACCCAAAGTCCTGGGATTACGGGCGTGAGCCACCTTTCACAGAATTTTAAGAAATTTACACTATATTATATAATATGTGGTGTCTTGTCTGGCTTATTTCATTTATAATGCTTTTGAGATTCACTCAAGTTGTTGGGCATGTAAATAGTTTATTCCCTTTTATTTCCTAGTAGTATTCCTATTGTACGTTATAACAGAAATTATCTGTTCGATCACCAGTTGATGGACTTTTGTTTCTAGGGTGTGACTATTATGTATGAAACTGCTGTAAACAAGCACTTTTGTGTGGGCAAGTTTTCTCTTGGATAAATTCCCAGAAGTTGAATTGCTGTATCATATAAATATGTCTATCTTTATAAAAAGCTGTCAAACTGTTTTTCCAAAGTAAGTGTATGAGATTCAGTTTCCTTCAACAATATATGAGAATTCCAGTTACTTCACATCTTCAACACCACGTGTTATTGTCTATCTCTTTTAATTTTAGCTCTTCTAATACATATGTATTGATCTTTCATATGGTTTCAGGGTTTCAGTTTACATTCTTCTAGCGACTAATCATGTTGAGCATCTTCCTCACATTGATCATATGTCTTCCTTGGTGACATGTTTGTGCAATACTTTGCCAGTTTTTGATTGGGTTGCCTATTATTAAGTTATGAGTTCTTTTTGAATATTGGATATGAGTCACTCATTGTATATATGTTTTGCAAATGTTCTTTCCCAGTATATGATGTTATTATTTACTTCTTCACACTTTTTTTGAAATGTCAAAAGTATTTCTTTTAAATAAAGTCAAACGTATCATTTTTTCCATGGTGTTTAAGTTTTGTATCTTCACTGTGAAACCTTTGCCTATCTCAAGGTCACAAAGATCACCCCATTTTTTCCTGGCCTTTTTAAACTTTTAGCTCTCATATTTAAGTTTTTGGTTCATTTTGATAAAAACTTTGCATATGGGATACTTCACATAAAAATCAATGTAAAATTTTCAAAATATGAATATCCCAATGTTCCAGGACCATTTGCTGAAAAGATTACCTTTCTTTTTTAAGTTACTTTGTCACTTACCTGAAAATTCAGTCTCCTTTAATTAGTACTCAGCAATGTTTTAGAGTTTTTAGTGTACAACTTTTGCACGTACATCATCAATTTTATCCCCATGTATTTTATATTTTTGATATCAGTGCAAATGGTATTACAGAATGAACTTAAATTTTCAATTGTCTGGCTGGACACACTGACTCATGCCTGTAATCCCAGCACTTTCAGAGGCCAAAGCAGGCGGTTCACGAAGTCAGGAGATCAAGACCATCCTGGCTAACATGGCGAAACCCCGTCTCTACTAAAAAAAAAAAAAAAAAAAAAAAAAATTAGCCTGGTGTGGTGGTGGGCACCTGTAGTCCCAGCTACTCGGGAGGCTGAGGCAGGAGAATGGTGTGAAACCGGGAGGAGGAGCTTGCAGTGAGCCGAGATCGTGCCACTCCAGCCTGGGTAACAGAGCGAGACTCCATCTCAACAACAACAACAACAAAAAATTCCAATTGTCTGTTGTTAGGATGTAGGAAGGTATTTTTGTTTATTGACTTTGCATCTTCAGACTTTGCTGAACTATTCGCTTATTTGTTCTATTATCTGTTTTTTAGATTCCTTAGGATTTCCTGCAGAGGTGTTTATGCCACGGTGAATAAAGGCCACTTTATTCTTTTCTAATAAGCATTTCTTTTCTTTCTTTTTCCTGCCTTATTTTACTGCTAGCACCAGCATAAATGTCGAATAAAAGGGGGAGATTTCCTATTCCTGCAAGGTCTCCAGTCTTAGTTCGAGAAAACCATTATCTTCTCTGTAAGGTATGCTAGCTGTAGGGTTTTGAAGACGCTGTTTATTGGCTTAAGAAAGTTTCCTTCTATTCTTAGTTTACTGATCTGGCTAGATGTTTATCCAGCTTTGAACTGGATAAAAGTTGATCTTTCCAAAACACCAGGTATTGTTTCCATTAATTTTCTCTTTCAGTTTTCTCATTTTTATTTCATTGTTTTCACTTCCACTCTTTTTTACATTAGGTTTAGTTCTCTCTTGTTTTTCTTTTTAAATATAGAAGCCTAGATTAACTTAAGGCTTTTCTTCATTTCTAACATTAGCATTGCATTGCTCTCCATTTCCTCCTATGCACTCTTTTAGCTTCATCCCGCAAAACAAGGTTGTGTTCACATTTACGTTCAGTTCAAAATATTTCATAATTTTCCTTGTAATTTCTTCTTTTTCCTATGCATTAATTTGGGGTCTGTTTTTACATTCTAAATATGTGGGGATTTTCCAGATACAATGTGGGTTACCATTTCCTAGTTTGATTCTGTTGTGATTAAAGAAATACTTTCATTTTTTAAATTCTTCGACATTTATTTAATCTTTTTTTGTGACCCAGGTATGGTCTGTCTTGAATTTTTTGCATGAACTTGATAAAAGAAGTAAACTCTGCTATTGTTGGATGGCTATTTCATAAGTATTAACAAAAGTTTGGTTAATAGTGTTGTCTAGCCTTCTTCTATAACTTACTCTCTAATTATTCTATCAATAACTGGCAGAAGGTGGTTGAAATTCCCAATTATAATTGTGTTTGTCTACCTCTCCTTTCAATTCAGTTTTTGTTTCTTGTATTTTAAATCTCTCTTATTAGATGCACACACAATTATGATTATGTTCTCTTGATGAATTGACCTATTTATCATTATGAAATGTGCTTCTTTATCCATAGTAATGTGCCTTTTATGGAAGTCTACTTTATCTTCTAGTAGATATAGCCACTCCAGTTTTTTACTATATACATTTTATATAGTAAATATACAGTATATATTTACTATATATTTACTATATAAAGACACTATATATGTATTTTATATGCACATGTATGTGCATATACATGTAAATATATTAATGTATGTTTATATATGTCTAAATATGTGGCATATGCATATACATGTATATGTGTATTTAGAGTGTATAAATAGGCAGGTATTTGTGTGTTCTAGAATATATGAATACAGGCATCTATATTTCAGTAAATGTGTCTGTGTGAGTGCTTATATGTGTAGATGTGAAAATTGAAGTTTTCACACCAAATTACAGAAGATAGGAAGTACTAAAGTGAGATCCCAAATATCCTACAAGGATTTTCAGAATAAATGAGTAAGACACTCCTCTACCAACTTCCTTTGTTCAGTATTTGTTTTTTTGTTTGTTGTTTTGGTTTTTTTTTTTTTTTTTTTTTTTTTTTTTTTTTTTTTTTTTTTGATACGGAGTCTTGCTCTGTCGCCCAGGCTGGAGTGCAGTGGCCGGATCTCAGCTCACTGCAAGCTCCACCTCCTGGGTTCACGCCATTCTTCTGCCTCAGTCTCCCGAGTAGCTGGGACTACAGGCACCCGCCACCGCACCCGGCCAATTTTTTTGTATTTGTAGTAGAGACGGGGTTTCACCGTGTTCACCAGGATGGTCTGGATCTCCTGACCTCGTGATCCGCCCGCCTCAGCCTCCCAAAGTGCTGGGATTACAGGCGTGAGCCACCTTTGTTCAGTATTTGACATTAGTTTTTTGTCCAAAGAGTTTAAGCTTGCTGGAGGTCTTTGCTCAAATAATAAATACTGCATGTTTCCCAATGTGTTCAGGTATAGGCACTGGGTACTGTCTGTTTACTCCATGTTAGGCACATTACATCCATTGGCTAACCAAATCCTAGTCAATTACCTATGTCATACTCTCAACCAACTGGCCTCCTTGTATTATAAATGGAAATAATCCTGTTTATTTAAACATGTTTTCATGTACCTGCGGGGATTACTCAGGAAATTCGAAGGGCCTTTTTTATACCTTTCCCTAGTTTGAGCTCCCTGTTTTCATTAACAGATAAAACAACCTATTTGCTTCAGCCTGGAATCAGTCTTTGCTTTTGGTGCTTCAGTGCAGAGACAGGAAACGGACACTCAGAGTTACACTGGTAGTTGCACACTGTATCTACAGAGGGTGTGTCTCATCTGTACCCTGCTGAGTTACAGGATTTCAGGAGGTATTTGTGTCCTCCCGAGAATTCCATTTATTACCTTTCTTTTAACAAATAGTGTCTTTCTTTTCTGCAGTTGATTTTGCTAGAGAGGCAACTCATAAGGTAAGGTTCTATTCATAGCATGACTTGCTTTCTCACAACCCCCTTGCATTTTTTAGTAACTCCCTGGTCTATTTGGTGTCTTTTAAAAAAGAACCTAGTAATGGAGACTTTTTTAAATATAGAAATGTGGTCTGGCAATAAGTTATTCCTTTCCATGTGTAACTGATCCAATCTGGTTTCCAGATGACCAAGCGTGCAATCCCCAGATGTTGTGAAGCCATATTTCAACTGCTTCCTGCATCTGTTGAAATACAATTGTTCATATTTGCCATCCCTTAACTTTCTTGTAACAATTTGCACAGTTCTTGCCAGAATAAATGCCATTACCTGTATGCTTCAGGGAATTCCCCAACTTGATCAGTGTCGTGTGTGTGTGTGTGTGTGTGACCTTCAATAAAACATTTCTAAAAGGTGAAAACTCTTGTATGGCATAGATATGAATTCCTTCCTCTGGTAATAATTAGGTTATTCCAGGAAGCACAGTTTCTCTCTTTCTTTCTTTCTTTTTGAGATGGAGTTTTTTGCTCTTGTTGCCCAGGCTGGAGTGCAATGGTGCAATCTCAGCTCACCACAACCTCCACCTCCTGGGTTCAAACAATTCTCCTGCCTCAGCCTCCTGAATAGCTGGGATTACAGGCATGCGCCACCACACCAGAGTAATTTTGTATTTTTAATAGAGACAGGGTTTCTCCATGTTGATCCAGCTGGTCTCGAACTCCCGACCTCAGGTGATCTGCCCACCACGGCCTCCCAAAGTGCTGGGATTACAAGTGTGAGCCACCATGCCCAGCCCATTCTTTAAATAAAAGCTTTCCTGTATAAAGATTTTCAAAGGAGCAGACCACCTTGAAGATTCCCCCTAGGGTTGATATGTGTCTAATTCATTTTATTAAATTATTCTTATCTTCATTTTAAAGCTTTGGCTACACAGTCAGAAAAGTACTGAATAATAAACTATTTTGCATTTAATTTAGAGAAGAATAAAGAGAAGAAGAATGAAAACTCCGTCTTTTTGTAAGATCCAAGGATATTAGGGCTTAGAGGGCTTTTCTAGTTTTATGAGAATTTGTACTACTGTTTTTATATTCTTGTGTTTGAGATGAACGGATCTCTGGGGAAATTGTTGGGTTACAATGTCATTTCACTGTGATCTCTCTCAAGCTTAGATCAGTTCTGTAACCCAATGACAACCTGTCTCTTTGGTTTACTGTCCTGTGAAATGTCAGCTCAAGTTTCCCAGAAGTTGTGTGTTTATGATGAAACAGTCGTGTGTTCATCATGAGAAAATCAGATTTTCCTCAGCGGGACAGTTGTTGGCCATCTTAATTTTGGTGTATGTGCTTCAAAGTATCTAAAACTCCAGTCTGATCTGTATATGCTATCCTGTTAATTGTATGTATTTTGATTATCTTGCTTGAAGTTTCATACTTTTCAATTTGATAGAAATAAAGTGTTTTTCTGTTTAAAAAAAAAAAAAAGAGTAAGATTACAATCTGTTCCATGATTCCAGGAACTTTTGAAACACGAAAGGGTTAAGAGAGTTGGCAGAATTGGTGATGAGATTTCTTTGGAAAAATCTCTTGTTGAGATTTTACAGGTCCAACAAAGTATATTCTTCTCTTTCCTGCCGGGTTTTCAAACCAAGAAAAAATAAACAAAGCAAGGAAATATCAGCTTTATGACTGATAAAGTCGATATTAGCCAACCTGGCCAACATAGTGAAACCCCATCTCTACTAAAAATACAAAAATTAGCCAGGTGTGGTGACGGGCGACTGTAGTCCCAGCTTCTTGGGAGGCTGAGGCAGGAGAATTGCTTGAACCTGGGAGGCAGAGATTGCAGTGAACTGAGATCGTGCCACTGGCACTCCAGCCTGGGTGACGGAGCGAGACTCCATCCCCACCCCCTCCAAAAAAAAGTTGATATTGGGAGAATGTGGCCTAGGTGCACAGAACAATGGGCTTTCCAACTGTGCTTCTCACAATGAGACAGATTATCTACCCAGGAATCAGCATCACTCCTGAAGGAAGGCGTTGGGTAGCAAAATAGGATGTGCTTAGTGCTCATGAAGAGTAGAATGTGCTCCACTCAGACAGTGGATCTAGAGTAGGTTGGAGCCAGGGGCTGAACCAGGCCCAATTCCTCACTTAAACGCACTATTCAGATAAGTCATTTTTTCTGCTAGCAGTCTTTTGGGGAAAACTATTTTCATAAAAATCAAACAAAAATCTAGTACTTCTCATTCTCCAAGAGATGTCAGCCAGGCGTGGTGTCCCACACCTGTAATTCCAGCACTTTGGGAGGTGGTGGCAGGTGGATTGCTTGAGGTTAGAAGTTCAAGACCAGCCTGGCCGACATGGTGAGACCCTGTCTCTACTAAAAATACAAAAATTAGCTGGGCATGGTGGCGGGAGCCTGTAATCCCAGATACTTGGGAGGCTGAGGCAGGAGAATTGCTTGAACCCGGGAGGCGGAGGTTGTAGTGAGCTGAGATCATGCCATTGAACTCCATCCTAGGCGACAGAGCAAGAGTCTGTCTCAAAAACAAACAAAAATACATTAAAAAATATATTAATACATTAATACATTTAGAGACATAAATATACACACACATCACTTGCTTCCTGTTAGAATTACATATATGTATACAATTGCCTCTTCATTGTCTTATTCAACAAACATTTACAGAATGTTTCATTTGTACTTTGCATTTTTCTGGGTGCTTGAGATACATCTATGAACAAAATAGACAGAGTTTCTTTTACTCATGGAGTTTCCATTCCAGGAAGTTTAAACATAAAGACTAAAGATAGTAAACAAATGGTATGGTATTTCAATATGTAATAAGTTCCACTAAAAGCAAAAGATAGGCCAGGTTAAAATTGATTAGTAATGTCAAGGTCGAGGAGTGTTAGCTGCAATTTTAACAGGGTAGTCAGGGTAAGCATCACTGAGAAGGTGAAATGTAAATGAACTTTGGGGAGGGAAAGTGCCATGTGGATACCATCATCCTGGTGGAATTGTGTGAAGATCCTAGGGCGGGTGTGTGCTTGGCATATTCCAGAAAGAGTGAGGAAGCCAGCTGTGTCTGGAGAAGAACTGTGAGAGAAGAGTTCAGCTAAGTACCAACAGGGTAATTCTGTTTTTGCAATTCTGAGGCCTGTGGCTAATATTCTAAGTGAAACGGGAAGATGGAAAATTATTTTGAGTGGAATAGTAGTGTGATCTGACCTACATTTAATATGTTCACTCTGGATACTGTCCTCAGAATAAGTTGGAAGGGGATGAAATCCATTCACCTAGCCTGAATAAGTATGCTTAAAAATGTTCAAACTTCTGTTCCTCATGTTCATAAAATTCAACCCGTAGCCCATTATTCGTTCCTTTCTCTTTTCTTCTTTACCTGTCAAATTTTCACCACTGGGCACTCTGACTCTTTTTAACATTATTTCTGTTTCAGTACAGCTCGATAGAAATGTCATCATTAGGAGATGCAAAGCGGTCCCCTTCTAATGTGATAGTTGCCACTCCAGAGATGGCTGATGGAGATGTTTAATGACCTTAAAAATGCCTAAGTGTCATTCCACATCCACCTTTTGCTGACGATGGTCATTTTTTGTAGTACAATAATCTGAAAATTTTAGAATTATCTTTGTTCTTGTACAGCATGTAAATTATAATTTAACAACGCCTGCATTTAACCTGCTAACACAATTTACACACTATTAAATCCCATCCCCAGAGAATGAGAAGATGCTGACAAAATTTGCTTCTGATGATGCTAAACATACCATCTATTTTTTCAATATTATTTCCCATATTGTTTGAACGTCTGTGATGTGTGTGAGACCCAGCTGAATTTAAAATGTGGTTCCACATTTACTATAATCCCAGGTAAAAATCTTTCATTTGCTCACTTATTTAAGCAAAAAAATGATACAAATTATTCATTATTGAGGGGTAAAAGTATTTAGCATAGTTCATGGTACAAGTTAATACTCAAAAGAGAATTACTCATTAGGAAATGTAAAAGTGAAGAAAAGAAAACTAGGCCAAAGTAGAATATTAAGAGGTGCAGAGACTTTTAATGACAGTCAGATGTTAACCTTTGCCCTCTGTCTCCCTGAGACCTGTATAAGTATTACCTGGAAGCTAAACCCCATAGCTTTGTGGGAATCCAGAGAACTCTCCATGATTTCTTCAAGTCACCAGGGCTTCCTTCTTCGTGGTCCTCTCCATCTCTAAATACTCACCATTTGCTCCCATGACTCATAGCACAAAACTTGACTCTTTCACTAGTTTCAGCAACAACAGGAACAACAAATCCACTTAATGTAAATAATTCGCTAGTTTCATAACTTGACTAAAGACCTAGGGAATCATGGGAAGTTGTACGTGGCTCAGTATTTCCAGGGAATTTGGTCTCTGATGGTGATGCAAGGTCAGAGACCCTAACCAACATCTGAATATTTCTCCCATGGACCTTCTTTCCAAATTTTATCTTTTAACTTTTATTTTAGTTTCAGGAGTATATGTACAGGTTTGTTATATAGGTAAATGGTCATGTTATATAGGTCGTGGAGGTTTGGAGTACAAATTATTTCATCACTCGGGTGATAAGCATGGTACCTGATAGATAGATTTTCATTCCTCACCTTCCTCCCACGCTCTACCCTCAAGTAGGCCCTGACGCCTTTTGTTCCCTTGTGTCCATGTGTACTCAATATTTAGCTCCCACTTAAACATGAGAACACGTAGTATTTGGTTTTCTGTTCCTGCATTAGTTCATTTCGTAGAATGACCTCTGGTTCCATCCACGTTGCTGCAAAGCACATGATCTCATTCTTTTTTAGAGCTGGGTAGTATTTCATGGTGTAGATGTACCATATTTTCCTTATCCAGTCTACCATTGATGGGTATCTAAGGTGATTCCATGTCTTTGCTATTTTGAATAGTGCTGTTATGCGCATACTCACGCATATGTTTTTACGGTAGAGTGACTTATATCCCTTTGAGTATAAGCCCAGTAATGGGATTGCTGGGTCAAATGGTAGTTCTGTTTAAATGAGTGACATACCACTAAGATGAGTGAAGCACTGGATCATCACCAAATTTTATGCATCTTTTTATCTCTTTTAGTCAGATTTAATAGAATTTTGTTCAAGTGGAGGTATCTTTCACTCCCTTCCCTTTACCTTTCAATTTGTTCCACCGAGGAAGTGCTGACACATCAGTTCTGACTGAGATCACCATTATGCCCTTGGGTTTAGATGCAACAATTTATGTAGTCTAGCAGCACCATGTAAAAACTCATTTTAATTTCTAGGTTTCGTGATAATCATTTCAATGAAGATGAATATTATTTAAATTCTCATCAATCAACTTAAAATATGTTTCACAAAAAGAGAAATGCATCTATATTCATTTATAATACATAAAAAGGATGGGTTTTTGTTAATTATTTTATTTCCTGTATGGGAGAACTCTTTATCTAAGAACAGTAGCTTTTTCTGCTGCAAACATATTTTTTTTTTGTATTATTACAATTGGCACTACTTATGCCTGTCTTATGTATGAAGGCACAATCACCACTTTCTTCAGTACTGAACCTGGAACAAAACAAAGAGATTAATTCTTTGTTTACTGGACCTCCTGAGAAATAACTGAGCACAGCCTCGAAAATAGATTTCATTAGCCCTGTTTCTTTTTTTTTCAGACGGAGTCTTGCTCTGTCCCCCAGGCTGGAGTGCAGTGGCGCGATCTCGGCTCACTGGAAGCTCCGCCTCCGGGTTCACGCCATTCTCCTGCCTCAGCCTCCCGAGCAGCTGGGACTACAGGAGCCCGCCACCTCGCCCGGCTAGTTTTTTTGTTTTGTTTTGTTTTGTTTTGTTTTTTGTATTTTTTAGTAGAGACGGGGTTTCACCGTGTTAGCCAGGATGGTCTCGATCTCTTGACCTCGTGATCCACCCGCCTTGGCCTCCCATAGCCCTGTTTCTAAAACATGTGCAGTGTGGAAGGAGTAGAGGAAGTGAAACAAGCTGTTGCTCTCCTCATATCTTTCTCCAAACTTTACCTCAGGACCCTGATGGTAGGAAGAAAAGGACACCATGTGACTTCAGTGCCTAACAACACAGTCCTGGAAATTTACGCTGTTGATACTATAGCAAACATTGTAAATCATTTTGTGAGGGATTGGATTCTTCCCTTTATACTGTAGAATAAACATTGATGTATCAATATATTTAGCCATTTAGAAATTATAAAGAGAGGGAGTGTAACTGACATTTCATTGAACATACCTTTCATATATTACAAAATTGGTCTATTAATGCTGAAATAAATGTTCATTTGGCCACTCTTTACCACCATCACTGTAGTGAAACAGGTATTCTTTACTCAATAGATTGCGATACACAGAAGTAAACATAAATAAAATCTATAGAAAAGATTTTCTCAATTCATATTTTATGCCATACATATAAACATGAAATTCAAAATGGGGGAAAAATAGAATGGCGAATCATGATACATTTCTGGATACATTTCTAGAGACATTTCTATAATACATAATTATACTATAATCATTTGGGAGAACTTCACAGTGCTGGTGTACACTTTCTTAACTTCTAGGGTCACTTCAAATTTTTATCCTGCCCATTCCCAAAATATACGTATATTTTTATGATTATCCAATCCACAGTGCCAACTAAACAACTATTATGGGCTGAATTATCGGCCCCCAAATTTCATACATTAAATACCTAACTCCCAGTACCTGAGAATGTGACAGATTTGGAGATAAGGTATTTGTTTTTGTTTTTTTTTTTTTAAAGAAGTGATTGAGGTAAGAAAAGGTCTTTAGGGTGCACCCTGATCAAATATGACTGATGTCCCTTTAAGAAGAAATAAGTCAGACACAGACTTGAGTGTGTACGGAAGGAAGGCCACATGGAGACAAAGTGAGAAGACAGCCATCTGCAAACCAAGAAGAAAGGCCTCAAAAGAAACCAACCCTACCAACACCTTTAACCTGGACTTAATGGCCTCTAGGGCTGTCTTTAAATCACCCATTCAGTGGCATTTATTACAGCAGTCCTAGCAAATTAATACACCAATGTTAACTCCTGTCTCATTTTTTGATAGGCCTATTTATAATATGTAATGCCACATTAAGCTGTGAATATTTTCTTTCAAGAAAATATATTACATATTATAGTCAGAAAGTTTAATCTGTGTCATTTTTTTTTTTACATTTCTCAAAGATAAAAATATAATATTGGGTATATTATCACTCTCAAATCATTGTGCATTTTCACCCTAAATTGAATGTGAATACAATAATCATAAGAGAATTTTCTCAAATGTAGAAACTTCTGCTACTAATTTTATTATATACAACATGTAATGTCTGGCATGGAGTGCTACAGAATCAGTATCTATTACGAAGTGGGCAGTCAATAAATGGTAGCTAGTGGTCACCTTAAGTTCACCAAAGAATATTGAGAACTCAATATCCTTTATATGACTTTCTCCACCCTGACATTGGAGAAATTTTTAAGTGTTTTAAGAACAAACAAGATTCTAAGTGTATGATGAGTCTTTCAAGCTATGGAATATAAAGAAGTTCTTGAGTTTTAAACAAAGGTAAACTGAGGCAAACATATTCTCTTCTTAACTTAATCTCTTCCATGTCAGGCCACTGGTGGGTGTGGAAAGTACACTCTCTGGTAGGCTTCAGTACACTCTCTAATGCTCTCCATCAATGAAAGGCCAAAGGAACAACAACAACAACAAACAAAAGGCAAGGTCCCAGGTCGAAAGAAGAAAGGATCAAACTGCTTAGACTTGTATCCAGTTTAGGATAAAGGGAACTCTTGTGACTCACATGTGGTATATACCAATTCAACATATATACATAAATATTGGTATGTGATGCCAAACCCTCACGAAAAACCATAACTCACCATAACTCACGAAAAACCATAACTCACGAAAAACCTCACGAAAAACCATATTCTCTTCGGCATCTATTTTTTGGGGACCTTTTGATGGGATGATGTGGAGGACTCTGTGGAGGAAGCCAATTATAGACTCAGAATCTTTACCACGCTTTACACATTTAATAGTAAATACATGTTAGTAAGGCTTACCAATTGCTGGATGTAGCTCCATCTGCCCACATCCACGTTTTGTTTGCATCGTGCTTGCTCAGTTCAAACCAATATAAAGAGGGCCCTGATAATGCATCAATGATTCCTTTTACAAAATACAGAGTGCTGTCATAGATCTCTCCTAGTTTTCTCATTCTCACTCCCCTCCAGTGCCGTTGTCCCTGTTTAAGTCCATTATTATCTTTCATGGTTACCGCAAAGGCCTTATAACATGATTCCCTCCTTTTATATTTGCCACTCAGTAGCCAATCTCATCACAGCAAAGATTATGATTCTTTTAAAACTTAAGTCAGATCCTATTACATTTTCCCCTATAATTTGTCAATATCTCCCTATTTTGCCTGGAGCAGAAACTAAACTCTTTACATTTAGCCTGCAAGACCCTAATGATCCACAGTCTTCACTCGCTCCCTCATTTGAGATACATTGACTGGCTGCTTCTTTTCTGTTCCTTGAATATTCCAGACATTCACAGGCTTTAAGACACACGGGCCAGCCATTTTCCTTTCCTGGAAAGATCACTTCCAGATATTCCCTTACCTGCTTCACATCCTTGCTAAAATGTCACCATCTTATTGGGATATAACCTTACCTGCAGTAAACCCACTTGGAGAACTCATTATATCCCTTAATTTGTATTTTTTTGCGTAAAACTTTCCAGCTTCTAACACAATATATAACTTACATATTTCATAAGATAATTTTTCATTGCTTATCTCTTCCCCTGGGATGTAAACTCCACAAGGGCAAAGATCTTTGACTCTTTGGTTTGCTAATGTATCACACCCTAGAAGAGTGCCTGTCTTTTAGTAGCTATTAAATGAGATTAACATTGCAAAGGAGAAATCTAACCATTTCCTTCTGAGAGTTGAGCCTGGCCAGGGATCCATAATATCTTTTGCAGTTTTCTCAGCCATTGATCCAAGTTGTTTCATGTTCAGATTGAAAGAAGCAATTATTATTGATTCAGTTCCAGCCTTGTGGACATATGGTTAAATTTTCTAGGCATGTCTTATTTCCAAGGTGCCTTGGAATTCCAACTGAAATTACCAGGTAATAGAGAAAAAGAATAAAGAAAGTATCAGAGAAAGAAAGAGTGAGCTTCAGAGTAAAATATTATTATATAGCTCAGACTAATAAAATGTGTTTTACTTACATATTCAATTTGAATGACTTAACTTTAAACATCAACTCAAAAATATTGAATATTGAGAACAGAACATGAAAGGAATAAACACTGGAGAACGAGATCTATGAAAAATTTTAAAACTCAATAACAAACTTCCAGAAATTCAGTATCTTCCAGTCATTTTCCCTTCTTCTTTTTTAGACTACATGAATTTTCTTTATTCATCCATTCCTTTCCTAAAATTTACTATGCTCTCTAGAACAAGTTGCAGTGTCAATAAACAAATTTTTCTATATTCGTAACTTCAGTGAGTTGGTTCCTATCATCGACTTAACTGAGGCTATATTGTCTGTCAAAGACAGCATTTCTCCAGAAGGTGGCGCTGTTTCCTTGTCCTTTATGAAACAAGAAACAAGGAGAGAAAAGAATGCTAAAATTTCCCTTTTAACTCTCCACTTTTTACTCCTTGAGTCACTGCACTAGATAAAGGAAGTTACTTGTTAAGGTATAATCCTGAAAGAAACAAGCTCTGAGAGCACCTCCTACCCACAGCTGAAATAAATAACTGGTTCATCTTCAAACCTGTGAGTGGGAAGATCCCTAACGGGAATGATCAACTAGCAAAATATGATTCTATGTAGTTGAGACCTGGTGTAAGACTGAGGTGAAAAAATCAAGTTATCAAAGTTATATGAAAGTGTCATGTTCAAAATTATTTTAAAATGTCAAACTCAAATCAATAACCAATATAAAACCCAAGTACTTAATTCAAAACTTGAGTCACTGGAAAGCCAGTTTTCTCATTCATTTACTAATTAATCCATTCTTTCATCTATGCAGTCAACAACTACCGACTGAGCACCTACTACATGCCAGACATTTTTGTAGCTCTATGAATAGTGTACACAACATACAGAAATACCTACTCTTATGGGACTTACGCATCTGAAATTATACAGTTTGTCGTAAAATAGATTGGAGTGAAGGGGAATCAGGAAATCAGGGTTGTTGGTAAAAAGATTAGGAAGCAAACCACAAGAATATGGCATCATGTAAGTCAAATGAATTTTTTTTTTTTTTTTTTAGAAAAAGGGGGTGCCAAAGGCTGCAGACAGGTTATATGGTAAAGTGAGGAGGGAGAATGGACCAGTGGATTTAGCAATATGGAAGTTATTGATGAACTTGAAAGACAAGTTTGGTGGAAACAGCAGAGTGGAAGCTTGATCCAAGTGGATTTAACAGAAAATGGAAAGATAAAAACTATTTTAAAACGCCATCAAAGGAAGTTTTTAAGGAGGTTGCTGTACCAAGGAGAAAAACAATAAATTGGTTGCTAAAGGGTAAGTGGGGTCTAATAAAGTTTGTTGTTTTTGTTGTTTATTTCTTCAAGATTGGTATAGATACCAGTATGTCATATTTGCTGATGGAGATGTTTCAGATGAGGATGAAAAAAGGATGATGTAGGAGAGTGGAGAATTACTAGGGTGATATTACTGACCCGGTGAAAGAATATAGCATCTATTGTAGAACATGAATACTGCATCTACAGTGCCAGGAGTCTAGGCAGAGTGTAGGGGCAGAGATGGAGTAAGAAAGAAGGTGTGGTGATGGGAGAATTTGGAAGTTTCCTACAAATTGTTAAAATTAGAACAAGTTGGAAGCAAGGGTATAGACATGAGAATGAGGATGAGGAGAATGAAGATGAAGGAGAAGATATAAATTACTAATGAATGGCAGTGAGTTAATGCACTAGGGAAATGTAATACAATTGCCAATTCCTCACCCTACTTCTTTGTAATTCCATCATGATTACACCTGGTGTGATTCGCTGACATGTATGTTCTTTCTAAGATGACCCTTGATAAATGCCTACTTGACTTTAAGATTTGGCACAAATATTTCTCCCTTCATTAAAGCCTTGACTACAAGCAGCTAACTTATAACCTCCTCTCCTGCTTCTAATTGAACATAGTTCTATTTAGTAATTATTTCTTTTGTGTTACAGTTGTTTGCTTACATGCTTCTTTATTCAGTTAAAGGTGAATTACTTTCAGGCAAGAAATACCATTGTTTTCATTGTATCATCCGCACCTAGCACTGTGCCTGAAGCTTGATACATATTTACTAAAAGACTGATTACTCTAGAAGGTGAAGCAGGTGACTAAGTTTGAAGAGCAATTAGATGCACTGTCTTGGAAACTGCTTTTACCTCTAAATCCTTCTATATTAAGAAAGGAAAGGCTAGTTATTGGTATCCAGCTGACTCGATAATACAATAATGTTAATCATTAAGTTAATAATTTTAGCAGAAATTGTTCACTTACATTTTCTGGGAAATCCTAAAATTCCCCAAAGAAGAAAAGCAATGCCTCCACATATAAAAATTGAGATGATCATTATTTTCCTTTCTATTATCCCAAAGAGAAACACATTTCATTATCTTCCAAAGAGAAACAGATGTCATTATGTTACAAAGAGAAAAAAAAAACAAGCAAAGCAACAAAAAACCCATCATGTTTACTCTTTTCTCTATCTTCTGTGTGTTCTACTGTTCACAATTCAGCAATTAATATATCAGAAAAATAAGAAAGGAAACTAAGACCTAGCAGTTGAACATCAGGGGCCTCGAAGGTGCTTTGGCTCCACTTTCCTGTGCTATTTGGGAGAACTGTGTTACTAATTCTTCCGCCCTGCTTCCAGAACAGAAAACCAACGGTTTCCTCGTAGGGTCTTTTAATGAAATACTGCCTTTTCTAAGAGAAAATTCCAAGTATTTTTAATGAACTATTGTCTTTTCCAATATGATGGAGAAGGCTGGAATCGCCAATTATTATTATTATTATTATTATTATTGAAGTCTTTGTTTTATTAATAAAAACTGCTTTTATTTAAGATCTATATTATGGTCGCCATCCCCCACCCTGCCCTTCCCTCCCAATGCTAAAAGGCTGCAAGCTGGGATCAAGAAAAGATGCTAGAATAATCACACAACCTCATCCACCTGGCGTGTTGGTTTTCTGCTCCACAACTTCCCTCCCATCCTTTTTCTCGATCCCTTCTCCCTCCATCTCCAACCCTCACGAAGAAAGCTCTTCCTTCCGTGTGTGATCACAGAGGCTGGAATAATCCTGCGGGAGAATTGCAAATTGCTCATTATATTTGGCGAGTGCAAACCGCAGGAAACTGAGGACCCGGTTTTTCTGAGGGGTGGTGTAGCAGCAAGACTGTAGGAGAAACAGCGCAGCAACCTGGCCGCCTCCACTCAGCCCCACAGACTGGACTTCGGTCAGATGGCCCCCAGGGGCGTGTCATGTGCCTTCTCTGACCTTTGTATGAGGCAGGGGCAGAAACAGCAGCCGGGTATGCACCAGCGGTGCCTCTGCCCCGGCAGCGATGGCTCCACAGCCCCTGATTTCCGCAGCTCACAATTGGCCGGGGCGCAGCGATAACTGAGAATTCAACCTAATAGGCACCTCACCTCCCACCTGCTTGCTACGCAGAGCAGAGAATGGGGAGTCCCACACCCTCCCTTTCGGTCTTCTTTATATTGTCTCCCTAAAAACCTTCGATTGGACACAGGTATATAACATAAATTGCCTGCACTGGAAAGTGCACACATTCTTTCACGCCACGAGGTGGATCTGCCCCCATTTTCTTGTTTTTAATAATTTTTTTCTGTTCTATATTTTTAACCACTGTGTTCTACGTGCATCTGTGGAGTGTTTAGTAAAATGTGGGGAAACAAAGCCATTGTTTTTACCTGTTTTCATAGGAACTAATGAAAGCTTGTTTCCTATACAGACAGTTTTCATTTTGCACTGTAGTGTATGATAATAAAAACTACTGCACAAGCTGAAATCACACCAAGCTATTTGCATAATTAATAGGGAAAATTATGATTTTCCCTTTATCTTCTCTTCCTGATTGAAAATTATCTTACTCTTACTCATAAACGTATAGTGAAATGTGAACAACAATAACATTATTATTTTTAAAGTATGTAGTAATTAAAACATTAAAAACATTGTTTCAAGTGTTTTGCTTTAAAAAAAAAAAAACAACAAGTAGTGTGAATTGAGCACGTGCTCTTGTTGTATCGCTTACAATACGGAGCCAGCCTCTTTTCCACGCCTTCTCAAGCTTTTTCATTCCTAAATTTGGATAGACTTCCAATATACTACTCTTTGCACTTGAAATGTTAGGAAACATTCTGAGAGTTCATTTGATGTGAACACTCTAGCTCGTATAGCTTCCTCTGGGACCTCTTAATTCTTTTCCTCACAACCACTTACCTTAGTTTTGTCAATGAGTGTGCCTTCACTAAATTCCTCTGGTTGCATTATCTAGAGACTTTTCAAAAGGTGAAGTATTAATAACCCTATCAACAGCTATTGCTTCTCTAACTTCATTTCTCCTCTATTTGCTTTTCCCTTCCAGCATCATTATTTTTTTGCTGTACTTTGTGTCACTAAGCAATTTCCTGTTTCGATTATCTTCTTGTCTTCCTGTGTCAAATTTGTGACTTCCTGTGTCAATTTATGACTCTTCTTGTCTTTCTGTGTCAAATTTCCTCTGAAATTTGTCATACAGTGACAAATCCGTGTGACATTTACAAAATAATACAGAATAACTCTCCATGTTATTCTGTATTAACTGATAAAAGATGCAAGGTGACCAATCAATCATTGACAGACTTGGAAAAAAGTGACATGATTGGTCGTTAATCACAATACAAACCTCTTACGTATATAGTGATTCATGAGCTGAAAAACTAGCATGGAAGTTTCTACTTTATACCATTACTTACAGTAAATATAATACAAATGTAGATAAGTATGCTTAAAGAATTAAACTGTGCTGTCGAAGGGTTATTTAATTAAACTGTGGAAAGTGAAGTTTATGCGTATTAGAACCATGCAAAGTAAAGTGTATACACATACCCTACTCCCCACGGACATTCTCTTTAAAATATACATATATGGCCGTGCACAGTGGCTCACGCCTGTAATCTCAGCACATTGGGAGGCTGAGGCAGGTGGATCACCTAAGGTCAAGGAGTTTGAAAGCAGTTTGGCCAACACAGCAAAATCCGTCTCTACTAAAAATATAAAAATTAGCCGGGCATGATGGCAGTTGCCTTTAATCTCAGCTACTCAGGAGACTGAGGCAGGGGAATCGCTTGAACCCGGGAGGTGGAGGTTGTAGTGAGCTGAGATGGTGCCATTGCACTCCAGCCTGGAGATATAGATATACACACACACACACAAATACATATACAAGCAAACACATATGCATGTATAAGTGTATATTGCATGTGTATAGACCTTATTCTATACATAAGAATTATTTATACTTATTTATGTAATGTATTCTTGTGACTTCAGTAATTAATTAGCACAGATTTCAAAGCTATAAATGGTAGAAATGCGGTCTCTTGCAGTTCTGGAGGCCAGAGGTCTGGAATAAAGAGGCTCTGAGGAAGAACCTGCTTCACACCTCTCTTCCAGCTTCTGGGGGCTGCTGGCAGTCCCTAGTGATCCTTACCATGAAGTTGCACCATGCCAGTCTCTGCTTCTATCTTCTTAATGAGTGGAAAATAGTTCCTAGAATTCAACCAGAAGATTTCTCTCATTTTTCATTTACCTTGACAGACCAGATGTTCCTTCTTAAGATGATAACTTTCAAGAGGAATAGAAACAGTATGATTGGCTTAGACTAAATTCAACCAAGTCATTAGAGATAAGATCAACCGCTCCCTCATAGAAGCAAGTATATATATGGTGACGGGGGTATTGTTTTCTTCTCACAACACTCTTAGTATTTCACCTCCTACACCAGATGTGTGGGGAGGGGGTATCTCCTCGAATCAATAAATTATCTAGGGCAGGGGGCCCCAACCCCCGGGCCATGCGTCAGGACCGGTCCATGGCCTTTTAGGAATGGTCCATGGCCTGTTAGGAATGGGGTTGCGTAGCAGGAGGTGAGTGGCAGGCAAGAGAGAACAGCTTCATCTGTATTTACAGCTGCTTCCCATCACTTGCATTACTGCCTGAGCTCCACCTCCTGTCAGATCAGCCACTGCATTAGATTCTCATAGGAGTGGAAACCCTACTGTGAACTGTGAATGCAAGGGATCTAGTTTGTGTGCTCCTTAGAAGAATCTAATCCCCGATGATCTGTCACTGTCTCCCCTCACCCCCAGATGAGACCATCAAGTTGCTGGATAACAAGCTCAGGATTCCCACTGATTCTACATTATGGTGAGTTGCATAAGTATTTTATTACATATTACAATGTAATAATACTAGAAATAAAGTGCACAATAAATGTAATGCACTTGAATCATCTTGAAACCATCTTCCCCCACCCCAGGGTCTGTGGAAAAATTGTCTTCCCTGAAATCAGTCCCTGGTGCCAAAAAGGTTGGGGACTGCTGCTCTAGGGGACACCAACGGTATGTCCTGTAATTCAATTCAATTCAATTCTGACAGTATCCACCTGGAGTTAGCATCAAATTCCACAGATTGAGGGCTCAGTCCATCAAGGCTGCCCTTCACTTCAGATGCCAGTGTCAAGTCTGGGCCTCTGGAACTGCTGACCAACCAGCTACAGATTGAGGGTTCCCTCGACGCCCCATCACATTTGATTAATTTGATACAGGGGCTCAGAGAATTTGCAGAAACAGTCAATGTTTACCAGTTTATTATACTAATAAAGGGCACACATGAACATCCAGATAAAAAGATAGTTGGGGGAGGTCTGAAAGGGTCCGGAGTGCAGGAGCTTCTGTCCCTATAAAGTTGGGGTGCATCACCTTCATGGCACATAAGTGTGTCTGTCCACCTGGGAGTTCTTGTAACACTGTATTTTTGGGATTTTTATGGAGGTTTCATCATGTAGGCATGATTGATTACTCACTCTTTTTCCAGCCCCCTGCCCATCTATGGCAAATGTGGGGTGGGACTGAAATTTCTAAGCCTCTAACCATGTCTTGATCTTTCTGGCAACCAGCCTTCATTTAAAAGCCTACCAAGAGTCTCCTCATTAGAACCAGAGATATTCGTATTGCCCAGAACATCCCGAGGAATTTAGGCGCTCTGTGTCAGGTGTTCCTATCACTCAGGCAGCTACAGAGGTGTTAGGCACTCCACTCTGTGTCAGAAACCAGTGTTAAAAACCAAATAATACGAGATGTCCCTAGCACCCCTACTGTTCAGGAAATTACATTTTTAGAAGCTCCGCACCGGAACTAGGTACAGACACATAGATATGGATTATACAGACATAGACAATTTCATATACACTCACTCTCCACTGATAAAATTAGGACTCTACCTGAAATATAGAAGAAGAGAATGGATTTGGCTATGTAACCAAAAACAGTCTTATTGCCAAAATATATATATTTTTTGAGACGGATTCTTACTCTGCTGCCTGGGCTGGAGTACAGTGACATGATCTCGGCTCACTGCAACCTTGGTCTCATGGGTTCAAGCGATTCTCCTGCCTCAGCCTCCTGAGTGACTGGGATAACAGTTAGTCACCACTATGCCCAGCTAATTTCTTGTATTTTTAGTAGAGATGGGTTTCACCATGTTGGCCAGGCTGGTCTCGAACTCCTGATCTCATGATCAACCCGCCTCGGCCTCCCAAAGTGCTGTGATTACATGGGATTACAGGCATGAGCCACCGCTCCTGGCCACCAAAATATTTGTGTATGTGTGTATGTGTGTGTGTGTAGGTTTACTCATTATGAGACACAAAAAAAGGAAGTGGTGCCAATACCACTCATACAGGCAAATTGGACTACATTAAAATTTAAAACTTCTGTGCATCGAACAGCATAATCCACAGAGTGAAATGACAACCTACAAAGTGGGAGAAAATGTTTGCAAATCACATATCTCATAAGGAATTAAAATCCAGAATATATCACAAGTTCCTATAAGGCAGCAGAAAACAAACAAATGAAAGAACAAATTGAAACTAGGCCGCATAAAACTTAGAAACTAGGCCTCAGAAAAAAAGAACTTAAAAAAATTAACACCAGGTGGCTCTGGATAGGGTTCCACCCTGCCTCAATAGAGTCCCACCCTGATAGGGTCCCACCCTGCCAATTCCGGGAAACAACCTCATGGGGTCCCACCCTGCCAATTCCGGGGGTCCCACCCTGCCTCGAAGTTCCCGGAATCAACAACTCCAGGAAAAAACCTCATAAGGTCCTGCTCTAACCAATTAGAACAAGACACCTTGCTCAGGCCATAGACAGACCCAATTACCACGCGCCTAAAGCTTTGTTTGAATTTCGCGCCCTAAGCTGTGTTTGAACTTGTGTTTGCCTATATAAACAGCCTGTAACAAGCAGTCAGGGTCCCAGGGCCAACTTAGAGCTTGGGACCCTAGCGCGCTAGTAATAAATAACTCTCTGCTGTGAATCTCGTGTTGGTGATCCTTCGCGGCGACCCCTGCCCAGGAAGGAATCGACAGTTCGGTTCCAACATTTGGTGTGTTGGCCGGGAAGTGGGTCATCCGAGGACCCCCGACCCATCCGGCGGAGACCCATCTGGCCCGGGCCATGGACTGCTGACTGAACGGACCTACCAGGTACTTTCGTTTTGTTCTGTCTGTCTTGCCGGCTAACTCTGAACTCTGGGGAGTATTCCTTCTGAATTAAGTGGGGAAGGGGGACAGACGTGTCCGGCACCTTCCCACTTACGCCCCGGGGGACGCCCTGGCGGTAGTCTGGGAGAAGGCTGACGACTCAGTCAGCCTCTTCAAATCTGTAGGCAGGCCGCCCCTGCCGTCTGAATATTTTGTGATCTTGTGGCGCCACTCTCTGGCCGCGCGGCTTCTCCTTACTTGTCTGGTCTTTGTTTTTGTTACTTTCATTTTGTCCTTTTTATACGTGGACGAAATAAGACAGATGTTGACGACTCCTTTGTCTCTGACCCTGACTCACTTCCCTGACGTTCGGGCTCGAGCCCACAACCTCTCCATAGAAGTCCGTAAGGGACGATGGCGAAAATTCTGCTCATCCGAGTGGCCTACCCTCCATGTTAGGCGGCCCCGGGACGGAACATTTGACCTCCCAATTATCTTACAGGTTAAAGCAACAGTGATGGATCCTGGGCCACACGGACACCCAGACCAGGTGGCCTACATAATTACTTAGGAGGATCTGGTCCGAAACCCTCCCTCTTAGGTGAAACCCTTCCTCCATTCCCCTTCCCCATCCCAATCTACCCTCCTTGCCTTAGAAGCCCCAAAGAATCGGAATCCGGACCCGCATAAGCCAGTCCTCCCAGATGAACCCCAGAGGGACCTCCTCCTTCTTGATCCCCTGCCTCCTCCACCTCAAAACCCCCTTCTGGGACCTCCACCTTACGCTTCACCCTTGCCCCCTGTCTTGTCCCCAGCTCTTTCCTCTACCGCCTTGGCCCCTACCCTTTCTCCAACTTCTCCCTCGGCCCCTCCCTCCACCCCATCTCCTTCTCCAGCCCCGCCCAAACTCACCCCTCGGACGCCGCCGCCGACACCTCCTCGTCTCCACTTGCGGCGGACTGAGGACCCAGAGGGCCCTTCCACTTAGCAATCCTCCCTTTTTCCCCTCTGTACTGTCAATCGCACGGTCCAGTACTGGCCCTTCTCTGCCTCTGACCTCTACAACTGGAAAACCCATAACCCTTCCTTTTCCCAAGACCCCCAGGCCCTAACCTCGTTAATAAAATCCATTCTCCTCACTCACCAGCCCACTTGGGATGATTGCCAGCAACTCTTGCAGGTCCTCCTAACCACTGAAGAAAGGCAGCAAGTCCTCCTGGAGGCCCGGAAAAGTGTGCCAGGACCAGGAGGCCTCCCAACCCAACTTCCCAATAAAATAGACGAGGGATTTCCCCTCACCCGCCCAGACTGGGACTATGAAACGGCACCAGGTAAGGAGAATCTCCAAATCTATCGCCAGGCTCTGTTGGCGGGTCTCAAAGGGGCAGGAAAGCGCCCCACAAATTTGGCCAAGGTAAAGACCATAACTCAGGAAAAGGATGAAAGCCCGGCAGCCTTCATGGAAAGGCTTCTGGAAGGGTTCCAAATATATACCCCATTAGACCCAGAGGACCTAGAACATAAGGCTACCGTAGCTATGGCATTCATAGACCAAGCTGCATTAAATATCAAAGGAAAACTCCAAAGACTAGATGGAATTCAAACCTATGGATTACAGGAATTGGTTAAGGAGGCAGAAAAAGTGTACAATAAGAGAGAAACCCCTGAGAAAAGGGAAGCCAGGTTAGCGAAGGAACAGATAGAGCGAGAGGATCGTAAGAACCGAGTGAAGGATAAGCATTTAACAAAAATCCTGGCGGCAGTTGTAAGAGAAAAAGGACCAGGGAGAGAGGGAAAAAAGCGGAGGCGGCCGGCTGGCCCCCGTGTCTTCGCATCATGGCAGCCACCGCTATGCTGGTCAAAGACTCTGCTAAGTTAACCCTTGGGCAGCCACTAACTGTTATTACCCCACATGCTCTAGAGGCCATAGTGCGGCAGCCCCCGGACCGGTGGATAACCAACGCACGCCTAACCCACTACCAGGCCCTCCTACTGGACACGGACCGCGTCCAGTTTCGCCCTCCGGTCACCCTAAACCCTGCTACGCTGCTGCCGGTACCAGAAGACCAACCAAGCCCACACGATTGTCGGCAAGTACTGGCTGAGACCCATGGAACACGGGAAGACCTTAAAGACCAAGAACTCCCACACGCGGATCACACCTGGTACACAGACGGCAGCAGTTACCTTGACTCAGGTACCCGGAGGGTGGGAGCAGCGGTAGTAGATGGCCACAACACCATTTAGGCACAATCACTACCTCCTGGCACGTCTGCACAGAAGGCTGAGTTAATAGCACTAACCAAGGCCCTAGAGCTGTCCAAGGAAAAGAAAGCTAACATTTATACTGATAGCCGGTATGCCTTTGCAACGGCTCATACTCATGGAAGTATCTATGAAAGAAGAGGTCTCCTAACCTCAGAAAGAAAGGAAATCAAGAACAAAGTTGAAATAATTGCCTTATTAAAAGCCCTTTTTCTTCCTCAAGAAGTGGCTATAATTCACTGCCCCGGGCATCAGAAAGGACAGGATCCAGTCGCAGTAGGACGAAACCAGCCACATACCTATTGAACATACTTATACCCCAGAAGACCAGGAAAAAGCAAAAGCCATAAGGACTATAAAGAACAAAGACACTAAAAACTAGAAAAAATGAGGAAAAATAGTCCTTCCCCAAAAGAAGGCCCTGGCAATGATCCAGCAGATGCATGCCTGGACACACTTAAGTAATCGAAAGCTAAAATTACTGATTGAAAAAACTGACTTTCTAATCCCAAAGGCAAGTACCCTCGTAAAACAAGTAACATCTGCCTGTAAGGTCTGTCAGCAGGTAAACGCTGGGGCTACCCAAGTGCCAGAAAGGAAACGAACTCGTGGTAACCGCCCAGGAGTCTATTAGGAAATAGACTTCACTGAAGTAAAACCTCACTATGCTGGATATAAGTACTTACTGGTGTTTGTAGATACCTTTTCAGGATAGGTAAAAGCCTACCCCACCCGGCAAGAAACGGCACACATAGTAGCCAAGAAAATTTTAGAAGAAATCTTTCCTAGATTCGGACTTCCCAAGGTAATTAGGTCAGATAACGGGCCGGCCTTCGTTTCTCAGGTAAGTCAGGGGCTCGCCAGGATATTAGGGATTAATTAGAAATTACATTGTGCCTATAGACCCCAGAGCTCAGGACAGGTAAAAAGAATGAATAGAACAATAAAAGAGACCCTTACTAAATTGACCTTAAAGACT
The DNA here is from genome assembly GCF_043159975.1 of Macaca nemestrina. Lineage (NCBI taxonomy): Eukaryota > Metazoa > Chordata > Mammalia > Primates > Cercopithecidae > Macaca > Macaca nemestrina. Next base: position 133,510,781 of record NC_092134.1, read on the forward strand.
GGTTTAAAAGATTAGAGACGCCTCCTATCCTTAGCTCTGTTAAGGGCCCAAAATACACCTAACCGTTTTAGGCTCACTCCATATGAAATCCTCTACGGAGGACCTCCCCCTTTGTCAACCTTGCTTAACTCCTTCTCCCCCTCCGATCCTAAAACCAACCTACAGGCTCGGCTAAAAGGACTCCAAGCAGTACAGGCCCAAATCTAGGCCCCCTTGGCAGAACTGTACCAACCAGGACATCCACAGACCAGTCACCCCTTCCAGGTGGGAGACTCTGTCTACGTTAGACGGCACCGTACTCAAGGACTAAAGCCTCGGTGGAAAGGACCCTACATTGTTCTCCTGACCACGCCCACAGCCATAAAGGTTGACGGAATCTCCACTTAGATCCACGCATCCCACGCCAAGGCTGCTCCAGAGATGTCCGGACCAACACCACTTGAGACATGGAAACTCCGACGCTCCGCGGACCCGCTCAAGATAAGACTCTCTCGTATCTAACTCCTTGCTTATTGTTTGCCCTTCTTCCCTGCGCCGTCTCTAGTGTAGTTTTTAACGCTAACCCCCACCGGCCATTTAGCCTGACCTGACAGATAATTAATTTTAATAATCAAGAGCTCTTAAATAAGACCTCCGAGAATGCTCCTATAAAGACTTGGTTTCCAGACCTCTATTTCAACCTAAAAAAATATATATATATATAGCAGAAAAGATAAAAGACACAGGCCCCCGGTTTACTGGTCCCACAGGAGTCCTATTAGGAACTCCTCAGGATAGACAAGAATAGAAAGGACAGGCTAGAAAGGTGTCCATCAGCCGGAACGGGTTTTATGCCTGTCCCGGATTCAGGACAGGACAAATGAAAAAAACTTGTAGAGATCTGACTCACTTCTATTGCAAAAGCTGGTCCTGTGTGACTACTAATAATAGAAAGTAGAAATAGGCCACAAAACCTTAGTATATAACCATGTCCTTTGTCCAGCCCTGTACCACAACCCGATATTCGGAAAATTGCAACCTGGTTCGCATCAAGTTTGAAGATGCGGCAAAATCTGATAACAGATAAATAACAACAAAGTTAATATAAGGTCTCTATTTATACCAGCACAACCCGCCTAAAATTCCCCTCCAAATCAGACTATTAGTCAATCCAGACACTGCCCCTGTTGCAGTAAGGCCAAACCAGGTTTTATTAGAAGCTAGGAAGCCCCCGGTTTCCATATCGGAGAAGCCCCAACTAAAAGCTCCTCAAAGCACTTCCCCGCCCTTAATCTCCCTCACCCTCGCCGACATGTTAGGAATTAAGGTAGCAGCTGAAGTTGAGACCAGGACAGCAGCCCTAGTGCATGGTAACCATCATCTGCAACAACTTAAAGTAGCCATAGATAAAGACCTTAGAGCCATAGAACAATCTATCACAAAACTTGAGGAGTCCTTGACTTCTCTGTCTGAAGTTGTATTACAAAACCGACGAGGACTAGAAATTGTCTTTCTGAAAGAGGGCGGGCTCTGTGCAGCCCTAAAAGAGCAATGTTGTTTTTATGCAGATCATTCAAGAATAGTTAAAGATTCTATGGCAAAACTAAGAAAAAGATTAGACCAAAAAAAAAAATAAAGAGAAAATCTCAACAAAGTTAGTTTAAAAATTAGTACAACCAATCCCCTTGGCTTAGCACCCTAATCTCCACCATCTTGGGACCCCTCATCCTGCTCACGCTCATCCTGACTTTCAGGCCATGCATACTCAACCGCTTACTCACCCTTATTAAAAATAGAATAAACATAGTACATGCTATGGTTCTGACCCAACAATACCAGACCCTCAGGACTGAAAAAGAGGCTCAAGATTGAGCCTGTGACACAAAAAGAGGAGGAAATGAAACTAGGCCGCATAAAACTTAGAAACTAGGCCTCAGAAAAAAAGAACTTAAAAAAATTAACACCTGGTGGCTCTGGATAGGGTCCCACCCTGCCTCAATAGAGTCCCACCCTGATAGGGTCCCACCCTGCCAATTCCGGGAAACAACCTCATGGGGTCCCACCCTGCCAATTCCGGGGGTCCCACCCTGCCTCGAAGTTCCCGGAATCAACAACTGCAGGAAAAAACCTCATAAGGTCCTGCTCCAACCAATTAGAACAAGACACCTTGCTCAGGCCATAGACAGACCCAATTACCACGCGCCTAAAGCTTTGTTTGAATTTCGCGCCCTAAGCTGTGTTTGAACTTGTGTTTGCCTATATAAACAGCCTGTAACAAGCAGTCAGGGTCCCAGGGCCAACTTAGAGCTTGGGACCCTAGCGCGCTAGTAATAAATAACTCTCTGCTGTGAATCTCGTGTCGGTGATCCTTCGCGGCCACCCCTGCCCAGGAAGGAATCGACAGTTCGGTTCCAACACAAATAACTTGATTTAAAACTGGGCAAAGGATTTGAACAGATACTTCTTTGTAAAACATAAACAAATATCCAGCAAACATATGAAAAAACATTCAATATCATTAATAATTTGGGAAATTCAAGTCAAAACTATATTAAGAGATCACCTCCCATCCATTGAGATGGCTCCTGTGGGGGGGAAAAAAAAAAAGAAACAGAAAATAACAAATGCTATGGGGATATGGATAAATTGTAACCCTAGTGAAATTTTCATGGCAATGTAAAGTAATGCAACCACTACAGAAAACAATATGGTGATTCCCCCAAAATTAAACATTAAACTATAATGCAGCACTTTTGCTTCTGGATACATAGCCAAAATAATTAAAGCAGGTTATCTCCAAGAGATTTGCACAGCCATATTCATAGCAGCATTATTCACAGGTTATAGCAACAGGTTAAAGCAACCCTAGTGTCCATGGATGGTCGGACTAAAAAAATGTGGTGTATACATACAATGGAATATTATTCAGCTTTAAAAAGAAAGGACATTCTGACACAAGCTACACCATAAGTAAACATTGAAGGCATTATGCTCTGTTGAATAAGCCAGTCACAAAAGGACAAGTACTGGATGATTTCACTTATATGAGTTACCTAGAGGAGCAGCTGATGGAAAGTAGAATGGTGGTTGCTAAGGGATTGGGGGAAGAGAAAATGGGGAGTCATTGTTTCACAGATACAGAGTTTTAGCTTTGCAAGGTGAAAATAGTTCTGGAGATTGATTGCAAAACAATGCAATGCAGTTAACACTACTGAACTTTACACTTAAACATGGTTAAGATGAAAAGTTTTGTTATGTGTACTTTAGCACAATTTTTAAAAAGTAGTTTCCCAGAGGACTGCCAGACACTGAAATCCTAATGGTAAGAATCTGTAGATTCCCAAAAGTTGAGAGGAAATGAGACAGGAGGTAAGTTTCAGTCACACGGTATGACTTCTGAAAAAACCCCAACAGCACTTTGCAAGAGAAAGCGCCATTAACAGCAGATCTCTGTGCTTCTGTTTCTCTTTTCCATGAAATGTTTAAGAAACAGCAGCCAATGAATAGAGGATTTGATGACGCTAGGGGAAAAAAACGAGGCAGCAAAACGGCTTGCCTCCTCTTCTTCAGGCTTCCAAGTAGAGTTTAAATTGAAGTTTGGAGTTTCAATGTTGTGCTAGACTGGATCTATTTATTTCTGACTTGAGACTGCTCTTGTTACTTCAAGGAACCATAAAAGCCTTGGGGTTGACTCCAGCCTACCCAGATGTAGGGATTTCTAAGTCTCAGAGCAAACTTAGTGGAAAAGTAAAGTTAATTCTGTGTGTACATACCAAAGTGCGTTTCTTTCCAACCACAAGATTCACGTGTTTCTCTGTTCTCTGATCCCCGTGTATGCATTCTTCCCATTTTCATGAGTGTGTCTGAGAGCTGTGGGTTAGTGATTTTTCCTGGACCATAAATCCAGTAATTTCATTTCCTGTTGAGTGGAAGGAAAGAAGGGCAGAACCTTAAGAAATATTTCATTCATACAAATTACTTTTTTCATAGATATACAATATTTTCTGGAACCTTATGATCATGTTGGAGTTTTGTTTCCTATTTATTTCATTAACCATTTCATAAGGAAAGGTTTCCTCTGACTCCTTAGAAGGGACAGCTTCTTTTTAACCTTTACATCATTGCATCGGCCTGTAATTATTTCCATTTTTCTAGCATTGGATTTTGAGATGAGTTACTTCAGAAAGAGTATTTAAATGTTTTAGACAAAAGTAGATTAAAAAATCTGTATCATTGTCACAGGTTTTGAGGTTTAGAAGCCAACTTGGGTTGCAGTAACCAAAAATGTGGTCTGGCAAAGCCCGTGCCCCCTGCTGGGTAAAGATCTGAAGATGGTGTGAAGCTGTCTGGCAGCGGTCCCTTGACGGGCCTCACTTCCAGGCACTCCTGCACAGAGCTGCGTGGTGCTCATTCCCCATCAAATCTCCCGTTGCCCTGAAAAATTTAAAAAGGCAGAGATGGTGACAACTAGACCTAGCATTTTGGTGTGTAAGTGCATATATTTCAGGTTTTTTGCTATTGTTGTGTCAGCCTGAATTTAGGACTTTGTGCTAGCAACAGGTTACAGCAACCCTAGTGTCCGTCAATGGGTGGACTAAAAAAGTGTCGTATATACATACAATGCAATATTATTCAGCCTTAAAAAGGAAGGACATTCTGACACAAGCTACACCATAAATAACCATTGAAGGCATTATGAAGCTTCTTTTACAGCAAAGTTATTTTCCATTAACCTTAGTAGCTGGGCTCTTGCTTCAGTCCATAAGCTTTCTGTGACTTGACCTAGACTAGCAGGCAGTTAGTCCATAAAAGAAACATAATGAATGTCCTGATACCTCTCGATCATCTGGAAAATATTACCTGGGCACCTAAATTCTTGATAAATGCTGTGAAAAACATGGGATTGGGTGGTGAATAGGTTGACTGACAACGTATGTAGAAGACTGGGGAGAGTGTACTTTAGGGTGGGTGGTGAGACTAAACCACTCTTCTCATTAAAAGAATGTATGCTGCCTATACAAATTTGTCTTCATTTTTTTAGCCAGTCCACTCCAATGGGCTTATGGATATGGTGGCCATATTTAGCAAATTAAGACACGAGATTTCCAGTTAAATTTGAATTTCAATCGACTACAAATAATTGCAGAGACAACAAATACAAACATTGATGAGCAATACTTTAAAAATAAGTCTTTTTTGTTTTTTGTTTTTTTTTTGAGACAGAGTCTGGCTCTGTCATCCAGGCTGGAGTGCAGTGGCGCGATCTCCACTCACTGCAAGCTCCACCTCCTGGGTTCACGCCATTCTCCTGCCTCAGCCTCCCGAGTAGCTGGGACTACAGACCCCTGCCCCCGCGCCCGGCTAATTTTTTTGTATTTGTAGTAGAGACGGGGTTTCACCGTGTTAGCCAGGATGGTCTCGATCTCCTGACCACGTGATCCGCCCGTCTCGGCCTCCCAAAGTGCTGGGATTACAGGTGTGAGCCACTGCGCCCGGCCTAAAAATAAGTCATTTTTATCTGAAATTCAAATTCTGTTTTCCCACACATAGCTACATTATTTCCTGCATGTAAGTAGCTACATTCCTGCTCTGCTAGGTAAACCCCCAATTTCAGTCATTTGGGGAGATGAATCTGAGACTGATCTGCAGTTCTTCTCAGCTGCAGCACCTGAATAAAGTCATCTGCCCTGGAAATACTTGCCTCAGTGATGGGCATTCTGTGCAATGAGTAATGGGACCTAGACTGAACCTCTGGCATTTCAGTAACAGATTTTGTTTCCCTCATCAGGAAGACATTGCTCTGGGCTCGGCTATCACCAGCTGGGAGAATTTCTGCAACCCTAAGCAGCAGCCCAGCTGTTTTAGGCAGGATGTGGGTTTAGTCTCTATATAGCATTACTGCTCCCAGTCCCAACCAATTCTTTCTGATTGTCTAGGAAGAACAGCCTCTGAAATTTGACTTCTGCGTGTGGATAGGTGAGTGTCTCTTGTGGGTACCAACAGTGGGAATGGCTCCTCTCAATTTGAGAAATTCTGAAGGAATTTCCATTGGCAATTAAACAAGCCCAACTGACGGAGAGAGGGAACACCCTGACTGTTCCAGTTCAGACACTCTTGGGGCTTGTTAGGAATTCTGCATGTGTCTGGATAAGGGAGTGTCATTTGTGGGTCCAGACAGCAGGATCTGCTCTTCTCAATTTGAGAAATTCTGAAGGAATCTCCATTTGTAGATTGAACAAGCCCAGCAAACAGGGAGAAAGCAACTCAACTGTTTCAGTTTGGACTCTCTTGGGACTTGCTTATTGTTTGTGTGTTGATGTAGCTGTGGGAGATGAGGGTTTGGTCTGAGTGCAGACCACTTGGGTGTATTCTTCAGGGTTGGTCTGTATATGGCTGTGGGCGTCTGGAGTGAGGGAATATTATACCCATATCACACTGAACATGCCCAATCTCATCTGACCTCAGACAGTCTTTGAATTGTAGCGCTGCCTTATATTTGGATTTATTTTGCTGTTGAATGCAAATATGGGATGGAAGTCCATGTCTCCAGGCTTCCATGCTGCTGCTCTAAGGAGAGGCAGGTCTGATTAGTACATGGTGCTGGTTGGCTACAGAGTTCTTTGGAGTCTGGAGAGGTCTGACCTGTAACAATCAAACTGTCAGCTGGGCGTAGGAAACTGAGGTGGGCAGATACTTGAACCCAGGAGTTCTAGACCAGCCTGGGCAACATGGTGAAATTCTGTCTCTACCAAAAAATACAAAGATTAGTTGGGTGTAATGGTGCATACCTGTAGTCCCAGCTACTCAGGAGGCAGAGGTTGGAGGATTAACTGAGCCTGGGAGGTTGAGGCTGCAACGAGCCTTGATCACACCACTGTACTTCTAGCCTGGGTGATAGAGACCCTGTCTCAAAAAATAATAATAATCAAACTATCATGGAAACTGCTTTACTCAAAATTTTGTTTCACGACCTTTATTGGATTACCTATCAGAACAAATAAAGTTTAACCATGTGAACATGTTCATAAACCAGTGAGTTAATATTGCTATCTCACGGCTGGAATTTAAAAGTAAAGCTATTGGATCTTTGTGCATATGTAAGTATATGTGTCTAGATATTACGTGTTGTTTTCAGAGGGTATCAAGTTGGCTTATAAATTAAAAAGTGTTCAGAAGTTAAGTAAATGAGTCTAAGCATTTTTCAAGTTTACATGACTTAAGTAAATCTTTAATGAACAAGATAGCTTTTAGATCATTTGTAAAATAAAACTAGAAATGTCTTTGGAATTGTCAGCATACCTTTTTGTTTGGGTTTTACATTTGTCTCTGCTAGATATTTAAAGGTGTCAGGGTTTGGCAAAAAGGTTATAAGACTATAAACCCAGTCAAGAACAAGATTATCTTTGTGTGATTTTTTGATAAATAAGACTAATTTAACATTGTTGGTTTAATAAAAATAGCTGAAACTTTTGCATTATTAGTGCAAGTATCCATGTATTTAAGTTTATGGGTTTTGTTTTTGTTTTTGTTTTTTCTTATTTTATTTGACCGTGACAGCAGTTAAGGCGAGAGGGAAAAAATAAAATAAAATACAGGAACTAACAAAATTGATGGAGATAGGTTCATTTCAGGCTCCTTCATGGGGAGACAAGCTGAAAGCAACAAAACACAACAAAGTTGCACTTTGGAGATATAGATCTGAGAAGTATTCAATAAGTAACAGATTATAGAATCAAAATCGAAACCTCTTGTCCAATCAATATTTTAAGAAAATCTTGTTCTAACACAGGGGACTAATCTATATCTCTCTACCCTAGTTACTGGTTCCTTTCTATCTTGTTTCATAAACAACCTAAGTCCATAATTTGAATTAACCTTTAGATAACTTCTGAGTTAAACAAAATTATTTCTTTAATCAATAAGAACACGTCTTCTTTGGCACATTATGTACGTGGAATCATACAATTTGCTAGAATTCTTATTCTTAGTAATCTTAAATTTTAATGGAAACCTAGGAAGCAAGAAATTCTGAGCTGTCTATCAGATATTAACATTTTATAGACGAGGAACATGAATGTTCTCAGGCCCAGAAATCTCAAGTTATTTTGGGACCTCAAGAAAAGAGGAATTCACCCAATTCATATACGTATCTGCAAGCACAGATAAATTCTTGGTTGTGCTCAAGAGGCTTTTAAAAATCAAATCTGAGATTCCTTATGAAAAGTTCTAGCAAAGCCAATTAAAAGGAGCGTATATGAACAATAATTCTTGCTGCAGTTTATGCAAATAATGAGGCAAACTATAATAAGATTTAAACTGATTTTGTAAATAAATTGGTCCTACTATGATTTGCCTTTTATGGAAATGGGGAAGTGGAGAAAGAAACATTATGTTTTGGAAGAAAACTGTAGTATCCCTGTTATTAGATTAATCTTTGGCCTATGGCAACCTGGTCACCCATGGTATGGAGATACATCTGTGCTGTGCTGCATTCAGTTATTAAAAGTATAAGTTACCAGTGGAATTTAGATATGGATTCAACACCTAAGAAGTTGGTTCACTGGATGCATAAGGAAATAAAAACTAATTTTTTAAAAAAGCAAAATTTTCAATCCCTTGGTTTTTGTTATCAATGTAAACCAAAATGTATCTAAGGCAGGTCTGAATTTCAAAGTTTATTTTGCCAAGGGTAAGGATATGTGCCTGGAACACAGGTCTGTGCCTTTCTCCAAAGATTATTTTGAGGGCTTCAATATTTAAAGGGGAAAGGGAAGATATTGAGGAAAGAGGAAGAAATTTTACAAAGGTGTGGGTAGGCCCGGGCTCGGTGGCTCCTGCCTGTAATCCCAGCACTTTTGGAGGCCGAGGTGGGTGGATCACCTGAGGTTAGGAGTTCGAGACCACCCTGACCAACATGGACAAACCCCATCTCTACTAAAAATACAAAAATTAACTGGGTGTGGTGGTGCATGCCTGTAATCCCAGATACTCGGGAGGCTGAGGCAGGAGAATCACTTGAACTGGGGAGACAGAGATTGCAGTGAGCTGAGATCCCACTGCACTCCAGCCCAGGTGACAGAATGAGACTTTGTCTCAAAAAAAAAAAAAAGAAAAAAAAAAAAAAGATGTGGGTAGTAGATAAGAGAAAATGGTTGTATTCTTTTGAGACTTTGATCAGCCTGTCACTGCATACACAATTACATGTGAGAGTGGGGTAAAGAAATAGTCACTTATGCCTCAGTCTAGTTCAGTGAATCTGCATTTTTATACAAACAAACGGGCAGAGGAAGCAATCAGGCATGCATTTGTTTCAGATGAGCAGAGGAATGACTTCAAGTTCTGTCCTTTGTCCCATGCCTGTGAAGACAAGCTATCAATTTACATTGCCAGGGTGAAATTCAATGGAATAAAATGGGAGTCAGGTGTGCCTGACACAGTTCCGAGCTTGACTTCTCTCTTAGGCTTAGTGATTTGGGGGTCCCAAGATTTATTTTCCTTTCACATCTATAACAGATAAAATTAAAGTAGGAGAATATTGTGTCAGGCCTTGAGGCTAAACCAAGCCTAGATGTGGGTCTGTCTGAACTCAGACCACTAGCCTCAAGGCTGCTCACTAAGGAGAAAATCAGGCCAGGAAACCAGAAAGTACCTCTGAGACCTGTAGTTTCCTGGAAGGTAGTCAATGTGGGGAAGGAGTGAAATTTAAGTCACTTCTGAAACTAGAGGGTATAATGTGAAGGAATTGTTCCATTTTGTAAATCAGTATCATTAGCTTCCTGAGGAATCTTTACTAAAATAAATTGTGAGAGTAATTAATGTAGGCGCAACGTCTTTGGTTTTAAATGCTGCAGAGTGGAAGAGCCAGTTGACATAGAACCCACAGCTCACAACGGAAGAATTGCAGATGGGTATATGTAATACAGACACATAGGAGGCTATTCCCCCCAAAAAACAGCCTACTTTATGGACTGGATAAAACACTGTGAGACCTATTTACTCAGAAGAATTGTCCCACTCCACCTATAAATGCCAAGTGGAGCACTCCAGATGAAGCAACAGATAAGCTTCAAATATAAGCCATGGGGGACTGGCTTTATAATGATGTGGCAGGCCGGGTCTCACTCATGCGGGCCTCCATAACAACTGTTTCAGGACTGACTGAGTAGTTAAGTTAAAAGTTAAAAGCTAAAAGAGCCCGTGCCCTCATCCAAAAGGTGGATTGTAACAAAAACCCACCAAGAGTTTTGCCTAGGACTTTCCCGGGACCATGACAAGATAATGAAGGGATTCTTAACAGGACCAGTTTAGGATTAAACAAGTTTTACTAGGGGTCTGAAGAAACATCCCAGGCCTCCACAAACAAGTTTATTGGAGGTCTCAAGGAACTTCCCAAACCTCCATGATCTAGCAGGAGACAAGACAGGGTAATCACCCCAGCACCTGGACCCATTTAGATGAAGTAAATTTACTGAGCCTCCAGAGGAAGGTCTTCAGAACTCAGATCTCAGTTATAGATTAAAATAAGCGAAACACTCATGTTTTTAGATGAATGCATGTACACACAGACATATAATTTATAATTTAGACATATAATTTAGGCAGGTGGATCATCTGAGGTCAGGAGTTTGAGACCAGCCTGGCCAACGTGATGAAACCCCATCTCTACTAAAAATACAAAAAATTAGCCGGGCGTGGTGGTGGGTGCCTGTAACCCCAGCTACTCTGGAGGCTGAGGCAGGAGAATCTCTCGAACCAGGGAGGCAGAGGCTGCAGTGAACAGAGATTGTGCCACAGAACTCCAGCCTGGGCGAGAAGAATGAAACTGTATCTCAAAAAAAAAAAAAGAAAAAGAAGAAAGAAACATTAATCTTACTTTTTGGTTTTTGGCTCTTTCATTGCTTAGAGTTTTAATGGTTAATGAGTCCCTGGCACCTCGATTCTTATCTGGCCTAGAATGTTTAATTGACTATAAGTCTTTTTTAACTCTAAGTCCCTTGGCTACAGGGGTTCCACTGAGGAACAGGATGGACATGGGACAGGTAGTCACACCATCCTGGAAATGATATGGAACAAAATAAAGTTTGGCAATCAATGCTCCCTCTGGCATATTCCAAGGGAACCTCAGTTTCCAAGAGATAAATCTTACCTGGGAAAAGGTCTTGCCCTTTGCCCTGCTGACGGTGCTGGCAGCTCCCAGAAATGGCTTAGCTCTTAGCCCCTTTCAAAATGTTGACTTGGAGACCATTTTCCTGGACTCTCTGAGGCTTGAGGATTTTTTCCTCCCCTGAAACAGAAGCTAGGTCATACATGAAACAATTAGGGAATATATTAACTAGTCTATCCAACAGGCTTCATTTCTGTATAAACGTGCCTCTTCTCTGTTTGAAACCAGGGAATCAAATCATACTGAAGACCTGGAAATCACACCAGACTGAAGACTAGCTGCAACCACAATAGGTCGGTCTTTTTGAGGTGCTGCTGACCACCCACTTGTCTACCAAGTTAGCCAGTGTTAAACCATGAATTCAACATACTCAGTAAAACCAGTCACTCTGGGATCTCCCTAGGGGAAACAGTCATGCTCTTGTGAACCTACACATGGCTTTAAGTTAATAATTCAAAGCCCAACCAAAGATCCTAGATAAGAAACTGTAAAAGGAACAGGCACTTTTCAGGTTGTTATTATTCTCTGTAAAACCACAGCTTTTCACATATAAGATATAATGAACCAGGAATACTTTTTGGTAGACTTAGGATTGTTCTCTTGGATTCCCCATGGGATCCACTCCAAATTCTCTGGTATTTTAAAATTGGTTTATCTATATTATTTATCATCCTAGTTCAATGTGGCCTCAAATGTGGTTCTAAAACTAAAATAAACGTACCCCAATCATAGTGCTCCAACAAGCCAGATGCTGACCCGGTACTCATGAGTACTTCTGATTATAGTGCCACATTTCCATTCCTTATCATTATTGCACCTCACCCCTCCTCAGCATGAAGCAGCCGGAAGGATCAGCGACCAGATTCTCCATGATTGAGGAAGTGATAAATAGAAAAGAGAGACTGAAACCGGCCCTGTTGTCTCATAGAACTCATAGAACTCCTAGAGCTAATATTTACAGGTGTTTTTTTTTTTTTTTTTTTTTTTTTTTGTAACAGAAATGGACCCTGTCTGGTAGTCCCAGCTACTCCAGAGGCAGAGGCAGGAGAATGGCGTGAACCCGGGAGGCGGAGCTTGCAGTGAGCCGAGATCATGTCAGTGCACTCCAGCCTGGCCGAGAGAGCGAGACTCCGTCTCAAAAACAAAAAAACAAAAAACAAAAACAAAAAACAAAAACAAAAACAAACAAAACTTATTTGCTTTCCTGAGTTTCTTGCTCAGGAAACTGACTTTCAGGCTGAAAGGACACAAAGATAGATGTGTACCCACCCCCCACCCGCTACACCCTTGTTCTGCTCTCTAATCTTTGCACATACCAGAGATTTCGTAAGTTCTGTGAGTACCTGGTTTTCTGCACGTACCAGAGATTTTGTTTTGCACATACCAGAGATTTTGTAAGTTCTGAGGCAAGGTCACAAGACGTGTTTAAGTAAGATAAACTCTTGCTGCCATAAACCTGCTCTCCCGCCTCAAAGTTTGAACCAAAATATCAGAAATGGCAGGAACCAATCATAGTTAGCCAAATCGCCTTGTTCAAACACTAGCCAATCATATATCTGATTTGTATAATAACTCTATGCCCACTTTTCTTAGACTATATAACATTGTTCGGAGCTGAGTGGGGGAGCTCTCCTGCCCGTCTCGTTTCATGAGCGAGGGAGAGTTCCAGGTTCGAACCTGTAATAAAGATCCTTGCTGCTTAGCTTTGACTCTGGACTCTGGTGGTCTTCTTCGGGGAATAAACGGTCTGGGCATAACAAATGGGGGCTCGTCCGGGATTTCCCCCAAGCCCACCAGACCCCCAAGTCAACGGATCTTAATCTGTAGGTAAGCCGGCTTTGTCACTGTCTCTGTCTTTGTCTCTGTCTGTCTCCCTGAAATTTCGCGAAATCCGTAATCTGTAATCTGTATTGGTCTGTTCTGTAAGTGGCACGGTCTTGGCGGACGCGCTAGAAGACAGCCACTCGGGACTGGTGGGAGACGTTCCCCAGTGCCCATCTGGGGGCCTCCATCCTTGGTTGCCCCGTCTGACTCAGGTCGGAAGTCCGACACGCGCTCGCGAATGCTCATCGTTATTACTGTCTGTCCGTTATTGTTAAGTGTTAAGTGTAAGCCCAAAACGAAACATAAAACCTTTTCTTCCCCTTCCAGGACCGGACCTGTCGGATACTCCCCTCTGCTTCACACTCATTTTCGTCCCCCCTTCTCTTTGTAGGAGCAGTCCAAAGATGGGCAACAACCAGAGCACGCCGCTCTCACTCCTTGTTACCAATTTTAAGGATGTGAAGGCTCGGCGGCGTAACTTAAGCGTAGAACTAAAGAAGGGAAAGCTAGTTACTTTCTGCTGTTCGGAGTGGCCCTCTTTCGGCGTAGGGTGGCCCTCCGAAGGAACTTTCTGTCTCTCTATTATTACTAAGGTAAAAACTAAGATTTTCCTGCCAGGGCAGTCAGGACATCCTGATCAAATTCCTTATATTCTAGTGTGGCAGGATCTTGTGGAAAACCCACCACCCTGGATAACTCCACTGTAGCCCTGCCTCTCAGAGAAATAGGATCGCTCGATGATACCGGTCTCTCCCGTCTCATGTATTGGCCTTTTTCCACCAGTGATTTATACAATTGGAAGTCCCAAAATGCTCGGTTCTCAGATAATCCCAAAGATCTAACCTCGTTGTTAGACAGTGTCATGTTTACTCACCAGCCAACCTGGGATGACTGTCAACAGCTCCTCCGAATCCTGTTCACAACGGAGGAGCGGGAAAGAACCAAGTTGAGGCCAGAAAACTGGTTCCAGGAGATGATGGCCAGCCAACTGCAAATCCTGACCTCATTAATGCGGCTTTCCCTTTGACCCGGCCCAGATAGGACTACAACACGGCAGAAGGTAGGGGACGACTGCTCATTTATCGCCAGACTCTAATGGCGGGTCTCCAGGCTGCAGCTCGCAAGCCCACCAATTTGGCTAAAGTATATTCTGTGTTACAAGGTAAGACAGAGAGCCCCGCTGTGTATTTAGAGAGATTAATGGAAGCCTTCAGACAGTTTACCCCTATGGACCCGGAAGCACCGGAAAATCAGGCAGCGGTAGTAATGTCCTTTGTAAACCAGGCAACACCAGATATTAAAAGAAAACTCCAGAAATTAGAAGGTTTAGAGGGAAAGCAGATTCAGGACCTCCTTCAGATGGCCCAGCGAGTTTATAATAATAGGGATACTCCAGAAGAAAAACAGTTCAAGGCAACCAAAGAAATGACCAAAGTCTTAGTAGCAGCTTTCCCCCAGGCAGGAAATGGCCAAAACAGAAAGCAGAAAAAGCAAGGCCCTAGGCAAGGATTAGAAAAAGATCAGTGTGCTTATTGCAAGGAACGTGGCCACTGGATTAAAGACTGCCCAAAGAAACGGAGACCAGCTAACCCTACCTCCGTACTCGTTACCCAGGACTCTGACTAGGGAGGACGGGGTTCGGACCCCCTCCCCGAACCCAGGGTAACTTTGCAAGTGGAGGGGTCCCCAGTTCGCTTCTTGGTCGATACTGGGGCGGAACGCTCAGTCCTAACCAAACCAATTGGAAAAATATCTAAGAAAACATCCTGGGTGCACGGGGCCACAGGCATCAAAAAATACCCCTGGACAACCCAGAGGACTGTAGACTTAGGAACGGGAAAAGTCTCCCATTCCTTCCTAGTCATCCCAGAGAGCCCTTGCCCTCTACTAGGGAGGGACTTGCTGACAAATATGGGGGCCCAAATCCACTTTGAGCCAGAAGGGCCCAAGATAACTGATTCCCAAAACAGGCCAATATCTATCCTGACTGTCACCTTAGAAGATGAGTACCGACTCCATCAAGAGCAAAAGCCCCCCGATCAGGGAATTGACTCTTGGCTCCAGCGTTTCCCTGAAGCGTGGGCAGAAACTGGGGGCTTGGGGCTAGCTAAACATCGGCCTGCCATATTTGTGGAAGGTAAGCCAGGGACGGACCCAGTTCGGGTTCGGCAATATCCTATGCCCCTGGAGGCAAGAGAAGGAATTACGCCCCATATCCGCCGACTCCTAGACCAGGGAGTCCTACGGGCTTGCCACTCATCCTGGAATACTCCACTGTTACCTGTTCGTAAACCCAACAGTACGGACTACAGGCCAGTACAGGATTTAAGAGAAGTTAATAAAAGGGTCATGGATATACATCCCACTGTGCCCAATCCATACACCCTTCTGAGTGCCTTACATCCCAAAACACAGTGGTATACCGTTCTTGATCTAAAAGACGCTTTCTTCAGCCTTCCTCTGGCTCCCAAAAGTCAAGAACTCTTTGCATTTCAATGGACGGATCCTGAGAGGGGCATCAACGGTCAGCTAACATGGACCAGACTGCCACAAGGGTTCAAGAACTCGCCAACCCTGTTCGATGAAGCCCTTCATGAAGATCTGGGTGAGTACCGGCGGCAACACCCTGAAATAACTCTTTTGCAATATGTTGATGATCTCTTAATAGCGGCCAGGTCCCCGGAAACTTGTGTTCAAGGGACTGAGGACCTCCTGAAGACTCTGGGGGAGCTAGGCTACCGAGCCTCAGCAAAAAAGGCTCAGATCTGCAAGTTGGAGGTAACTTATCTGGGGTACCTATTAAAAGGGGGGCAACACTGGCTAACCAAAGCCCGAAAGGAAACAGTCCTACGCATCCCTAGACCCCAGTCAACACGGCAAGTGAGAGAATTCCTGGGGTCGGCAGGGTTCTGTAGGTTATGGATACCCGGATTTGCTGAGTTAGCCAAGCCCCTATACCAGGCAACAAAGGAACAGCAGCCCTTCAATTGGACGGAAGAGGCTAAGCTGGCCTTTCAGCAAATCAAAACTGCCTTGTTATCAGCCCCCGCGCTGGGGCTCCCTGATGTCTCCAAGCCCTTCCACTTATACGTGGATGAAAGTAAGGGTGTTGCAAAAGCCGTGTTAACACAGTACCTAGGCCCCTGGCAGAGGCCAGTTGCCTATTTGTCAAAAAAATTAGATTCAGTGGCTGCTGGCTGGCCACCCTGCCTCCGGATAATCGCAGCGACTGCCCTAATGGTCCGAGACGCTGATAAACTTATCATGGGGCAAGAGTTGCGCATTATAACCCCGCATGCCATTGAAGGCGTCCTCCGGCAGCCGCCGGAGCGATGGATGAGTAACGCCCGGCTCACCCACTATCAAGGACTGCTGTTAAACCCCCTCAGAATAACTTTTCTGCCCCCAACCTCTTTAAACCCTGCTTCACTGCTGCCAAATCCAGACTTGGACGCCCCGTCCCATGAGTGCACTGAGATACTGGCTCAGGTGCATGGGGTGCGGGAGGACCTGCAAGATCATCCGCTCCCCGACACAGAACTCACCTGGTTCACTGATGGCAGCAGCTATGTCCACCAAGGCCAGCGGTATGCAGGAGCGGCTGTAACGTCAGAGACTGAGGTAATCTGGGCAGAACCCTTGCCTCCAGGGACATCGGCCCAAAGAGCCGAACTGATAGCCCTTACACAGGCCCTCACCCTAGGGGCAGAGAAAAAACTAACAGTATACACGGATAGCCGCTATGCTTTCGCTACTGCGCACATACATGGGGCCATCTACAGAGAAAGGGGACTATTAACAGCTGAAGGCAAAGAAATAAAAAACAAGCAAGAGATCCTAGCTCTATTAACTGCTTTGTGGAAACCAAAGAAATTGGCTATCGTACATTGCCCTGGGCATCAGAAACCAACTACGCCAATTGCTCGAGGCAACTTCTTAGCCGACCAAACCGCAAGGAGCATAGCAAAAGCTCCCAGTCAGCTCCTCACACTCCAGCTCCCCGATCCTGGCCCGCGAAATTTGCCATGTTTTCCCGACTATACCGAACAGGATCACGAATGGATGAACACGCTTCCCCTAAAACAGGTTAAAAATGGGTGGTGGACTGATATAAATGACCAAACCATCCTACCAGAAAAATTAGGACGGCAGGTGTTGGAACACATCCACCAGACAACCCACCTGGGTGCCCGGCGAATGATGGACTTAATCAGGCACGCCAAGTTTAGAATCAGGCGCATAGCTGAACTGGCCAGCGATGTCACAACAAATTGCAAAGCCTGCCAACTAAACAACGCTTGCCCCCAAACCCAGACCACCGCAGGAATTAGGTGTAGAGGAACTAGGCCTGGTATCTATTGGGAAATAGACTTTACTGAGATAAAGCCTGGAAAATATGGGTATCAGTACTTACTTGTCTTTGTAGATACTTTTTCAGGATGGACAGAAGCGTTTCCAACTAAGAGAGAAACTGCTTAGGTTGTAGCAAAGAAAATTTTGGAAGAAATCCTCCCCAGGTATGGCTTTCCCGTCCAAATAAGGTCAGACAATGGACCAGCCTTCGTTGCTAAGGTAAGTCAGGATTTGGCTTCCATTCTGGGGGCAAATTGGAAATTACATTGTGCTTATAGGCCCCAAAGCTCAGGACAGGTAGAAAGGATGAATCGGACTCTGAAGGAGACCTTAACTAAATTGACCATGGAGACTGGCGCTAATTGGGTAGTACTTCTCCCCTACGCTCTGTTCCGGGCCCGAAATACCCCTTACAGACTAGGCCTCACACCATATGAAATCATGTATGGCAGACCCCCACCCCTGGTCCCCAGTCTAAAAGATGACTTACTCAAACCTGAAACTGAAAATGTCTCTGAGCTCCTGTTCTCCTTACAAGCCTTACAGAAAATTCACCAGGAAATTTGGCCCAGACTACGAGAACTGTACGAGGCAGGACCTCTGCCGACGCCTCATCCGTTCCAGCCGGGAGACTGGGTCCTAGTCAAGCGCCACCGGCAAGAAACTCTTCAACCCAGGTGGAAAGGACCACTGCAAGTACTCCTGACTACTCCCAACGCTCTCAAAGTAGAAGGCATCGCTTCGTGGATCCACTACACACACGTCAAACCAGTGGACCCAACATCCGACCTTCTCGAGCCGTCTGGAGCACCGGTTACATGGACTATAGACAAAGCTAAGAACAATCCCTTAAAGCTAACCCTGCGCCGTCATCCCCATAGCCGTAACCATGTCCAGCTTACCTATGCTTTTATGCCTTATGCATCTGACTCTCCTCACTGCTGCGCCATCTAATCCCTATGTCTGGAGGTTCTGGCTCTATGAGAACAAAACTCACCCCGGGGAAACCCCCCAAGCGGGTAAACTGCTAGCTAGCGCAGACTGCCCCCCCTCAGGGTGTAATACTATAGTTTACCTCAATTTCACTAGGTTCCAGATTGCCCAACCAGCAATACCCATGATCTGTTTTGAATATGATCAAACTGAATATAATTGTAAAAATTATTGGTGGCACCAGAGTGCAGGTTGCCCATATAGCTACTGTAAGACGCACTCTGTCCGATACTGGAGAGAACGACAAGGGTGGTATTTTTACAAAACTGAGTCTCCCGTCACTTACACTTGGATAATTAGAGACCCATGGGACTCTCGGTGGACAACCCCACAACATGGGGGAGTATATTACTCATCAACTAGTACCTGGCCCAGTAGCCATTTATATCTGTGGAGAAGTCTAGTCCAGATTCAACCCTTAATCCACACACAAATCCACAGGCAAGAAACCAAGCTATCACAAGACTTGCAGCCCTTCTCCTGGCTAACTCTATTATGGGAAGGGCTAGCATTCGCCAACCTCACTGGTTTAGGCGACCTGTCCTCTTGCTTTATGTGTGCAACCCTAGGAAGACCACCATTAACGGCTGTTCCTCTATCCTCCCCTCCCACAAACTATACAGGTTTTAACTCATCGATAGTCACGATACCCGATGTGGCCCTGTACCGTGACCCATACCAAGAGAAATACCCCTATTGTTATTCGGCATTTAGCAACAGCCTCTGTAACCAATCGGCTACATACCCTAATAGTCCCATATATGCTCCCCCTGGTGTGTTCTTCTGGTGTAATATGACTCTGTTAAAAACTCTGTCCAAAAGCATCTCTGACGGACAGTTGTGTATCCCTGTTACCCTAGTTCCCCGACTGACACTGCTAACCCCGGCAGAGTTCATAGGCTGGGCAGGGACCGCCCCAACTAAAACTGCGTGACATAGACGAGCAGTTTTTCTACCACTAATTGCCGGAATATCCTTAACCACCTCTGTCGTCGCAGCGGGGTTAGCAGGAGGGGCCCTACAACACTCCGTGATAGAAAACAACAAGCTGTTACAACAATTCTCTGTTGCTATGGAAGACTCCGCCTATTCCCTAGCCTCCCTTCAGCGGCAGCTCACCTCCCTAGCACAGGTCACCCTTCAAAACCGCAGAGCCTTAGACTTACTCACGGCTGAGAAAGGAGGTACCTGTATGTTACTCAAAGAAGAATGCTGTTTCTATATAAATGAGTCAGGGTTAGTTGAGGAAAGAGTCCAACGCCTACACGAACTAAGCTTAGAAATGAAAAAGCAACAATTCACTACAGCTGCTAACAATTGGTGGAGCTCTTCAATGTTTTCCCTTCTGGCACCCCTTTTAGGCCCCCTAATGTCTTTACTACTTCTATTCACTATAGGCCCCTGTGTGGTAAATAAAATTTTGCAATTTGTCAGAGAAAGGTTTGATACCATCCAACTAATGGTCCTCCGTAGCCATCACCAGCCTCTCCTGCACCCAGAAAGTGAGGCTATATTATAAGACTCTGGAAATCCAAGATTGGACATCCAGTTACTTATGAGAAGGGGGAAATGAAAGGACACAAAGATAGATGTGTACCCACCCCCCACCCGCTACACCCTTGTTCTGCTCTCTAATCTTTGCACATACCAGAGATTTCGTAAGTTCTGTGAGTACCTGGTTTTCTGCACGTACCAGAGATTTTGTTTTGCACATACCAGAGATTTTGTAAGTTCTGAGGCAAGGTCACAAGACGTGTTTAAGTAAGATAAACTCTTGCTGCCATAAACCTGCTCTCCCGCCTCAAAGTTTGAACCAAAATATCAGAAATGGCAGGAACCAATCATAGTTAGCCAAATCGCCTTGTTCAAACACTAGCCAATCATATATCTGATTTGTATAATAACTCTATGCCCACTTTTCTTAGACTATATAACATTGTTCGGAGCTGAGTGGGGGAGCTCTCCTGCCCGTCTCGTTTCATGAGCGAGAGAGAGTTCCAGGTTCGAACCTGTAATAAAGATCCTTGCTGCTTAGCTTTGACTCTGGACTCTGGTGGTCTTCTTCGGGGAATAAATGGTCTGGGCATAACAAGTCAAGGAACTGAAACTCATCAGAGCACCATACCCAGAAAATGAGACTATAGATCCTTCAGTCAGTATGATTTTTTCCTTACCTCTGCCTAATTTCGATTTTCCCCGTCCACGTAGTGTCAAACTTTGTAAAATATTTGAAGAGATTTATTCTGAGCCAAATATGAGAGACTATGCCTGTGACACAGCCCTCAGGAGGCCCTGCGAACATGCGCCCAAGGTGGTTCAGTTACACACTGGTTTCAAACATTTGAGGGAGACATGAGACTTCAATCAACTATAAACATTTACTGATTGGCAATTGGTTGAGTTTATCTAAAGACCTGGAATCAATAGAAAGGAAATGTCTGGGTTGTGATAAGAGCTTGTAGAAGTCAAGGTTTTATCATGCAAACGAAGTCTCCAGATAGCAGACTTGAGAGAGAATAGACTGTAAGTATTGATACCTGAGCGCTATAATGAAGCATGTTCGACACCCACTTCCTGTCATGGCCTGAACCCGCCTCTCAGGTTAAATTTTCAAAGAGCCCTAGTTGAAAAGGAAGTCCATTCAGATGGCTGGGAGGCCTTAGAATTTCATTTTTGGTTTACCTCCCCAACACAGCTACATTTCTGCCTGCACGTAGCTACATTCCTTCTTCACTGAATAACCTCCCAATTTTAGTTTGTTGGAGAACAAACCCAGAATAAAGCCAATTCTAGTCATAGCACTGCAGCTTGTATCAGATGAAAGAAACCTACAAAAAGATAATCATAAAATTTGGATAAAACATAAAACAACTGAGAAGGCAAAATTTGAGGGGCTCCAATTAATCAAGGTTTACTGTTTATATTCTATGTGACTGCCAGAAAAAAAGAAACAAAACTTTTTGGTAGGAAGATCATTTAAAATCTCTGTTTTTAGTACATAAAGCCTATCATTTAATTAAAAATTATGGGACAACCTAAAAAGAAAAAGAACTAAATATCAAAACACTAATTGACAAGTCAAATGATAAAAACTGACCTATATATGGTTCAGATAATGATATCAGTAGATCTACTATTCACCATTCTAATCCCTTTGTAGTGCCCTAGAATGCTGACTCTTATGTATAATATCCCTGGACACTATTGTCCTGAAGCTCTAGATATGTTTGTGCTAATAGGAAGAATAAGCAAAGATTTAAAGGTGGGAGAATCCTTCCCTACAGCACTAGGAAATGGATATGGAGCTGTTCTCACTGAGTGTACCTCTGGGGAGGCAGCCTTCATCAGCTGTACTTTCTGCTGCTTCAGTTAATTGCTACCAGCGTTGTTCTCTCAGGCCTAATGGTAGTAATGGCTTCTCGCAGTAGCTAGCCCTGGGGTATTTCACTATCCCTCACTGGTTTCCTTTGGTCTTATCTACATCTTGTAAGTTGTCTTGTTATTTTATTTTCTTAAATTTTCCTTTTAATGTATAACCTGTTTTTTGGTTTTTGGATCCCAAGTGTATGTTTCCTTTTTGTACCTGAGTATATCACTGTCACTGCGGTCTCTCACCTTTTAAATGATGTGACTCTGAAGGTGTGTGTCTCCAAACTTTTTATCCCTGTGCACTTTTCTTCACCTATCTTCATTTCTTTCTCTTTTTGCCATTATAACAACCCACAAAAAATATATAATTTAGGTAATGGATAATGTATCACTTATGTTTAATATTGGAAGACATTTGTAATTATATTTGCAGATTGTCTCTTAGTATTCAACTGGAATGAAAATTGATATAGGCTGATTTCGTATCTCGTCTATTGCAAATAATGCTGCAATAAACGTGGGAGTGCAGGTATCTGTAGTATATATGCACAATGGAATATTATTCGACCATAAAAAAGAAATAAATTCCTGTCATTTGCAGAAACAGGAGTGGAACTGAAGGTCGTTATGTTAACTGAAATAAGCCATGCACAGAAAGACAAATATCACATGTTCCCACTCATATGTGAGAGCTAAAAGAATGAATCTCATGGAGGCAGAGAGTAGAATTGTGGTTACCAGATGCTTGGAAAGGGGTGGTGGGGGATAAAGATAAGTTGGTTGGGTACAAAAATAAAATTAGACAGAAGGAACAAATTCTAGTATTTGATAGTACAGTGGGAAAACTATACTTAACAATAATTTATTGTATATTTCAAAATAGCTAAAAGAGAAGAATTGTAGTATTCCCAACAGAAGGAAAACGTAAGTGTTTGAGGGAATTAATATTTTTATTACCCTGATTTGGTCATCACACATTGTATACAGGTTTCAAAATATCACATGTACCTCTAAAATATGTACAACTATTGTATATCAATAACAGAATTTAAAAAAAACTGATATAGGCTGTGAAGGGCAAACCATTAAATCATCTCAGATCTCAGCTTATTCATGTGCATATGAAAGTTTTAGCTGGCTCTAAACCAAGGATTTTGTATGAAGTAATAGTTATTCAAATATTTTCAACAAAATAGAGTACCTTGCAAACAGGACTTTGAGATTTTTCATTTGTTTCCTCTTACAATTCATCATATACTCTTCATCTTCTAGTGTTGATTGATGAAACCATCTTCCATATGAAACAACACAGCAATATAACACAGAACAAGACTCTGCCTGTGTGGTGGCCGGTTTCCATCCTTTCACAAACAAAGAGATATTTATAAACAAATATTTATATACAAATATTTGATCCACCTAGGAAAAGCAGAGGGCTAGTCTTTCCCACCAGGGGAGGCATTAGAGCCTGTGCACGTATTTGAACAAGGTAACCGGAGACTTTGGTCCAGTCTCAACTCTACCACTCACCAATTATGTGATGTTGGATACAAACTTAACCACTTCGCAACTCACTTCCCCCTCTGTAAAATAAGGGTGATAATAATACCTGGTTTAGAGAGTTGTAAAGATAAAATCAACATTAATAAAGTACTTAAGATGAAGTAATCATGTTTTGAATATATTTTCCTTTAAATTTGGCTGCCAATATTTTCATGGTAATATTTTCAACTGTATTTCAATAGCTTTTTCTTTAAGCATCAGGAGAAAATCTACTATTGTTTTAATTAAATCGACATTGAATTTTTTGATACATTTAGGAGAATTTAGTTTCTTTTTATACAGTATTGATGCTTCTAATCCCACAGCATGTTTTTCTATTTTTTTTCTTTTCTTCAATAGTTTTAAAATTGTTTCGTTCATATTGGTTGTGCAAATATCTAGTTAATTTCTATCTGTAATATTGTCCTATTTATTTTTAGTAGCTCTTATAAAGGGAGCCTTTTATTTTTCCTGTCTATCCTGACATAATAAAGCAATTAGTTTTTAATTGATTTTTTAAAATCTTTGTGCATTCTCTTTTATATGTATGATAATCAGGCCTAACCATTTTATGGTTTATATGTGGCAATGTCAAGAAGAATTTTACAGTAAGATTTACTAATGAATATTAGAAAACATACTCAAAAACAGTCCTCTCCACCCCTCACTTCCGCTTGCATATTTGATCAAGACATGAGATCAAAAATACTAAGACTATTGAGTCTAACTAATAAGACACAAATGTGGACTTTGGAGACTCATTTCCTTCCCACTTTTGGTAGCTTAGCTGAGGAGGCGATCAAATGGATTGAGTCAGTCTGTAGAGAGAGAGCAAGGCTGATTATAGTTTTCCTGGCCTGCAAAGCTGTTCCCAGAGCCCTAAGTATACAGACCTTGGTCATCAGTATACATACTCCCTGGTGTGGTTTCTGGGCCTCAGATCCCTTAATATGTAGGTTGGCGCTAAAGTAATTTTGTAAACCTTTAAAGGCAAAAACCACAATTACTTTTGCTTTTAATGGCAAAAACCACAATTACTTTTGCACCAACCTGTATCTTGTTATTTAGAGAAACTAGGCATTCCCTACCTCTCTTGGGCAAACCTATAGCTATGTAACATGGCAATGGAATGACACTAACTGCCTCATTCTCCCTGGGAGTGCTCTCTGCATGTTCAGTCTCCCAGTGAAGAGAACCCTTCTATCAGGACCTTCATCATGATACAAAAGGAATATCTATGCCAGGCCACAGCTGCAGATCAGTGAGTGTCTGAGAACTGTATCTTTTCTGTTATTTTTCTGCTTGAAAGTTTTTCACCAATAAATCCTGCACTATGTCTGCAACATATGGTGCTAGTTATTTGTGTTCTCTTGCATGACACTAGTAATATTATCCAAACACAATTTCAAAAACTACTTTCTGCAGTTGGTAAATATACAGAAATTGAGAAAAAGGAAGAAATATGAGGAAGAAAGATATTGCCTGTTGCAACAGTTCAGTGTTCTTAACTGAAGCCACAGATGAGACATCGCTCATTTGCAGACATATGGGTGATTGGTACAGTCAGTTTAAGAACAGAAGTTTAAACTTGTAAGCTTAAGCTTCCGTTTATAAACAGAAGTTTAAAATTATAGGTCCTGTTTAATATTCAGTTCTGTTAACTCATTCTCACCTTTTTGTGTTTTTACTTTGTCAAGATTTCTTTACATATTCATCAATGTCTGAAGAAGTTACTTATGCAGATCTTAAATTCCAGAACTCCAGTGAGACAGAAAAAATCCAAGAAATTGCCAAATTTGGGGGAAAAGGTAAGATTTTGAGTTATGGATGTGTCGTAAGTTTGTGTAATAGAAGTGGTTACAGCCTTGCATCTTCAGTATTAGTAATATAGTTATTATTCAACTTAAATTTTCAATTAAGCCTCTTATGTTTAAGCAAAGGAACCAAAAGTATATAAACAAAATGATTAGGAAAAAAGGGTTCTGTAAAAACACTTATCTGTGCATTGAAGACTCAATCTTTTACATTTTTGAAATTTTTTATTATCACACTCAATATAATTGGGACAGAATTTTTCAAATGATTGGGTTGTGTGAAGATTTTATTTCTTTATGAGATGAAGCCATGGAAAAAGGAACATGTTCAGGAAAGTCATGATTTCACATCTGTGTGTGTGTGTGTTTTTAATAAGAAAATACTTTGGGTATGCATGCAGAAAAGAAGGAGAGACAGAGAAAGAGTCGGAGAGATCTTTAAAGGATTTCATTTGACTATCTGCCAAACCAGGCATATATCACCCTAAAATTTCTCCTACTTCTTTTGGAGATTTTTTAATAACTTACTAAAAAATAAAATATGTTAAGTTAAATGAAATGAATAATTAAGGAATAAAGGAAGTAAAGAAATATCAGAAGATATAACATATTCATAATATTCAAAACCACATAATATCAGGAAGCTTTGTATTTTTCAATTCAAATTAAAATCATGAAATAAGTGGACCATCTGTGTTGACTTTCACTTAAACAAAACTACTCTTCATCTTACTCAGAATCCTATAGTTTTCCTATTATGTATGGTTCTTACCTTCTGGCTCCCAGCCTTTTGGAGTGAAATCTGCCCTAGTGAATCCATAGTTTAAACCAGTGTATTTGAGTTAAAAATAACTTAAACAGTGATAATGGAGAACACAAAGAAGGGTGATAGAAACAGAGAAATAAGGAGAGAAGAGTGCCAAAATTCTCATATATTATTTAACTTTTTGTCCCCTCCCCTATCCCCACACAGAATATAACATCTTTAATATTCTAGCATTGCTATAAACAGAAATTTCACTGTTATATCTTGAATCTATTTATCATGAGCATTGTAAATCTTGAGAAAGGACAGCAGATTAATTCTGTGGGCTTCTTTTTTAATACTGAAATTTTCTTAGAAAGAAGAAGGGTCTACGAATTTTACAACGTTTTCTGTCTTTATTTCCCTGTTTGTATTTCTTCTTTTATATGCCGAAAGAGAATGGGCATATCATAAGCTTAATATTACCAACAATTGCCCTTTACTTGTCCCCTCATGCCCTTTCCCACCTCTTTTCCTGCCAATCCACCTTAAGTTCCCACCACAAGAATTCTTTGAATTCATGCAAATATTGAATCCATGTCTTCTTCATGTTCTTAATCTCATCTAATTTTCTCATTATCCAGCTTAGAATCCACATTATGTAATACAACATTGTATTATGTAATGTCTACTCTTAGTCTCTTACATTTCTCCTTTTCAATGTATGTAAATTTTTCCTTAAAAACTTCAATTCTGGTTAGGGGCAGTGACTTATACCCATAGTCCTAGCACTGTGAGAGGCCAAGATGGGAGGATTATTTGAGGCCAGGAGTTTGAGACCAGCCTGGGGAAAGGAGAGAGATGCCATGTCTATAAAAAAATTTTTTTTTTTAATTAACTGGGCACCCATTGTCTCAGCTGCTTGGAAGGCTGAGGAAAGAGGATTACTCGAGCTCAGAAACTGGAGGCTGTGCAGAGTAAGCTATGATCAGGTGACTGTACTTCAGTCTAGGTGACACAGCAAGATCCTGCCTCAGACAAATCAAAACAAAACAAAACGAAAAACCCAAAAACCAACAAATAAAAACAACTCCAGTTCTGGTTAAACCCAAATATCTACCCAGTCTGCCCCAGAGTTGAATATTGCTGGTGAAAAATGCACAAATTTTCAACTCCAGTTACTCTTACCTTTCCTCTGGTGAGAAAAAAGCATCAACCTACACTTTTTATTTTTGTTATTTAAATTTCTTTTTTTTTTTTTTTTTTTTTTTTTTTTTTTTTTTGAGACGGAGTCTCGCTCTGTCGCCCAGGCTGAAGTGCAGTGGCGCGATCTCGGCTCACTGCAAGCTCCGCCTCCCGGGTTCCCGCCATTCTCCTGCCTCAGCCTCCTGAGTAGCTGGGACTACAGGCGCCCGCCACCGCGCCCGGCTAATTTTTTGTATTTTTAGTAGAGACGGGGTTTCACTGTGGTCTCGATCTCCTGACCTTGTGATCCGCCCGCCTCGGCCTCCCAAAGTGCTGGGATTACAGGCTTGAGCCACCGCGCCCGGCCTGTTATTTAAATTTCTATCCTACAATGCCTTTACTGATACTCTGCCTTCCTTCCAGACAGTATTTACGATAGGTATGCACTTATGAAAGGACAGCTCCCCATTTTGCTCTGAATTTCAGTCCATATGTCCTTTTCAAAGACAGACTTCTGTAATTTTTTTCCTTTCTCTCCTGTGTCATTATTCTCTCTTCCTTCTCTGCTTTTCCTTTTTAGTGCACTAACATACTCTACTACTCACCAACATATTCATATCATAACAAAACACAATCCTTGCTTGACCACTTAAGCCTTTCCATTATTATGTAACTTATTTGTTTCCTTTCACAGCTCAACTTTTGAAAGCATTTTCTTTGGCCACTGACTCTCAGTTCTTCACTTCTCATTCTGTTCTCAACCAACTCTATTAGGCTTCTGCCCCCTTGGTGTCCTGGAGACTGAGCTTTAGGTCACTGATGTCCTGCCTGTTTCATCCCAGTAATCACATGTCTCTTCCATTACTTCACTTCCCTGCAGCATTCAAAAAGTTGAACAGTCCTCTAAAGGCTTTCTTTGCACATCCTTCCTGACACATCCTTATGGCTTCTCCTGTCACCATGCCTGCCTCTCCTCAGTCTTTGTTGACTCTTTCTTCTAGATGAAACTCTACAAGATGGAATACTCTGGAGCCGTGTCCTGTGTCCCCTTTTATTGCATCACTCAATACACTCATCTAATCTACCTTGTTCAGTTGTTTGACTTTAAATAGAGGGACTCCCAGATATCTCTGTATGACCTTTCCCTGGATCTCAAGACTAGAAAATACAAGTGCCTCTTTCACATTTCCATAAGGAGTTCTAATCTCATTTTAAACTTAAAATGTCAAAAATAGTAATACTTATTTTTCTTCTAAAATGGTCTCTCTCTCCAGACAGCCTCACCTCTGTGCCAGTTCTGTTCTAATTGCATTACAAATATTAAACCATTTAGTGTCTGATATTTTGCAGTCTTTCTCTCTCCCTTTCTTTAACAATGCTGAAGCTTAGACACATAGATGTTAAAAGATGTTAAATAACTTTCTCATGGTTTCACAAGCAATAAGCAGCAGAACCAGAATTCAAACCAAAACATGCTGATATGGTTTGACTGTGTCCCCACCAAAATCTCATCTTGAATTGCAGCTCCCATAAGTCCCACATGTTGTAGGAGGGACATGGTGGGAGGTAATTGAATCATGGGGGAGGGTCTTTCCCATGAGGTTCTTGTGATAGTGAATAAGTCTCATGAGATCTGATGGTTTTATAAAGAGGAGTTTCCCTGCACAAGTTCTCTCTTCTCTTGTCTGCTGCCATCTGAGATGTGCTTTTCACCTTCCACCATGAGTTTGAGGCCTCTCCAGCCACATGGAACCATGAGTCCATTAAACCTCTTTTTACTTATAAATTACCCAGTTGTGGGTATGTCTTTATCAGCAGTGTGAAAATGAACAAATGCAGTAAATTGTTACCAGTAGAGTAGGGCACTGCTGTAAAGATACCCAAACATATGAAAGAGACTTTGGGACTGGGTAACTAGCAGAGGTTGGAATACTTTGGAGGGTTCAGAAGAAGACAGAAAAATGTGGGACAGTTTGGCACTTCCTAGAGACTTCTTGAATGGCTTTGACAAAAATGGCGATAAGGCTGAGGTGGTCTCAGATGGAGATGAGGAATTTGTTGGGAACTGGAGCAAAGGTGACTCTTGTTATGTTTTAGCAAGGTGACTGGTAGCAGTTTGCTCCTGCCCTAGAAATTTGTGGAACTTTGAACTTGAGAGAGATGATTTAGCATATCTGGCAGAAGAAATTTCTAAGCAGTGAAGCATTAAAGATTTGATTTGGGTGCTGTTAAAAGCATTCACTTTTATAAGGGAAGCAGAGCATAAAAGTTCAGAAAATTTGTGGCTTGACAATGATAAAGAAAAGAAAATCCCATTTTTTTGAGGAGAAATTCAAACCAGCTGAAGAAATTTCTAAAGTAATGAGGAGCCAAATGATAATCGCCAAGGCAATGGGGAAAATGACTCCAGGGCATATCAGAGGTCTTCACAGCAGCCCCTCCCATCACATGCCCAGAGGCCTAGGAGGAATAAATGGTTTTATGGACTGAGCCCAGGGTCCCTATGCTGTGTGCAGTCTAGGACCTTGGTGCCCTGCATCCCAGCTGCTCCAGCCATGACTAAAAGAGGCTAAGGTACAGCTCAGGCCATGGCTTCAGAGGTTGCAAGCCCCAAACCTTGGTAGCTTCCATGTGGTATTGAACCTTTGAGGTGCACAGAAGTCAAGAATTGGGTTTTGGCAACCTCCGTCTAGATTTCAGAGGATGTATGGAAACACTTGGATGTCCAGGCAGAAGTTTGCAACAGGCATGGGGTGCTCATGGATAACCTCTGCTAGGACAGTGCAGAAGGGAAATGTGAGGTCAGAAGCCCCACACAGAGTCCCCAGTGGGGTACTGTCCAGTGGAGCAGTGAGAAGTCAAACACCATCCTTCAGCCCTCAGAATGGTAGATCCACTGACAGCATGCACTGTCCACCTGGAAAAGCTGCAGACACTCAATATCAGCCCATGAAAGCAGCCAGGGGGGAGACTGTAAAGCCATAGGAGCAGAGCTGCCCAAAGACATGGAAGCCTATCTCTTGCATCAGCATGAGCTGGATGTGAGACATGGATCCAAAGGAGATGATTTTGGAGCTTCAAGATTTGATGCTCCTGCTGGATTTTGGACTTGCATGGGGCCTATAGCCCCTTTGTTTCAGCTAATTTCTCCCATTTGGAATGACTGTATTTATCCAATGCCTGTACCCTCATTGTATACAGGAAGTAACTAACTTGCTTTTGAATTTACTGGCTCATAGGTGGAAGGGACTTGCCTTTTTTAAGATAGACTGTGGACTTTTGAGTTAATGCTGAAATGAGTTAAGACTTTTGGGGACTGTTGGGAAGGCATGACTGGTTTCAAAATGTGAGGACATGAGATTTGGGAGAGGTCAGGGGTGCAATGATGTGGTTTGGCTGTGTCTCCACCCAAATCTCATCTTGAATTATAGCTCCCACAATTTCCACGTGTTGTTAGAGGGACCTGGTGGGAGGTAATTGAATCATGTGGTGGGGGTCTTTCCCATGCTGTTCTTGTAATCGTGAATAAGTGTCATGAGATCTGATGGTTTTATAAAGTGGTGTTTCCCTGCACAAGTTCTCTCTTCTCTTGTCGGCCACCATGTGAGACGTGCCTTTCACTTTCCACCATGATTGTAAGCCCCCACCAGCCATGTGCAACTGTGAGTTCATTAAACCTCTTTTTCCTTATAAATTGCCCAGTCTTGGGTATGTCTTATTAGCAATGTGAAAATGGACTAATACACATGCTAACCCTAAAGATGGCATTTTGCTTTTTATCACTATGAGATACTGCCTACAAATGTGCATATCTACCAACTTTCTCTAAAGAAAAATTTCATAAATTTGTGCCATAGATTTTAGCTTAAAAATGTATACTTAATTTATCCATGGGTCATCAAATTCCCTAGTGCTAGCTAATCAAACTACTGTTCTCTTTCCATGTCATATTGTAACAGATTTCTTACTGATAAAACAACTCCTTTATTTTGCCATCCTAGATTAAATTCTCCCAGTGCTTTCCCCAAAAATCTAACTTACTCTGGCTAGAAAAGGCTGTAAATAATGTTTCCTCCTTGTTATTTTAAAAACAAAACAAAAGAAAACAAATAAAACCTTCTTTAATGTAATTTTTCACATTGGCCACCCTTCTTCTGCCCCTCTGAATATATTCTGTTTTTCAAATAGAAATCTTTTCCTTAAATTGTTGTCTTTGAACTTCATGTAATTGCTACCTGTAATATTCTTCCTACTGATTTTGCATGCTGGTTCCTCATGTTCATAAGATTTGAACTGCCTGCTCTTTATAACAGCTTAATTTCAAATCTCTGCACAACATAGCCAAATTTGAGATCTTTTCTCCCTTTCTTTCCCTTTCTTCCTGTCTCACTTATATATCTATTTATCTATTTCCTCCTACAATTAAAATTTATTTCTATGAAAACAGCAACGTGTACATCTTGCTCACTTCGATATTGTTAGCACCCAGGATAATGCCTAATAAATGCAAGGCACTCAAAAGATAACTTTGAATAATTAAACTTTTTAATAATTGAATAAGTTCATTGAATAAATAAACTTTTGAATAATTGAATACATATATAAATAAGAAAATAATTTTAAGAAAGAGTGCTTGAATTTATAATTCTAATCTTAGATAAAAATCTTGAACATGTAGTCCTTTCAGTAGTAACTATTTTCTAAAGTCTATGGAAGTTAAGTTTTACTTTTTATTAGTGATTATCTCTGAATTTCACAATATTATTGCACCATCAACTGTGAGATGTAAGACATAGCTCAGTAGTATAGTAAGATTATTATAGTATCCCAGCATTGTATTTTCTTGAAATACCTGGCTAGTCTTTACCTAATGTGTAATACCTTTATACATAATGATTATTTAAATAACATAGTCACAATAATAATTCACTCATATTATAAAGTTTATAATTTCTGTTTTTTTAAATAGAGAAATGATCTAGTCTAAGATTCACTATTCCCTAAAAAGGAAGTATTCAATAAAAATTTCTTGCAAAAAAGTATGAAAAAATTTTTGAAAAATTACAATAAAAATGGTGTAGATCTGGACTGACTAAGATCAAAAGTTAATGGGAGGATTAACAAAGACATTACAAAGAGACAGCCTATTTTGTTTGTTCTGAAGCTAAATTCTCATAATTACCTGGCGGGGGGGATACATAAACAACTGAAAGTGTTTTTCTTGACATGCCACAATTGTCTACTCAAGCAAAGACTACTCCTGTTGGCTTCTCTGTTAATTTCCAGCTACTGACTTTTCCCAAATTTGTATAAACAAAATACACCATATCTAGGTTGACTGGTTTTCTCCATTCTCTATCATAAATTCTGTTTTTGCTTATCTGATTTTTTAAAATCAGTCTACCAGTTAACAGCTTCTCCTGCTAGAATCAATTTACATACAAAACAATGAAGTGATTTTGATTTATTCTTGACATATTCTTCAAAAATATTTTTTGAATATTCTTGAATGGCTAGTAAATCCACTTCTTTCCAATAGGCATATTAGGAAATAAAGATAAAATGAATGAATGAATGAATGAATGAGCAAATAATTCAAATGAAAGTGTATACCATTTTTAGGCCTCTCTGTTAATTTTGCTTTCCACAGCACCTCCAGCTCCCTCTCGTGTATGGCGTCCAGCAGCGTTGTTTCTGACTGTTCTGTGCCTTCTGATGCTCATTGGATTGGGAGTCTTGGGAAGCATGTGTATGTACTGCCCCTGTTTTGGTCAAAAGAGAAAGTATCTAGAATTTCAAATATTTAACAACTAAAGTTTATTCCTTAAGTGGAAGATTTATAATAATGATAGGTGATAGGCCCACAAGGGGGACTTACAATGTGGAACTCAGTCTCTTTCCCTCACTCCTGTAGAGTAATTGCTTTCCCTACCCCTTTGATCTTTATACTACTTCTGCAAATGATAAAGGATGATGGTTCTATTGAGAATTCATTTTTTTTAATGTGGAGTTCACATTACTTTGAAGACAGCAATGAAAAAAATGAACAAACTACAAAATATCAATGAAGAGCTTCAAAGAAATGTGTCTCTACAACTGATGAGTAACATGAACAGCTCCAACAAGATCAGGAACCTCTCCACCACACTGCAAACAATAGCCACCAGATTATGTCGTGAGCTATACAGCAAAGAACAAGGTAATCTTGGAGTTATTTATTGGACAATAAACTAAACCACTGAGTCTCTTAAGAATCATTTTATAATTAGCTAGCAGCCTTTCCCTAGGGAGTCATAATTTGGGGGAAAGAATTACGTGTGGTTGATGGAGAATTCATTGATATTTCCACACAGTTAGAAGAAAAACAGAAAAAGTCATAATAGCAATAGGCCCCCAAATTATCAGGAGATAATGGTTACATAATAAAATGTTAGACAGGACAGTTTCTCTAATCTGTCAGTTACTATAATTATTCTGGGCACTGAGGTTAATAGAAGATAGGGAGGAAGTGACAGCTCTTTACAGGTGACTTCATTCTTAAATTTCAGTCAGTGATTGATAACAAATTCCATAGGAAAAAATAAATAGAGACTTCACCTTTGGGATCAGGGGGAGTTGGTCTTCTAGTGTCTCCGTAAGTTTCTATAGTCATGATTGCTAAAACATATTCCTTTTGCTCCCAAGAAACCTCAAAATTTCAACAGTTCAGAGAACAAAAATTAAAGAAGGTAAGATTTGTATAGATAGGTGGGGTTAATTCTTACTATGCAGAATGTTTCCTGTAACTAGTTTTTATTGTCATTAAAGAATATAAAAAATAGCAAAGAGGAATTGTTACAGGAAGATACACTTGAATCCAAGTGCTTAATTTGAAATTTTTTTGTTCAAGTTATGGGTCTGACACATTATGGTAGTATATAAGGAACTAGAATACAGGATTCACTTACTTCCCTTTTGGTGTAAAAAGAAGACACAGCATGTAATCCCAGCTACTTGGGTGGCTGAGGCAGGAGAGTTGCTTGAATCCAGGAGGTGGAGGCTGCTGTGAGCTGAGATCGCGCCACTACACTCCATCTTGGGCAACAGAGCAAGACTCTGTCAAAAAAATAAATAAATAAATAAAAAGAAAGAGAGAAAGAAAAAGAAAGAAGAATAAACAGCAAATGTGGTCAATGTCACACAGAGAAGAAAGGAAATAATAAGAATTATTATGACTATCAACAAAACCTAAATAAAACTATGTTCTTCTTCCAGAGCACAAATGTAAGCCTTGTCCAAGGAGATGGATTTGGCATAAGGACAGCTGTTATTTCCTAAGTGATGATGTCCGAACATGGCAGGAGAGTAGAATGGCCTGTGCTGCTCAGAATGCCAGCCTGTTGAAGATAAACAATAAAAATGCATTGGTAAAGCCCAGGTGTTTCTGCCATCATGGGATAGAAAGGGATGTGGCATGTTGGAGAAGACCTCAATCAACCCACTCATGATTCTGGTTTATTTTAGTTGGGGTATGAAGTGACTGAAACTTTGTACACTTATCTCAAGATTATCATAGGCAAGGTAAAACATATACAAGGTTAGGACCTTAGCATAAGAGGATTACTAGACGACAGGTAGATGAGTATTACAGGGCACCCAGAATCTAAAAGTCTGTAAGCATTTCCAAATTAGAATCTAAAATCAAATCTCAGAACATAATTTATAAACATTTATCTAAAAACAGAGGATATGGAGATTATTCCTCAGGGTTAGTAATTCCGTAAGAACTACATAGGAGCATATGTTTTGTTTCTACCATTTTGTAATTTTTAATTCACTAAGAGAAATAGGCAAGTTATAGTAGGTTAGCATAAAATATGTACAAACAGGAAGAACTGAAGTAAGATGGCACAGGCAAGTGTCAAACAGATATATTGCACTGAGTCCTTGAATCCCAGGAAAAATGTATTTTCTAGCAGCTTTATTGATTTTTTCATTTTCTTAGTTTTCCATGTCTAAATAATGTTTCCATGTTATACTTACTACATAGCATTTTTGGTCTCTCAAATAGTAATCATATATTTTTAAGCAAAATTACATTTTCTAAAAGTCTCTGCTTCCCCACAATAAGAAACTGTCATCATCCTTTCTAGAAGAGAGAGAAATCAACCCATAATCTCTTCCTCATCAGATCATTCTCAAGGACCCATTCACAGTTACTTACTCTAGACAAATTTTCTAAAGGCTGGAATAAGAAAAAAACCTGTTATTTGGCTACAAAATTTTGGACTGGTTCTGAATTCTGTTCTGTAACCACTCACATTTGAGTCTGTGGCATTTTCTTCCTACTCCTTCTGTTTCTGTTAACTCTTGTTTATAGTCATTGCCCACTTCCTTTGGCCCTGGACACAATATTTACTGCTCAAAATTTTGAACTCTGAACTTGTCATTGTGGACTTTTCATTGACTGTAAATTAAGGTTATACATGGATTAGTAGGGCCTCTCTTCTTGTGAGACCAGCTGTGATATTGTTAAAAATGTTGAAATTTTGTAATAAGGAGTACTTTCTTTCAATTTCTTATAATGACATTTAATAGTAGTAGTGCAATGTCAAGTATGTTACCTTAAAGCAGCAATTTGTAAGAAATTACATTCTAATGTAAAATACAAAAGTAGGAGACTGTTTCTTAAACAGACCATCTGTATTTCCTGTAGGAATTTATAAAATCCCAGAGTACGTCATATCCCTATTGGCTGGGATTATCTCCTGAAAAAGATTACAGTTACGGTACGAGCGTGGACGATATAATCAACTCCTCTGCCTGGTAAGTGTCTATTCTTGTTAAAATTTTATAGTTGGGTTTGAGTAGAGGTATTTTCCTTAGGAGAACTGTAGATTCAAATTAAAACCAGCTTCAATTGAAATGAAATTGCATCCTAAAAGCACCCTTTTCTATCATGCTTCTTTGATGTATTTTCTAATACAGAAAGTTACCATAAATGTCTTCTATAATTTTGACAGGTAACTAACAAAATTACAGCAGCCAAATTATGGAGACCTCTGTAAATAATTTTATCTAAGAAAAATTATGGAAGCCCAGAAAAGTCACTGGACTAACAAATACTTAATATTGTGCTAAGTTTTAGGGTTCAAAGATGAATGAAATATTGATTCATCACTAAAGTTACTTAACCATCAATTATATGTGCAGACTGATTGAATGATGCTAGAGATAAAGAGAATATAGTGTGATAAATGCTTCAGTAAGAATACACAGACTAACAAAATATAAATTTTAGCAATGATACTTTTGTTATAAATGACACTTGAAATGGGCATTTAAAAAAGTTTATGGATTTGGGGGTACAGTTGCAGTTTTGTTATATAAATATATTGTGTAATGATGAAGTCGTGTTTTCAGTGTAACCATTACCTGGATAGTGTACACTGTACCCAATAGATAATTTCTCATTCTTTATTTTTGTGACACAATCCTACTTTTTGGAGTCTCCAATGTCTATTATTCCACTTTTTATGTGTATGTGTACATATTATTTAGCTCCCACTTAAGTAAGAACATGCAATATTTAAGTTTATGTTCCTGAGTTATTTCACTTAAGAGAATGATCTCCAGCTCTATCCATTTTGCTGCAAAGTCATGATTTCCTTCTTTTTTATACTTAAGTAGTATTTCATGGTGTATATACTCTAAAAGAAAACACGGTTTCACGTTTTCTTATCCAATAATCCGTTGATGGACACTTAGGTCAATTCCATGGCTTTGCTATTGTAAATAGTTCTACAACAAACATTTGAGTGTAGGTGTCTTTTTTAAATACAATAATTCCTTTTCCTTTGGTTAGATACCCAATAGTGGAATTGCTGGATCAAATGGTAATTCCGTTTTTAGCTCTTTGAAAAATTGCCATAGAGTTTACACTAATTTCCATTCTGATGGTTGGCCCTACCTCTGGTGGTTGACAATGATAGGATACAATGGGAGATAAGCTATCTACAAATGAAGTGGAGAAGGATATATATTTTAAAGGCCTAATTTGTAGTGAAGGACTAGAGACAAAGGTAATGTTGTGTCAGGAGAGAGTACAGATGGAATCTTGTTTTGAAAATGTAGAATATGTATGTGTTTGTAATTATTGCAAATGGAATGGTAATCTATAATGGAATGGAAAACATTGTAGATATTTTCAATTATCAGAAAGAAAACTGAAAAAAGTACATAATAATTGTATGTGTGATATATATGTGTGTGTGTATATATATATGTATACATACCTTATTTTCATTTTTTAACTCTGTGTTGTTTTGGGGTTTGTTTCTGAGAGGGGGCCATAATAAATGACATCTGTACTATGTCACCACAAATAAATCTCATTCTTAAAAATTTAATTGATGAACTTATTTACTGGTTGATGTCATTTTTTTTACCCAAATATTGATGCTAAATTATTCTAAAAGATTTTTTTTTTAAATTTATAAATTTGTTTTTAATGCATAGTCCCTGATCACTAATCTAGTATTTATGGGCTGGTCATTAGAACTTCAGAGTAAAGGCCAGGCGCGGTGTCTCACGCCTGTAATCCCAGCACTTTGGGAGGCCGAGGCAGGCGGATCAGGAGGTCAGGAGATCGAGAACATCCTGGCTAACGTGGTGAAACCCCATCTCCACTAAAAATACAAAAAATTAGCCGGGCATGGTGGCAGGCGCCTGTAGTCCCAGCTACTCAGGAGGCTGAGGCAGGAGAATGGCATGAACTCAGGAGGCGGAGCTTGCAGTGAGCCAAGATCTCGCCACTGCACTCCAGCCTAGGCAACACAGCAAGACTCTTGTCTCAAAAAAAAGAAAAAAAAAAAGAACTTGAGAGTAAAATCTTTTGAAAATATCACTTAGAGATGATGTTGAACTTAAGGTGTCATACCTCAGGTGAATTCCTGACTTTGATGATTATAAAAAGCACTTGAGGGAGACAGGGTCCAAGACTTACTACTGGGCCAGCTAGACTAGAGAATCTTACAGAATGGTATTATTCCAAATTATATTATACATGAAGGGGCTGGGGTGCTAAGTCTGTAAGCAAAGGACAGCAAATATCAGATGTTAGAAAGTGGAAAAAACAGGGAGAAATGAAGCAGTATTTGACATTGCATATGTGTCAACATAAACAATTAACTTGGACATTCTTGATACTCTGAACATTAATTAGATTTAGTTTAAACAATGCAGAGTCTAGGGCAATAATATCATGTTGGAAGTGTAATTTTTTTTTTTCTGTGAATGTGTTTCAAATATCTGACTTGCCAAGTGTAATTCTTTACTTTCTTTTTCAGGGTTATAAGAAACGCATCTGACTTAAATAACATGTTTTGTGGATATATAAATAGAATATATGTTCATTATGATTACTGCATTTATAGAAAAAAAATGATATGTGAGAAGATGGCCAGTCCAGTGCAGCTTGGTTTTATACATTTTAGGGACGCATGAGTCATCAATCAAATACGTTTAAGGAGAGTGGGGGGTTGGGGTTCCAGGCTATAGGTAAATTTAAATATTTTCTGGTTGACCACAATTGGTTGAGTTTGTCTAAGGACCTGGGATTTTATCACGCAGATGAAACATCCAGGTAGCAAGCTTCAGAGAGAACAGATTGTGAATGTTAATGCTGGAGAGGTAGAATGAAGCATGTCCCTCCTCCCACTTCCCATCATCGCCTGAACCCTGGAGAAGAGGAAGTCCATTCAGATGGTTGTGGGGGGCCTTCGAATTTTATTTTTCATTTACATTCTTCCCCTTCTGGCCAAGATTTGCCAGAGGCAACATCCAAGACCAGCAGATTTTAATTTTGTCCCATAGCATTGCCAGGGTGGCATGGCTCGCCATCTCCGGTCCATCCTATACTCCGTGGGACTCCCTATAGCTGAAGGCCTTATGAGTCAAAGGACTTTTAGCCAATTGATTGTTCTAGGCCAGATAAGAATGGATGTGGACATGCATTTATTACCTCTTAAAATTATTATTTTAAGTAAAAGCCAATAAACAAAAATGAAAAGGCAAGTTATGAGACTGACTTATTTTTAACTTCTGTGTGTTGAGCTACTGTAAGCTTGGCTTTTGTTAAAGACATACAGCAATCAGCTATGCAAGCATAAGCATTGCTCTGAAAAAATATATATAGAGACATGTTTATCTTCATAACTCTTAACTGGGAGTATTACACCCAAGAGGCTTTGTTACAAGGTATTTTTTATCCTGTTAGTAAATATATTCCTGTAATTCTATAATAAGCAAAAAAAATTTCATGGTTGGGGTAGATGCAAAAGTGACACATACTCATTTAGAAAGCAACTCAACTTGTTTTATCAGCTGTTTAGGCATTTTTGTACCCCTCCTTGATTTGGAGGGTTTGAGCTTGACCTAATTTTGTTCTTTAAAACCAGCCTTTACAATATTATGCCCCCTCCTCTTCTGTGACAGTAACTGGGCCTAGAGGGAAGCGTGCTTGTAGAGTTTTTGCAGCAGAGCATTTGCAGTGAAATACAGATCCTGGCTCAATGGGATGCCAAAATGAGGGAGAGCCACGTAAAAATACGGGATTTGTATTTTTAATCCCATTTCTATTAAAAATACAAAAATTTGCCAGGCATGGTGGCACACTCCTACAGTCCCGGCTACTCGGCAGGCTGAGGCAGGAGAATCGCTTGAACCCAAGAGGCAAAGGTGCCAGTGAAGTGAGATCGCACCACTGCACTCCAGCCTGGGTGACAGAGCAAGACTCCATCTCCAAAAGAGAATTAATTAATTAATTAAAAATGCAGCAAGAATGGATTGGTCATATAGGCTTCTTTAAGTTGACCTTGACTAAACTTTACCTAAAAATATGCTATTTTAGTTAAAGTCTTAGTAAAATAACCAGTGTCTCAAATTCTTTTGTTTTAAAAGATGCTTTTTGAATTTATGAAAATAACCATACTGTCATAAAATCACAATCCAAATTTTAGAACTCAAAGAGAAATATAAATTTGCTTACAAAAACATACTTCACTCAAATAATTCAAAAGAAAAAGATTTTATTGACCTTGCTTTAACCAGAGCAGGAGCTTTCAAACAATGTTTGTATATTAGGGAAATGCTATTTACAAGCCAACAGCTCATGAAAGCTGTCTATCAGGCATGGTAGAATCTAGGAAAGAGGCTCCCTACTTATAAGTACTTTCTCCTAATATCCCCAGGTAGCAAGATTCTATGTAAATCATTTTTATTTTTTTATGGAACTCTTTTGAGCACCATCATTTTTATTAGCATAGGGATAGCTTCAGTTAAAATTCCATAGCAAGGCAGTAAATGCCTCTCAGGTGGAAATTCTCAGTTCAGTATTGTCATTGGGAAGTATTTACAGTTTTTTGCCATCAGCCCCAATAAATGTGCCACAAATGGCTATGAAGAGGAGGATTTGTGCCGACTAGCACTCTAGCTTCTACCCAATACTTTGTGGGCTCAGGCAATTTTACTAGTTCCCATTCAGCGTGTTCAATTAAAATTTACTCAAAGAGCAGATTTCCATGCCTTCAGCTTTGTAGTACTAGAAAGGGGAAACATCTCCCAGTCAGATGTAGTACCCATTTTCACAAGACATTTAGGTAAAGGGCTTACAACTACATTCTACAAAGTTTGTTTAAACGTCTTAAATTTTATAATTCTATTAACCTGTATGTTTTCGTTTGTTTTTTTTGTTTTGTTTTGTTTTGTTCTTGGCCCCAGATCATTTTACCTTTTCTTTCTTTTTTTTTTTTTTTTCTTTTTTGAGACAGAGTCCCATTCTTGTCACCCAGGCTGGAGTGCAGTGGCATGATCTCAGCTCACTGCAACCTCCACCTCCCTGGTTCAAGCGATTCTCCTGCCCCAGCCTTCCAAGTAGCTGGGATTACAGGTGCCCACCATCACACTTGGCTAATTTTTGTATTTTTAGTAGGGATGGGGTTTCACCTTGTTGCCCAGGCTGGTCTGGAACTCCTGACCTGAGGTGATCCACCCGGGTGTGTTGGCCTCCCAAAGTGCTGGGATTACAGGCGTGAGCCACCGCGCCAGGCCTATTTTATCTTTTCTGGTGAAAAAGGGTTTGGGTTCCCAGCAGGGAGCTGCATCTGTGAGACCTATAAGGAACAACAAATTTGATAAGGCTTCTTACACAGTCCTGTGATTCTGTGGGAGGGGCACCAATGCAAAAGGGGCTCCCTGAACTCCAAAATTTACCTTGACCTGGGTAATAGGCATATTTGCCGAGAGGATAACCCAGTTATCATAAAACCAGCCCAACATGGTTTTTGTGTGAAGCATATTAACTGCTTCACCTGGGGTGATTAACTTGGTATTTTATAGGGAGAGTTGGGCAGTTTCCTGCTGATACGTTTGGCTGTGTGCCCCGCCAAATCTCATTTTGGATTGTAGCTCCCATAATTTCCACGTGTTGTGGGAGGGACCTGGTGGGAGAGAATTGAATCAGGAGAGCGGTTTTCCCCATCCTGTTCTCATGCTAGTGAATAAGTCTCATGAAATCCGATGGTTTTATAAGGGGGAACCACTTTCACTTGGTTCTTATTCTCTCTCTTTCCTGCTGCAATGTAAAACATGCCTTTCGCCTTCCCCCACGATTGTGAGACCTCCCCAGCCACATGGAACTATGAGTCCATTAAACCTCTTTTTCTTTATAAATTACCCAGTCTTGGGTATGTCTTTATTAGTAGCATGAAAATGAACTAATACAGTAAATTGGTACCAGTAGAGTGGGGCAGTGCTTGTAAAGATACCCAAAAATGTGGAACCAACTTTGGAACTGGGTAGTGGGCAGAGGTTGGAGCAGTTTGGAGGGCCCTGAAGAAGACAGGAAAATGTGGGACAGTTTGGAACTTCACAGAGATTTGTTGAATGGCTTTAACCAAAATGCTGATAATCATATGGACAGTGAAATCCAAGCTGAGGTGGTCTCAGATGAAGATGAGGAAATTGTTGGGAACTGCAGTAACGGTGACTCTCGCTATGTTTTAGCAAAGAGACTAGCAACACATGTTGCCTGGCATTCCCATCCCCAGCAAAGTCTCACCGTAGCCTCAGCCACTGAGGAAATCAGACACCAATGATGCTAATTACAGCTGAAGAAATCATATGGAGACTACACTATTGAGCTCACCTAGAATCAAAGCCAAAGCACCCTACTCAACCAATACTACACATACATCTATAGAAAAAAGTGTTTCCCTATGAAAGCCAATGCATAAAATTAAAGGAAACAACCATTACATCAGATGTGCAGATACCAACATAAGCACACAAGAAACATAAAAAAAGTGTGGAAACACGACACCTCCAAAAAAACCAGTAATTTTCTAGAAAAAAAATTTCAGAAAAAGGAAATTGATGAAATAATTAAAAATTATGATATTAAAGAAACTCAGTGAGATATAGAAGATGATAAAAATTAGGGAAACAATTCATGATCTGAGTAATAACTTCAACAAAGCAATAAATGTCATAAAAGGTCAAATAAAAATCCTAGATTG
This sequence comes from Macaca nemestrina, assembly GCF_043159975.1. NCBI lineage: Eukaryota > Metazoa > Chordata > Mammalia > Primates > Cercopithecidae > Macaca > Macaca nemestrina. Next base: position 133,553,303 of record NC_092134.1, read on the forward strand.
GAAGAATTTAATAAATGAAATAATATAATTGACAGCTTCAACAATAGACAAGATAAAGTAGAATAAAGAATTTCTAACCTTGAAGATATGACTTTTGAAATAACCCAAACAAAACAAAAAGAAGAAAAAAGGATGAAGAATTCTACATGACATAGGGGATACCATAAAGGAAGCAAATATTCAAAATGTAGAAATTCCAGAAAAAGAAAAGAAGTGCAAAGACATAAAAACCTTTAACAGGCTGGGCATGGTGGCTCATGCCTGTAATTCCAACACTTTGTGAGGCTAAGGTGGGAGGAGTGCTTAAGCCTAGGAGTTCGAGGCTGAAGTGAGCCATGATCACATCACTGCACTCCAGCCTGAGGAGTTCAAGGCTGCAGTGAGTCATGTTCACGCTACTGTACTCTAACCCAAGAGACAGAGTGAGACCTTATCTCTAAAAAACAAAAACAAACAAACAAAAAGCCAATTAAACAAAATAATAGCTGAAAACTTCTCAAGTCTTGCAATAGATATAGACCTTCAGATAAGGAAGTTCAGAGATCTCCAAAAAAATTCAACCTTAAAAGATCTTACACAAAGCACATTATAGTCAAACGGTCAAAAGTAGAAGACAAAGAGAAAATTCTAAAACCCTCAAGAGCAAAGTATCAAGTCATATAGAGGGGAATTCCCATTAGACTAAGTGAATTGCTTTGCAAGAAACCTTATAGGCTGGAAGAAAATAGAATGCTTTATTCAAGCTGCTGAAAGAGAAAAAGTAACAGTCAAGAATACTACAATCAACAAAACTGTATTTCAAAATGAGAAATGAAATCTCCCAAACAAGCAAACACTGAGAGAATTAATTATCACTAGACCAGCCTTTTAAGAAATGCTTCAGGGAGTCCTACATCGGGAAATAAAAGGATGATATTTACCATAATGAAAAAATATCAAAGTATGAAACAGATTAGTATAGCAGACACACAAATGAGAAAGAAAAATGAGACAAATGTTACCACTACAGGAAACCACAAAATCATGATAATAAATAATAAGAGAGAAAGGAAAAGGCATATATAAAACAATCATAAAACAATTAGCAAAACGACAGAAATAATTTATTACCTATTAATAACCTTAAATGTAAACAGATTAAATTTCTCAAGTGAAAGACGTAGACTGCAAAATGGATTTTAAAAAATGATTCAACTATGTACTGCCTACAAGAAACTGACTTCAACTGTAAAGATACATATAGACTGAAAAGGGATGGAAAATAAGAATTCACATTGCATATCAAAAATGAGCAGGAGTAGCTATACTTATATCAGACAAAACATAATTTAAATCAAAAACCATAAAAAGAGACATAAAATAAGTACATAATGATGAAAGAACCATAACAATCTGAATATATATGCACCCAAAAACAGAGCACCTATTACTAGTATATTTAGCAATATTATTAATATTACTAAAGCAAATATTCCTTCCTTTCTTTCTTCCTCTCTCCCTCCCTCCCTTTCCTTTCTTCCCTTCCCCTCCCTTCCCTTTCCTTTCCCTTCCCTTCCCTTCCCTTCCCTTCCCTTCCCTTCCCTTCCCTTCCCTTCCCTTCCCTTCTCTTCCTTTCTTGCTTCCTTCCCTCTTTCCTTTCTTCTCTTTGACAGGATCTCATGCTGTTGCCCAGGCTAGAGAGCAATGGCATGATCATATCTCACTGCAGCCTTGACCTCTTGGGTTCAAGCAATCCTCCCACCTCAGCCTCCCAAGTAGCTGGGACTACCGGCATGTGTCACCACAGCCAGCTGACTTTTTTTTTTTTTTTTTTGTAGAGACAGTGTTTGCCATGTTGCCCAGGCTGGTCTCAAACTCCTGAACTGAAGTAATCCACCCACCTCAGCCTCCTAAAGTACTGGGATTACAGGTGTAAGCCATTGCACCTTGCCTGTTTTCTTATACATATAATGAGGAAGATGAGATTCTAAGATGATATGGTTTATGTGCTTTTTTATTTTGCAATTTTTGTTGTTGAAAATATTTATTTTTATAGTAAAATTAGCAAGTGGTATTAGAATGGGAAAAAATGCTACCTTGAATACAGAATAATTTCAAAGACAGCAAAATTATCTGTAAAATTTTCCCAATTAGACAGTAAGCATTTATCTGGGTTTTTTCTTTCTTAGATTAGCCTTTCATTTATAAATTTTATGTCTGACAATATTCCAATGTGTTATTTGTTCTTTGATCTTTATTAATTCCTTCGGACCCACCAGTCAAATGGCCTGGGAAAATAGGATAGCATTAGACATGATACTAGCAAAAGAAGGTGGAGTTTGTGTCACGATCAGGATTCAATGCTGTACTTATATCCCTAATAACACTGCTCCTGGCAGACCGTAACTAAAGCATTACAGGGTCTTACTGCCCTATCAAATGAGTTAGCCAAAAATTCTGAACTAAATGATCCCTTCACAAATTTAATAGGAAATTTGTTCGGTAGATGGAAGGGACTTATGTCCTCAATCCTCTCTCTGGCCATTGGAAAGGGGTTGCTTATTCTAGTAGGATGCTGCATCGTACCCTGTGCCTGAGGATTAATTCAAAGACTTATTGAAATAGCTCTCACTAAAACCTCTTAGGATCCTCCTCCCCCGATTCAAATAGGCTTTTCCTTCAAGAAGACCAAGTAGAACAATGGAGCCAAATTATGTTAGAAAGATTTGAAGAGAAAGAGTTATGACAAAAGGGAAAGGGGGAAGTTGCGGGATATGATGAAGTTGCTCTTCAAATAATCTGATCAATCTTTTATTCTTTAATTCATAGTACCCCTCCACCTTTTTTCACCTTTTTTTCTTTTTGCCTTGTTAGATGCCCAGGCATGCCACAGTACCAGGCATTATCAGTACCAGCTCACTTTCCTTTCCTTATTTGGAAAGAGGACTAACTTTCTAGCTCATTACAGACACCCCTTCCCCTTCCTCTCCAATTCTTTTACGTGCCCGCCCTAACTAAAAAAAAAAAATCAAATGTTTAGCCAACCAGGATGAGTTTAGAGTGTACGACCTGAGCCCAGCCAATGGGGAAAAGGTACACGGGCAGGACTTGCATCAGGAATAAAGGCTCTCGTGCCCCTCTGTTCAGGTGTGCTCTCATGGTAACTGGCCAAGGAGGCACCCCTCTGTGCAGAAGTAAAATTGCTTTGCTAAGAATCCTTTGTTTGAGTGTTTAATTTCCTTAGGATTTTGAGCGTTATTCCTAACAACACCATGAACTGTACCCATATAAGACAGTTAACTTTATTGATAAATACCAATAAATGCTGTGTATGTTCTGACGGTTCCACTGAACAATTGTTCCCTCATCTCTCTACTTTTCCTTGGGCCTCCTTATATTTACTAAGCCCTAACAATATTAAAAATAGGCCAATAATGGCCCTACAAAGACCTGTAAGTGTTCAAGTAAAGGAAGAGTCGCATGTCTCTTACTTTAAATCAAAAGCTAAAAAGGATTAAACTTAGTGAGGAAGGCATGTCGAAAGCCCAGATAGGCCAAAAGCTAGGCTTATTATATAAAACAGCTAACCAAGATGTGAATGTAAAGAAAAAATTCTTGAAAGAAATCACAAGTGCTGCTCCAGAGAACACACAAATAATAAGAAAACAAGATAGGCTTATCACTGATATGGAGAAAGTTTAGTAGTCTAGATAGAAGATGAAATCAATCACAACATTCTCTTAAGTCAAAGCCTAATCCAGAGCAACATCCTAACTCTTGTCAATTCTATGATGGATGAGAGAGGTGAAGAAGCTGCAGAAGAAAAGTTAGAAGCTAGCAGAGGTTGGGTCATGAGGTTTAAGGAAAGAAGCCATCTCCTTAACATAAAAACGAAAGATGAAGCAGCAAGTGCTGATGTAGAAACTGCAGCAAGTTACCCAGAAGATATAGCTAAGATAACTGAAGGTGTCTACACTGAACAATAGATTTTTAGCATAGATGAAACAGCTTTGTATTGGAAAGACATGTCATCTAGGATTTTTATACCTAGAGAGGAAAAGTCAACATCTGGCTTGAAATCTTCAAAGGACAAGCTGACTCTCTTGTTAGGGCCTAATGCAGCTGGTGACTTTAAGTTAAAGCCAGTAGTCTTTTACCATTTCAAAAGTCCTAGGGATCTTAAGAATTATGCTAAATGTAACCTTCCAATGCTCTACAAATGAAACAACAATGTCTGGATGACAGCACATTTGTTTATAGCATTGTTTACTGAGTATTTTAAGCCCATTGTTGAGAAACGCTGCTCAGAAGCAAAAAAGAGGTCTTTTTTTTTCTTTTCAAAATATTACAGCTCATTGACAATGCACCTAGTCACTCAAGAGCTCTTATAGACATGGACCAGGAGGTTAATGTTTTCATTCCTGCTAACACAGCATCCGTTTCTGCAACCAATGAATCAAGGAGTAATTTTGACTTTCAAGTTTTATTCTTTAAGGAATACACATCAGAAGGCTATAACTGCCACAGATAGTGATTCTTCTTACATATCAGAGCAAAGTTAATTGAAAACCGCCTGCAAACGATTTACCATTCTAGATGCCATTAAAAAGATTTGTGATTCATGGAAGGAGGACAAAGTATCAACATTAACAGACACTTGGAAGAAGTTGAATCCAACCCTCATGGATGACTTTGAGGGGTTCAGGACTTCAGTGGTGGGAGTAACTGCAGGTATGGTGGAAATAGCAAGAGAACTAGAACTGGAAGTGGAACCTGGAGATGTGGCTTAATTGATGCAATTTTATCAGGAAACTTTAATAAATGAGGAGCTGCTTTTTATGGATGAGCAAAGAAAATGGTTCTTGAGACAAATATTACTCCCGGTGAACACGCTGTGAACATTGTTGAAGTGATAATAAAGTATTCAGAATACTGCATAAACTTAGTTGATAAAGCAGTAGCAGGATTTGAGAGGACTGACTTCAATTTTGAAAAAAGTTTACTATGAGTAAAATGCTATTTAACAGCATCTCATGCTACAGATAAAAATTTCATAAAAGGAAGACTAAATTGACACCACAAAGTTCACTGTTGTCTTATTTTAAAAATAGCCACATCTACCCCATCCTTCAGCAACCACTGCTCTGATCCATCAGCAGCCATCAACATCAAGGCTCCACCAGCAAAAAAAGATTTTCACTCACTAAAGACTCAAATAATTGTTAGCATTTTTAGCAATAAAGTATTTTTAACAAAACTGTGTACATTTTTTAGACATAATGCTATTACATAATTAATAGAAGACAGTGTAATGCAAACGTAACTTTTATATGAATTGGGAAAACAAATAATTAGTGTGACTCACTTTATTGCAGTAATTGCTTTATTGTGGTGGTCTGGAACTGAACCCACAATATTTCTAAGGCATGCCTGTAGGTTAGTTTCAAATTGAACAAGGCAGAAGTCAAATGTTGCTGAAGTTCACTTAGATAACATGTAAAAGATTTAGTATTTGAAATGAGGTGGTCTGACCTGTGCTACTAACATTTGTGCTGTTTTGATTTTATGTATAAGATGCTTTAGATAGGAATACCAGAAAAAAAATGACAGTGATTGGCTTACAGTTTTAATTGTATTGTTGCCATGCACTAAGATATTATTCTTCTAAGTTTATGTGTGCTATAGTGATGTATACACATATATTTTTCCATTTTGGGGGGATGAAACAAAGTCCAGAGATACTAATTTTGGACAGTTTTCTGAATTATTAGTTTCTATTTAGTTTCTCTAAATAGACAATTCAAAATAAAAAACATACTGATACCATTACCCAAATCCAAGATCTCCAGACATTTGAAGTAACAAGTAAAATTTGAGGTATTTCTGTTATTGTTCCTAAGCCCTCCAAATCAGCTTATTTATTGTCTAGAAAAAAGATAAAGATTCAAGTGTCTTTGAGTGTTAGTGCACAGAGCTTTAAGAGTAACACACATTTATTAAGGATGTGTTACATGCTTGGAATTCTGATCAATACTTTACATAATCACATTAAATGATCTTCACAATTAACTTATGAGCAAGGTAATAATATCAAACCCATTTCAAGATGAGAAAATACAGTTTTAAAGACACTAAATTACTTATCCAAAGCCACATAGAGAGTAAGTTCTAAAGTAGTGATATTTCTCTAACTGTATTAAAGACTACTTGTATAAGAATTGTGTCATGGTGCTGGTAAAAACCCAGGTCTCTGTGTGTCCTCAGTCTTCCCACTGAGTAACATCAGCATTTGTGTTTCCTATTTGGTTTCTCTATGTTTTGACCAACACCTCCGTTGAGATGTTTGAGAATCATGTTCATAAATTGTATCCACTAGTTAAAAAAGGGAAGCTGTGGGAAAGAAATGCAACTTTTGCCTATATCCTGTGAAAGGGTGCCTTTCTACATATTCTGTAAATGCTTCCTCAGTTACTCAGCAAAAATAAAGCACAGAACTGTTAGGAAAACGCTAGATAAAGCATTCTTACTTGTCCTTCTGTCTAGTAGCCTCTGGTTAAGCAGCATTTATTCATTTTACAAACCCCATGAGTTTTCTTGCAAACTTTCTTTTCCTTCTCTAGCACAGAAAATTACTACTGTTGAATCTAACCAGAGGTAGACTTGGAATAGTAATTGTATTTGTGTAATGTTTTAATGATTGAGGTATTTTTCTCATGAATTATCTTATACAATGAGAAACTAATATCTCTCTGTTTTGTGAGCCAGGGTCTGGGGTTGGTGCTGGTAACAGAATAGTGAATGGGGAAGTCATACTCTTCGCTTTCATGGAGTTTCTAGTACAGTTAACACTCTAAAGTTTTATTTTAGATTGTAGAACTGTGAGGTATAAAAGATGGGTGTTATTATTTCTATTTTAAATATGAGAAAAAGGGAGTTAAAAAGGCTATGAAACTGGTTCATGATTGTCATTTACATAATTGACACCTAAATTATTTTGCTGATTCTAAGTTTAATATTCCTTTTACTATCTTACACTGCCTTTCAAACCTAGATAGTTTGGACAGATTTCAACAACTTTTTGCACAACTTATATTAATTAAGCCCTAACCTATATTGGCCTGATTTTGATTTTATGTGTATATATCTGAAGATGCAGTAAATCATACTATGTTCAGGTAATTAGAAATGGAGGACAAGAAGAATGAAAATTAAAGGAAAATAGAATAATTGGGAAGTAAATGATAAACTCATGTTATTGTTTCTGTATATTCAAAGAAGAGACTAGGGAATTCTGATAGGAAAGATAATATTAAAAATAACTCCAAAGAGAAGAAAGGGAGAAATACGCAATTTTCAGCTACTGATTCATTCATACATATCTTTTATTGTACAATAAAGCCCTTATCTGTGTTATCCTATCCATCTCTTTGCATTAAGGTAGTTGGTCAACCTTGGTCATGCCAGCCTTCCTCTCACACATTAAATAATGTTTGTTTTCACAGAAGGTAGGGTGCATTTTCCCATTATGAAAATAAGCACAGTTCATATTTCCTTTTCCGTCTTCCAAAAGCTCAAACCTGTGAATGGGAAAGTTAGAATAAATTCCTTTGAAAACTAAGCAAACAATCAGTAATCATACTCTGTGTATAGTAGTTTGATGCACCAAATAGAGTCTCTGAGGAAAATAGGAAAAAAAGAAAAAGCAATTCTCATTGTTGAGAAACTTCCACGCTGCTTGGCAGTACAAGGTACGTATATTTGAAAAGCCCAATATCAATTTCATGTAGCATCAGATTGGGAGCAAGGGAACTCTAGGTACAATAGGAGCCCTGAAGAAGTGATGGAGATGGCTCCAGAATAATGGGAAAATGCGTTATCTACAAGATCAGACTTTAGTTCAGTATTGATGGAAGGTCAGGGCTTAGATGAACTGACAGGAGATGGAAGAGCCCTACAGGACAAGTAGCTGCAATGGATGGGAATACACTCGTGGAAAAGTGAGTTGATTCAGTAGTTTTGAAATCAGGCTTTCTGTTACAAGATAAATCATCTAAGACAGCATGCTGTATTTTAATTGTCTGTTAAGTTATATTTCTTTCTTTCTAAACTGCTTATAATGAGAGGACAAGGAACATATACTTATTAGTTTATTTAGAAAATATCTGCAGAACCATGTGGCAAAGATTTTCTACGTGCTGAGGACACACTGATAAAGAAAGACAAGGAAGATAATGTCTTTCTTGTTGGGGAACTTTCATTTCAATGGGGCGATACCAGCAGGAAGCCCACAAAAAATAGACAAGAAAAATTCAGACAATGGTAAGAGTTACAAAGAAACAAAACAGTGGTAGACTGTATGGATGTGGGTTTAAGGGAGGCTAATTTAGTTTGGGTAGAGTTAGCCTCATTGAAGAAGTGATGTTTAAAGAGAGACTTGAGTCACAGGAGATAGATGGTCATGGAGTTGTGAAGGCAGAGCATTCTAGCAGAAGAAAATAGCAAGACAAAAGTCTTAAGGCAACAAAACAAGTTTGATTTGTTGGAAGAATGGAAAGAACACTAATTTGCCTGCAATACTGTGAATGAGGCAGCAAGCAATGGGAGATAGGAGATAAAGCCCAAGGTCTGTGAAGAGGCTTGCTTGTAGTTGTAGTATCCTAAGATTCTACCTATAGCAAATACTTAATAAATATTTGTTTAAAAATTTAATAATTTGAGTAATTATCAGATTATATAAGTTTTGGTTATCAGTTTAAATTTTAATTGAAGAGAGACTGCAGGATGTACAGGATGAACAAAAGATGTCGAGACTAGAGATTAGAAAGCCATATAGGAAGCAACTCAACTCTTAATGCAATTAGTCCCTTTGCCTGGATTGTTTGTAGAAGGATGAAGCTTCATTAATGGACATTGGAATTATCTTGTGAACTACAAAGTATCGAATTCTTGGAGACTCCTAGAATAGAAGAGTAGGCAAAATAACACTGAAAATTCAAAAGGACTCTCAAGGTAACAACTGTCAACTGTAAAATAATGATAATGAAATTTTGTTTCAAAAATATATGAAGATAATCAGAGCAAGCAAAACACGAACACACACACATGCACGCATGCGTGCCCGTGCGCGCGTGCGCACACACACACACACACACACACACACACATACATGCACACAGTGTTCCATGGTAAAGTTGAATGTAAAAATGAATGGGAATAATATCAGAGATAAAGGTGGATTGTGGCTTAGATAAAGAGCAAAAGAATGGGAGAGAGGGGAAAGAAGAATTGTCTTATGACCAGTACTCTCTTGTTTGAATTAGCAGGTAAATGAACCAGCTGCTGCTTATACAATCCATAGTAGTGACTTGGACTGAAAGAAAAGGAAATCTCAAGAATAAGAGTTTCTAGTACTGCCTCCTATTCTAAGTGTCCAGTGACTTACATATTTTCTGAGAGAACCGAGCCATCCTCCCACTTCCAGACCTCATTGGACTTCTGGCGAGATAATCCGACCCAACGAATTAAACCAGTCCTGGCTTTGATGTATTCCTATAGTAAACATAAATAAACACAATAATCAGAATCCCTCCACAGCTCTTGGTAATGACAGACAAGCTTCGTGATAAGACGTTGGACAAAAAATGTTGGATTACATGTCTATATTAATATTAATGAATTACATTTGATGTTTGAAATTGTCCCAATTTGACTTGTCTGAGAACTTAAAAAAAAAGTAGGACACAGGTAAAATTGTACACAAAATAGCTGATATTCTAATCTTGCTTTGTTTTATGACATATATTTAGATCTTCAGTCAGTTGAGGATTATACTCCCAAATAGAATACCAAATATGATTCAAAGGAATACATGTAAACAGAGAAAGGAAACACAAAGAAATATATTGTTGATGAGCTGTATATTCCTTAGAGTTAAAGTCCTACCTGCTTTGGTTTTATTGCTCGTCTTGCCTATAAAATCTTATATATAGAAGTATTAACTTGTTTTAGTTAATTGTATAAAGGCATTTATGATGTCTTTCTCAAAACGATTTATAAATAACGTACATCTACCTTTCCCTATTTACTTTCTTCTAATTAGCAATTATCACTATCTAGTAAACTATATACTATATCATTTGTTTTGTGTCTTGGCTGTTGCTTTAACTAGAATATACTCTCTTTGAGGTTAAGGATTTTTCTTTCTGTCTTATTAACTGCATAGGTCCAAATTCTGGAATAGTTTCAGCACATAGTTGTTGAATTAATGAAGGAATAAGTGAATCAATCAACCTATGGGTAACAAAATTATGTGAAGGCCAAATGCTTATACATTCTCAGACCTCCCAGAATAACAAGTGATGATGCATTCTTGGTAAATAAAAAATGACTTGAGCTTCTTGGCAGATATGTGAGACTCAAAATGGCATTCCACAGGAGATATTGTGTGAAAGTCATGTGTGACTGTTTATTTCTTAAAGCTTGAGCCACCAGGAACCTTTCTGTTATTTCCTAATATTTTCTTTAAAATATATCAATATTCTATACTTCCCAATAGGAACTGACAGATAAATTCTACCTGAAATCCAACTATACAATTTCTTATTCTCGAAAAGTTGCATGACTACTTTTAGTTATAAATCTTCAACCTGGCATCTGCCTAGACTAATACAAATTCAGGATATGCATATATGTCTCGAATTAATCTCTATATAATAGAGCTGAGATTTTTAGAAAACTATCTTATTTTGCTGGAGTGGAAAGAAAAGCTAATTTGTTTAACTGGATATCTCCCGCATGAGTCTGAGTCCACAGAAACAGTAAGCGGACAGCACAGCAAGTTAGAACAACAGAGGATACAAATAAATATGAACATTGCTGGGCTGACTCTTTACGTGTGACCCACTATGTCCTGAGCTGTCAGGAAGGGACAAGTCAATTTGACTGATCAACTCTAGCAACGTTGTAGAATATTATGATTGGATTGAATATTTGGGTTCTGTAGTTCTTACTAGGTTTCATAAGGTTCTTAGATCAGTACAAACGGAAAGATGTTAAGAAAAATGTAAAAAACAAAAAAGGTCAAGTGTTACATTTGAGGTTTCTCTCCCTTGCCTCCAAAATATTTGACATAAGAATCTTCTTACCAGAATGTTATGGTTGTCAATCTTCAGTAGAGTAGCATTCAAGTCAGTGCAGTACTGCTTACTCTCTTTCCATGTTAAGTTGTGCTTGAAGAACCCATAGCAGTTATCTCCATAGTATCTCCAGTTTGTGTCACAGGGGCTGCATTTATGACCTTCTGGAGAAACCAAGCACAGGAATGGTGTATTTTTTCTAAATTGGGCTTACATGTTCTCCACATTCAATATTTTCTGCATATCTCAAGACTCTCTTCAGTTGCCATAAGAGAAATGCTCCAGGGGTTGGAGAGATGAAGAGGTTAAAAAAACAGTACTTACTGAAAGTGCCCTTTAGTTCTGATTGTTTTATTACATACTGGCAGAAACGCTTTGCTAATTGTTGCAGAGTTCCTGTGCGATTTTCATTCTCATCTTGTAGGTAATTATGCTGCATGACAGCTAGATTCAAAAAGTAAATAATAATAATTTGTAATTAGAACCATAGAAATGATGCAAAGATCTGTCATTGAATTTTCATTTCATTAACATTGCCAATATGTGAGGAGTTAACTAGATACACATGATTAAATGAATATTGAAAAGTGTGAAGGGGCTATAAAGAACAAATCAAGAAATAGAACTGACACCTGAGGGTTAATGAGTGAACTGTTTGAAGGAGACAATGACAAATAAAAAAATCCCAACATCAGTAATATCCCCAGAGCTTGTATTCACTTGCTTCAATACAAGCTTCTCAACTGAGTTGTAGAGGTGAATGACCTTTTATTTTCTGTACTTTCTGTGATGCCAAACTATTCATTCATTTAAAAGTGCATACTGATTTCTTGTTATGCTTAAAGTACTTGTGATATTTAGGTAAATAATAAAGAAATACAGTATGATAAGTGTTAGATTCTAACATCTTTTAAAAAATCAACAAATGCACAAACAAGCAACAACTCCACAGACTACAGTGTGCCATTGGAGGGCTGTGAGAATTACAGAAAGAAGAAATGCAGAATAATTTAGTAAGCAAAATGAGAAGCAGAAAATGTTAGACAGAGAGAATTGAATGAGAAAAATTTCAGACAAGGGAACATGGAATTTATATATGAAATTGAAAAACTCTAGTTTGGTTGGTTCTTAGGATATGCAAGATAGAAAAAGGGACAAGGAAGTTTTTAAAAATAGTTTTGATCCACACTGAGGAGGGTCTTAAAGGCTGGTAGTACATTCTTAAAAATAACTTTTAATTAATTAAAATCTTAAAACCTTATCTTAAACTCAAGGAAATGGTCAGCATTCTCCTTTATTGAGATTCTCTTGGTAACTATCTGTAGGACAATTGGAGTAGTGATAAATACACAAATAGTGACCATTGAGAAGCTTAATGGGATATGCCATGACCCTTTCAGTATTACCTTCCTCCAATCAAATTTCTGGCAGAGTCAATACTTACACCAAATCCCCAGAGCTACCAGCCCGACAACCATCCCCACGCACAGAATCAGCAGAATCAAAGCCATCACACGCCACCAGGAGGAAGAAGCAGGATCAACTGTAGGCATATAATAAAGATATCAAGGAGCAGGCAGTACGGGTTAGCTATGGGGAAGGCTCACCCCTGCCCCTGCCCCTGCCTTCTCAGGGTCCTCCAAGTAACAGAAAGAGCTTTGCTGGCAGATCTCACCTGTGTTCTCTTGATGATCATCAACAATAGGCATGGCCCACTCCCATACCACACACCCATCCTCATCCCCAATGGACTTTACCTCTCCAAGCCAAAATATTACTTGCTGTTAAGGCCTGATGCGTTTGTATTTTTTGTTTTGTTTTGTCTTATGCCCACCCATTCCATGAATAATTGTTTTAATAAACAGCAAATGAAGAATCACACTCATTTGCTCACATTCAGAAAACGAAACTTCCAAACATTCTCTTCCCTTATCCCCTTGACTTCTATGCCCTCCAGCATTAAACGTTCAGAACCTTAATGCAGTTTTCCCTGCATGTATATTGGATGCTTGTAATCTAAATAGGTCTGTATGAGCTTATGAAAACACTACTCAAATGCTTTAGAGCATTAACATCATTCAAGAAAAAGAAATTAAACTATATACACTATCCATAGTAGAAAAAGAAAAAAACAGAATCAACTCATTTTTTAAATTAATTTCCAAATTATTGGCTCTGAGCATTCTTACCGGAGATGAGAGCTGGTTTTCGAGTTTTAATATTTAAGGTGACGTATCCATCTTCATCCTGCATGGCTTCCCGAGTACTGCAACTGAGCTCGGAGTTCAATGACTTTGCAAAATGTAGTTTCCAAGTCTTACAATCTCAATATCTGTCAGTATATGATCTTCCTGTCTCTAGTAGGGTAGAACCATGTGAGATGGGACACATTTTTTTCTTTGCTTATTGTTTTCCAGGAAGCCTTTTCATAGCTGCTCAGAGATACATGGATCTTGAACACAAACACACAAAAATAATAACTTGTGGTAAAGGAGTAGATAGGGTATTTTCTTCCTGTTTTTTTTTTTTTTTTTTTTATCTTCAACACTAAATAAAGGGGCATTCCATCATATGTATCCTTTCCAAGAACAAAGGTTCCTGCTTTATCTTAGCTCTAGCTTAGTCTAAATTATATTGCTGAAATGAGAGATTTCTGATGAAAATTCATGGATAGCTCATCAGCAGATACATAGTTTATCCCGTTGTGAGAAGCAAGTCTAATATAATTGGATCTGACAGGGGCTAAATTAGCTGTTTCATAGTCTTGTGTTGGAGGAGATCATTCCTGATTATAACCTAGAATTTATACAACTTCTTGCATATTTTACACATTTTATTTTTTATTTGAAGGATCCACATGAGGCAGGCCTGATATTGCTTAGATTTAGGTATTGAAGGAAAACTATCAAATAAAGTAAAATAATACAGAGTGAGTGACTTGCTGCATTGTTCTTTACTAGTGTTTGTGCTTTAAAGTGAGTTTCCTGGAATGGAAGAATTTTGATTTGGTGAAATCACTTCATTTCAAGTACAGTGGTGCTTAGATGAATATTTAAGACTGAATGAGTCCTAGCACCCTTCCATCACAATGTAATATGATTGCACATATTTAACTTTATGAAATGTGCTTTTAAATTATCTTAGCTTGCATTGAAAGTAGTTATAAGCACAGCCATACAAAGCTAGCTGATGCGTTTATTATAGGAATATTGGGAAGGATGTTATCTATTTTGCCAGAGAGTAGCTCTTACTTAGTTTTATGGCTGATTTTTACTTTTGTTAAATCGCCATGACTAGCAAAACTTTTAGTAGGCATTTACCTTATAAATAATCTAAATTCTATTTTTCTTTAATTAGCAGAGTATTCAACTTTTCAATATAGTTGTTATGTGGGCTGTAGTAGGCGATATTTTGTTTATTAACTTGCCCTTTGGCATAGCTTGTAGATTTTTTTTCTTCCCTGCTATATGCTTCACTCTGAATTCCTTGTCAATTCACTTAAAATTATCTTTCATTCTAAATTTCTGTCTCTATACTCTTCAAATTACTTTGAGAATGAGGTGAAGAATAAATGTAACACACATAAAAGACATTCCCTAATTTTGGAAAGCCAAACTTATTATGATTCAAATATTTTTACCAAAACTAATTCTTAATTAAAAAAATCACACTTGAAATAAATGCCAAATTTTAAGAAAGGACTAAAAATTTAAAAAAAACATTAGATCCCAACACCATTTTTGTTGCTGAGTTTCTTATCTCAGTTAAAATATTCAGGGATTCCCAATCATAAGCTGGGTAAATTCAGTCACTTCCCATTCATCTACCACTGCTTCTGTTCTCATAACTTCTCTTTCAGCCAAAAGGGACTCTTCGCTCTCCCATCACTAATCCTCAGGCTTTTCTGGAAGATTTGGGTTGGAATGGGGTTTGATCCTCTCTTCCTTCCTTTCTGCACCTACTCATCAGCAAGTCCTGAGGCTATTCTGTCACAGTAACCCCCCTCTTTCAGGTTCTGTCACTGCCTTACTTCAGTGTTTTGTTACCTAAAATATACAGAAACACTAAAAAATAATTGAAAAAATAACTGTGACAAAGTAACAGAGAGAAAAAAAAATGTGCAGAGGTTATAGTTCAAATGACACTTTTCTAATAAAGCTTTATTCTGTTCTCTAAGGTACCAAACAGGCACATATGAAAACTTAATTCGTTACATTAAATCAGATATGTAAAGGTAAGATCCAAGGACATTGAGAAGATTTTGTAATTATTGTCAAGAGTTTTTGTTTATTAACAAAAACTTTATGATGGTATTAAAAATAACCATTAGATTGCTTTGTTGAGGTATCCACATTCTCTACGTCTTGAGCAGCTGATTTCATTATAAAACATATCCCATTTATTTTTGAAAACCACCAGGAATGTGCCAGGATTAGTTCTTGATCCTTTAATGCTTGGAACGGTATATTTAATGCCTGAAGTATTTAACACGCTGCCTTTGGAGACACTCCTTTCCTATATCTCAGACTCTGGACTTTCCATTGCTTCATTCCTCTTTCTTCTTGTAATTTAATCTTTCTTTTTGGATCTTTGATCATTCCAGCCACAGTCTGAGAGTCTTATATCTTATCTGTGTTCCACAAAATACATGTTTGCTTTTCTGTCTATCCCCCTAACGTGACTTTGTGGTGTTAGAAGCAAGCTGAGTGAAGACGGAGGCTCTCAGGGCCAAAGGAACTAGCCCTTGATAACACTGAGTTCTAATTTTGCTCTCTCCCCACATTCTATAAATGTAAGTTGAGTTACTCAGCAAAAATTAAGCAGAGAACTACAGGAAAGAGAGACAGATATCACAAATGCTTCTTTTCCTTTTCCCTAATCCAGAGTCTTTGCTAGTTACCTTTTAATCATCCTCTAAAGCCCATTATTAGCTTATTTTATTTCTGCGTCAATATTTTAACCTTGCTTGAATATCTTATTCCCTTCTCCTTTTCTTCACTAAGGAAACTATATACAGCTAAATTTTTTTTTTTTTTTTGAGACAGAATCTTGCTCTGTTGCCCAGGCTGGAGTGCAGTGGTGCAATTTTGGCTCACTTCAAGCTCCACCTCCCAAGTTCACACCATTCTCCTGCCTCAGCCTCCCAAGTAGCTGGGACTACAGGCAACTGCCACCACGTCCAGCTAATTTTTTTTTTTTTTTTTTGTATTTTTAGTAGAGACAGGGTTTATCATGTTAGCCAGGATGGTCTCAATCTCCTGACCTCATGATCCGCCTGCCTCGGCCTCCCAAAGTGCTGGGATTACAGGTGTGAACCACCACACCCGGCCTAAAAAAATTCTTTATTCCAAATTTCCTGATGAAAATGAATTTGAAATAAAACCTTTTATTCATTTAATATTTTATAGATTAAGAACACTCTAAATTGTCTGTTTTAAAGCAAATATTTAACGAATGTTAATTACGTTCCAGACACTGAAATTGGTGCTGAGTATTCACGGAGAAAAATCATGAGGCTAGTCTTTATGAAGCACAGAGTGTTAGATTTTAGCTATGTGAACTTCTCTTTTTTTATTTAAAAAAAAAACCGAAAAACACACACACACATTTAGAACATCTTACCCACCTGACTACACACCAGCCCACCTTCTTGTCCCTCTTCCTTGCTTCACTCTTTTCTATAACGCTGATCACTATCCGACACACATAGTTATCTTCGGTAATAAAATTTTCATCCATTATCCCCAGAAGAAAATGTTTCTTGGCTCTAAAATAGTGATGGACATTCACTTAAAGCAGGTTCTCGAGTAACATCCTTTTGTATAAGATTGTTTTGTTATAATGTTTTGAGGAAAAAAATTGCTTCCTACCTGGGGCCACTGTGTAGAGTTTGCACGGTCTCCTCTGTCTGCGTGGGTTTTCCCCAGGTCCTCCAGTTTTCTCCCACATCCCAAAACTGTGCACATTAGGTGAATTGGTGTGTCTACATGCTCCCAGTGTGACTGAATGTTGGTGTGTGTGTGCGTGTGCCCTGTGGTGGGATGGTGGCCTGTCCAGAGTCAGTGCCCACCTTGTCCCTGAATTGCCGGGATGTGCTCTGGCCACCTAAACCATACAGCTGGAATAAGCAGATCGGAAAATGAATGAATGAATGAATACAAATTATTATAAAATAAGAATTTGTAGAATAGTCAATAACTATACAAATGCAGTATAAACTAGACAATAAGCAATGCAGTCTGAAAGCACTCAGGGAGCCCACTCTACCGATAATAGTCTTGTTGACCTACATCATTTAGAAGGTGCTTCTGACAATTTTTGCTTTGCAAATATCCATTCCTTGATTTAACCTACTGCTATGACCACCAACACCCACTGTTTAACCAAAAGTTGAGTAAATAATTACCTTACTTGTTTTTATTCCTCTTTCCTGAATGTATGTATTATGTATAATTCACAATTGTTTTAATAGTTACTTTTAGAAGTGTTTTGAGTCTTTATTTACCACTTGGGTAATGTTTTTGTGACCAGAAATATGCTGTAAGTGCTTAGCTCTTGTTTATATCCATTAGCCTATGATCAGATTGGCTTTGTTCTACCTTGCTTCACCTAAGTCACAGTTTCTAAGAATCTATTAATTAATGATGTTAAGTGATGACTTTCTGTGTTACTCAATACATATTTGTCGAATAAGTGAAGCATATATGTATCACAGGCATTATAATCCTGATTTTGCACACGGGAAGAGAAGTTTAAATAATTTGAGGAACTTGTTAATCATCACACTTCTTGTAAAAAGTATACCATTTACCCGGTTTCTAAATTCTTTCCACTACATTATGATGTCTTTCATAGACTCCATTATCTATGTTTTTGGCTGAACAATGAGTTAAAGACACTAAGATAACAATGACAAGGCATACATGCAGTAAGAATGAAAATTAGTGGAATACATAACGTTACGGCTAAGACCGATCAATATACAGGGATGGCCGGTGGATTTGTAAAAGAGAAAGACAACAAGATGTTGACCACTGTGGGCGTTATAATAATGATTCCAGACAGAAACAAAAGGAAGTGAGTGTTTCACAACTGATGCTAGCTATTCACAGACTTTTGAATGTATACCACTTTTTTTTTTTTTTTTTTTTTTTTTTGAGACGGAGTCTTGCTCTGTCACCCAGGCTGGAGTGCAGTGGCCGGATCTCAGCTCACTCCAAGCTCCGCCTCCCGGGTTTACGCCGTTCTCCTGCCTCAGCCTCCCAAGTAGCTGGGACTACAGGCGCCCGCCACCTCGCCCGGCTAGTTTTTTTGTATTTTTTAGTAGAGACGGGGTTTCACCGTGTTAGCCGGGATCGTCTCTCGATCTCCTGGCCTCGTGATCCGCCCGTCTCGGCCTCCCAAAGTGCTGGGATTACAGGCTTGAGCCACCGCGCCCGGCCTGTATACCACTTTTACACCAAAGCTGTCGCCTTTGACTTACCAGGCTTTCCCCAAATACCAAATACTGTTTAATCTGGAAATCGTAGGATTTCCTGTCATAGAAAAGTATAATTAATATTTTCTCCTTCATTTACAGAAAGCTTAAACATGTGGATTTCAAAATGAAATAAGTTTTTTTTTAAAGTTAATAAACTAACCAATTAATAAATATCAGACCAAAATGACAGCAGAACATTTATTACAAACAGTAGGGAAACTGAAGGAAAAAAATGTGTCAGTCTGCATCATACCACAGAGTTGATCAGGCATATGTACACAAAACATATGTAAGTAAAAAGTTAAATAATAAATAACAATCAATTAAATTAAGATTTACATTAATATTTGAAGAAAAGGTAAATATTGACTAAGAGGAGAAAGGAGAAAGCAATGTTTTTCAGGCAGGGCAAACATCTGAATAAAGGTCAGGAAGTTTGAATACATGTACTTCTTGTAAAAAGCAATACCAGGCGTCAGGCATGATAGCTCACTCCTATAATCCCAACACACTGGGAGGCCGAGGTAGGAAGATTTCTTGAGCTCAGGAGTTTGAGACCAGCCTGAGCAACATGCTGAAACCCTTCTTCTACCAAAAACAAACAAACAAAAAAAATTATTTGTGTGTGGTGGTGTGTGGCACAAGTCCCAGCTACTTGGGAGTCTGAGGTGGAAGGTTCACTCAAGCTCAGGAGGCAGAGGTTGCAATGAGCCAAAATTGTGCCATTGCAGTTCAGCCTGGGTGACAGAGCCAGACCAACTCAAAAAGAAATAAAAAATAAGCAGTACCATCTAATTTCATCTAATCCACCCAGTGTGATTGAGGGAAATCATGTGATTAAGGTGAAATGGGAGAGTTCTGGCCCCCCTTGCAGGGTGTGTGACAGGGGTGTGTCTATCTGTTTGACTGTCATGAGCTCAAATCCCTTGTGGGAGGGACAGCATGCGGACAGGCAGGTGGAGGGGCTGGGGTGAGCCCTTTGGGCTTGGGCCCCACTGTAGTGTCTAGGGGTGGGTGCCTGGAATGCCAGTGTTACAATGCTCTTTTAGCTCTGCCATCTGCAGACAGCTTAAGTGTTAACCAGCTCAGTGACTCCTCGGCCTTTCTGCAAGGGCAGAGGGCCAGTGTGACAGCTTTCTGTATTCCAAGCTCTTGTCCAGCATCCCAGAAGAAACAGGTCACACATGAACTCAAAGGATGAATGTGGGGGTTTTACTGAGTTGTGGAGGTGGCTCCTAGTGGGATGAATGGGGAGCTGGAAGGTGGATAAAGTGGGAAGTGATCTTCCTCTGGGTTTGGCCATCCAACAACCAAACTACTCTCTGACCACTCCCAGCTGAACTCCTCTTGGTGTTCAGAAGTTCCTCCTGTTCTCTCTTTCTCTGCCATGTCATTCCACCTTTCATCTGCTTGTCTTCTCATCTCCTCGTCTGCTCATCTGATCTGGAGCCTGGAGTTCAGAGTTTATACGGGTACAGAATAGGGGGCATGGCAGGCCAAAAGGCAAATTTTGGGGGCGTGAAAACAGGAATGTCTATACACATTTTAGGCTGCCAGTCTCCTGGCTTGAGGGTGAGGCACATGCCAGGGAACCACCCTCTTCTATATATATATATGCACACACACATATATATATACACACTTTAAGTATACATATATATAAAATATATATATACACTTTATACTTTAAGTTCTAGGGTACATGTGCACAAAGTGCAGGTTTATTACATATGTATAAATGTGCCATGTTGGTGTGCTGCACCCATTAACTTGTCATTTACATTAGGTATATCTCCTAACGCTATCCCTCCCCGCTCCCCCCACCCCACGACAGGCCCCGTGGGTGGTAGGAACCACTCTCTTCTACCCAGTATTTCCCTGTCTCTTGTCTGTATCAAAGGGAAAGTGAAATCATCTAGTATATTTGAATTAAGGATTCGCAGAATATTAAGTATAGCTACTATTGTACTTTCCAATTAAATTACTATAAAACTTCATGGCAGGGACTATTAATTAATCATTTATTTGAACATATGTTTGTTGATCACTACAGATGTCCCAGGCACAATTCTATTTTCTGGGGACCAATGTTTAATGAATCATACAAGCATTTTTTATAGTAGAGGGTGGTCAGCACAGATAGTAAAGAAACATAGAAAGCAAAGATCAAGATAATTGTATATCATGGAAAGAGTTATGAATGAAGAAAAGTGATATAATCGAGTTCTTCTGGACAGGCTTGAGGCAGATCCTGGTTGTGTTCATGAGGATTGGATTGGTTTGTTTAAGCTTCACTGTCAGTGCTTGGACAATTGCCCAGGTTTCTTCCATTTTTAAGATAATCCAGAATAATCCAAACTTACTTCTACGATGACAGCTGCCATTTATTGCTCTTTCTATATGCTTTTATCAGTTATATTTGTGGCAGGAATTAAACTTATGACAGATTTACTATTAAGAAAAACAAAGCACAGAAGTTCAGTAACTTGCCGAAAGCCACAGGGCAAGTAAGTGTTGCTCCGGGATTTGAATCAATTCGTCTGTTTTCATAGTGCTTCATTTTAATTGGGATATTTTATTATGCTGGTCAGGTATATTCACCTGATTGGGTAAATACAAGGGTTAATAAGTTTCAAAATAAATTCCATCCTATATCCATCCTCTGTCTCCTCCTTGTGGCCATTTATTTTCCTTCTGCTTTTAGTTTATTTTTGTTTCCTTTAAGTCTCGGATACCTCTGGCTTTCATCTTCACTTTTCCCTATCTCTTTTTTGTAAATAATTCTGAATTAATTGTCATTCTTGCTATTCTCTAGGTACTTGCCCATTTAAACCCCACTTTAAAAGTGTCCTCTGAAATAAGCATGAAATGTGAGAACAGAAAGAACAGAGTGAGAACGAATCCTTCTGTCATGTTAACTCAGTATTTCTTTTAAGGTCTTTTAAATCAACAATACTTCCACATTTAATAACTGTGTTTCCCTATTTTCCAAGGTGAACAATATTTTCTGACAGATTTAATTCATGTGAGAGCAGCAAGAAATATCAAAGGTGATTCCAAGTTTTTAGCCGAGAAACTGTACACATGGAATGTACATTTATTAAGAAGAAGAAACACATTGGGAAAAAGTACCCATTTTTTGATGTGTTAAGTTAGAAAATCATATAATATGTTGAAGAGAATATGCCAAGAATCCAGTCAGATATGTGATCCTGTAGATCAAGCACTGGTATGGAAATAACAATTTTTGGACATTATCAATGTATGGCTGTTATCTCAAGTCATGAATCTGTAAGAAATTAATTCCTATTCTGCCTTTCTCTGGGTACTATTCAATTTAGTTCAATCCAGGATAAGTTTTTTTTTTTTTTTTTTTTTTTTTTTTAAATAAGACCAACATTTGAACTCTAGGGCACGAAAACATCTTAAGTTAATTTAAAGAGGAATCAGTTAATCTGAGGGAGGATTGGGTTGTGACTGAAGCAAAAGGAAAACCAAGAGAATGGTGTCCTAGGGAACAAAGTATTTTGGAGAAGCAAGTTTATTATAAAAAGTGAATAATCAGTTATTTAAAATTCTGTTTATACAATGTGTAAGATGAATCCTAAGAACCAGCCATTGAATGGGTTTATATTGAGGTAATGATGACTTTAGCAGGATTGTTTTTATAGAAATAGCGAAGGAAAACGCCTAATTAGAATAAGTTCGAGAAGACCACAGAGAAATTTTTGAAGCCATTTGTTGTTAAGAAAATTAGAGAAATGGGGTGATCATGTGTATGGTGGTACGATAAACAAAAGATGGCTTTTGCTTGTTTTTACATAGGAGATATTACATCATCTTGGGAAGTCAATGTAAGTGAACAAGTAGAGACGAAAAAAATGGAAAAATTGATAGTGCCAGAAAGAAAAAAAGAAGGAAAATTGCAAGCTTGAAATCTTTAAGGAGACAGGTGAATGGATTTTAATATACAGATAGAGATTAATCTTAGATGAGGTAGTACAATTTAACCACTGTTGAAAAGGATACTACCTTACATACTGATGTAGATGTTTTGGTATATTTGATTAGTGAAACAGAGAAAACGCCTTTCTGAATTTTTTTGCTTAAGATAATGTTAATGGAAAAGCCAGGTTAACCACTGAGTTTGTAGAAAGAGAAGACAGAAATTTGAGAGTTTGAGAAAGAAAAAGAGATGGGGAATAATCTTTTAGGAGATTTGCAGAACAGATTGATTAGTAAGAGTGCTGGGAAGTTACATTTCAAAAACGTAAGATAAAACCAGCTAATATGGTCACATTCAGCTATTTGAATGTATGCACAGAGCAGGTAGGGTTGGATTTAACCAAGCTGCATTTTCTAGATGCTTATGATGAATGAAGAGATAAGCAAGGAAGTTGGAGCTGTGTGTAATAAAATGAGTTTTATAATTGTTCCCAGTAAGTGGTGCATGCTAGGTATAATAGGCAGTGAGACATGAGGGACTGACAACAATGAAAAGGTGGCATGGTCAGTGAGGTTGCTATCTCAGTGGGCACTGAAATACTGTAGAGTGCAGAATCCCCAGAGAGAGTGGGCTGGAAAGATAGGAGGTGGAGGTCAGAGAGTGAAATATCTGAAACAGATAATGGAGGAGCTTCTCATACTGGAAATGAAATTGCCTGCACTCTACGACAGTGCTGTTCAAATAGCAATGTTGGGAATAATGGAAATATTATTTACCTGCACTGTCCAATTGCATAGTCAATGCCACCTGTGGCTGGTAAGTACCTGAAGTATGACTAGTGAGACCTAGGAAATACATTTTAAATTTTATTTAATTTTAATTAATTTAAATTTAAATAGGCCGGGCGCGGTGGCTCAAGCCTGTAATCCCAGCACTTTGGGAGGCCGAGACGGGCGGATCACAAGGTCAGGAGATCGAGACCATCCTGGCTAACATGGTGAAACCCCGTCTCTACTAAAAATACAAAAAACTAGCCGGGCGAGGTGGCGGGCGCCTGTAGTCCCAGCTACTCCGGAGGCTGAGGCAGGAGAATGGCGTGAACCCGGGAGGTGGAGCTTGCAGTGAGCTGAGACCCGGCCACTGCACTCCAGCCTGCGTGACAGAGCAAGACTCCGTCTCAAAAAAAAAAATAATAAAATAAATAAATAAATAAATAAATTTAAATAGCCATTATATGCCTAGTGATTACTATGGTGAATAGCATAGCTCTCAACTAGGATCATCTAGTGGGTGACTGATTTTTGTGTGCGAGCAACTGATTTCTGAGTGTGGGTAAGGTTATTGGAGGCAAATTCAAGAACTGAGAGCTCAGAGTATTGGAATTATCACCCACCCGAATGTCGAAATCACTGATGATAATCATGATAGGAGTTGAGGTCAATACGATTTAAGATAGTTGAAAAAATAATAAAGAAATGAGAAGAATTTGGTAAATGACTGTAACAAAGTGAGTTTTTTAATAGTGTAACCGATAAAATAAGCTACAGAGATGCTGTAAGTTTTTAAGGGAGAAAAGTACAGAAATGTCTAAATTAATATGATCATACACTAATAATGATAGATGATACAGCTTTTTGGATCATAATAATAGAAAGTATGTGAGAAGTGTTACCAATCTACTTTCTCTTAGAAATAATTAGGAACCAGGTGACATTCTTCATCGTTGTTCAAGCTAAGCATCATTTCATGGATAGTGAGAGGTTAATACTTTGTTGGGAAACTTTAAGGTATGTGAAATAATTAAGGAAATGAGGATACAAACCCAGTTTTTGCAAAATCTGGCGAAAGTTATGAGCGGTGAGGCCAGCTGGACTTCCTGGATAGAGTGGGGAGTTGGGGAACTTTCCTGTCTTACAAGAGGATTGTAAAATGTACCAATCAGCGCCATGTAAAATGCACCAATCAGCACACTGTAAAACACACCAATCAGCATTCTGTAAAATGCACCAATCAGCACACTGTAAAACACACCAATCAGTGCTCTGTAAAATGCACCAATCAGTGCTCTGTAAAATGCACCAATCAGCAGATTCTAAAAATAGCCAATTGTGGGGAGGATTGTAAAAAGGGCACTCTGATAGGACAGAAATGGAACATGGGCGGGGACAATAGGAAATAAAAGCTGGGCACCCCATCCAGCCACAGCAGCAATCTAGTCAGGTGCTGTGGGTGCTTTGGCTCTTCACGACAAACCTTGCTACCGCCCAGTCTTTGCGTCTGTGCCATCTTTAAGAGCTGTAACTGTAATCCCAGTACTTTGGGAGGCCGAGGCAGGTGGATCACGAGATCGAGACCATCCTGGCTAACACAGTGAAACCCCATCTCTACTAAAAATACAAAAAATTAGCTGGGGTAGTGGCGCGCACCTGTAGTCCCAGCAACTCGGGGGAATGAGGCAGGAGAATGGCATAAACCCAGTTGGCGGAGCTTGCAGTGAGCCGAGACTGCGCCAGATTGCGAGATTGCGAGTGTCTAGCCTGGGCGACAGAGCGACACTCGTCTAAAAAAAAAAAAAAGAGCTGTAACACTCACCGTGAAGGTCCATGACTATATTCTTGAGGTCAGCGAGACCACGAACCCACCTGCAGGAGCTGACACAGACCAGAACAGAGATAGAAAACCATTCTTAATTTCTTATTTTTGTAATCACCTATTTAAACTGGTCCTATTAATGTCAATGGTCTCTGCCTTAAATCACCTAGAATAGTAAAAAGTATAGATTTATTATTTGTTTCCATATTTTTGATAGTGAAGTTTTGTTGATGTATGACTTAGAGCCTCCAACATTTTTTTGAGTATTTCATCAAGTTGGAAAAAAACAATGAACAAGCAGCATATGTACATTTAGGTGTTTAGAGATCATGCACAATATTCCTAAAGAGAAAGTTTTCACATTGCCTTTCTGCACCTGCTTCACACCTGTGGAGTGAGTGCATCTCATGATGGACACCTTTGACTAAGAAAATCTCCACACAGACATGAACGTTGGAAGTTTTAGATCACTCCCCAGTCATCTGAAACCACAAAACTCATACCAAATCCTCCACCCAAGTACAGTTATGTAATCATCTGCCTCTCCCCAAAGGAAAGTTTTAGAAGAGATTCCTTAGTTTCATCACTCATGTATAGCGCCCCCCTGCCCCGCCCATATTTTCCTGGGTTCTGTATTGACTACATACTGCTGCTGTAACAAATTGCCACACATGTATTATCTTAAGGCTCTGCAGGTTAAAAGTGTGACATGAGTCTCACTGGGCTAACATCAGGGCTCTCGCTAGGGATATATTCCTTTCTAAAGGCTCGCTCTGTGGAAAACAGTTTCCTTATTACCTTCCCATTATCTAGCCCAAATTTATTGGCTCCTGGCTCCCTTCCTCCCTCTTCAGCTAGCAATATTGCATGTCCCTGAGCGTTCTTTTCTTTGTTTTGGTCACATCACCTTCTGGCCACATCTAAGAAATATCTTCCATTTTTAAGGACTCAAGTAATCAAATCGCATCTACCCAGATAATCCAGGATAATTTTCTCATCTCAAGGTCTGTAACCTTCAAAATTTACAGCATCTCTGTAGCTTATTTGATCAGTTACACTATTGAAAAACCGTAACAGTATCTGAAATGTCCCTTTTGCCAAGGTGAGCCGCCATATTCAGAGGTTCTGAGGATTAGAACGTGGGCATCCTTCAGGGCTATTATTCCACCTCCCGCAGATTCTTAACAACAATTTACTTTGTTATATAAATTAGTAAATTTAATGAAAAGTTATGGTAGGTTTAGAAGTAGGTTCAGTTTTTTAAGGTGTATGTAAATCCTATGGCTATAAATCCTATGACCAACTACATGTGCAACATGTTGTTCTTCCAGATAATAGAACACTGTTTATACAAACTGTCAACTCTTTATTGCTCATGTTGTGTTGTTCAAATTTATAATATCACAGTATAAGTAAACTCACTGCACAAAGCAGTGCAGTGAGTTTACTTCAATTGTACTGGATGCATCTTTTCAGAGTATTTTTAGACCTAAGCGAGATAAAATAGAAGTTGGTTATTTTATTAAGTTTAAAAAAAATAAAATCTAAATACATAGAAGTTTAAAGAGGCTTCAAGTCCTAAAGACACTCTAGAGATCCTCATTAACCAGTAGTTGTATGGATATTCAGTTACTTCAGCGCTCTTTGTAGCTGTGGTTGCCCAACACAGCATCATCTGATTTTGTAATCCGGATATACAGCATGCTTTCTATAAGAATTCTGCTACCCTGCAGGAATGACTGAAAGACAAACAAACGAACTAAAAGCAGTGAGCCGAGATCTCGCCACGGCACTCCAGCCTGGGCGACAGAGCGAGACTCCATCTAAAAAATAAAAAAATAAAAAAAATAAAAAATAAAACCAAAAACGCCTTACCATGTGCCAGTCTCATTCTCTCTAGAATCGACCTGCTTTTTTCACTTTCACTCTCATGAAACTTCAGGTTTTAAAAATCTTTTTAAAATTTTGTCCTGTGTATTCCTTGCTGTCTGCAGGATTATTCTAGGGTGGTTGTTCTGTTAGGAACTTTTCCAATCTTGCCAGAAGAGGGCACTCCCATTCATACTCACGTTAAGTAGCTAAGTAGCTATCAATTTCTTCTCCATGCCCCATTACCAACACCATCCCCCCCCCCCTCTCACACACACACACACACACACACACACACACACACACACACACGTGTTTGAATTTCCTATAATAGCAGCCAGGTCTGTGACACAGCTCTTCCTGTCTTAATGTGTGTTTCTGCTTAATATCTGATGTGGCTGAGAATAAACTAGAACCAGCATCTCCAGGCAGATTAGCTAGCCTTAGGTAGATGTAAAGAAGATAATCTGACTCTTTTCTGAAACATTCAGAGCAGCCTCTACCTCCAGGATCATGGAGGTTCTCCACATTCCTCCCGTTCTGCCTCCAAGCACCCCTTCTTAGCTGCACAGCAAGAAACAATGCTGACAGAGCAGACAGTTTGAGATCTGTAACATTCTAATGAGAATATTTCTAAGGAGAATATTTGACTTTTCTCACTTTCTCTGCAGAGAAACAAATTGTCATTCTCCTCTTACAGTAGGGCAGTGGAGTGTGTCTGGGTCAGCTGAGTGTCTATATCAAAGCTCCCAGCCTTGAAAAAGACACCCTGTTCCCAGGCCTCAAGATATTGAAACATTAATTAGATAATTTAAAGTAGGGTTTTCTTCTACAATGTCTGAAGAAGTGACCTACGCGACACTCACATTTCAGGATTATGCTGGAGCAAGGAATAACCGACATGGAAATAACCTAAGAAAAAAAGGTAGGAGTTCAGAGAACACCAGCTGTGTCATTGGGGGAGCAGACAGGTGTTAAATGATTTGAGGTGCCGGCTTTAATGCTGGCGTTAAAGACAGTGTGCTGTGAAATCTCCAAAATGGGAACAAATCTTGTGGAATGTAGTAGAAGAGTGAGTGTTCCCAAGGTTGAAGCGAAAATATGTGGCTTTCAGAACCTCTTTAAAATTGTGTGATATCACTATGTTTCAGGAAGCTCTGTGTTGTAGAGAAAAATTCTGACTGGACATGCCAGAAATTGAGCCTGGGGAATTAGAGATTTCTTTTTATGAATATAATCCTTGATATTTATACCTTGTTAGAGATGCCAGGAGGATATTCTTTCAGAAACCAGATTGGAGGCTTCTAAAATAGAGAAGATAGAGGACATTTTTCTTTTAGATGATGTAAGTTGCTTCAGAGAAAACTGGAAGATGAGTGAGTGGATTAGAAATGGATCAGAGCTAGTTTCTCTTTTGTCAGTAGTTTTTCAAATTTTAGGGTAGTTGAAATCCAAGTATAATTTGTAATGTTGAACCAGTAATAATAGTATCTGGGTAGTATTTTATGTACATTATATACAGATATAATTGTGATGACAATTCACGATAATATTCGAATATTAGTATTTTCTCCATTACATAGATGAAGAAATAATTTGTAATGTTGAACCAGTAATAATAGTATCTGGGTAGTATTTTATGTACATTATATACAGATATAATTGTGATGACAATTCACGATAATATTCGAATATTAGTATTTTCTCCATTACATAGATGAAGAAACTGAGGCTGAGAGAAATTAGATAATTTAACAAGCTCACACAACTGCTATGTGGGGAAGCCCAGACTCAGTGCTGGTCTTCAGCTCATTCTCTTATGCCTAATTGGAATAAATAGCAGTCTCCATGTTCAAGAATCAAACCAGATTCTGTGGACATAAGACCACATCTCTTATTTTCAGATATGTTAACTATCCAGGTTCTCCTGAATCATGTCAGTCATCTGAACTTCTTTCTCCTGCCCTCTAGATTTATCTTTACATTTTGTGTGGTACATGACATTTGAGGGAAGGATATCTACAAAAAGATGATGGGAATAGACTTTGCATGTGTCTAATAAAGGTGGTTCCACATTTTTGCCTTTTTTTTTTTTAACTTCTAATTCTAATCTGTGAGGAAAAAGGGAGGTGTGGATATGGTGCATATCAGTGCACCTGGAGACTGTAACGCTATATCTAAAATATTGGGCTAGATGTTATTTGGACCTAAATCAAGGAACACGAAGCTAAGGAAAATATGACAATCATTGATATTTTAGACAACAACTACTACAAGTAGGATGCTAATGGCTTTCTGGTCTATTCTGCTGTTTGTAAGTTAGACTGCACATTCTTTCTTTCATTCAGTATTCATTCATTAGTTATTAGGTTATAAATAGCATGAATAATAGATAAGTTATTGTTAACAGGTAAAAGATACTTTAAAAAGTAGAATCCACTTTTACAAGGCAGATAGAACATCTGCCTTATAGAGACTTTTGAGCTCAAAAGCTTGAGGTGTCTCCTACTGTCAGTATCATCCAGAAAAACACTTTATAGATCTCTCATTTATGAATTCAATAAACTTGAGGAAGAAAAGTGGGTAATGGTGTAAAGCAAAAACCTTGAAATTAGGAGAAGCTTCCTCTTAAAGGGAAGAAGAGTGGTGGAGAAATGGAGGGGAACCAATGACGGCACCCTCATTGCACTTCATATTAGGTAATTTCTTTTCCTTTTTTTTTTTTTTTTTTTTTGAGACGGAGTCTCGCTCTGTCGTCCAGGCTGGAGTGCAGTGGCCGGATCACAGCTCACTGCAAGCTCCACCTCCCGGGTTTACGCCATTCTCCTGCCTCAGCCTCCCAAGTAGCTGGGACTACAGGCGCCTGCCACCTCGCCCGGCTAATCTTTGTATTTTTAGTAGAGACGGGGTTTCACCGTGTTAGCCAGGATGGTCTCGATCTCCTGACCTCGTGATCCGCCCGCCTCGGCCTCCCAAAGTGCTGGGATTACAGGCTTGAGCCACCGCGCCCGGCCCCATATTAGGTATTTTCTAAATGAGGGCATTAAAGGAGCAAGAAAGAAATGTTAGTATCTGGAAGCTCCCTAAGTGTGAGAAATAAACAAACCAAAGCGAAACAAGCACAAAGCAGTTCTGTTTGCTAATTGCTTTGTGGGCTTTCTCCAGGGCATCCAGCTCCATCTCCCATTTGGCGTCATGCTGCCCTGGGTCTGCTAACTCTTTGCCTGATGTTGCTGATTGGGCTGGTGACGTTGGGGATGATGTGTAAGTAAATCCGCATCGAACCCAACAAAAGCAAGTAGAAAACATATTTGTAAACCATGTGTAATCAGCTTGGATTGCAGATGGGTCCTAGCATCCTGAATCCTCTGATACTTTTCTGCTGTCTCATATCTCTCCTATTCGTCATATCTTCCCAATAAACCGGCAAAAGACATTATCAGGATGTGGTTCTAAATTCATTGTTTTATCTTGATAAGCTAAACTGGACTTAAATGAAGACTCTTTGTTTCTACTTATTCATTAGAATAAAGAGCCTCTTTTCTGCCTAGACACACATTCACTTATCATTCCAAGGCTGAGAAATAAAGTCAAGAAATATGTACTGAAGGAAGTGCATGCTATGTTATTTACTGGGAAGACTTAGCACTAGACTAGGCTCAGTCTGCTTACATGAGACTTCTCCAGTGGAGAGAAATCTTCCAAGTAGCAGCAGCAGCCTGATTTCTATGAATGAGAAAGACATATAAACAAGGAGGAAGAATGGCCTGATACACTTTACCAACTAAGAGAGTTGAACCATCTCCACATGACAATGGAAGCTCCACTCTCAAGCACCACGGCCACAAAGTAACGGTCTATTGATTCTGACCCATCCTTGGGCAGTTGGGGATGAACATGGTAGGGAGTTCTTGAGTAATGAGGAAAACATCCTGAGAATACAAACTTTATAGAGTTGTTAAGTGTATGGTATACAGAGTAGTGAATTGGCATGGTATTCACTTACAGGGAACTCATAGTCAAGAAAGTTAATTTGCTGAATGATACTAACATCTCCTCTGCCACATTCATTTCTTTTTAATAATTTAATGGATAATTTTTAAAGATTTAATTGATAATGAGGATTTGGACATATCTTTGTCAACATAAAAAGAGGTTAATGATGTACCTTGCTCTTTTGAAAAGGAATATGATGTTCAAGCAGCAGTGACAGATATTCTGGAGCCAATCAGTATGAGATTAGCAGCTGATCTTCTACAATAATGTATATTTAAAAATTAAGTGAAAATGCAATAACATATGTCCATTGGTTTGATATAGAAGGGTGACATTTCTTTTCTAAAATTTAGTGCTTTTGGTGCAGTGGTTCTTAAATTTGTTGTGCTGATGAAGCACCTTAAATGCTTATGAAAAGGGCGTATTTCATGGACCCATGACCAGAAATGGTCTGATGTGCCATTAAGATCTGCTTTTTTTAACCTTTTGGTAAACAAGCATCTCAGGTCATCTGCAGAGTTTGCGATATCCATTGTCCCAAAGAATGCTGTTTTCATTAAAACAACAATTACATCATCTATCTCCAAATAAAATAAAACAAAAATAAAATAATTTCACGAAAATGAGTGGCAGAATGACTGGCCCTTCCTTAGATGTGATGTCAGAAATACATAATTATTAAATCATTATTTTAATATAGTGTAATAATAAAAATGTAAATAAAATTAAAAAGAACTATAAATAATTTGGAATAGAAAGGCATCTGGTTTGTTTCTTGCATGATACCTCAAATACTAAGAGCTACTAGTGAATCATGAACAATTAAGAAATGTTTCTGTCACAAGAATTGTCTACAGTTATGAGAATAGAAGAACATATGAACTTGTCTACTGTCATGTCTTGGAGTTTTGCAGATATCTAATGACATTAACTCAGATTCAGAGAAATTGAGTCAACTTCAGAAAACCATCCACCAGCGGCAGGATAACTTATCCCAGCAACTGGGCAACTCCAATAACTTGTCCATGGAGGAGGAATTTCTCAAGTCACAGATCTCCAGTCTACTGAAGAGGCAGGAACAAATGGCCGTCAAACTGTGTCAAGAGCTAATCATTCATACTTCAGGTAATCAGACTTAGACCTGCTGACCAGTCAGATGGCATATGTCGCCCTGGTCTAAGTTGATCACATGCACCACCTCAGAGTATTGAGAGAGAGATGTCATCCAATGAACCTCAATGATGTTGCACCAAATTTACAGACAGCAAGGAAATATACAAATTCATTTAATATTTTTGAAGCCACAGGCAAATTTGGGAAGTATCTTGGAATGATACCAATCCAGATACTTCAACCCCTCATTTCATTAACTATTTCTAGGTGATCCTGTTGTTATGAAAGCTTAAAAGCACAGCTGGTAATTCTGAAGCCAGAAGACTAAGCCCTGAAAAGAGAATCCCTATTGCCCCAACCCATAACCAGGGGTCACCTTATTTTCAGAGGCTTCTAAAGCAGTATGCTTTCAGGGTGCTGACTCTCAGACCCTATTGTTCAATTAAATGATTTTGTTTCAAAGCCTTCTCCAGTCACTCCAGGGTCATTCCATTTATATTATTGGGTGTAATTTCCTTTTCAGACCACAGATGTAATCCATGTCCTAAGATGTGGCAATGGTACCAAAATAGTTGCTATTATTTTACAACAAATGAAGAGAAAACCTGGACTAACAGTAGAAAGGACTGCATAGACAAGAACTCCACCCTAGTGAAGATAGACAGTTTGGAAGAAAAGGTAGGATTGAGTCTCTTTCTCTAGTTATAGACATTATCTATACAATGAGAGAGAAATAAATAAAATATCTGATTCACATGTTGGAAATTCAGTGCATCTTGAATTAGAATTAATACATGAATTTAATGAATGTTCTCATCTATCTTAACTCTGCAAACTGGAATGTGGCACTCACATAAAACTTTTTCTCTGTTTTCTCAGGATTTTCTTACGTCACAGCCATTACTGATGTTTTCATTCTTTTGGCTGGGATTATCATGGGACTCCTCTGGCAGAAGTTGGTTCTGGGAAGATGGCTCTGTTCCCTCTCCATCCTTGTACGTCTCTAACTATTGAGGGTAAACACAAGCTTTCCGTGGAATCCTGGGAAAATTAATAATGATTGTGAGAATTATAAACACAGACATAAAAAGAGGAGTACAACATACTGAGAAAAGAACTCCAGTAACAAATATTGAAAGGAGGTATAGTTCATTTCATCTCTGTGACAAATTTATGGCAAGGCACTGAACTTTATCTTTTGGTAGAAATGTGTTTATTTAACACACACACACCTAATACTACATTCAAAGTATTTTATAAATATTAACCTTTGAAGAAAGCACTGTTACATTCCCACTTTATAGGTAGAAATATTATCACAGAGAGATTAAGTAATTTGCCTGAGGTCACTCAGCTCATAAATTGCACTTTAGGGACTGTGCACTCAGTCACTCAGCTGTTGTGATTCTCCATCACCTCCAATCCAAAAGGGTACTGCTGGTCATAAGAACATACA
Organism: Macaca nemestrina; assembly: GCF_043159975.1. Taxonomy (NCBI): domain Eukaryota; kingdom Metazoa; phylum Chordata; class Mammalia; order Primates; family Cercopithecidae; genus Macaca; species Macaca nemestrina. The sequence goes on from NC_092134.1 coordinate 133,586,869, forward strand.
TCAACACATTTATTTATACCAAATAACTGTCAACTATTTTCTAACAAAAAGTAAGACTGAATTGACTGATTAGTTCAAGAATTAGTGTCATGTTGAGGACTTGCAAATTACAACATATGTATGGCAAGTGTCTTTTATGAATTAAAATGAACTAAACCTTCCACTTCAAGGTTTGGATGAGAATATTTAAAGGACAAATAGAATATATAACACTTGGAAACTTTCAATTTTTTTAACTATTTAAAGTTATGAAAAAATAGATGTCAACAAAAATGTGTAAGGGGATATTAGGTTTGCTAAATTATTTCACAGATGATAAAAAAAAATTTTGAGGAAGACCTCTCATCATAAGTACATTTAAATGAAACTGTATTAATATTTTAAATATAATAGTGTTTTTATATTAGATAAAATTTAAGATCATTGGCATCTTAATGGATTTTTAAATTTTTTATTGATACATAAGAGTGCATATGTTTTGGGGTACATGAGATAATTTGATACATTCAGATAGTGTGTAAAGATCAAATAAGTGGAATTGGGATATCTATCACTTTAAATATTTATCTTTTCTTTGTGCTAGGAGCATTTAAATTATTATTTTCTCATTATTGTGAAATGTACAGTAGATTATTGTTAATTGTATTCACCCTAATAATCTATCAAACACTAGGTCTTACTTCTTCTATCTAACAAGATATTTGTATCCATAATGGCTTTTTATCTACCTTCCTCCCCCAACAAATAATTATCCACCGCCCTCCCTCCTGTTTCACTCTTTAAAGCATGTTGTCAGTTTTCTTAAACTGAATAATAATCACTTATCTTCTGTCAAAGATGCCACGCTTCAGCTGTGACTCAGCAATTCCTTAAATCACAAACAATGCTAGGTCTGTTACTTTCTCCCTGGATACACTTTATCTTCATCCGTTTCCCAATGTTTCATTGTGGCTACTTCTACTCAAACACTAATCCCCCATTCTCTAATCACCATTATCAATCATATCAAGTCAACTAGTCTGGTTTCACACTAATAATAATGACAAAAAGCACATGCAGAGTAATACACAAACAAAAAAAGTGACAGTTACTCTTCGTGATGAGAGCAATACTCGGCATGAACTGATTAATATTAATCTGAGGTGTTGCTACTAGACTGAGGGTTTCCAGGAGTAGTACCATGACATCATGTAAACACATTCCGTGTTGGAATCTAAGATGTGTCCGTTCTCCCAAAGGGATTTTAATCATCCTTGGCCTCTCTACTCACTCTTAATCAAAGTGTGAGGGAGGTGGCCCCCACAGCAGGGTTCGGAACTTACAGACCCTGGCCCCTGAGACATGCAGCTGTCAGATAAGCCAGCATGTCAAACTCAGGTTAGAGAGACTGAGCTTCCAGATTGTAGAACCATTTCCTTGACTACTGAGTAAAAGCCCAGGCTAAGATTTAGAAAGCCTAGCCCTGAAGCAAGAAAAGAATATGGCAGTGTAATGCAGGTCATTTAGGAAAAAACAATGTTGGGCACACAGAAAATTTAGACCTGACAAGTATAATTTTCTAAAGAGATTATTTCAGGGTTAACATCACTTTCTTAGCAGAGGAAGTGAATACTATTGTCAGCACCATATCTATATAGTCATTCATTTCCTCTTTTAATGTCTGTCTGGTTCTCTTTTTACCCACCGCATATGTATAACTATGTGAAAAGTTATATTTGTGCATAGTAAAATGTGATAGCTTTTTATAACAGAACGTGATTTTATTTTTATGTTTTTCTTCATAAAGTCCCAGAGAACTTCAAGTACTTCTAATATAAGCTGAACTGAGTAGCTTTCATTAATGGAATTCCATATTTCTAAAGGACATACAAATTCTCAGCCCAGGATTTAAGTATTTTCTTAAAGAATTCTACCCGGGATCATGATTAACTTAAAATAAAGAACCCAGATGTGCCAGCTCTAGGCAGATTTTGTGCCAGTTTTAGGCAGCTTCAGAGTTTGAAGGTTTGTGGAGGCAGAAGTCTCTCAATATTCAGATACATGACATTGGCTGTAAGAGCAACTGAGAGCACTAAATAGTGATCATGTTTCAAATATAGAATTTATAATACATTTCAAATTAATTTTCAGATTTAGTACTAAAGAACTGGACCAGATCAATGGATCCAAAGGATGTGCTTATTTTCAAAAAGGAAATATTTATATTTCTCGCTGTAGCGCCGAAATTTTTTGGATTTGCGAGAAGACGGCCGCCCCAGTGAAGATCGAGGATTTGGATTAGTATGCTTCTTCCAAATTCTCCAAGAAGTAACAGACTTGGAGAGGAAAGAGGAAACTACGGTACCAGAGCCAAAACCAGCTTTTAAAATGACTGTGTATTTACATCATCAGACAAATGAACTTGTTTAACAAACATTCTCCAGTTCCTTGTCTGACATCTTCTGATTTGATGTTATTATTCAGTCTTACAATTATCCCTGGGGACCAAGGGGACTAGCCATACTATGGCTTTATGATTGTCTCAGAATCATTTCACTGAATTTCTTTGCTTTCTCAAATAAAGACTCCTTTCTTACATTATTATTATATTGTCACGTGTGCACTAGGGTGATATTTAAATATTTAAAAACTAGGGTGATAATTAAATATTTAAAAACACAGGCCACAGCACTAGAACAAGGTCCAAGAGACGCCTGTTGTGATAGTTGCTGGATCATGTGGAGGTCTGGGGGATCCCAGGCTAAGGATCCTGGTAGCTGGGGCTGCAGCACTGTATCAACTGATTTGGAAATATTTTATTTTAGCAAATGTTTGTACCACTGTGAACCAGCTAAGTGTCACCCTGCACTTGCAAAATAACTTTTCTTCTCCAACAACCCTATGAAAATAAGTATTTTTATTAATCTTTAAAATTTAGATAACTTGTAATCTAGGTGAAGAAGCATAAGCATTTAATATTTACTTTTTTTTTTTTTTTTTGAGACAGTGTCTCACTTTGTCAGCTAGGCTGGAGTATTGTGATGTGATTGGCTCACTGAAGCCTTGATCTCTTGGGCTCAATCAATTCTCCCACCTCAGCCTCCAGAATAACTGGGATTACAGGCATGCAACACCATGCTCAGCTAATTTTTGTATTTTTTTGTAGAGACGAGGTTTCACCATGTTGCCCAGGCTGGTCTCAAACACCTAAGCTCAAGCTATCTGCCAACCTCAGCCTCCCAAAATGCTGGGATTACAGGTGTGAGTCACTGCCCCTGGCCAATAGTTATATGTTTATCATTTATCTAAATTAGTAATATTGATGTTACTGATTTTGTAATCTGGGCGTTATTATAAAAATATATTCTCTTACAATTGATATTTTGTTTCCCTCAGAAAAGTCTTAATAAACTGTTTGAAGACATCAAAATATAAAAACCATTATCTTTAATTATTTAGGCCTTTCCTGAATCACAGTTTGTCAGTGTTCCTGCACACTAGATGCTAAATATTGTAAATCTAGGGTTTAAGATTTTTCCTGGAACAAAATTGCTGATTTCAGAATACTGGTAAAGGATATAGTTTTCCATTTATCTTCACATCATTCCATAGCTATATGTAGGCAGAAAATAATGGTGAAATTAGCCTTTGATACTGATTTTGCTAGGTCAGAAATCTAGAATTTACTGGAAAATTGATATAATCCAAGTTCAAAGTTAGATGCATTTCAGTACTTTGACAGTCCTTTGAAACTACAACTTCATACATACCATCTAGTAGCTTCTTATTCTCTAAATATTTAAAATTATGAACTAATCAGTGTTTTATATATGCACCAACAGAAACTATAGAATAAAGGAAAAATGTCAATGTGAAAATTTAGTAAGAATTACAAACAATATATTTAAGCACAACTTTTGAAATACAGACAATTATCATAGTTCAAGTAAATAGAGTCTCAGCTCTTATACAGGATTCAAACATAAGTTACATACACATGGATTAAAGAAGAAACTTGATTCTTTCATTTCTCTTTAGCAGTTTGCCCCTGGCATTCTCACAAAGATAAAATTATTTATTAAAGTTCAAAATCTCTGCCTCTGACTCCCACACATTTGGGTTTCATTTTATTCCCAGGAGAAAAATAACTTCTTTCATTCCTCTATTTCTAATAAGAAGATCTACTTTTAACAATTAGAATACCTTAATTGGTTATTTTGTTCCTATTAAGAAGTTATAGGTTTTTTTCTGGTATATTGTATGTTTTAATTCTTATTTCATGTAAACTCTTTTATACTCATTAAAAGTTCTGTTTGTGACCTCACAGTGCCCTGGATCTTGATCAGCTCTTATTACTAAAAGCCTCCTCCTTGCTGCCGTGCTATCATCATGTTATCCCTGATGGCCTCTACAGTAGATGCACAAATCCAGAGTTCTCAAGATACATTAGCCATTTGTGTCAGAATGCTTCATCTTTTGATTCTGGTAACTTAGCTTATGAGACAGGGCTTGTTTCCAGAAATTTTCATTTCTTTCTTTTTCTTCTCTCTTCCTTTCCTACTGCCCCCAACACCCTCTCCAGTCAAAATCCCTGAGATATTTTATTTATATATACAGGTATGTGCAAATGGTATATTTTTAGGGGAAAGACCATTGATATGGTTTGGATCTGTGTCCTTACCAAATCTCATGTCGAGATGTAATCCCCAATGTTGGTGGTGGTGCCTGGTGGGAGGTGACTGGGTCATGGGGGTAGATTTCTCATGAATGGCTTAGCACCATCTTCTTGGTGCTGTTCTCATGATAGTGAGTTCTCACAAGATCTGGTTGTTTAAAAGTGTGTAGCATCCCCCCAACCCCCACACCACACCATCTATCCTGCTACTGCTCCAGCCATGTGAAGTACCCACTCCTCCTTCATCTTCCATCATGACTGTAAGTTTCCTGAGGCCTCCCTAGAAGCCCAGCAGTTTCCAGCATCATGCTTCCTGTACCACCTGAAGAACTATGAGCCAATTAAACTTTTTTCTTTATAAATTACCCAGTCTTGAGTATTTCTTTATAGCAATGTGAGAATTTAATGTGGGTTCCAAACATGGCTTCACATCAAATTTACACAGATAGTACCTTAAAGGCACAGATATTTGTGTCACACATCAGATCTATAAAATCAGAATGGTTGGAAGACAGAAATGGAGAATCTGTAAGTTTCTCAAACTACACAGGTGATTTTTATTAACTCAGCCTGAGTGGCAATGTTTGGATAAATAACATCAATACTACCTCCCTGAGCAAACAGGCCCAGAGACAAAGGTGCTGGAACCATCTTCAAATTGGATGGCTCTTTCTGCAATGTTAGAAAAATTAGTTTGGTTTGTGCAGACCACATTAGCTCAGGACAGGTCAGAATTGGGACAGATGTAGTGACAATTCTCAGCTATTTCACTGTCATAATCTTAGCCAACAGCCCTTACTGAAGGTATTAATTGGCATGGTTAGGATGGACAAGTGATATGAAGTTTGATCTATCTAGTTCTTTGAAAATAGTTTTCAATTTTGCTGCACACTGAAATTATACTGGGGAGCTTTGAGGAAATACTGATGTCTAAGATTGTCCCACCTCTTAAGATGCTGATTTCATTGATGAGAAGTGTAGCTGGATTATTAAAAAAAATTAAAGTTTCCTATATGATTCCAATGTGAAGCTAAGGTTGAAAATCCTTGTACTGAGGTAGGCCCAATGGCCCTTATTCCAGCAAAATAGCCAACCCTCCATTATATATTAAGAAAACAAGTGAACTAGCTCCATTGGTGATGAATACACATGGTTGAGGCAGGGACAATAGTGTTGATGGCACATTCGAGGCTGCATACAAACATATATAATCATACTTGTATATATTTGTACTTACATGCAGAAGGATTTAGACACATTAGTTTTCCTCAGGGTAGGTATGATGGAGTCAAATTGGGCAAGAAGGGGAGATGATACACTTTTGGAATGAGAATCCACTGTGAAGCTGAGGACTGAAAACAAGAGGCAGATTATAAACAGGTGGCCAAAATTAACAATGTGGTCCTCAAGCAAATGTAATTTTTTATTCCACAGGTATATTAGTTTTACTGAACAAGTAACTACAAGTTGTACACCTGTCTGTCTGACTTCCTTTCCTTCCTTCCTTCCTTCCTTCCTTCCTTCCTTCCTTCCTTCCTTCCTTCCTTTTCTTTCCCTACCTCCCTCTCTCCCTCCCTTCCTCCTTTCTTCTTTCATTCTTTCCTTCCTCTCTCTCTCTTTCTCTCTCTCTTTTTCAGGGTATATAACAAAATAAATATAATAAAACACATCTCTATGCTATGGAATATTATTTAGCCTTTAAAAAGAAAGAAGCCCTGCCACTGCAGCAACATGAATAAATATGGAGGATGTTATGCTAAGTGAAACAAACCAGATACAGAAGGACAAATACTACATGATACCATTTGTATGAGGAAGTTCAAATAACCAAGCTCATAGAAGCAGATGGTAGAATGGTGGTTGCCAGGGATTAGAGGAGAGGGAAATGAGGAAGTATTAGCCAAAGGGTAGAAAGTTCAGTTACACAAGATGAATAAGTCCTAGAGATCTACTGTACAGCATAGTGCCTATGGACAACAATACTATATTATACGTTTAGAATTTTCTAAGAGGGTAAATCTTATGTTGTGTTTTTATCATACAAAAATAATAACAATAAATAAAGAGGGTGAGAGGACTTTTCAAGATAATGCCTATGTTTATGGTACACATTGTTGTGATGGTTTATTTACATGTGTATACTTATCTACAAACATTAAGTTGCATATATTACATATGTACAGCTTTTAAATATCCATTATATCCAATAAAGTGTTTTTTAAAGAAGACATACTTATGAATAAGGCAAGCAAGTAGGGATGGCATTCCTAGTGGCTTCAAATCAGCCAACATCAGACCAGCAACAGAGGCTATGAAGGGAAATAGCAATACATAAGGCAAGAAAAGTGCCTCATCTTGAATTATAGCTCCCGTAATCTTCACATGTCATGGGAGGGAACCAGTGAGAGGTAATAGAATCATGGGGGCGAGTTTTTTTCTGTGCTGTTCTCATGATAGTGAGTAAGTCTCATGAGATCTGAGGGTTTTATAAAGGGGAGTTTCCCTGCCACCATGCAAGACATGACTTTGCTTCTCCTTTGCCTTCCACCATGATTGTGAGGCCTCCCCAGCCATATGGAACTGTGAGTCAATTAAACCTCTTTTCTTTATAAATTACCCAGTCTTGGGTATGTCTTTATTAGCAGCATGAGGACAGACTAATACAGTAGACCAAAAAAACTACATTTTTAATCATAAAAGGAATGAAAATTACCAAACAATGTCTCCTAAGGGATGTAAGGGCATCCTGGTTATAAGAATTCTAACAGGAATTCCAACTCATTTTTTAAAATGAGTAATTTTTAATTTTCTAGTAATGCATATTTCAGTACACACATTTTCCCAGTATTTGAAATTGCATAGATCTCGCTTAATAATAGACCAGAACTTACAAATTTAGTCTTAGGTAGTTTGTAAGAGACGTAAACTAGTATCATACCAGGTATTATAATCCTGGCAAAAAATAAGCTTACCGTATTCCAATCACTTTCATTATAGATTATCTGTATGAGGTAACCTCTATGTAATCAGAGGGTTAAATAGGAAATTCATTTCATGGAGGTAAATCACTGTGGTTAAGGGCACAGACCACGCAGTAAAACTGCCTGCCTGCCTGCCTGCCTTCCTTCCTTCCTTCCTTCCTTCCTTCCTTCCTTCCTTCCTTCCTTCCTTCCTTCCTTCCTTCCTTCCTTCCTTCCTTTTCTTCCTTCCTTCCTTCCTTTTCTTCCTTCCTTCCCTCTTTCCGTTTCTTTCTGTCCCTCTCTCCCTCTCTCCTCTATCTCCCTTTCTCTTTTTCCCCATCTCGCTGTCTCTCTCTCTCTGTGTCTCTCTTTCTCTCTCCTGCGCTCTCTCCTCTCCCCCACACCTCTCTATCTCAGATCACTTGGTAAACACCAAGACAAAAACCTGCCAAAAGAAAAAGGAATAGCTCACCACATTTTTCTAAGAACTTGAAACACATCAGGGAAGCGCTTGTGCCATCTTATAAGAGTCACACTTTCCTAAGAATTTGACACAGTCAGAGGATTATGCTATCTTTCCACACTCATAGTTGGATGTGCCATGTGAAAAACCCAGCCAGGAAGGAGGTAACAGTGAGACACAAAGTTCTGTAGAAGACAAAAGCAGAACATAAGTCAAATCGTCCATGATGCTGCCTCCTGGAGCTGCCTTGACCATGATGAAATGTATCAGAAATTGACAACATTCCAAGACACCACCATGGTTTCTGTGCTGAGGATGGACATTGGAAAAAAACGCACAAGTTAGAAAGTTCATTTCTTATCCTGCCTTTTCCTCTGCCTCCAAACTCTATTAAATCCAATATAAATGAAAATCCCAACAAGTGTTTACTTTTTAAAACTTCTTCCCAGCATACTTTTCATTTACCTAGACTGAAAGTTTGATTCCCTCATGAAACGTGCTCTTCTAAAACTTTCCAAAGTATTGCATTTGATTGTCAGAATTGTCAGAAGGCAGGTGAGTTGTTGTGTAAACCTTAACTTTATACAATATCAATGTATCCACCTTAGAACAATTATAAATTCAAGATGCAATGTCTTTTTAAAATTATTCTTTTTTTGTTTTGTATTTTATTTTCTTCTTCTTGTATACTATCATTTCCCTAGAATCTCTTTTCCAAAATGATATGTTAGATTTGGAATTCAATGATGAAAGACAAAAATAAGTATTTAAATGAGGAAGTAAGTATTTCCTCTGTCTCTTTTTATTTGTTATCCTATTCAATATGCAAAACCAGGCTGTGTGGTCTAAATTAAGTTTTTTTATCCTCTAAAGCCTAGATTTCATATCTAAAAATTAAGAATGATATTACCAGACGTGTAGGGCTGTTGTTTGCACACAAAGGAAGAATTAAATGTGATAATTTATAGACTCGCCTGAGAGCATAGTATTTTATTATTAGGTACTCAATAATTGTTTTTAACTTATCCTCACCTCCTCACCTCACCTCTGTAAATTTTAACAAAAGACAGAGACCTGCATACTTACCAGTTCCTTATTCTGTATATTGAGTAGGGTAGAAATTTTAGAGACCCTCTAAAAATTTGTATCCTTGCTATCTTGCCATGTTATGGATTCCTGAATTATTTTATATTACTGGTCTTTTGCTCCATTACCACCTTTCAGGATAAGGCTTACATCCATTATCTGAAAAGTCAGAGGTATGTATTAATTTTCTTGATTTCTTTATATTAAATATGGACCATTTAATGCAATGTTTGAGTTAGTTTTGCAAATATCTCATTTCCTCCCATGTTCACAAAAGTCAAAATATGAAAATAACCTAAATGTTCATTTCATTGATGAACAAGTGGATAAAGAAAATATAGTGTGTGTGTGTGTATATATACATATATATATACATATATATACACACACACACATATATATATACACACACAAGAAAAAAGTTTCCACAAGAACCTCCATGTTCTCATTTAGAATTTAATTTTTTACCTCACACACCTCTTTTTTTTTCTACTTCCACTTGACACCTTTCTGGGGTACTAGGTAAGTTGTACCTGAATTCCACTTTCTCCCTCAAAATATCTGTCTCAAATTTGTATATACATTAGTAGGTATCAATGAGGAAGGTCTCCCCCAACCCATTCAATAGGCCCTGCCCCAAAATTTGAAAAGTTTAAGAAATTCAGAGCCCTGATTATGTACATGGGTGTACATTTTTGCAGACATTTTTGCAGACAAAAATCCCCTGTGCTCTACCTACTCATCAATCTTCTCCCTTCCTATCAGTCTTCCCCCTTCCTATCAATCTTCCCCCTTCCTATCAGTCTTCCTCTTCCCCTGAATCATTGATAACAACTGATCTCTTTGTTTTCTTTGTCTTGACTTTTCTGGAATGTCATATAGCTAGGATAATATGATAGATTTTCCTACTGGCTTCTTTCACTTAGTAATATGCATTGAAGATTCCTCCATGTTTTTCATAGCTTGACAACATGTCATTTTATCCTCGAACCATATTCCATTGTATGAATGTACTGCAGTTTGTTTATCCACTCATCTTTTGAAAGACATCATAATTGCTTCTAATGTTTGGCAATTATGAATAAAGAAAATGTGTGTGCCAGTTTTTGTGTGTATATGTTTTCCACTTTCTACGGTTCCTAGATTGTATGTTAATACTATACTTAGCTCTATAAGAAACTGTCAAGTTCCCCAGCCCAAAGGTGCAGGCTGCAGAGATGGAGTGGTCCAGTGCCCCGGAGGGCAGCAGCTCCCACCCCCGCAGTGTGGAAGGGGCGGGACTCCCGCTTGTCCCGATGCTGTGGCAATCTGTGGTGAAGTTGAAATGCTTTTCTGCTAGACTGGCAACATGTTTTGATTCTTCTCAAATAACCTGCAAGCTGCTGTGAAGCACATCAGCTTACCTTGCCTTGAAGGAAACACACTCAAGGGCCCACAAATGATTAAACCCAGCAATTTATGTGACAATAGCATTTTTATTTTTCTTATCAAAATCTGGTTATTTGATCCACATAATGGTAAAGATTCCCAAGTTAGCCACCATCTAAATGACTCAAACTGATGATACTCTCTGCAGAAGAGGTAAGAACCACTGGCAGTAGGGTGGAAGGCATGGCATTACAGATAATGCTGACAGAGAAGGTAATCTGAGCCTACTTTATAAGAAAGGCGTGATTAAAGGAGAAAGGGGAAAGGGCATTCCAGGTTAGGAAAGATTCTGAACAAACGTAAAATAATATGAAGGTGTGAGCTGATATATTTAGGAAATAATGAATGATATGTGGGGGTATGTATCATCTGCAGAGGTGGGTGAGGGAAGATTCAAGTGGAGATGAAGGCTGGAGCTGCTGGTGGAAAGGCATCAGTGTATTTCAAAGGCCTGATGCTGGAGGCGGTAGAGAGCCTCTGTAAATCAGGCAGCTTCCTTACTCTTGCTCCTACTGATCCCTCAGTTTAAAATGTCCTCTTCTCTTTCTCTTTAGAGATAGAGGGAAAGGGAGTCAGACAATAATCTTCAGGAGGCCCTCCCTGGTTATTTCTTACTCCTCTGTTGATTTCCTTTAATCTGTGAAGTGTCTTCTAACTCATGGCCTGAGGCTTTACTGACTCTGCTGACTCATTGTCTGGTGCTACTGATTGTCTTCTATCTTGTGTCAGTGCCCCCTCTCCCCATCCCCACTGTTTTGGGAAGGAATTGGCTTTAGTTTTTACTCAGACTGAAATTTTATTTAGAAAGGGGAGTAGCAAGGACAGGTGCAATTAGTTACACCTGTAATCCCAGCACTTTGGAAGGCCAAGGTGGGTGGATTGCTTGAAGCCAGGAGGTTGAGAAATGGGCATAGCAACCAATGTCAATAGAAGAAACAGCATATAACAGGATGTGATAAATCTCAAGAAAAGTTATGCACAAATTACTATGGGATCAGGAACGAGTGAGCTGCCCGATGCTGTCAGTGAAGGCTCTGAGGGCTGGGAAGGATTGGCAGGGTTACAGAAGACAAATAAATGCTACAAATAACGTTCAAAGTAGAAGGGGAAGTGTTCAGTGTTGCAGATGCTCGATGACATACCTTAGGAGGGAACTGCAAATTAAAACAACAAGGAGAAACCACTGCATACTATTTGAATGACTAAAATCCAAAATACTCACAACATCCAATGCTGGCAAGGATGTGGAGCAACAGGAGCATTCATTCACCGCTGGTGAGAGGTAAAAAGGCATAGCCACTTTGGAAGGCAGTGTGGCAGTTTCTTACAGAGCTAAGTATAATATTAACATACAATCTAGCAACCATAGACACAGGACAAGAACTTGGACAAAGACGCCGCAGCCACAAAGGTTTCCAACCAGAAAATCAACACCCCAAAGATGCCGTAACATTATCTATGATCAATCTCCATCTGTATATTGAAATCAATCCACCTACCTCCTTAGGGATTTCAAGCTTGTAATTTTCTTTCTTTTGTTCACTCTGGACACTATCAATTTCTTTTCATCTCCACTTGTTCACTCACCTTCACCTCCCAGTGTGGTGCAATATCTCTATGTTAAAAACAAGCAAAAGCCATCTTTTGTTTACCAAGGCCCCATACACATGATTCTAATTTTCTTATATTTCTTCTTAACATTTCTCTAATTTTCTTAACAGCAAAAAGGTTCAAAAATCTCTCTGTGCTTACTGTTTCATCCTACTTTTCTTTTATGCTAATTAGGCTTTTTCCTTCACTATTTCTATGAAAACACTCCGGTCAAAGTCACCATTAACCTCCATCTGAACACATCTAATGGCTGGTTCTCAGAATTCATCTTATTCACCAGATAAGCATTAAAAAAACAACAACAACTGATTATTTCCTTTTCATAACATATATTCTTCACTAAAATATGTTGTTCCTTAGGACACCGTTCTCTTCGTTTTCGTTTTGCTTCACTCACATCCCAATCCTCCCTCAGATTTGGATTCCTCTTTAAATTAATTTAAAATGTTGTTGTGTCCCAGAATTCAGTTCTTTGTCCTCTTTTTTTTTTTTTTAATTCATCCTGGGATGAACTAAATTGGATAGTACCCATTGAATGGCCATAATGGGAGTTAATTTCTTGTAACCTCATGACTTAACAGCCATACATTGATAATGCCCAAAATTATATTTCCATACCATTGCTTGATCTCCAGAACCACATATCTGACTGGATTCTTGGCATATTGACTTTGATCTACTATAGAATTTTTTAACTTAACACATCAAAAAATGGGCAACTCCTCCCAACAAGTTTCTCCATCTCGATAAATGAATATTCCATACCTACTGTTCTTCCGTCAAAAACTTGGAATCATCTTTGACTTTTCCTGCTGCTCTCACATGAATTAAACCTGTCAGAAAATATTGTTCACCTTGGAAAATATGGAAACACAGTTATTAATTATGGAAGTATTGTTGATTGAGATACCTTAAAAGAAATACTGAGTTAGCATGATAGGAGGATTCATTCTCTCTCTGTTCTTTAACAGTCTTTCCATTCTCACATCTCATGCCTATTTCAGAGGACACTTTTAAAGTGGGGCCTAATTGGATAGTACCCGAGAATGGCCAGAATGACAATGAGTTCAGAAGTATTTACAAAGATAGAAATAGGGAAAAATGAAGATGAAAGTCATAGTTATCAAAGACATAAGGGAAACAAAAATAAACTAAAAACAGAAGAAAAATAAATGGCCACAAGGAGGAGACAGAGGATGAATACAGGAGGGAATTTATTTTGAAATGTATTAATATAGTCACCCAATTAGGTGAGTATACCTGACCTGGATAATAAAATGTCTCAATTAAAATGAAGTACTATGAAGACAGGCTGATTCATTCAAATCCTGGATCAACATTTACTTGTCCTGTGGCCTTTGGCAAGTTACTGAACCTCTGTGCTTTATTTTTCTTAATAGTAAATTTGCCATAAGTTCAGTGCCTACCACAAATATAACTGATAAAAGCATATAGAAAGAGCAATAAATGGCAGCTGTCGTCGTAGAAGTAAGTTTGGATTATTCTGGATTATCTTAAAAATGGAAGAAACCTGGGAAATTGCCCAAGCACTGACAGTGAAGCTTAAACAAACCAATCCTCATGAACACAACCAGGATCTGCCTCGAGCCTGTCCAGAAGAACTCGATTATATCACTTTTCTTCATTTGTAGCACTTTTCATGATATAAAATTACCTTGATCTTTGCTTTCTAAGTTTCTTTACTATCTGTGCTCCCCACTCTTTACTATAAGCTCATTGCTGTATGATTCATTAATGATTAGTCCCCAGAAAATAGAAACATGCCTGAGACTTCAATAGTGATCAATAAACATATGAAATGGGAAAAGTTCCCTTATCCCCTTTGCAGAGCGTGCAATGGAGGTATGGCTCGCTTCTTCAGTGCACCGCTACTCAAACCTCTAGGGGAAGGGCAGGCTGTGGGGCTCTGGCCCCACAGCAGTGTCTAGGAGTGAATGTTTGCATCTGAAGCCCCAGTGGGCATGTGTTACAGGGTGCTCTTTTAGTTTACCCATCCATAGGTGGCTTGTGTTAGTCAGCTCAATTAGACCCCTACCTTATAGCAAGGACAGAGGCTTTCTGTATCCAAGGGTTCTTGCCTTGGTGTACCAGAAGAATCAGATCACACGTGGGCTTGGAGAATGAATGCAAGGTTTTATTGAGAGGAAGTCGCTCTCAGCAGATGGTGGAGCCAAAAGGGAGATGGTTTTCCCCTGGAGTCTGGCCACTCAGTGGCACGGGCTCTCCTCAGATTGTCCTGGCCGAATTCTGCCTTGTTTCACCAGTTGGTGGCCTGCCCATGTGCTCTTGACGTCCAGCCACTTGTGTCTTGTTCCACTGATGACTACTCTCAATGTCTAACCACTTGTGTGTCTGCCTGCTAGGATCTTGGGATTTTTATAGGCACAGGATGGGGACATGTGGGCCAGGGTGGTCTTGGGAAATGCAACCTTTGGGCATGAAGGCAGGAGTGCCTGTCCTCACCTAGGACTATGGGCAAAGGCCCGGGGGTGGAGCCCTCGCCAAGGACCCACCTTTCTCTACCCAGCACTTCTCTGCCCCCCTTCTGTATCACATACGTTCAGATAAATGATTAATTGCCCCTGTCATGAAATTTTATAGTAATTTTAAAGGAAAGTGCAATGGCAGATATACTTAACATACTATGAATCCTCAATTCAAATATACTTGATCAGTTCACTTTCTTTCAATCAGTCACACTATTTCCCATAATCACACTGGGTAGATTAGATGATAGTACATTTTTCTTATTGTTAGTGTTTTGTTTTTGAGACAGGGTCTGGCTCTGTCACCCAGACTGGACTGCAGTGGCAAGATTCATGATCTCAGCTCATTGTAATCTCCGCCTCTTGGGCTCAGGTGATCCTCCCACCTCAGCCTCCTACGCAGTGGAGCTACAGGCATGCGCCACCACACCCAGCTAATTTTATAAACCACGGGTTTCACCATGTTGCACAAGCTGACCTCAAACTCCCAGGCTCAAGCAGTCCTCCCACCATGGCCTCCAGAAATACTTGGGATTACAGGAGTGAGCCACCATGCCCAGTGCCTGGTACTGCTTTTTACAAGAAGTATACTTTCAAACTTCCAGACTTTTATTCAGATGTTTGCCCTGACTGATAAACATTGCCTTCTTCTTTCTCTTCTTAGGCAATATTTACCTTTCCTTCAAATATCAATGCAAATCTTAATTAATCCAATTGATTATCATTCTTATTTTTTCACTTACATATGTTTTGTATGCAAATGCTTGATAAACTTTGTGATATGACTGCAGTCTGACACATTTTTCCCTTCATTTTCACTACTGTTTGTCACAAATGATCTGCCATAATTTTGGTCTGAGAGTTATTAGTTGTTTGGTTTATTAACTTTTAATAAAGCTCATTCCACTTTGAAATCCACATGTTTAAGCTTCCTGTAAATGAAGGAGAAAATATTAATTATACTTTTCTATGACAGGAAATCTTACAGAATTTAGTATTTGTGTGAAAGCCTGGTAAGTCAAAGGCGAACCAACAATTGTAATGAAGAGAGAGGACCAAATATCACTGATAGAAGCACTTAAGGCTTTAGCTTAAAGGTGGTAAGAAGTCTGTGAAAAGCTATCACCAATTGCGAAATACTTCCTTTTTTTCCTGTCTGCAGTCATAACACCCACAGTAGTCAACATCTTATGGTCCTTCTCTTTTACACATCCACAGACCATCCCTGTATGTTAATCAGTCTTATCTACAATGTTACACATTCCACTAATTTCAATTCTTACTGCATGTACTCCTTGTCATTGCTATCTTAGTGTCTTTTACTCATTCTTCAGCTATAAACATAGATGATGAAGTATATGAAAGACATCAAAATGTAGTAGAAAGAATTTACACACTGGGTAGATGCTACTAGGTGCTACTTTTTACAAGAAATACCATGATTTAAAAAGTCCCCCAAATTTCTTAAACTTCTCTTCCCATGTTCAAAATCAGGATGATAATGCCCATCATACATACATGCATTCATTCATTCATTCAACAAATATATATTGGGTAACACAGGAAATCCTCACTTAACATCATCAATAGATTCTTGGAAGCTGCGTAGAAACAAGGTAGAACCAAACCAACCAGCATATTTCTGGTCACAAAAACATCACCTACCTTGTAAATAAAGACTCAAAACACTTCTAAGAGTAAACATTAAAACAAATGTGAACTATATATAATACGTACATTTAGAAAAGATGAATGAAAACAAGATAATTATATACCCAATTTTTAGTAAATCAGTGGGTGTTGGTCACAGTAGTAGGTAAAATCAAGGAATAGGTGTTTGCAAAATAAAAATTGACACAAGCACCTCCTAAAACATGCAGTTCAACAATACACAATCAGGAATAGGGCGAACTCACTGAGCCCTTTCCAACTGCATTGCTTATTTACCTGCATTTGTATATTGACTATTTTACAGATTCTTATTTTACAATCATTTGTATTCATTCATTCATTCATTCATTCTCCCACATACTTATTTCAGCTCCATGTCTCAGGTGGCCAGAGACCATCCCGGCAGCTCAGGACCAAGGTGGGCACTGACTGTGAAGGGGCCACCATCCCATCGCAGGGCATACTCACACACACGCACCCTCACTCATACTGGGACCGTGCAGACACGCCCACTCACCTAATGTGCACATTTTGGGACATGGGAGGAAACAGGAGGGCCCAGGAAAAACCCATGCAGACGTGGGGAGACCATGCAAGCTCCACACAGTGGCCCCAGCTGGGAAGGAATTTTTTTTTTTTCTCAACATCGTTATAACAAAACAACCTTACACAGAAGGATGTTACTCAAGAACCTGCTTTAACTGCATGTCAGTCACTATTTTAGAGCCATGGGACACTTTCTTCTGGGAATAAAGGACAAAACATTTATGACCAAAGATATCTCTACGTGTGTTGGGTAGTGATCAGCGTCATGGAAAAGAGTGAAGCAGGGAAGAGGGACAAGAACGTGGGCTGGTGTGTAGTTGAGTAGGAAAGATGTTCTAAATGTTCAAAAAGAAAGTTCACATAGCCTGAGAATGAGTGAAGGAAGAATTTTAAGAGTCCCTTTTGGCTAAAACAGAAGTTACAAGGACACACGCTGTGGTAGGTGAATGGTAAGTGACTGAATTTACCCAGCTTACAACTGAGAACTACTGAATATTTTAACTGAGATTTTAAAAAACTCAGTGACAAAAATGGGTTTGGGATTTTAACTTTTTAAATTTTTAGTACTTTTAAGAAATTCAGCATTGATTTGAAGTGAGCTTTTTTATTATTAAGAATTGGTGTTTTTGGTAAAAATATTTGAATCATACTAAGTTTCTGTTTCCAAAATCAGGTACTGTCTTACTTTTTTGGTTGTTTATTCTTCACTTCATTCTCAAAATAATTTGAAGAGTGTAGAGAAAGAAATTTTAGAATGCAGGATCATTTTAAGTGAATTGACAAAGAATTCACAGAGAAGGAGATAGCAGGGAGAAAAAAAATATGTACAAGCTATGTCAAAGGGCATGTTAGTAAACAAAATATCTGCCACTACAACTCACATAGTTACTATATTGAGAAGTCTAACATTCTGCTAATTAGAAGAAAAAAAAGAAATCGGATCACTTATAAAGTAAAAGAGTACCACTTATTTGGAAAAATGGAAGCTTTTTTGATCATGGGGGTTTAACAACAGCAACAAAATCTTCCATAAAAGTATGTAAGAGCTACTCTAATGGCAAAATAGACAACATCCTCCCCAGTATTCGTATGATAAACGCATCAGCTAGCTTTGTATGGCTGTTCTTATAACTATTTTCAATGCAAGCTAAAATAACTTAAAAGCTCATTTCATAAAGTTAAATGTATGCAATACAATACATATTACATTGTGATGAAAGGATACTAGGAAACCATTCAGCCTTAAATATTAATCTAATCACCACTATACCTGAAATTAGGTGATTTCATCACATCAAAATTCTCCATTTCCAAGAAATTCACTGTAAAGTGCAAACATTACTGAAGAATAATGCAGCAAGTCACTAACTGTATTATTTTACTTTATTTGATAGTTTTCCTTCAATATCTAAATCTAAGCAATATCAGGCCTGCCCCACATGGAGTCTTCAAATAAAAAAAATTGATGTATAAAATATGCAAGAAGTTGGGTAAATTCTAGGTCATAATCAGGAATGATTTCTTCCAACACAAGGCCATGAAATTTAGCCTCTATAAGATCCAATTATATTAGACTTGCTTCTCACAATGGGATAAACTGTATATCTGCTGGTGTGCTATCCATAGGAAATCACTTCATTTGAACAATGTGATTTAGACTATGCTAGGGCTAAGATGAATCATGAACTTTTGTTCTTCAGAAGGATACA
Organism: Macaca nemestrina; assembly: GCF_043159975.1. Taxonomy (NCBI): domain Eukaryota; kingdom Metazoa; phylum Chordata; class Mammalia; order Primates; family Cercopithecidae; genus Macaca; species Macaca nemestrina. The sequence continues at coordinate 133,605,504 of NC_092134.1, forward strand.
CATGGTGGAGTATCTATTTACTTAATGTTGAAGATAAGGAGACAGGAAACAAATGCTCTATCTACTTCTTTACCACAAGTTATTTATTATTTTTGTGTTTTTGTGTTCACGGTCCACGTATCTCTGAGCACCTATTAAAGGGCTTCCTGGAAAACAAAAAGCAAACAAACAAAAAAAAATGTGTCCCATCTCACATGGTTCTACCCTACCAGAGAGGAAGATCATATACTGACAGATACTGAAATTGTAAGAGTTGGACACTACATTTTGCAAAGTCATTGAACCCTGTGCTCACTTGCAGTCTTCAGGTAGCCATGAAGGTTGAAGATGGATACATCACCTTAAATATTGAAATTTGAAAACCAGCTCTCACTTCAGATAAGAATGCCCAGAGCCAATAATTTGGAAATGAATTAGAAAAATGAATACAACCTTTTTTTTCTTTTTCTACTATTGATAGTATATATAGTTCAATTTCTTTTTCCTGAATAACGTGAGTGCTCTATAGCATTTGAGCTGTACCTTCATAGGCTCATACAGACCTATTTAGAATACAAATATCAAATATAAGGGCAGGGAACTTTGCATTAAGCCTCTGAGAGTTTAATGTTTGAAGGCATAGAGGTTTAGGGGACAAGGGAAGATAATGTTTGGAAACTTCATTTTCTAAATGTGAGCAACAACAACAAAATAATTTTCCATAAAGCTATGTAAGAGCTACTCTAATGGCAAAATAGACAAAATCCTCCCCAATATTCCTACAATAAACACATCATCTAGCTTTGTATGGCTGTTCTTATAACTACTTTCAATGCAAGCTAAAATAAAAGCTCATTTCATAAAGTTAAATGTGTGTGTGATTCTCCAGTTGCTGTTTATTAAAGCAGTTATTCATGGGATGGGTGGCCATAAAACAAAACAAAACAAAAAATACAAACACATCAGGCCTTAACAGAGAGTAATGTTTTGGCTTGGAGAGGTAAAGTCCATTGGGGATGAGGATGGGTGTGTGGTGTGGGAGTGGGCCATGCCTATTGTTGATGATCATCAAGAGAACACAGGTGAGATCTGCCAGCAAAGCTCTTTCCATTACTTGGAGAATCTTGAGATGGCAGGGACAGGGGCAGGGGTGAGCCTTCCCCATAGCTAACCCACACTGCCTGCTCCTTGATATCTTTATTTTATGCCTACAGTGGCATATTCCTGGTGGCGTGTGATGGCCGATTCTGTTGATTCTGTGCGTGGGAATGGTTGTTGGGCTGGTGGCCCTGGGGATTTGGTGTAAGTGCTGACTCTTTGCCAAAGATTCGACTGGAGGAAGGTAATACTGAAGGGTCATGGCATATCCCACTAAGCTTCTCAATTGTCACTATTTGTCTGTTTGTCACTACTTCAATTGTCCTATACATAGCTGCCAAGATATTCTCAATGAAGGAGAACACCGACCTTTTCCTTGTGATCAAAATAACTTTCTAGGTTTTTATTACTTAAAAGTATTTTTAAGAATTTACTACTGGCTTTTAAGAACTCCTAAATATGGATCCAAACTATTTTAAAAAACTATTTTGTCCCTCTTCCTATCTTGCATATCCTAAGAACCATGGAGTTTTTCAATTTCATATGTAAATCCTATGTTCCCCTGTCTGAAATTTTTCTCATTCTATTCTCTCTACCTCAAATTTCCTTCATCCCACTTTGTTTACTAAAATATTGTGCTGCTTCCCTCCAGTAAATCTCACAGTCCTCCAGTGGCACACTGTAGTCTGCATAGCTGTTGCTTGTTTACATATTTGTTGATTTTTCATAAGATATTTTAGAATCTTTCATTTATCATCTTTTATGTCTTTGTTATTTACCTAATTATCACAAGTACTTTATTTATTTATTTATTTATTTATTTGAAACAAAGTTCTGCTCTTTCACCCAGGTTGGAGTGCAGAGGAGCTATTTTGGCTCACTGCAACGTTTACCTCTCAGGTCTGAGAGATTCTCATGCCTTGGCCTCCCGAGTAGCTGGCAGTAAGGTGTGCACCACCACGCCTGGTTAAGTTTTGTATTTTTAGTAGAGACAAAGTTTTGCCATGTTGGTCAGTCTGATCTCGAACTCCTGGCCTCAAGTGATCTGCCAGCCTTGGCCTCTCAAAATTCTGGGATTATAGGCATGAGCCACCGTGCCCAATCTTATCACAAGTACTTTAACCATAACAAGAAATCAGTATGCATTTTAAAATAAATGAATAGTCTGGCATCACGCAAGGAACAGAAAATGAGTTCATTCACCTCTCTGAACTCAGCTGAGAATCCTGTATTCAAGAAAATGTCAAAACAACTGCTTTGGGCACGTTATTGATCTAGGAATCTTTTTTATTTGTGATTGTCTCCTTCAAACAGTTCAATTATTAACCCTCAGGTGTCAGTTTTGTGTATTTCTTAATCTGTTCTTTATAGCCCCTTCACTCTTTTCAACATTCATTTAATCACCTGTATCTAGTAAACTCTTCAGATATTGGCAATTTTAATGAAATGAAAATTCAATAAAAAATCTTTGCATCATTTTTATAATTCTGATTACAAAATGTTATTATTTATTTTTTATATCTAGCTGTCATGCAGCAAAATTACCTACAAGTTGAGAATGAAAATCTCTCAGGAACTCTGCAACAATTAGCAAAGCTCTTCTGCCAATATGTAACAAAACAATCAGAACAAAAGGGCGGCTGGATGTGGTGGCTCACGCCTGTAATCCCAGCATTTTTGGATGCCAGGATGGGCAGATCCCCTGAGGTCAGGAGTTCGAGACCAGCCAGGACAACATGGTGAAACCCTGTCTCTACTAAAAATACAAAAAAAACTTAGCTGGGCATGGTGGTGGGTGCCTGTAGTTCCAGCTACTCGGGAGGCTGAGGCAGAAGAATTACTTAAACCTGGGAGGTGGAGGTTGCAGTGAGCCAAGATCGTGCCACTGCACTCCAGCCAGGGTGACAGAGTGAGACTCAGTCAAAAACAACAACAACAACAAAAACAGAAGGGTACTTTTAGTAAGTATTGTTTTTTTAACCTCTTCATTTCTCTAATCCCTGGAGCATTTCTCTGACAGTAACTGAAGGGAGTCTTGAGATCTGCAGAAAACATTGAATGTAGGGAAAATGTAATTCCAATTTAAAAACAGCAACAACATTCTCGTGCTTGGTTTCTCCAGACGACCATAAACACAGCCCCTGTGACACAAACTGGAGATATTATGGAGATAGCCGCTACGGGTTCTTCAAATACAACTTGACATGGAAAGAGAGTAAGCAGTACTGCACTGACATGAATGCTACTCTACTGAAGATTGACAACCAGAACATTCTGGTAAGAAGATTCTTATGTCAAATATTTTGGAGGCAAGGGAGAAAACTCTCAAATGTAACACCTGACCTTTTTTGTTTTTTACATTTTTCTTAACATCTTTCAGTTTGTACTAATCTAAGAACCTTATGGAAACCTAGTAAGGATTACAGAACCCAAATATTCAATCCAATCATAATATTCTACAACATTGCTAGAGTTGATCAGTCAAATTGACTTGTCCCTTCCTGACAGCTCAGGTACATAGTCGGTCACACAAAAAGAGTCAGCCCAGTGATGTTCTCAATCATTTGTGTCCTGTGTTGTTCTAACTTGCTGCACTGCCCACTTACTGTTTTTGTGGGCTCAAACTCATACAAAGGATATCCAGTAAAATTAATTAGCTTTTGTTTCCGCTCCAGCAAAATAAGAGAATTTCCTAAAATCTCAGCTCTGTTACAAAACGATTAATTGAAAACATATATGTATATCCTGAATTTGTATTAGTCTAGGCTGGTTCTAGTTTAAAGATTTATAACTAAAAGTAGTCATGCAATTTTTTTTAAGGAAAAAAAAGGTATAGGTGAATTTCAAGTAGAATTATCTGTTAGGTTCTGTAGGGAAGTATGTAATGTTGATATATTCCAAAGAAAAGATTAGGAAATTAGAGAAAGGTTACTAGTGGCTTAAGCTTTTAGAAATCAGCAATCAAATGCGACTGTCACACAATATCTCCTGTGGAATGCCATTCTGAGTCTTACATATTGGTCAAGAACCTCAAGTCACTTCCTATTTGCCAAAAATGCATTCTCACTTGTTATTCCGGGAGGTGTGAAAGAATGTAGACGTTTGTCCTCCATTTAGTTTTCTTACTCATATACTGATTGATTTACCTATTCCTTCATTAATTCAACAAATATGTGCTAAAACTATCCAGGACTTGGACCTATGCAGTTAATAAAACACAAAAAATAATCCTTAAGCTCAAGGAGTGTATATTTTAGGTGAAGCAACAGCCAAGAAACAAAACAAACGACATAGTATACAGTATAGTAGGTAGTGATTATTGCTAACTAGAGATAAGTAAACCAGAAAAGGTAGATAATAAATCCCTTTGAGAAAGACATTATATACTCCTTGACTCAACTAACTAAATTAATGCTTCTGTAGGTAAGATTTTATAGGCAAGCTAAGCAATAAAACCAAGCCATATAGAGTTTTAAATCTAAGGAATATAAAGCTCACCAATAAGGTATTTCTTTGTGTTTTCTTTCTCTAACTGTTTACATTTATTCCTTTGAATCATGTTTGGTAGTCTATTTGGGAGTATAATCTTCAATTGATTGCAGATATAAATATATGCTATAAACACATAGGAAGATTAGAATATCAGCTATTTTGTGTACAATTTTACTTGTGTCCTACAAGCTTTTTTAAGTTCTAAGACAAGTGAAATTGGTACAGATTCAAATATCAAATGAAATACATTAATATTAATATAGACATGTAATCCAACTTTTTTTTTGTCCGAAGTCTTATCATAAAGCTTTGTCTTTATGTCATTACCAACAGCTATGGAGGGATCTGACCATTGTGTTTATTTATGTTTACAATAGGAATACATCAAAGCCAGGACTGGTTTAATTCATTGGGTCGGATTATCCCACCATAACACTAATGAGGTCTGGAAGTGGGAGATGGCTCAGTTCTCTAAAAATATATGTAAGTCCCCAACACTCAGAATAGAAAGTAATACTAGAAACTCTTATTCTTGAGATCCCCTTTCCTCTCAGTCCAAGTCACTTAATAGTTGAGATGTGTCTCTACACCCTACTATGGGTTATATAAGCAGCAGCTGAGTCACTTACCCCCTACTTCAAACAAGAGAGCACTGGTCATAAGACAATTCTACTTTCCTCTCTCCCCTTCTTAAACTCTTTTATCTAAGCCACAACCGATCTTTATACCTGATATTATTCCCCTTCATTTCTACATTCATCTTTATCACGGAACAGAGTGTGTGTGCGTGCGTGCATGTGTGTGTGTGTTTAGATTGCTCTGATTCTCTCCATATATATATATGGAGAGAGAGAGATGGAGTCTCGCTCTGTCACCGGGCTGGAGTGCAGTGGTGCGATCTTGGCTCACTGCAGCCTCCACCTCCTGGGTTCAAGTGATTCTCGTGCCTCAGTCTCCTGAGCAGTTGGGATTACAGGCACGCACCACCACACCCAGCTAATTTTTGTATTTTTAGTAGAGACGGGATTTCAGCATGTTGGCCAGAATGGTCTCCATCTCCTGGCCTCATGATCCGCCTGCCTCAGCCTCCCAAAGTGCTGGGATTACAGGTGTGAGCCCACGGGGCGCCTGGCCCTCTCCACATATTTTTAAATCAAAATTTCATCCTTATTATTTTACAGTTGAAAGTTGTAAACTTGAGAGTCTTTAGACTTTTCAGTGGCATTTTGCCTACTCTTCTATCCTCCAAGTCTCCAAGAATTCAATACATTGTGGTTCACAGGATAATTCCAATGTCTATTAATGAAGCTCTATCCTCCTACACATGATGCAGGCAAATGGGCTGTTAACACTGGGTTGTGAACCTCAGCCGCTTCCTATATGGTTTTCCAAAGTCCAGTCTCAACATCTTTCGTCCATCCTACATATCAAAACTACAGTCTCTCTCCAAGTAAAATTTAAACTGAAAACCAAATCTTGCACAATCTGATCATGACTTATACTGTTAATTAACTTATTTAATAAATATTTAGTAAGTATTTACTACAGGTGGGATCTCAGGATACTACAGCTACAACTCTTCACAGACCATGGGCTTTATCTCCTATTACTTGCTGCCTCATTCACAATATTGCAGACAAATTAGTGGGTTTTTAAAAAAAATTCTTCCAACAAATCAAACTCGTTTTCTTGTCTCAAGGCTTTTGCATTTGCTATTTTTTTTTCCTAGAATGCTCTGCCTCCACAACCCCATGACTGTTTCCTTCTTGTGAATCCAGTCTCTATTTAAACATCACTTCTTCAATGAAGCTAAGTCTAATTACCCAAACTAAATTAGCTTCCCTTCAGCCCACATCCACACAGTCTACCACTGTTTTGTTTCTTTGTAACTTTACCACTGTCAGAAATTTTCATGTCTATTTGTGGGCTTCTTACTGGCATCACCTGACTGAAATGGAAGTTCCCCCGCAGGAAAGCCCTTGGCTTTCTTGCCTTTCCTTATCAGTCTATCCTCAGCCCATAGAACAATGTTGTCACATAGTTATGCAGATATATGCCCCATAAACTAATATATATTCTTTGTCCTCTCGTGATAAACAATCTAGAAGAGAATAAAAGATAACAGCCATTACAATACAGCATGCTGTCTTAGATCATCTATCCTGTAACATAAATCCTCAGTTCAAAAATATTGAATCAATTCACTTTTCCATGAACCTATTGCCATCCATGGCAGCTATTTGTCCTGTCCATCTCCTGTCTGTTCATCTAAATCCTGCCCTTCCATCAATACCGAACTAAAGTCTGAACTTGTAAATAAAACCTTTTCCCATCATTTCAGAGCTATCTCAATCTCTTCTTTGGGGTTCCTGTTGTACTAGTGTTCCCGTGCTCCTTAATCTTACGCCACACGAAATTGCTATTGAGCTTTTCAGATACGCATACCTTCTACTACCAAGCAGGTTGGGAGTTACTCAATAATGAGAAACTTCTTTTCTCTGTTTTCCCCAGAGTCTCCATTTTGTGCATCAAAATACTATACACAGAGTTTGACTGTTGATTACTTCCTTAGTCTCTGAAGGAATTTATTCTACCTTTCCCATTCACAGGTTTGAGCTTTCTGAAGATGGAAAAGGAAATGTGAATTGTGCTTATTTTCATAATCAGAAAAGGCACCCTACCTTCTGTGAGAACACACATTATTGAATGTGTGAGAGGAAGGCTGGCATGGCCAAGGTGGACCGGCTACCTTAATGCAAAGAAAGGGGCCGGATATCACAGTTAAGGGCTTTATTGCACAATGAAAGTTCTGAATGAAAAAATCAATAGCCAAAAATTGCTTATTTCTTCCTTTCTTCTCCTTGATGTCATTTTTAATATTATCTTTACTACCAAAATCACTTGCCCACTCCCTTCTTTGAATATCCAGAAGCCAACATATAAATTGATCACTTGTTTCCCAATTATTCTACTTTCCCTTAATTTTCTTTCTTCTTGTCTAATTTCTAATTACCTGAATACAATATGATTTACTGCATCTTCATATATACACACATAAAATTAAAATCAGGACAATATAGGCTAGTGCTTAATTAAGTTGGGCAAAATATCGAAGCTTAAAATGTATGCAGAATATCTAAGTTTGAAAGATAGCGTGATGTAACAAAACGAATACTAAACTTGGAATCGGTAGAACAATTTAGATAATGTCACTTAAAGTACAAAAATGAACAAGTCACATAGATTTTTTACCTTCTATTTTCTAATACTTAACATAGGAATAATACATTCTCCATTTATACCTCACTTCTACAACTTAAAATAAAACTTTGTAGTGTTAACTATACCAGAAACTTTACAAAAGCAGGCACTGTGACTTCTCCACTTACTATTGTATTACCAGCACCAACCCCAGATCCTGGCTTACAGGAAACAGAAAGACATTACAGAAATACAATTACTATTCCAAGTTCATTTCTGGTTAGACTCAACAAACAGCAGTAATTTTGTGCAAAAGAAGGAAAAGAAAGTTTGTAAGAAAGCTCGTGGGGTTTGTAAAATGAATAAATGCTTCTCAAGAAGGCCCAGAGGCTACTGCACAGAAGGACAAGTTAAAATGCTTTAGTTAGGTCTTTTCCTAACAACTCTATGCTTGCTTCTTGCTGAGTAACTCAGCAAGTATTTATAGAATACATGGAAAGGCACCCTTTCACAGGATAATAAGCAAAAACTGCATTTCTTTCCCACAGCTTCCCTTCTTTAGTGAATACAATTTATAAACATGATTCTCAAACATCTCAGCTGAGGTGTTGGTTAAAACATTGAGACATTCAAACACAAATGCTGATGTTACTCAGAGGGAAGCCTGAGGACACACAGAGATGTGGGTTTTTACAAGCACCATGACATAATTCTTGTACAAGTAGTCTTTAATACAGTTAGAGAAATATCACTACTTTAGAACTTACTCTCTCTATAAGTAATTTAGTGTCTTTAAAACTCTATTTCCTCATCTACGAAATGGGTTTAATATTATGACCTTGCTCATAAGGTAATTGTGAAGCTCATTTGATATGATTATATAAAGTATTGATCAGAATACTAAGCACATAATACATCCTCAATAAATGTGTGTTACTCTTAAAGCTTTGTGCACTAACACTCAAAGACACTTGAATCTTTATCTTTTTTCTAGACTATCAATAAACAAGCAGATTTGGAGGGCTTAGGAAAAATAACAGAAATACCTCAAATTCTACTTGCTATTTCAAATGTCTAGAGATCTTGGATTTGGAGTGAATGTATTATTATTTTCTTATTTTTAATTGTTTATTTAGAGAAACCAAATAGGAACTAATAATTCAGAACATTATCCAAAAATTAACCATATCTTTGGCTTTCATTTCATCTCCCCAAAATGGGAAAGCATATGTTCATACATCACTATGGCACACATAAATTTAGAAGAATAGTATCTTAGTGCATGGCAACAATACAACTTAAAAATGTAAGCCAATCAAACTGTGCCTACAAAGATACTTTTTTCCTAGTATTCGTATCTAAAGCATCTTACACATGAAATCAAAATAACAGAAACGTTAGTAACACAAATCAGAACACTTCATTCCAAATACTGAATCTTCTACCTATTATCTAAGTGAACTTAGCAAAATTCGACTCCTCTGTGCTTCAAATTACAACTAAGTTACAAGCATACCTCAGAAGTATTGTGGACGCAGTTCCAGATCACCACAATAAAGAAATCATTGCAATAAGGTGAGTCACACTAATGACTTGGTTTCCTAATGCATATACAAGTTATATTTGCCCTAAACTGTTGCCTATTGAGTATGCAATAGCACTATGTATACAAATGTACATACTTTAATTTAAAAATACAATACTTTATTGCTAAAAATGCTAACGATTACCTGAGTCTTTAGTGAGTGGAAACCTTTTAACTGGTAGAGGGTTGTGCCTCGATGTTGATGGATGCTGACTGATCAGAGTGGTGGTTGCTGAAGGATAGGGTAGATGCAGATGCAGCTATTTTTAAAATAAGACAACTGTGGGCCAGGCACGGTGGCTCATGCCCTGTAATCCCAGCACTTTGGGAGGCTGAGGTGGGCGGATCACAAGGTCAGGAGTTGGAGACCATCCTGGCCAACATGGTGAAATCCTGTCTCTACTAAAAATACAAAAATTAGCTGGGCGTGGTGGTGCACACATGTAGTCCCAGCTACTTGGAAGGCGGAGGATGCAGTGAGCCAAGATTGTGCCACTGCACTCCAGCCTGGTGACAGAGTGAGATTCCATTAAAAAAAAAAAAAAAAAAAAAAAAGACAACAGTGAAGTTTGTGGCATCAATTCATTCTCCCTTTTATGAAATTTTTATCTGTAGCATGAAATCATGTTAAATAGCCTTTTACCCATAGTAAACTTCTTTCAAAATTGGAGTCAATCCTCTCAAATCCTGCTACTGCTGTAAAAACTAAGCTTATGCAGTGTTTGAAATCCTTTGTTATTATTTAAACAATGTTCACAGCATGTTCACCAGGAATAATATTTGTCTCAAGACACCATTTTATTTGCTCATTCATAAGAAGCAGCTCCTCATCTGTTCAAGTTTCCTCGTGAGATTGCATCAATTCAGCCACATCTTCAGGCTTCACTTCCAGTTCTAATTCTCTTGCTATTTCCAGCACATCTGCCGTTACTTCTGCCATTGAAGTCTTGAACCCCTGAAAGTTATCCATGAGGGTTTGAGTCAACTTCTTCCAAGCACCTGTTAATGTTGATACTTTGACTCCTTCCATGAATCACAAATCTTCTCAATGACATCTAGAATAGTAAATCTTTTCCAGGTGATTTTCAATTTACTTTGCTCTGATATATCAGAAGAATCACTATCCGTGGCAGTGATAGCCTTATTAAATTTATTTCTTCAAGAATAAGACTTGAAAGTCAAAATTACTCCTTGATCCATTGGTTGCAGAAATGGAGGCTGTGTTAGCAGGAATGAAAACACTAATATCCTGGTACATCTTCATCGGAGCTCTAGGGTGAATAGAGGCATTGTCAATGAGCAGCAATATTTTGAGGAAAAAAAAACAAACTTTTTTTTCTGAGCTGTAGTTCTCAACAGTGAGCTTAAAATACTCAGTAAACAATGCTATAAACAAATGTGCTATCATCCAGACTTTGTTGCTTTATTTATAGAGAATAGGCAGGGTATATTTAGGACAATTCTTAAGGTCTCTAGAGCTTTTGAAATGATGAATGACTATTGGCTTTAACTTAAAGTCACCAGTTGCATTAGCTCCTAACAATAGAGTCAGTTTGTCCTTTGAAGCTTTCAAGGCAGCCACTGACTTTTCCTCTCTAGCTATAAAAGTCCTATATGTCATCTTTCCAATACAAAGCTGTTTCACCTATACTAAAAATCTGTTGTTTAATGTAGCAACCTTCACTTATCTCAGCTTTATCTTCTGGATAACATTTTCCAGTTTCTAAATCAATATTTGCTGCTTCATCTTTCGTTTTTTTGTTAGAGAGATGGGTTCTTTCCTTAAACCTCTGGACCAACCTCTGCTGGCTTCCAATTTTTCTTCTACAACTTCCTCACCTCTCTCACTCATCGTAGAATTGAAAAGAGTTAGGGCTTTGCTCTGAATTAGGCTTTGGCTTAAGAGAATGTTGTAATTGGCTTGATCTTCTATCTAGACCTCTCAACTTTCTCCATATTAGTAATAAGGCTATCTTGCTTTCTTATTATTTGTGTGTTCACTGGAGCAGCACTTTTAATTTCCTTCTAGAATTTTTCCTTTACATTCACAACTTGGCTAGCTGTTTTATGTAATAAGTCTAGGCTTTGGCTTATCTTGGCTGTTGACATGTCTTCCTCACTAAACTTAATCATTTTTAACTTTTGATTTAAAGTGAGAGACATGCAACTCTTCCCCTCAACACTTACAGGCCTTTGGAGCATTATTACTTGACCTGTTTTTAATATTGTTAGTTCTCAGGGAATATAAGGAAGCTCAAGGAAAAGGTACCGAGATGACGGAACAGTCAGTGGGTGGAACAGTTAGAACAACACAGTATTTACTGATATTTATCAACAAAGTTAACCAGCTTATATGGGTATAGTTCACGGTGGGTCCCCAAAACAATTATAACAGTAACATCAAAGATCACCATAACAAGTAACAATAATGAAAAGTTTTGAAATAGTATGAGAATTACCAATATGTGACACAGAGGCATAAAGTAACCATAGGTTGTTGGAAAAAATGGCACTGATAGACTTGCTTGAAAGAGGGTTGCCACAAATCTTCACTTTTAAAAAATGCAGTATCTGCAAAGTACAATAATACAAAGCTCAATAAAACAAGATCTGCCTGTACTCGATGCTAATGATAGCGCCTATTTCATTGATCCGTTGGTAATAATCAAAATAATTTATGTATAAGTTCTTGAAAATAGCACTTGGAATATAATTAACAATAAATAAAGGTATGATTAAAAACATCAAAAGTAATAAAGGGAACATATTAATCCTGCACTAGGAGAAGCCAATGGCTCCATACAATGAAATTTATCAGGGAATGTTCTATATTTGGGGAAAAGGAGTCTTTCTGAGCCTGATATTTAGTGCTGATAAAAGTTGAGAACAATTGGAAATTAATGACAACTTATGCTTCTGTTACCGTGTTCCTAACATTAGTCTCAATGTACATTTGGTATGCTTATGATTTCTTCCTCTGTTTCTCCTCAAGATAGAAGTGACCCTACTTCAAGGCTATGTGGGATTAAGTTATGTTAATTTTCAGATGTGAATCTCAGGTCATGTGAGCATCACATAAAATATTGAAGAATGGGGCCAGGCACAGTGGCTCATGCCTATAATCCCAGCACTTTGGGAGGCTGAGGCAGGTGGATCATCTGAGGTCAGGAGTTTGAGACCAGCCTGGCCAGCACAGCAAAACCCCATCTCTACTAAAAATACAAAAATTAGCTGGGTGTGGTGGCAGGTGCCTGTAATCCTAACTACTTGGGAAGCTGAGGCAGGAGAATTGCTTGAATCCAGGAGGCAGAGGTTGCAGTGAGCCAAGATAGGGCCACAGCACTCCCGCCTGGGTGACAAGAGTGAAACTCCATCTAAAAATATATATATGTGAATGGGCTGGATATTCTCTTCAATTGCCCCTGGGGATTATCTCACTTCCAACCTGTGTTTTGAGAGGCTGAGCTCAAATGTACACATTATCAGAGCACATAAACTTGGCCCCTGAATTGTAAATTCAGCCAATGGAAGGCACTGATGATCAGAGGTAGGGTATTAATTTGACGGGCTCTCTCCCTGCCATGTGTTGGTTTGGCAAAGGTACACGTTCTCTATATTAGTCCAGGGCCTTTGTCAGGCAGGTCATGCAGTTCCAATAAACATTTTCAGCTTAATTATTCAGGTGACCTGACAGCTTCCCAGTGCATATGTCACACCCCTTTTTGGTTCCCTTAACACTTCCCGAAACTTTATATACAGTCCTTTAATTAAATGCCCTTAGATTACCCCTGGAGTATGCCCTTTGTTTCTTTCTGGGGGCCTGATTGCTAGGGAAAAGACTGATGAATCCAGTGAGATACTGAAACGAAAGCAAACAGTGTAATTTTGCATAATGTTGGGACTCGTAGACTATGTTACTTAGACATAACCTTTGGCCATAAAGACAAGTGGTCAAACGATGAATGATGATTAAAAGTCTCAAATTTCTGATGCTATAGTCACAAGATGTGGCAGAAATGGCCATTTGTCAGCTAAATAGTTCATGCTTTCCTTCTAGAGTGAAGTGGTCATCAAGAGTTGGCTGTCCAGGCAAAAAATACATTTTGCAAGCTCAAACCTTGTGTCCAAAAGTGGGCATGCCTTTGGTGGATGTGAATGTGAGACATGCTATTCTAGGTTATGGCTTTCAAGAGCAGGTGTGGATTCATCACCTTCTCTTTTCTTTCCCAGTGGATGGAAGTCAAGGACTCCAATGTCTCACAAGATGAAAGAATCCCAAGTCTCATTTGGAGGAATGCTATCACTAACTAGGATTCCTGGAGCTAAAACATTATGTAAGATATAAACTTTTATTGTGTTAAGTTGCTGATATTTTGAGGTTTATTTATCACAGTAACTAGCATTACACCAACAAATATACAGTATGTAAATTTAGCTTAAGGTTGAAATCCCTTCCTAGCTTTGTTGTTTGAGGCTACCCAGTTATCTCCCACTCTTTACACCCTGGTTTGCCCAATGTGAGTTATCTTTATATCTTTACTATCTAGGTCACCCCTATGCTTCATCTCCTATACCAAATGCAAGTGCGTTCTTTGCACTTACATCTTTTTCTTCTGAACTCACTGCTATCACCTTCAACATCTGCTACATTTTGGAAACCATATAAAAAATGTTCTATCATTGGCCATTCTGAATTCAGTTCTCTCTCATTTCCTTTTTCACCAAGTTGTGTTTTGGCTTAGACTTGATAAACTTCCACTTTCTGAATGAAGGTGCATCTATTCTACTCCTTAAACACAAATATAGTTTCCCACTACTGTGAAAATGTAACCAATTTCAGTTCTTTCACCAACCTGCTCCAAACCACAAGAGGAGTTATTTGTTCCAGCCTCCTGTGTGGACTGCTTTCCTATCAAAGCACCTCAGACATGCATGAGGAAGAAATATACACCTCTCTTCAGTGGGATAGTCCAGCACCAAACACTTACCAGAAATGTCTGTCTTCCAACAAATGTTCAGGTAACCAGTTCTAGCTATTTTGTGCGAGACTTTAGGGTTCATGTTTTTTGTTCTTTGTGTTTTGTTTTGTTTTTTTCTGCTCTATCATGAGGCCAAGATGCTTATTCTAATCTGAGATAGTCTAGTTAAGGGTAATGTAATGTCCGTGAAATGCTAATGAAGTGGAGAAGGAGTAATTAAAGGTGAAAAACAAAAAGAGCAATTAACTTGATAAATACGTGGAACTGTTTTTTCCTCTGCCTCTCTGGAAAAGAAAAAGAATACCTTGATTTGGGAAATTTGTGAAAAAATACAACTCTAATTAACTGAAGTCCTATTAAAACATTCTGCAAATTATCTGATAAATACTAATAAATAAAAAGAGAAAACATAGGTTGAAAAACTGGCAGGATCTCATTGGCCTAGAGTTGTTGGCTACAGTGATTAGTTCTGTCTGCATCATTTAATATCTATATTAGTTCCTGTCTGCTGGTGTAACCAATCACACAGACTTAGGGGATTAATAGAACGTAAATTTATTATCTTAGGGCTCTAGATGTCACAAGTTGAAATGGATTTCAACGGGCTGAAACCAAGGTGTTGACAGGAATCTAGTGGAAGAATCTATACCTTGTCTTTTCTGGTTTCTAGAGCTGCATTTATTGCTTTACTTGGCTCATGGACCCTTTTTCTGTCTTGAAAACCAACAACATAATGTCTTTAAATGTTTCTCAGCCTCCATTATCACGCCATGCTGTCCCTCCAATATCCTACCTCTCGCTTAAAGAGGACCCAGATAATTCAGGTTAATCTTCCCATCCCAAATCCTTAACTTAATGACATCTTCAAAGTCCCTTTTCCACATAAGGTAACTTACAAGTTCCAGTAATTATGACACTGGCATGTGAGGCAGGGGCGTTTCTCTGCCTATCACAATATCCAAAGATAAATTTTAACTATTTTTCTCTGATTAGTGTTTGAATACAAAAAAATCACATATTCCTTTTTTTCCTCTCTGCAGGTTTGTAAAATTACCTTGGAAAACTTGTTCGTCTTCCAAAAATGTATATTTAAAAGTATATATTTAAAATGTGTATCTTTCTTTTATTTAACCATGTTCAAGTAACACTGAAGAGATGGGGAGATGTGAGACAGCATTTTTGATCTCAAAAGATAAAGCTAGCATTTGGCTTGGGGGAATCTCTAAAATATGGTTGGAAAAGAATACATATAATTCGTTGATAAGGTGTGACATCAAAGATAAGGATAACAGAAGTATACTATTAAATCTATTTAATTTGGCAATTTCCATATCACATGTATTCCAAGTTATGAGTTGTATTTCAATGCATTTGAGCAAAGGTTCTCTTTTTCCTTTTCTTTTACACATTCCAGGCCCCAACAACTCTCAGTAGAAATGCCAATGTTAATTCCTTTTTTTACTCAATCTCAATCCATCCTTGCCCCATCTTTTTTATCTACTTTCTCTAACTTGGTTTCATTTTTCCTATTCCATGGTTAGGAGCATGGTGTCTTGTGACGGTGATTTCCTGTATTTTCTGCATGGGGTTATTAACAGCATCCGTTTTCTTGGGCGTCAAGTGTAAGTACAAAAATATATTTTCAAAATAACCTATATTGATATATGTATTATACACTACAAATAGCTTATATATAATGATATATGTAGGTAATTATGTATAGAACTTCATAATTTATAAATGGATGGAAAATCAATCAAGTAATATGTGAATGCACATAAATGATGTAAAATAATGGCCTCAAATTTCAAGCATTTGATAGAACTCTCTGAGCACTTGGATGCCACTGATAACTTTCAGTGATCTATTGCATGTTTTTTAACTCAAATTATATGCTGTAGGTCTCTGGGAGAAACAATGAAAATAATAACGTATTCTAATTCAATTTGTGAGTCATGCTAACGTGCTAAAGCATTCAATTTGAAAGATTTCACATTCTGCTTTTCTGTTTCTAATACATATTTAATTTAAATTTGACTTTTAAAGATTATTTATATTAGGCAAGTTTCAATTTAAAATGTTTAATGCAAACCCGAGAGCTTTGTCGGCCACATTTAACCACATTGCTTTTTAGTCCAAATAGAAGAAATGTTTTCATGTTTGACAAGTGCAATTTTTATAAAATTTAATAATTACAGAGCTTCAGTTTCCAGAAAAAGAACTATGAACCTCTAACATCACTCATGCTAGTACTAAGAAAAATGTACATTAAAAGACAGAGGTGAAGGGTATTGTTTGGATAGATGTTTCTTTCTTATATGCCTTGGCAAATCATATCTCTATCTAAAAGACATCAGCCGGAGAGGAAGAATTATGAACTCTGAGAATAAGGAAGGGAAAGGTTCAGATTCGCATTCACAAAATATGGGAAGTTTGATCTTGCTCAGGTAATGTCATGAGCTTCATTTTCTGCTGGTTTTTACAGGAAGGTTTTAAGAATTGCTAAGAGCTTAATCAGTAATTGTTACTTTGTCTATCTCCTCAAATAAAGTTTCACAGCTTAACAAAAATGTTAGAACTTCAAGACAGCTTTCTTTTTCTCTATCTACTCTCTTTGTGTCTTATTAAAAAATACATATTTTAGGCAAATGTGAGTTCATTTTTTAAGAAGCATACATATTAAATACCTGTTTATCAAACACAATAGAAACAATTTATATCTAAAAGACCAGTTAAGTCAATTAACATCTAATAATCCACTTCTGCAAAAATTGAGGACTTTTAATGACACATTGCCAAGCTTCATTGTACCTCTACAATATAAAAATTCATATTTAAATTGCATTGCAAATATTTTAAAGTGCTGTTTAAATGTTAATTCTATATAATGAATTTCAATGTTATTTTACAAATAATTATTTGGGGTAAGAAGATTTTGAAACCTAAAGTATAAAATCATTTCCAATTAAAAACAAAAATTAATTGAAGATGCAACATCTTGAAGCAATGTTGTCAAGTGAATGGGATATATAATTTGGTTTTTATATAAACATAAATCTATAGTCTCCAATTGCCAAATATTTTTTCTACTATATAGACAAAAATCATATATTACATAATAAGGATGATTATAAGAGTACACTTTAGGCCAGGCGTGGTGGCTCACGCCTGTAATCCCAGCACTTTGGGAGGCTGACGCGGGTGGATTGCCTGAGGTCAGGAGTTCGAGACCAGTCTGGCCAACATGGTGAAATCCCATCTCTACTAAAAATACAAAAAAATTAGCCAGGAGTGGTGGCATGCGCCTGTCATCCCAGCTACTCCGGAGGCTGAGGCAGGGGAATTGCTTAAACCAGGGAGGTGGAGGCTGCCGTGAGCCAATATCGCAGCACTGCACTCCAGCCTGGGCAACAGAGAGAGATTCTGTCTCAAAAAAAAAAAAAAAAAATACACTCTACATTTTCCATGTTGTCAAAAGATTTGCTGTTCAGTGTATACGTAAGTGTCTTCTCGGTCTAGTAAAGGAAATCTCTTTATATAAAACCTATAAATCATGTTCTTAAGATGGTGAGTTATTTTAAACTGTCTTAATTGTGACCCAGCAGTACCAGTTTTGGAAATTGTTCCTATGGATAAACCTGCAATCTAACAATAGGGGAAAAGCCTCAAATACCCACCACATTGATAAGAGACCATGTTAATAAATAAGGGTACATCATCTACACAACAGAATACCTGGAAGCAAGAACAACAAAAGAAAGAAGAAACACTTCTGTATGTAAAGCGCAAAAAAACAGCATTTAAAACTTGGCTGATGAGATCAGTTGTAGCCCAAACATCAGCATCATGCAATATACCTGAGTAACAAACCTGCACATGTACCCCCTGAATCTAAATAAAAGCTGAAATTATTTTTTAAATGTATATGCTATGTTACAATTTGACTAAAAATGAACATTTTCTTGAATTTAAACCAACAACGGAAGGTTATATAAGAAATACTAAAAGTGAGGGCAAGAGGAGTGAGATAAATCGTGACGATGCAGAGAAAAAGATATTTCAATGTTTACTCTTTGGATTTTTTAAAATGTTTTAATCCTATGAAAGAAGTGTATCTTTAAAAAAAGTTAACTCCCCAAACACAAATTGTATGAAGAAAATGTTACTTTGATGAGGATAAAAGAAACATAGCTAGAAAACCATGTGCTTAAGACTTCCAGTAATTTCTAGAAAATTCTTACAAATAAAAGTTTTTGCTTTTTAAATTTTGTCTTAATAGCTAAAAATGTATACTTACAAAACTTAAATATCACTATACAGATGTAAAGTATATTTTCCTTTAGCTTTTGTTCAAGTGCAGTGACTATGAATTTTTATTGTTGTTTTTAAATTTATAATTTGCCTAGGTCTTCTTATACATTTTGAACACTCAGGGCTTTAAAAAAATACAACCAGTTACCATATTGAAACTGTTGTGTTAAGCAATAAGCAGCTTCTTCATGTGAAACATTCTGTTCAATAACTAATTACTTGTCCCAGCTGGTTATAGATTATGTTATAGCCAGTAGGCTTTGAGTTACAAAAGTCATGTTTATTTTTTAATAAATATTCCATTTTGATTATGTTCCATTTTAAATTAAAATGTTACATCCAATTCTCTTTATGAAAACTTGCATTGTAAGACAAATGTCAAAACATATTTAACTTATATACATATATATATTTTAAATAGGACCATGTTTCTGACAAAAAGTAGTAAATGAAAATTATAACCTTTTGTTTAAAAGCATCATAACATGAATATAATGAAAGTGCTAATTACAAATTGCTCATATATATTACTAAAGGACAGTTCATTCCTACCTGACAATAGAAGGACTGGCAAAATTAATTAAGTCATATTTATATAAAAGAATACAATGCCATTATTTAAAGAAATCTTCTAGAACCATTGATATTGTTTTGGAAATATGGTTATGCAATATTTTCTCATGAAAGAAGCAGATTTCTAAAAAGACATTTATATAAACATATGGTTTTCTAAAGGTTGTATATAAAATACTTTTCTATATACGTACATAGGAAAGAGTTTCAATAGATATAAACTAAATACTAACGGCCATATTTGAGTGGTAGGTTTCAAAGTAAGTAGACTTAATTTTTCGTTTTCTTCCTACTATTTCACATTTTCTAATTTTTCTACATTATTTATGCCATTAATTTTTTATTAAAAAAACTATAGTTCAAAACATTTTCTAAGAAATCAGCTTTTTTATTTGTTTTTACTGTTCATTTTCTTAATTCATCAATTAGGTATAATGTATAATATCATATGACAAATAATTTTATTTGGGGGATGTTAAAAGTATTTTGTTATTTTTCCCTAGGTAATTATATTGTTTTGTCTTTAGTCCTCATTGCAAATTTATTACAACTTCAACCCCAATAAAGGTGCTATATTTTGCTTCCCATTTAGGGTGAAACTCTAAGAGAAGTCTCATTTCTCTTTCTCCAGTTTTATTACAGTTTCATATAGTATAAGCTGTTCAGATAGTAATAAACAAACAACAGCAGCTTCTATAATATGGCTAATCTAAAAAAGCATCTAAATATAAAATTTTAGATTTATATATTGAATCTAAGAGGAAAATTATTATTTTTCAATGTCTAAACATGCCAGATCATTAATAGGATAAAATTAGCGCATCACTGTCCTACACTCGACTCTGGTTAGATCCATCATTTTGCTAAAAAGAGGGAAAAAACTCCAAGCAGCTGACAGCGTGAGTTTTTTTACCTATCCACAGACGGACAGGGCATAAACATCTGCTTTGTCTAGTCCATGGCTTTTGATGTCTGGTATTTTCTTCTCAGCAGCAATGTTGATAAGTAAAACAGATCAGAATATGTAGATATGTAATTAAATGGTTTTTTTTTTTCTTTTCTTTTCTTACTCTTTTGCCTAGGCCAGAGTGCAGAGTGCAGGGGTATGATCTCACCTCACTGCAACCTCTGCCTTCTGGGTTCAAGTACCTCTCCTGCCTCAGCTTCCTGAGTAGCTGGGATTACACGTGCACGTCACGACGCCCAGCTAATTTTTGTATTCTTAGTACATGGCTTTGCCATGTTGGCCATGGTGGTCTCGAACTCCTGACCTCAAGTGATCCACCGCCCTCAGCCTCCCAAAATGCTGGGATTACAGGCAAGAGCCACCACGACCAGCCTGTCTTGGTCAGAAGATTTTTGTGTGTGATCTTGGTTACCTCCGTTTTGTGGTTAAAAATATGAACATAATTTTAGAGATTTGCCCATTTGTTCTCCTCTTTTGTTCTGTTTCTCTCTAAAAGAGGATTTTTAATCCTAAAGGTCTGGCTGACATGCATAGGTATTTTGATTTGTTTCTTAATTCACTAATTAATTTTTCTTGATGCCATTCTCTCTATACAATATGTCTATTCAATAGCCACAATCTGATAATGATTAACATATCATAAACTTATTTTAAACCAATTATATAACTGAGTAGAATCAATTTACCTGATTCCAAAACCTGTATTAATTAAAGCTAGGTGTATTAGTGGACAAAAAGACAGCTATAAAATACAATAAAGAATCCAGAAATAGACTCATACAAATATGCCCAAATGATTTTTTCAGCAGTGCAAGTCAATTGAAAGAAGAAGGATAGGCTTTTCAACAAATGGTGCTGGAGAAATTAGACATCCATAGGAAAGAAAAAATAAAGGAAAAAGAAAATAAGCCTCAGTCTTATACCTTACACAAAAATTAAAAGTTAACTCAAAATAGATCACAGTCTTAAATGTAGAGCATAAAACTATAAATGTTTCTGAAAATATAAGACAAAATCTTCAGAATCTAAAGGTGGGCAAATAATTCTTAGACTTACATCAAAAAATGATTAATGAGAGGAAAAATTGGTAAGCTGGATGGACCTCATCAAAATGAAACGTACATACTCTGCAAAAAACACTAGGAAGAGGATAAAAAGACATGTTACAGGCCAGGTGTGGTGGCTTATGCCTGTAATCCCAGCACTTTGGGATTCCTTGAGTCCAGGAGTTCAAGACCATCCTGGGCAAGAAGGTACGACCCCATCTCTACAAAAATAAACAAGTAAATAAATAAAAGACAAGTTACAGACTGGGAATAAATACTTGTAAATCAATATCTGACAAAGGACTGAAACCTAGAATGTACAAAGAACTCTCAAAACTCAACAGTAAAAAACTAGAACATCCAATGAGAAAATGGCAAAAAGACATGAAAAGACATTTCACCAGAGAGAATATACAAATGTCAAATAAGCACAAGAAAAGATGTTCAATGTCATTAGCCATTAAGGAAATGCAAATTAAAACTACAGTGAGATATTACTACATACATAATCAGAATGGCTAAAATAACAGTAAGTGACAACATCAAATGCATGTCAAGCTACAGAGAAAGCAGATCACTCACTCGTTCCTGGTGGAAATGTAATATGCTATAGCCACTGTGGAAAATAGTGTAGCAGTTTCTTAAAAATCTAAACTTCACACTTCATTAAAACACAGCAATTGCACTCTTGAGCGTATACCTCATAGAAATGAAAATTTATGTTCACACAAAAACCTGTACATGACTGCCTATAGTAGCTCTATTTGTAATGACTAAAACCTGAAAACTACCCGGATGTCCTTCAGTGGGCGAACAGTTAAACTAGTAGTGATAGTCCATATCATGGAATTCTACTCAACAATACGAAATAGGTGAGCTATTTATTTAAACAACAGTCTGCATGAGTCTCCAGAGGATTATTCTGAGTGAATGAAGCGAAGAGCAAAAGGTTATGTACTGTAAGATACCATTTATATTTCATTCATGTGATAGAAAAGGAACACAAATTAGTGACTGCCAGGAGTAAACAAGGGTGAAGGCAAGAGGGAAGTGGGTGTACTTATAAAAGGGCAAGGACAGATCCTGATGGTAATGGAGGAGCCGAGTTTCTTGATTGTATCAATGTCAATATCCTGGTTGTGCCATTGTACTATAATTCTACATGTCTATGTACTGATATGGAACTATGTTCAAATATGTATGTTAATGATAAAAGGTGCAAAACCATGTAAACATATTGTTACCATTTGTGTTAAGGGGAGAGAGCGAGTTTTATATTCATTTGCTTTCATTTGTAAAGTTTCATTTTGTTTTATGTGTAACATTCAAAAGCTCCCAAATAATAAAAATTAAATTGGTAAATCTGGTTGGGGGGAGTAAAATCGAGTGAATTAAAAAGGGGTGCAAGAGAAATTTTGTTCCATGTCCTTTGTAGTGTTTGATTCTTGTACAATGTAAATTTTAAGCAAAAACTAAAATAATACAAATTCAAGTCTCAAAAATAATAGTAATTTGTAGTTATCTTTAGTCTGTGTTGAAGGATTCTTTTGCTATAAAATGTCAGTATTTTATTAGGAATCATTGGTGTCATTTGAAGTGTTGCAGGTGTCCACCATTGCGATGCAGCAGCAAGAAAAACTCATCCAACAAGAGAGGGCACTGCTAAACTTTACAGAATGGAAGAGAAGCCATGTCCTTCAGATGAAATTTTGTCAAACCTTCATGCAAAGCTCTTTCAGTTCAGGTAATGGATAAAAATCAGTTTCCACTGTATACATCTAAATATATACACCAATACCTGAAAAGTAACAGTGACACACATTTTGTTCTCTGCAAAACTGTTAGGATTTCATAATAAGAGTAACATAATTTTGATCACTCTTTAGTTCAATCTTATTATAACATCCAATACTATGTGGAAACACCAGGGATCCAAAAGAACACAACTAAAGGAAATGTACTGTCAAATGCCAAAGAGGTGTGTGTGCAATTAGTAGGTCGGATTAAAAAAATACATGCACACACACAAAAAGACATTGTTTTATCTAGCCATTCAAATTTGTAAGGGTATTTTAATTCTAGCTCCAAATTTCCCAATATATTTAGATACTGTTTTAGTTTCAAGTTTAGATAGCTTTGAGCAGAAAAATTCATTTTGAAAATGAGTATTTACCACAAAATTCTTTTACGATGCAGGACCTAGCTCTTTTTTAAAATTCTATGAATTTACTCCAGTTTAATCTTTTATATGCTTTACAAGCATTTTAAACCTAATGCAGTCTATTTCTACCTGTCATATAGTTTGTCAAGTATTCTATGGTTACTTAATTGGCATTTCATAATGCTTGTACATATAGTTTAGAGAATTAACTTTCCTAGACTGGATACCATTTACATAATTGCCAATGAGAGATGTCAAAAATCAACCATAGTTCTTTCTGATTAAAATTTAATCAAGTATTTGAAGGATCACTGTGTGCCCAACAATGTCTCTATATGCAGCAGACCACTGCAAACTCGAGTGAGACCCACCTCTGAGCCATCAACCTTCAATAGAACAACAACATCCATTTTGGAGACCTACAAATCCAACACGTTCTTCAACGTCACAAATACCATTGTCTACATTATTTATACTATAACTCTAACAATGTTCAGGATATTGGTTAGCAGGGATTCCAAACAAAAGGTATTGAAGAGCTTTAAACAACTCAACATCTGGCCCATGGAAGCTACTGATGAGTTATTTCTTAGCCTAAATACAGGGACTGTCTAGAAACCAGAGTTGTGGAAGTTTCAGTGTCTTTCGTTCTATAAACCTGTGCCAGAAACACTTGGTCAAATTCTCGGTCTTTGGTCCCCCTTTTACATATTTGACCATTCTTCTTTTGTGACTATATTCCATCTTAAAACAGGTTCCATAAAACTGATTAAACATTAAGGCTTACTTCTTAGTTGTATCAGAGTCCTAAACTAAGCATATTGTTCACTTATGTTCTTCTCCAATTTTCCTCACCTGCATGTTTTCAAATCACTTCTTAAGGTGGATTACTTGTTCTCTCCATTATCTATAAAATATTTCCTTGTTTAGCTCTCAGAATTTAAACATAAATTCAAGGCTTATGATTCAATCCATGCAATGGTCCAGTACATTTCCGGCTAAATTGGGGCAGTAAGATTAACCGACATGAAACAATAAGCAAATAAGTGAAGACAATAAATGATGTGAACTCAAAGAAAGGAAAGACCGATAAAACGGGAATAATCAGATTAACTATTATAGAAGATAAAAAAATTAGTTAAATATATCCCACAATTAATTTCATATTTAAGTTAAAGGCCCATTGCATGTAGAACGTATTACATGAATCTTACTCTATTGAGCCTCAGAGAAGCTGAAATTGGTAAGTGCTACATCATGTGAACCATTATGTTATGGGATTCAGCCTCACTGAGGGTGAGGCAAGGGGCTTTTTGGGGGATATATGTTGTTAATATTTTACAATAAGATACTAAAGTAAAATGTTTATATTCAAAGCCCATAACTGCAGTCCTTGTCCAAACAATTGGATTCAGAACAGAGAAAGCTGTTACTACGTCTCTGAACATTGGAAAATTTGGCACACCAGTCAAGAGAATTGTTTAAAGGAAGGTTCCACGCTGCTACAAATAGAGAGCGAAGAAGAAATGGTAAACACTGTTTTGTGGTCTCATGTTTTCTGAAAATACCATTTTACTTATTAAAAGAAATCCCTCATTCTCATAAGATAAAGTTCCTTAATATTGTATAACAGCAGTATAATTGTAAAAATAAAGGTTTAAAAGAGACAAAGTTAGAATCCGTATGTTTTATTTTCTTTTTAATAGGAAAACATAAAAACAGGATGGTTATCTGAAATTGAGAAGAATATGTTTGTTCTATGTCCTTGGTTAATTAAAAAAAGGAGGGAATAAGGAGAATACTATTTCATAGCATGATAATCCACTTCAAGATGTACGTACATTATAGTTGCAGATATGTTTTAAATGTATTATTTTCAATGCTGTAGGCAAATATAACAACCTATAATAATCTTGTAATTATCAAGAAAAAACAAGTATAAAAACTGAAGTGATGCCATGAAATAAATAGGTCTTGAAAAATAAGTATCTGCTAAATGAAATGTTTAATTGGCATTAAATCTAGTTTACCAACATCTTAAGAAGTGAATCGGCTGGATGGGATGATTCACACCTGTAATCCCAGCATTTTGGAAGGCCAAGGTGGGTGGATCACCTGAGCTCAGGAGTTCAAGGCCAGCCTGGCCAACATGGTGAAACCCTGTCTCTACTAAAAATACAAAAATTAGGCGGGCATGGTGGTGGGAGCCTGTAATCCCAGCTACGTGGGAGGCTGAGGCAGGAGAATTGCTTGAACCCAGGAGGCAGAGGTTTGCAATGAGCCGAGATAGTGCCATTGCACTGCAGCTTTTGCAACAAGAGCAAAACTCCATCTCAAAAATAATAATAATAATAAAATAAAACAAGTGAACAATAAGATGTTTCCTTGAACTCATTCTACCCATAAATATATGTGAAATAGAATGCAAAATTGCACACTTAGGTGCTATAAAAAATGTATACCTGCTATATTCAGTAATTACATGAAGTTCATTTCAACAAAAATCATGAGAAAATAATTTAAGGATATGCAACAAATCAAGAACACTTGAAGTAAATTATTACAATTATATGCTCAAAAAGTTATTTTACGTGTAAATTTGATGACACAAATTAGAATGCTTCTTCTAACCGAATGTGCTCATACTAAAGTTACCCCTGGAATCTCATGAACTATTTTTCCACATCGAAGTATTCTGAGAAAGACTATTCTATGTGGTCTATGATGTCAAGAATATTTTTACTTTTGATATTGAAGGTTCAGTATAACACTTTCTTTTTTTTTGACGTATACTACCTGCCGGGCTCTGAATATGTTGAAACTTCCCAGTTGTTTATTTTTTTCATAGTCTTTAACACCACAAGGATCACACAGCAATAGAAAATAGTCTAAAAAAATGTATCTGCACTTTTTTATAATACTCCCTTCTCTCTTTTTCCAGATTTCAAGTTCCCATTAATTTCTAGCTAGGCACAATGTCACACTTTATATTTCACTAGAGTTTTGTTTGTTTGTTTTCTCATTTCACAGTTCAGGTCTTATCTCTTATAGGATTTTATCACTGGCAGCTTGAGGAAGATTAGAGGAAGCTACGATTACTGGGTGGGGTTGTCTCAGGATGGACACAGCGGACGCTGGCTTTGGCAAGATGGCTCCTCTCCTTCTCCTGGCCTGTAAGTCTCTGAGTAAAATGCTACAAGAAAAGTTAGAAACATGAGGGAATTCAAAAGTTTATTTTACCTTGTATCATGAATTTTCTCCAAGGGACAAGCAGCATGATAATGTTACAGGCGGCTAATTGGGATTTTTTTTTTTTTTTTTTTTTGAGGCAGAGTCTCGCTCTGTCCCCCAGGCTGGAGTGCAGCGGCGTGATCTCGGCTCACTGCAAGCTCCGCCTCCCGGGTTCCCGCCATTCTCCTGCCTCAGCCTCCTGAGTAGCTGGGGCTACAGGCGCCCGCCACCTCGCCCGGCTAATTTTTTGTATTTTTCGTAGAGACGGGGTTTCACCGTGTTAGCCAGGATGGTCTGGATCTCCTGACTTCGTGATCCGCCTGCCTCGGCCTCCCAAAGTGCTGGGATTGCAAGCGTGAGCCACCGCGCCCGGCCTAATTGGGATTAAAGCTAACAAAATTAAGAATAGCTTCATGCCTTCTAAGTCTTTCTCCTTCCCAGCCCTGCTACTATAATCTTATAGAAAATTCACCTCACAATTTGAGTGTCTGATGAATAATATAATTATCAAGTGTGTTTCTTTTGTATTGCTTAGTATGTAGAGAGTAACTATTCATTTCCACATTAAGCTTTTCAGATGGCAGTGGGGAGATGGAGAAGCAGAATCAGGTGCCTTAGTATTTTGAAAATTAAGAGTCAGCAAAGACATTCTAATTTAGGGACTGTCTTTGGGTATCTATGTTTTCGTTTTCTTTACATGCTGTTTTTGTTCAAATTATATTAACATTCCTTATTGAGAGAAATAAGCAGTTACTGAAGAAGGAGGACGAAACCACCACAGGAAAGTGCTATGTTAATACAAAACAAAACAAGTAGCTACACACATCTCATTAGTTACCCTCAGGAACATCTCTGAAACCCCCAAATCTAACCTCAGAAATGCTGACTTGCCTTTCCAGGTTGCCAGTAGAGATATCCCAGTCAACCAACCAAGTCTGTGGATACATCAAAAACAGTTCCCTTCTTTCGTCTAACTGCAGCACTTGGAAGTATTTTATCTGCGAGAAGTATGCGTTAAGATCCTCTGTCTGAAAGAAATTGTGTTCAAAGTGTTCTATTACACTATTATTTGGAACAGGCCATTGGAAAACCCACCCTCCAACACCCACACAAAAAAAACAAAAACAAAAACAAAAACAGAACAGTAAACCAAAATGTGGGTAATGAAATTCGCAACCTGGGACTCAATAATACACTTGGAATATTCTTGCACACCGTCCAGATTTCATTCGATATTGTTCATATTGCAAGAATAAAACTTTAGAGCTACAGAGGACAAAACCCCGAAGAATTAAGAACAAACGCACAGAGATCATTTTTATCGTTTAGAGCCCAGAATGACTGTAAATTTCACACAAGGTACAGATCTATGTTGTTGGGGGAGGTGAAGCAGTTACAGCTGACTAGTATTTTTAAAATAAATAAATAAATTTGGCCTTTTAAACTCACTGTCTGTGAGATCTTTCCATGCATTTTCTAGCCTTTCAGGCATTATGTTATCAGACTGATAGGATAGAAGAACAGAGATATGAATTTCCAAATTGAAAGAAAGGCAGATTTCTATCTGCAGCCTGTAAGACAATGTACTTTTTAAGATTCGATTTCTACTAGGAAGATGAACTACTAGAATTGGACATAAGCAGAAGGAATAGTCGGGATGCCAGGATCAGAATGTTCTCCAGAGAATTCTGTGAATTCTCTCTTTCCTCTCAATGACCATCCCTACCATTCACAAATCAAAGGGCTCATGGTCTGGTCCCTCAGGGTTAACACGCCAGCACTTTCGATTACATCTTTCAGTGCCTCAATTGCCTTGTTGTAAAATAACAACAGAACTTACTTCAAAATATTGTATGAGGATTAGACTGTAAATATATGTCAGTGCCAAGAATAGTCTTGAACAGAGTTGAACACTCTATCAGTGCTTGGTTTTGTTCTCTGGACTATATCACCAGTCATCTCCACACATCAACCTTTATTTGTGCATCCCAGACAAAAATGATCCCTTTTTTTGTTCCTGTTGCAGGGATATTGAGAAGTTAAAGTTTATGGGTAAAATGTCAGCAACTCTTTGGAGAGAATATCTGCTTTAAAGTTAATGGATTCTCCTCAAATAAATCCATAGACATTCTCTGTCCTAAGTCTGTAGGCTCCCTGAAGCATGGACTATCTTATCCCCAAGAGACGATTAATAGCAAAGTACCTTGTGATCTACAGAAAGAACAGATTCCTTAATTATTATTATATTACTTGTTACCACTTACCGTCCCTACAGGAATGCCTTACCACTTAGTAGGTTCTCAGTAAATATTTGCTTAATTCAATATAAGTTTATTTAATTCTTCATTTCTCACAAGGAGGAGCTGAGATTCATTAGATTATCATCTTTTCTTCCTAAGCGTAAAGACATCACTTAAATATATAAAGTAAAAATAAAACCTAATTCTCTGAGTCACTGGAAATCATTTAAATGAAACTAAATATCCTCTTACCTAAATGTCCTTTTACAATGGGTAAGGTTGTGTAAGGATGAGAAGAGCATGTTTTTGCTTATTTACCTTGACCTAGAGTTTAAATGTGGGAGTTTAAGTAAAAGAGATTTTTCTCTAATTTTCTGCCGAACCTGAAAAAGGAGAATAGCAGAGAAAACACAGCGTATATTGTCTCCTGTGTTCGATTTTTACAGCCGACAGCTGGCAGCTGAATGTAATAACCTGGAATAAAGGAGAAACAATCGCAGAATTTACTAGCAAAGATTGTTTTCCTTAAAGATTCTTCAAAGCATTGTCATGGAACTACGTTTAGAGAAAGGATATGAAGCATTTATGATCATTCTTTAAAAAGTACAATAAAGCAAAAGGCAAACATTCTTCAACTGATGTCATCCCGTTGTATGATGCAGTATTTTCAAATTACAGTTTATCTATAGCACAGCTGACTTCAGCTCCTACAGATCTCCTCAGCAACAATGCTGCTTTCCACACAGATGCTGTAGTGGGGAGATTCTTCTCTGCAGGTTGTTGTTGGTCCAGGATACCAAGGCTTTTCAAATACAACACTGAGTATGCCAGTCTTAGATCCTAGTCCCACCAACAATGAATTGGGCATCTTAGATCTCTTTCATTGAGTTCTAAGTTAGCCTTAAACAAATGAAAAGAAAACTAAAAATAAAACTGTCTTGCAAATGTAAAAAAGCTTTTGTTACATGTTTGGTTAAAGTACATTAAATGTATAATATATATATACATATATATATTATAATATTGGTAGAATAATAGATATTATTCGAGCCTAAATATCTATTCATATAATGAAGTGTGTACAAAAGTCATGCAGACTTTAAATCAGAGGATCCTGCTGTTTGTAATCTTCAAATACTGTAAGAATCTCCCTACAGAGGAGTCGACGCCCACATATTAAAGCTGGCCCTGAGATAACCTACCAGACTTTCTACCTTGTTCATAATGTGTTTGCATCCTTAAAATAAAAGCTCCCATTACCCTTCTCACACTTCCTGCTGTTACAGGGCTCATGGCCTGTTTCCTGTTGATAAATCCTGAGAGCAGGTTCAATATCCTCAGGAAAAGAAAGAGCTTATTGTGTACCCGGGGATCTCAGCTCTACCAGGAAAGGCTGGGCTCCTCGTTTGACTGCTCCTGCAATTTCTTCAGAATTACATAAACAAGAACCTAGAGAGAAAAAAGTCTCCTCATCCAGAAAAACCAATTCATACAGTGCCCCTCTCTGATTCTCAACTGGATATTATTCTTAGCAAATCAGATTTTAAAATTCACTTTATCATTATTTCCTATTTGTAATATTGATTTTTCAAAAGTGTGTAGTGAGAATGTTATGCAATACACTTTTTCTGTTGTTTTGAAATGTTTGTTCACACTGTGATCAATATTGTGAGTTTTGCTATAAAGACAAAGGGATTAAGGGGAAAGACGAAGAAGAATAAGAAGAATAATCCCTATAAAGACAAAGGGATTAAGGGGAAAGACGAAGGGAAGGAGCTGAAGTATGTCAAATGTATGTTATTTTTTCCTCCTCACAATGTAAAGTGACACTATCCCTTAGTCCCAGACTTGGAATGACATACCATTCACCACTCACTCTGCAGGCAGCTAGACTCTTCACATCAATGGCACTTAAAGAGATGCTTGGCATCCATCCCTGAGCTAGACTGCAGCTATCTAGGATGCTAGGAGTCAAAACTTCAATGAGTGCATGTCTCTGTTTTACAGCTTAGTCCACAAAATCATTTGACTTCCTCCTATCAGTCATATTTTCCTTCTGTAGCAATAAGGCTTACATAACAATTGCTTAACTGCAGACTTACTTCTCATTTCTTGTTATGTACTTATTAATTTGAACTACTTCCATTGAAAATCTGCACTCATCATCAAAAATATTTGGTAATAAAATCCTTAGCTCCCCAAAGTAGGTGCCCTTCTACAATTTGTTCATAAATACAAATTTCCAAAGAAGTTGGTTGTTATTAATAAATCAAGTTTAGCCTAACACCGCCTTCTCACATATTTTAAGTTTAGCCTAAAGGATTCTCTGTACATAATGTCAACTATAACAAGTTGAGGTGTAAACAGACCCTAGCCTACACTTGTGCCAATCACTGTGTTTTGGGCAATCAAAGGTAGCCAACTGTTTGAACTGTGTTCAAATAAGGCAAACTCAGAGCTGTAACCAATCCAGCTTTTTCTGTACGTCACTTCCGTTTTCTTTACTATGTTTTCCTTTCTCTGTCCATAAGTCTTCTTCCACCACATGGCTGCTCTGGAGCCTCTGAGTCTACTCTGGCTCTGGAGGCTACCCGATATGTGAATGCTTCATTGCTCAATTAAACTCTTTTAAATTTAATTCAGCTGAAGTTTTTTTTCTTTTTAACATTGCTTATGCATGTGTGTGTGCCCCCCTATATTTAAAAATAAATCGCTAGATCCTTTTAAAAATATTTTCTTGACTTCCCTTACATTTTATATTGAAGTTCACACTATGAAACTGATTTCACATTTACTTCATTTCAGCTAATAGTAATATTATGAGGAAATTATAACTATTTCTACTTCATATGCAGTGAAATAGGCTTCATGAAGTAAAGTGACTTGCCTAATAAATAAATCAGAATAAGAGATCTAAAATCTTCATTTTCCAACCACAAACACAGTTTTCTTTGCATGACACAATATATCAACAGAACTTCCTCAACCCTGAAGAAAATTTTAAGGAAATCAACAGAAAATTGAAAGGAAAGTTCTGAGGGAGGAATCTGCAATCGTCTTTGCTAAGTGACAATCTAACAAAATGAAATTTATGAAAGTGAGCACCAATGTGTTCTATCACATTATTGCTACTCTATGTCATTTTTTTTTTTTTTTTTTTTTTTTTTTTTGAGACGGAGTCTCACGCTGTTGCCCAGGCTGGAGTGCAGTGGCGCGATCTCGGCTCACTGCAAGCTCCGCCTCCCGGGTTCCCGCCATTCTCCTGCCTCAGCCTCCTGAGTAGCTGGGACTACAGGCGCCCGCCACCGCGCCCGGCTAATTTTTTGTATTTTTAGTAGAGACGGGGTTTCACTGTGGTCTCGATCTCCTGACCTTGTGATCCGCCCGCCTCGGCCTCCCAAAGTGCTGGGATTACAGGCTTGAGCCACCACGCCCGGCCTAGTCTATGTCATTTTACCATGAGATAGATGTTTATGAAAAACAAAACTGAAGCACCTCAGTTGCCACTGTTGAAAAACAAAGATTTATAATGTTATCCTTTCTAGCATTAAACCCTCAGAATTGACTATCAATAAACCAATAAACTTGGTGGCTGTGATGGTGTCACTCCCAACGATCCCTGTTATATTTGTGCATGGAGTCATCTCAAGAAAGAAGTGCCTCACAAAGGGGCAGCTACAAAGATGTCACTGTCTCTGTTCATTTCCCACTGCCTGACTGGAAATTGTGTGCACTAATGCAACTCAGCTACCTCATCAACCATGTGTTGATGCCATAAGCTTGCCTCAAAATATTTCATTTTAGGAAAATGTTAAAACTGTTCTCTTGAAGACAACATGTATTTCAAAGACATCTTATTTTCTCCGAATAATTGTGTAATCCGTACTCTTGTAAATTCCCCAAAAACTCTCAGCAAGGCACGATGAAAATAATGATTGCCATCATATTCTGAAAAGCATTTCCATGCTGAATTTTCCCACAAATCACAAGTCCATTGTAAAATCACACACACTTCACAGTATTTACATTTATTATTATTAAATCTTCAGTACCTGAAAGGTATAAATATGGGTCAATGGAAGAAAATAGGAACTGATACTGTTACAGGTGCAGATGAAGAGGCTGACTTTTTTCTAGTCTTTAATCTCTCTAAAGGGAATATCGGGGACGGTAGTTCTGATATGAAACTGAGATGGGGATATATTTCTTTCCTGGGAGAAATTCCTATGGAAGGGAGACAATGATCAGAGTCTTAATGGACACAGGAAGGAATGTTTATAAGGCATTGAGATTCTCATATCAAGAGACATCCCTGTTGGGAAACAGGGCATAGACAAGGCAGATGGGGTCTTCACTGATAGATTGGGAAGGGACTAGTATGAACTGAAACAAACAAAAAGAATGCCTTGTGTATTTGGTGGTATAATCTGGGGAGTAACTGCTAATTTCTGATGGACTGCTTGACTGTCAGGGAAAAGGATGTTACTTCGATGTATTTCCTCTACAAAAAGTTTCTCATTCCACCAAGTGTAAGGAAGACATGGAAACAGGGAGGTGATATTAGACATTGAGAAGAAAGAAAGCTAAAAGTTATCTCTAAGCCAAGAAGGTAGATGACATTATGGGTTTCTGAGGTTGGTTGGTGGCATGTAAATAAGACTTCTTGTGACTTTTAAATATGTGCATAAACTCAAGCTCACAAATGCTGCTGATCCTGAACAGGAAACACGAGAACCCATTTTGTACTAGTCAGAGAGATAGTGTTTCCTGATTATGTTCCATTTCCTGATGTCTCAAGTAGCCCTTGCATTGGCATTGCCTGGCTCACTCTGCTATTTGTAGTTGCAGAGGGAGAATCAGTCACCTTCGCCTAATGTTTCAGGGGGGAAATGGAGGCTCTCTGTCTTCACCATTCCCGCTCTCCTCTCACAGATACACCGCTTCAATTCTTGGCAGTCCTTTGAGAAGATCATCCCATTAAGGATGGCCACACAGTCTCTGCTTCTTGGGCTGGTGACATCTATTATAATCTCGAACCTGAAAAAATGAAGAAAAAGTAAATTTAATCACAGTTTATTTCTAAAATAAAATATTAAATACCCATTCTTCCTAGGGTGATAAAATTATAGTCTAGATACCAGAATCAGTTTACTGGGAAAATGGGGTCATATGCCTCTTTCTCTTCAGCCCCTAAGTTTCCACACTCATTCTTAGACACAGCAGGTCACCAGCCATCCCATTATATACCCAAAGGATTATAAATCATGCTGCTATAAAGACACATGCACACGTATGTTTATTGCGGCACTATTCACAATAGTAAAGACTTGGAACCAACCCAAGTGTCCATCAGTGACAGACTGGATTAAGAAAATGTGGCACATATACACCATGGAATATTATACAGCCATATAAAAGGATGAGTTCGTGCCCTTTGTAGGCACATGGATGCAGCTGGAAACCACCATTCTCAGCAAACTATCACAAGAACAGAAAACCAAACACCGCATGTTCTCACTCATAGGTGGGAATTGAACAATGAGATCACTTGGACACAGGAAGGGGAACATCACACACTGGGGCCTGTTGTGGGGTGGGGGGAGAGGGGAGGGATAACATTAGGAGATATACCTAATGTAAATGACAAGTCAATGGGTGCAGCACACCAACATGGCACATGTATATGTATGTAACAAACCTGCATGTTGTGCATATGTACCCTAGAACATAAAGTATAATAAAAATAAATAAATACATAAATAAATAAATTATTAAAGGGGGAAAAAAAAGAAACAGCAGGTCACCCAAAACAGCAAAAATCATTTCTAACTAAAGTGAAGCTACGTGTTCTCCTCCAAATTTATATAGTTTCTCTGCCACTTAAAAAGTTATCTACCTTCTCTGTAACTCAGTTTACTTAACTATAAAATACAAATGATTACATCAAATATATCCTGTCTCCTGGGAGAATAAATGATATATTGTATATAGGGAAGAAGGATGTCTGTTCAAATACGGCTTTAAATGTGATATATTTTGATAGACAAATTACAATTTCCTGTTTCAAAGGATACTGATATGGTTTGGATGTTTGTTCTTTCCAAATCTTAGTTGAAATGTCATTCCCAGTGTTGGAGGTGGGGCCTGGCAGGAGGTATTTGGGTCATCGGGGTGGATCCCTCATGAATGGCTTGGTGCCCTCTTCTTGGTGATGAGTGAGTTCTCACTCAGTTAGTTCATGCAAGATCTGGTGGTTTAAAAGGGCCTGGAACCTCCTCCCACTCCCCTCTCTTTTGTGTTCTCTCTAGCCATTGGACATGCCAGCTCTTGCTTTGCCTTCTGCCATGAGTAATGCTCCCTGAAGCCTCCTCAGAAGCCAAGCAGATGCTTGTACAGCCTGCAGAATTGTGAACCAATTAAACCTCCTTTCTTTATAAACTATCCAGCCTCAGGCATTCATTTATGCTGATGCAAAAATAGACTAACACAGATACCATGTGTACTCCTATCTAAATGCTCACGGCATATATGAGACTAGTGTTTTATATTACACCTTACATTTTCAGCAAATCTTTTTTCAGATACTGCATTTTTTAAAGATGTGTTCCCTATTTTACTAATGCACAGAAAGCCAAGAAATCTTATCCTATCTCTGGGTACTGACCAGTTGTGTGATTTTAGGCAACCGCCATTACAGCCTGGACTCCTGGGCTTCAGTTTATTCGCCCATAAAGATCTCTCTCTCTGTCTCTCCCTTCTCTCATCCACAGTATGTCCCAGACACAAACTTCTGCCAGCAGCAAGAGAACTACCCTGATATTTCACTAATGCTGTGTATCTGTCTCCCTCACTGGCTTATAAGCAGTTCAAAAGCAAGCACTGGCCGGGTGCGGTGGCTCATGCTTGTAATCCCAGCACTCTGGGAGGCCAAGAAGGGCAAATCGCTTGCGTCCAGGAGTTCTAAACAAGACTGGGCAACACAGCATAAACCCAACTTTCCAAAAAATACAAAAAATTAGCTGGATGTAGTGGTGCACACCCATAGTCTGAGCTACCCAGGAGGCTGAGATGAGAGGAGAGCTTCAGCCTGGGAGGCAGAGATTTCAGTGAGCAGAGATTGCACCACTGCACTCCAGCCCATGCAGCAGAGCAAGACCCTATCTTAAAAAACAAACAAACAAACACACACACACACACACACACACACAACAAAATGAGGACGCACTATGGTTCAAATATCTTCAGTCATCCTCCTGCAAACACAGTATCCAGTACAAAGCAGAAGTTTGAGTAATACTTGATGGACCAAATTCTTGAACTCTGTCACTCAAGCAAAATATCTTTGTTAAATGCCTTTCCCATAAAATATCCTGAAGGCTTACAGTTCAGAAGCGAAAGGGGTTCCATCCATCCACATCCAGGCCTTGCCACTGTCAGGGCGCAAAAGCCCTGTCCAATAAGAGTAGAAAAACGGAGAGCGGCTCTGGAACATGGCAAAGTCCTGCAGAAAGCACACAAGAAAAGCTTTAGCTTTGGAGGCATGATCACACACATGCACAGACATGCATGGGCCAGCCAACGCTCTTCTCAAAGCACACACCAGTCCTGCTTCACACAGATGCTCACATGCTTAAGAGAAAAAGCATCGACACTGAGGCCTGTCCGAAATTTGTCCGGGTTTAATAACTCGTTTTGTCTTAGTAAATGTGGAACACATATCGATATTCTGAAAGCAGAAATCACATCAACCCAGATTTATTCCTGACCCATGGCTTTTAAGGCACAGAATTAAACATGAATGTTGATATAAAAATATGAGGGAAAGACTAATAAAGAG
The DNA here is from genome assembly GCF_043159975.1 of Macaca nemestrina. Classification (NCBI taxonomy): domain Eukaryota; kingdom Metazoa; phylum Chordata; class Mammalia; order Primates; family Cercopithecidae; genus Macaca; species Macaca nemestrina. The sequence continues at coordinate 133,642,204 of NC_092134.1, forward strand.
ATGTGGAATGATTCTGGGACAGGGAAGAATATGGAGGGAAAAGTGCAGGAATGAGGTAGCAACCTTTATAAATGCCTGGGAAAGGAAGAAAAAAACTAAAAGAAAAATTTGCAAGGATGATTTACGTCTTCGACTAGGAAGGGGAGAAAGAAATTTTTAAATTTCTATTTATAAATATTTATGTGCATACATGTGTATAGTCCTATACATGGTAATTCTTTTCCCAATATCCATATTTAACATATGTTTACATTTAAAAAGTGATTTGCTTCCTTCTCTCTAGTCTCACTCTGCACTCCTAATACATATTTTTGGAGAATTGGTGGGGACAGAGTCTCACTCTGTCGCCCAGGCTGGAGTGCACTGGCACGATCATGGCTCACTGCAGCCTCAACCTCCCAGGCTCAGTGTACTCCTAATATTTTAACATAGACATTATCTAAATATTTATTATAATTATCCATTTATACAATGAGTTTCTCAAGGCCATACACTTTGTTTCATTGTTACATCCATAACCCCTCAGATAATTAATAAAATATACCGATTTAATGAGAGATTATTGCAAATGTAAATGAAGCTATTAGCAAGCAATAGTCATAGAGTAACATGTGAAAATAACTGTAGTTGAAAATCTTTATTCTAATTAAATAGGGGGGTCCCTTCAAATTAAAAGTTTTGAAAGCAAATCATATGAAAAGGATTTAAATATATACAAATATATGAAGTTCATATAAAAAATAACTACATAGATTTAACAAGAAAATGTCCTACCACCTGATATAGTATAGTTCAATTTTATACCTGAGTTTGCAGTGTATGCTGGAGGCAGAGGAATCAAAGAGAATAAGAAAAATTAGGAGGGTTTATGCTAGGGCACACTGTCTTAGTCAAAGAAATTGCCTCGCTTGATGCCTAAATTAAGCCATTGAGAAAGGGTTATAAAATGTCTTAGTAGCTGAGATAAATTACAGAGGTTCTTTCATCACAGATTTCAGGAAGTAGGTAGAAATTAAGAAGTAACTAGAATGATGTTAAGAATTTGTATAGTGAGCTGAGAATTTAATTCAATTAAACAACCCTTTGTTGATAGCCTACTCTTTATCAAGAAAAATCTCTGCCAAATTCTAGAGAAACAATGATAAATAAGCAACGGCCATACTATTTAAGAACTTCAATTCAAAGGCAATAATAAATATGAGAGAAAGTGGAATAATCATATTTTAATTGTGTACTTTAATTGCATGTACTAACTCAATATATGTCAATTTGTAGTTTTATTGTCACATTTGCCTTGACCAATCTATCCTAGACTGTAAACTTCTGGAAAGCAAGATATATATCTGCAGGTTATGGTAATAATTTAGTTAAATATTTTCCACTTAAAAGCTTTGCCACTTTTAAAATGGAAGAGCAGGCAGTACTATCTTCATGTTTCTGACATTGCATCAATATTCTTCCTTTTCTACCCAAACCAAAACAGGAAAGAAGTTAGGACATTCTACCTTTGCTCCCTGAGAGGGGAGTTTAAAGTGATATTGCTTATCTTTCTAAGGGGTGTGTATTTCTGGAGAACACAACTCCTTCTAGCTACTTCAGGGGACCATTCAAAGCAATAGGAATAAGACTCAGGCCCTGATTGAAACGAGTGTGAAAAACCGTGGACCGATATTCTTGATCCTTAGAATCTTCTGGCTTAACTCTTTTAAGGCGTCTTTTTGAGAAAAGCCTCAGAATCTTACCAGATCTTCTTGTTTGTTTATCTTCAGCATGGTACAGTTCTCACTGAGGCAGAAATATTTACAGTCCTCCCAACTTTTGCCGTCTTTATAGAACTGGTAGCATTTGTCTCCATGCCACTTCCATTGGTCAGTACAAGGGCTGCACCTGTGCACTTGGAAAAAAGCCAAATTTATTGTTATTTTCTGTATGAGTCTGTCTTGCTCCTCTCTTGAAATTACATAATATTTGATGTCCTAAGAAAGAATTAACTTCTCTTCAATATTTAATTAATTGCCCAGGCAATGATAACTACAATGTTTACTGGATACCTACTAAATGCCAGGAATTGTAACTAGTCCTAAGTATGTTGTAGAAATTAAAACAGACACTAATTGCTTATGTGGAATCTAGTAATAAATCATTGGAACTTTCTTGCCACTTGCCTGTGAAATTCAGCACGTGAAGAGAATATTCAATTTCACAAAGCAGTTGAAATGTACAGAAACTCCAACCGCATTGTGTTTAGGAAATAAAGTTTCTATAATGTTCTCAAAATTATCTTACATAACAGTAAAATCAGTTTTTAAAAAGACAGTATATACCGATATGATGTGGAGTCTTTTTAAGGAAAAAAACACTGAGGCAAGCATGAAGTTAGAATGCTGAATCTCCATGTGTCGCAAATTAAATTGGGCATCCAGGCCAGAGAAGTATGGGTAGGGATCGCAAACATAGGATCCAAGCCCTGAGCACTATAGTTTTAACCCTATGTGGATACATGACCTTGGGTCATTTAGTTAGGAACCTAATCCAGTCTCTTGAGGGTTTGTAGTGGGATGAGAACTCAAGTCATAGCCATAACAATTTCTTTATTTTAAAAGCGACCTAGTTAACATGTTAAAATCTCAGTAGCTAATACACAGGTAGGTATTATATTATCATTTAATCTTCTTGTAAATTTGAAATATTTCATGAAGTAAAACAAAATTTAAATAAATAAATAACTTAGAAGGATATCTTTGTCATGTTATGAAAAACTTGCTGTGGAAGTCAATAGTTTTTGCACTCTCTCGGACAGGTCTGCTTGCTTCGGAATTCTACCAGGAGAAATGTAACAACCTGGAGAGACTCAAGCAAAAATGCAGGGAGCCTCAGACTTCCTAAAACACAGAACAAGAATGGGAATGACACTTACCTAAAAGGATTATTGTAAAGATTAAATACGTAAAAACCAGAGTCCAGTTTGTGCAGAGACTTACGCATAAGAAGCATTTAATAAAGGTCAGTTTCAACTGTGGTCCCTGGTGTTATGAGAACTTAGATGGGTAATACGTGCTTGGAGTGCTGTGCTGAAAAAGATTATGAAGCAGCAACTGGACTCAGCAAGGAGAATCCTGGTTCATTCTGCTCTGGATTCAGTAAATAAAAACTATGTAACTGCAATTTTAGTACAGTGCATTAATACCTTATTCCCATCTCACGTACAATGTTTTCTTAAATACCTTTGATCTTCAGATACAAGTGACCCTCTATGTGCTCTATGTAAAAATAAGTCCCATACTTGCATGGGAATTAATAGAGAAATTTTCAATGAATGTTTAAGAGGAAGCAAGGGACAATTAGATCAAAAGGTGAGAGACTAAAGGACTGAGAGCCTTATGTGAAATAGGTAGTGATACGATGTAACTAAAGAGACAGAAATAGAGAAACTGCTTTACCTCCTTAACTTCAACTAACTAAATATTTAATATACTATTACTTAAACCATTGGAGGAGGAAAATGGAATACAGGTCAGAAGAAATTCATTTCTCTATGTATACATATAGATATAGGTATAGACCTAGATATAAATAGATATACATATACATACACCCTCCACTCCAGCCTGGACAACAGCGTGAGACCTTGTTTCCCCACCTCTCTGCTCCCCCTCAAAAATATATATTTTTAAAGAAGAAAATGCATATTTTTGGCCAGAAAAATGGGTGGACTGAAAATGACCTGTTCTCAAATGTTTTGTCCATGGCACATACACCTAAGAAAAATAAAATACCAACTAATTTCTAAACGGAACATGTACACTTTCTATGAACTCTCTTTACCTATAAATTACTATTTTTGTATATGATATAGTGCAACAAATGTTTACGGATATTTCGGATCAATAAACAACAATGGTCATATTAGCAAGGCCAAAAACCCCAGGAAGGGCATTCCATTTCATAAATACATGAAAATATGTCATCCTAAAAAAAAAGGCTAATCGTCTTTTTTTTCTTACAGTCCTTTCTCTCTCCATTTCCCCTTCATTTTTGCTGTGTTTTGGACAAAAGGAATGTAAGTCTGTTTACATGTCTGGCCCAGAATTTTTTCCTCATATATGTAGCTCCCCAAACAGCATTCCTGGTTTCCAATTTTCCCCTTGTAGCCAGAGAATTCTTCCTCCTTTCACTCGATCACATCTCTATGCTTCTAGCTGTTTTGCCCCCAAATTCTGGAGCTGTTTTTGAATCTTTCATTTCTCACACATCCATTTGTGTCCCATCATGCAAAATCATTTCCACAAACAATATCCTAGTTAGAAGAACCATCATATTTCTCCTGGATTTTAGTAATAGCCATCTCTTATCTGATTTCTCTGTTGCTATTCTTTCCTCTTCTAGTCTAATTTTAACATAATTGTAGATTAAGCCTTTAAAAACTTATGCCAGATCATGTATTTCCTCTGCTCAAGACCCCATAATTAATCCTCATCTGCTCAAAATAGCAGCCAAATCTCTCGCAAAGGCACCTAATGCTATCTATGATCTCTACCTAGCCTCCTGTTAGTCTCCCACTCCAACCACGTGGGCTCCTTATTATTCCTTGAATATGCAGATACATTCATGTTTTAAGGCTCTTGTGTTTCCTGTTTTACCTATAAAGCTTGTTATTTATCTGTATTACACGGCTAACTCCCTCAACTTTTCAAGTCTTTGCTACCATATAATCATCTTAATTAAGGATTTATGACTGTTCTATTTAAAGTAGCAACAGACTACCCTTGAATTCCTTATCCCTCTTGCCTTGTTTGCCTTCATTTCTCATAGGATTGATTAATCTCTCATACATTATATTTAGGCTGGCTAATCATTATTGTATACCTGGGACCTAGAGTTCCCCAGAATCTGGGACTTTTAGTACTAAAATAGGGAACATTGGGGGAAAACTTGGAAATGCTGGTTGATACAGTTTGAACATCTGTCTCCTCCAAATCTCATATTGGAATTTGATCCCCAGTGTTGGAGGTGGGTCCTAATGGGAGGTGTCTCGGACAAGGGAGCAGATCCCTTATGAACAGCTTGGTGAGTTCTCGCTCTATTAGTCTCAGGAGAACTGATTGTTAAAAAGAGCCTGGCACATCCCTCCCCAATCTCTTGCCTCCTGGACTCTTGTCCTGTTACCTGCTGCACTTTCCCCCATGTGTGAAAGCTGCCTGAGGCTCTCAGAAGAAGCAGATGCTGGCACCACGCTTCTTGTACAGCCTGCAGAATCATTAACCAAATAAAACTCTTTTCTGTATAAATTACCCAGGCTCGGGTACTCCTTTATAGCAACACAAACAGATAAAGACATGAGTCATCTTATTTTATGTTTTTCAATATACTTACTTCTACCACCCCACTAGAGTAAGTGGTCCATGACAGTAGACATCCTGTGTGTTTTGTCAGATATGCATCAGTAGGCATTCAGTAAATACTCCAACCATACTGGTAGTAGTGCTAACTAAATGGATAAATATCACTTCAGTGGGTGGATGGATGGATGGATAATGGGTAAGATGAGGGTAAGAAATAAAAAGTAGCAGATTAAAACTGAGAACTGACATCTAACCAAAAGTATATAAGAATTTTATATGAGAAGAAACTTTAATATATTTGCATTTAGAGTTTATATTTAAATTAAATGACTTATTTGCATAGTTTCTCTTTTTATTTGTTTTTATATACCTAAATAAAAATTTGAAAGACCATTTGTGTTAGGAAAATCTCGGTTACCTTAAAAAAAATATATTTTTGGCCAGGTGCAGTGGCTCATGCCTGTAATCCCAGCACTTTGGGAGGCTGAGGGGGGCAGATCACTTGAGGCCAGAGTTCAAGACCAGCCTGGGCAACATGGAGAAACCCCATCTCTACTAAAAAAGGACAAAAATTAGCCAGATGTGGTGGTGCACGCCTGTAATCCCAGCTGCCCAGGAGGAGATATGAAAATCGCTTGAACCCAGGAGATGGAGGCTGCAGTGAGCCGAGATCACACCACTGCACTCCAGCCTAGGTGACAGAGTGAGACTCTGACTTTAAAAATAAATAATAAATAAGTAAATAAAAATAAAAATAATTTCTGAGATAGTGTCTTACTATGTTGCCTGGGCTGGTCTTGATCTCCTCAGCTCAATCTTCCAGCCTCAGCCTGTCAAGTAGTGGATTATCTTTTTGAAGATATGGCAAATAACAAAGGAAAGTATGCACACTGGGCTTTGTTGGAAAATTCGTAAATAAGCGCCAGGTGGGGTGTTCACGCTTATAATCCCAGCACTTTGGGAGGCCGGGGCAGGGGGAACACCTGAGGTTGGGAGTTCAAGACCAGCCTGCCCAACACAGTGAAAACCTATCTCTACTAAAAATACAAAAAAAAAAAAAATTAGCTGGGTGTGGTGGTGCACACCTGTAGTCCCAGCTACTTAGGAGGCTGAGGCAGGAGAATTGCTTAAACCTGGGAGGAGGAAGTTGCAGCAAGCTGAGATCATGTCACTGCCTTCCAGCCTAGGCAACAGAATGAGACTCCATCTCCCCCCACCCAAAAAAAACAGAAAAAGAAAAATTAGTAAATAAGGACATTATGACCATTGAGGTCATTAGTCATGTAGGAAAGAATCACTTAGAGAAGTAAAACTGTGCCTATTAATATTTTTTCCTAGGTAGCCACGCAATCAGGATGTCTGTTTCAGGTGGGAAGTGGTGTGTGTATAGTAGATGAGGAGACTTTGCCCTCCTTCAGAGTTCCTAAAAAAGAAATAAAAAGTGGAAACCTGAACATGTATGCCATTTCCTAAGTAAGCATGATAAAGAGAGCAGAAGGGAGAGCTGACTTGAATAAAGTGGATTATCACAAAACTTGAAAAGAATAGAATAGGAATACACACACGCTCACACTGAAACGATGCTCCTAGCCTTCTCCAGCAGTAAATTTATCAATGGTGGTTCACCTACCACTGGCACTGTCATTATCTGTGGTCCTTAATAAGCTACATATTTCTGATACCCAGCCAAGTTATCCTGAATTAAAATAACTTGAGTTTGATTCAGGTTATCTGCATTTTTGGACTAGTCCCTGTATGATTTTTAAGATTTGAGAACTACAGTTATGAGTTTACTTACTTCTTACTAGGAAAGAATTTGTAAGAACATCTGCTGAGGTAAACTGAGACATAACCAGTATTTTCTTTACTTGTTGTCTTATTTTGGTTATTCATAGTTAATTGTTTGTATTGTTTTAAAATGTCTGCATTTGAAGAGTCCCTTGATGTATGGTATCACAGACACATGTGAATCACGGGATCCCAACAACTGATCATGATCTGGAAGCCCAAACCCTTTTTCAGTTTGCCAGACCTCTATTTAAATAATACTTGACTCTCACTTTCACCGGTGGGAAATCTATCTCTCCGTTGCCAGATAACATGGGGACAGAGTGACCAGGACACACTTACCTCCAGTTTTGTTATAGAGCTCACGACAGAGTTTTTCAGCCACATGCTGCAGACTTCCTGAAAGCTTTCTGTTCTGGACTTGAAGAGATTGCAACTCTCGGGATGTATTTCCTAATCTTTCTGCCATTTGAGAAATGGTGCCTTGACCAGTATTGGAGAGCTGGTAGTACTGAAAAACTAACCCAAATGACCAAGTCAGACTGGACAGCTTATTTCTATGTTTTATTTCCATTTTCTGCCTATGGGGAAAACAAACAGTATATTTTTTAGTATCTCAGGCTCTGAGATCTCATATTGCCTATATTCAAGTTTGGACTCTAGTACATATATGAAAAGTTGTATCACTTTGGGCAAATTAATTTCTTTAAGTCTGTCTAAAAATGTGAAGTCGTGGGGAGAAAATGGCAGCTAAGAGGGCTAAGGTGGAGCTCCCACTTGGACAACAGAACTGTGTGAGGAGACTCACACTGTGAACTTTTCCTCCAGGAACCACCTTAGGAACATACCAGGAAAACTGAAAGAATTCACAGATCCTTTGAAGGAAGCAACTCAATACTGAAAATTCTGTAAGACAGCCACAAATGTGTGAAGGGGGAAAAACCTACCTCTGAACGCACATCCCTACTGGGGAACCTGAAAATCTGGGTTACATGAGAAGGATTTAACCTTACCTGGAACAGAAATGGATATAGGGAGCCAAATATAAAATATATGCAAAACATAAAAGTAGAAGAGGCAGAAGGAAGAGTCCTGTAGGCACTCCCATTCTCCAGCTCAAGCCCAGGGAAGCCATCCCTGACTTTGTCTCACAGGGGTCCTTGGACAAGGCAGCCAGTGGAATTTAAAGAAGAGTCACAGGATGAAAGAAGCTTCCAAATGAATTTTGTAATAATTTCAACTGGATACGAATTTTCTTAAGCAGGATCCAGGGGGCAAAGAGGAACTGCTACAGATATCAGCACAGGAACTGTAACAGATGGTGTGAGAAGGTGGGGAGGGGCGTGGTCTGAAAGCCTGCTTGCTTTCTCAGTGGGAAGGGTTGTAGCCTAGGGCAAGATCACAGCCCCAGGCATGAGCTGCCAGGATATAAACTCCATGTTATTGGTGGGGCATGGGAGGAACAAGACTTGCCTCACCAGCTATGTGGGAGCTGGGTAAGGCCTATCACTGCCAGCTTTCTCCCACTTCCCTGGCGACCTGTATGACACAGCAGAGGCAGCCATAATACCCTGAGAAGCAACCCTCATGATCCACAGCATTCATGGTAAGCCCTGCCCAAAGAGAGTGTGAGCTCAGACCTGCCTAACCCTGACCCCATGTGATGTTTTTTCTCTACCCACCCTGGTACCCAAACACAAAAGACATAAACTCTTGGGAGTGTATGGCCCCGCCCATCACCTGAGAAACCTGAATACTTATCCTGGCAAACTTAGAACAAGCTGTGAATCACAGGATCCCAACAACTGATCATGATCTGGAAGCCCAAACCCTTTTTCAGTTTGCCAGACCTCTAGTTAAATAATACTTGACTCTCACTTTCACTGGCGGGAAATCCATCTCTCTGTTGCCAGATAACATGGGGACAGAGTGACCAGGACAGGATGTAAATTCCCTGTCTACTACTGCAGTTGGTGCTCTCTTTAAAGCACCACCTCCTGGCTGGAGGCCAACCAACTCAAACCATTAGAGTAACTCAGGACAGAATAACCCTGCTCCAAGGAGGGAGAAGACAACAGCTAATTCCACTGCCTGCAACATCCTGGCTAACCAGAGGTCCTGAGTGTGTCCATCTGACAACTTCACTGCTAGCATAACCAGCATTCAAGACAACCAGCACACTAAACATATCTACAACCAAGGACTCTCACAGAGTCTACTTCACTTCCTTGCCAACTTCATCATAGCAGGTGCCCCACAGATGGGAGACCTGAAGATGGATCATATCACAGGACTCTGCAGACATTCCCCAGCACCAGCCTGGAGCCTGGTAGCACCCACAGTGGCTAGACCCAGAAGAGAATAACAATAACTGCAGTCTGGCTCTAGGGAAGTCCTGTTCCTAGGGGAAGGGGGAGAGCACAACATCAAGGGATCACCCCATGGGATGAAAGAATCTGAACAGCAGCCTGTGTGTTCCAGATCTTTTCACTGAAATACCCAATATACCCAAATGAGAAGGAAACAGAAAAGTAAGTCTGGTAATATGACAAAACAGGACTCTATAACACCACCAAAAGATAACACTAGCTCCCCAGCAATGGATCCAAACCAAGAAGAAATCTTCAAATTGCCAGATAAAGAATTCAGAAGGCTGATTATTAAGTTACTCAAGGAGATACCACAGAAAAATGAAAAACAACTTAAAGAAACTTATTTATGGTTTTCTTTCTTTCTTTTTGAGACAGAATCTCACTCTGCTGCCCAGGCTGGAATGCAGTAGTGTGATCTTGGCTCACTGCAACCTCCACCTCCCAGGTTCACTTGATTCTCCTGCCTCAGCCTCTCAAGTGGCTGGGATTAAAGGTGCCCACCACCATGCCTCTCTAATTTTTATAGTTTTGTAGAAATGAGGTTTCACCATGTTGGCCAAGCTGGTCTTGAACTCCTGACCTCAGGTGATCTGCCCTCCTCAGCCTCCCAAAGTGCTGGGGTTACAGGCATGAGCCACCACATTTGGCCTAAACAAATTTTCAAAAACAATATAGGATGTGGATTTTAAAAATTATCCAGAGAAATAAATATCATAAAGAAAAGACTATCACAACTTCTGGAAATGAAAGACACACTTAGAGAAACACAAAATGCACTAGAAAGTTTCAACAATAGACTAGAACAAGAAGAGAGAACTTCAGAGCTTGAAGACAAGGCTTTTGAATTACCCCAATCTGACAAAGACAAAGATAATAGAAAAAAAAAAAATGAACAAAGTCTCCAAGTAAGTTGGAGCCATAGTAAATGGCCAAACCTAAGAATAATTGTTTCTGAGGAAGAAGAGAAATCTAGAAGTTCGGAAAACTTATTTGAGGGGATAAACCAGGAAAAAACCCTTGGTCTTCCGAGGGATCTAGACATTCAAACACTAGAAGCTCAGGATGTAAGGGTTCTCTGGCTGCGATATCTGTCACCCCATTGATTGCCAGTGTTCATTTGGCTGATCTGGCTGGCTAGGCATGTGTCCCCTTCCTCCCTCACTGCTCCAGGTGCATCCCTCCTGAATGCACATGGTCGAAGAGGATGACTATACCCGACAGAGGAGGACCAGTCTGGTCAAGGGTATACAAGTAGCTGCACTCTCCTGTTAGAACCTCCAAACAATCTCTCAAATACTAGAAGCTAAAAAAACACCTGGGAAATTCATTGCAAAAAGATTATCACCTAGGTAAATATTCATTATGTTATCTAAAGTCAAGATGAGGCCGGGCGTGGTGGCTCACGCCTGTAATCCCAGCACTTTGGGAGGCCGAGGTGGGCGGATCACAAGGTCAGGAGATCGAGACCATGGTGAAACCCCGTCTCTACTAAAAATAGAAAAAATTAGCCGGGCGCAGGGGCGGGCGCCTGTAGTCCCAGCTACTCGGGAGGCTGAGGCAGGAGAATGGCATGAACCCGGGAGGCGGAGCTTGCAGTGAGCCAAGATTGCGCCACTGCACTCCAGCCTGGGCGACAGAGCGAGACTCCGTCTCAAAAAAAATAAAAATAAAAAAAAAATAAAGTCAAGATGAAGGAAAGAATCTTAAAAGTTGTAAGACAAAAACATCAGGTAATCTATAATGAAAACTTATCAGATTAATAGCTTACATCATCAGAACCCCAGAAAGGATTGGGGTCCTATTTTGACCCTTCTCAAACAAAATATCGTCAGCCAAGAATTTTGTATCCAGTGAAACTAAGATTCATAAATGAAAGAGAGATAATGTTTTTTTCAGAGAAACAAATGCTGTGAGAATTTGTAACTACCAAGACAGCACTACAAGAAATGCTAAAAGGAGTGCTAAGTCTTGAAAGAGAATCTCAGAACCTCAAAATACACCAAAATAGAATCTCCTGAAAACATAAATCTCACAGGACCTATAAGACAATAACACACACACACACACACACACACACACACACACACACACACACACACACAAAATAAAACAAGATATTCAGGCAAGAACTAGCATAATGAATAGAACAGTACTGCACATCTCAGTACTAACACCGAATGTAAATGACCTAAATGCTCCACTTAAAAGATAAAGAATGACAGAATGGATAAGATTTCACCAATCAAGTATCCGCTGTCTTCAAAAGACTCACCTAACACATAAGGACTCACATAAACTTAAGGTAAAGAAGTGGAAAAAGATATTCCATGCAAATGGAAAACAAAAATGAGCCAGAGTAACTATTCTTTTATCAGACAAAACAGACATTAAAGCAACAACAGGAAAAAACAAAATAAAATAAAATAAAACAAAGAGAGACATTATATAGTGATAAAAGGAATAATTCAACAGGAAAGTATCACAACCCTAAATATATATGCACCTAACATTGGAGCTCCCAAATTTATAAAACAATTACTACTAGACCTAAAAAATGAGATAGACAGCAACACAATAATAAGTGGGGGACTCCAATACTCCACTGACAGCACTAGACAGGTCTTGAAGACACAAAGTCAACAATGAAGAACAAAGAAAGAAACAATGGACTTAAACTATATCCTAAGACAAATTGACTTAACAGATATTTACAAAACATTCCATCCAACAACTGCAGAGTATGCATTCTTTTCATCAGCACATGCAACATTCTCCAACAAAGGCCATATGATAGGCCACAAAACAAGTCTCCATAAATTTAAGAAAACTGAAATTATATCAAGTATTCTCTCAAAGCATAGTGAAATAAAATTGAAAATTAACAATACAAGGCACCCTGAAAACTACACACATACATGGAAATAAAATAATCTGATCTTGAATGATCTTTGGGTAAACAACAAAATCAAGATAGAAATTAAAAAATACTTTGAACAGAACGATAATATTGGTGACACAACTTATGAAAACCTCTAGCATACAGCAAAAGCGGTGCTAAGAGGAAAGTTCATAGCATTAAATGACTACATCAAAATGTCTGAAAAACCCCAAATAGACCATCTAAGGTCACACCTCAAGAAATCAGAGAAACACGAACAAACCAAACCCAAATCCAGTAGAAGAAAAGAAGTATCAAGGATCAGAGCAGAACTAAATGATATTGAAATGAAAAAAAAAAAAAAAACAAACATACAAAAGATAAATGAAACAAAAAACTGGTTCTTTGAAAAGATAAATAAAATCCATAGAGCAGGCCGGGCGCGGTGGCTCAAGCCTGTAATCCCAGCACTTTGGGAGGCCGAGACGGGCGGATCACGAGGTCAGGAGATCGAGACCATCCTGGCTAACACAGTGAAACCTCGTATCTACTAAAAAATAGAAAAAACTAGTCGGGTGAGGTGGCGGGCGCCTGTAGTCCCAGCTACTCGGGAGGCTGAGGCAGGAGAATGGCGTAAACCCGGGAGGCGGAGCTTGCAGTGAGCCGAGATCGCCCACTGCACTCCAGCACTCCAGCCTGGGCGACAGAGCGAGACTCCGTCTCAAAAAAAAAAAACAAAAAAAAAATCCATAGAGCATTAGCAAGGTTAATCAAGAAAAGGAGAGAAGATCCAAATAACCTCAATTACAAATGAAATGAGAGATATTCCAACTGATGCCACACAAATACAAAAGATCACTCAAAGCTACTATAAACAAAGTCCAGAGGGGATAGACAAATTCCTGGAAATATACAACCCTCCTAGATTAAACCAGGAATAAATAGAAACTATGAACAGAACAGTAAGAAGTAGTGAAAATGAAACAGTAAGAAAAACACTGCCAACAAATAAAAGTCTATACACAAATGGATTCACAGCTGAATTCCATCAGACATTCAAAGAAGAATTGGTACAAATATTACTGAAACTATTCCCAAAAATAGAAAAAGAGAATCTTCCCTAAATCATTCTATGAAGCCAGTATCACAGTAATACCAAAATCAGGAAAGCACAGAACAAAAAAGAAACTAGAGACCAATATCCCTGATGAACACTGATGCAAAAATCGTCAACAAAAGACTAGCTAATTGAGGGCCTGGTACGGTGGCTCATGCCTGTAATCCCAGGACTTTGGGAGACTGAGGCAGGTCGATCACCTGAGGTCGGGAGTTCGAGACCAGCCTAACCAACATGGAGAAACCCTGTCTCTACTAAAAGCACAAAATTAGCCAGGCGTGGTGGTGGGTGCCTGTAATCCCAGCTACTCGGGAGGCTGAGGCAGGAAAATCACTTGAACCCAGGAGGCGAAGGTTGCACTGAGCTGAGATTGTGCCACTGCACTCCAGCCTGGGCAACAGTGTTAAGACTCCATCTCAAAAAAAAAAAAAAAAAAGACTAGCTAACTGAATCCGACAGCACATCAAAAAGATAATACCCCATGATAAAGTGGGTTTTATCCCAGGGATGCAGGGATGGTTTAACATACACAAGTCAATAAATATGACACATTACATAAACAGAATTAAAAACAAAAATCATATGATCATCTCAATAGATGCAGAAAAAGCATTTGAAAAAATCCAGCATTCCTTTATGATTAAAACATTCAGCAAAATTGGCATATAAAGGACATACCTCAATGTTATATATATATACACACACATATATAACATTTTAATATATGTATTATATATATTTATATATAAAATATATATATTTTTTGGATGGAGTCTATATATATATATATTATATCTATATATATATAGATAGATATTTTTAGATGGAGTCTCACTCTGTCACCCAGGCTGGAGTGCAGTGCAGTGGTGTGATCTTGGCTCACTGCAATCTCCGCCTCCTGGGTTCAAGTGATTCTCGTGCCTTGACCTCCTGAGTAGTTGGGATTATAGGTGCCCACCACCACGCTAAATTTTATATTTTCAGTAGAGACGAGGTTTCACCATGTTGGCCAGGCTGGTCTCCAACTCTGACCTCAAGCGATTCGCCTGCCTTAGCCTCCCAAAGTGCTGGAATTACAGGTATGAGCCACCATTCCTGGCCTAAAAAAATGTATAATTTAAATAATTTATCTATATCTATTTATAAATACATAAATAGAAATGTGGAGTTATAATATTAGTTCCCAACTTCAAGAATAAATTCTCAACCTATATTTATTGCTTGATAAATCTTTTTATGTATACTCTCAAATGTTACTCAACATAAAACCACCGATCTGTTTATATGTTGGTTATTATATTGAGTATTGACAATATACCATATATTGTTACTTATTCAGTTATTGAAATAGTGTTATTATTTTTTCCATGATTTTATAGTTTGCAATTAGGATCATTGAGAACAAGTAAATTCCTAATGTCATTTTACTAGAAATTTTCAACATTCAGATTTGAAATTCAGCTCTCTACATCTAAGTATAGAAATCTCTCATGAATCATGAGAGTTCCTCTGTATTTCCAAGAATAATGGTGGTTGCAAAATAATAGTTATATCACAATGAAATAAAACTTTGGGGATCAAAGGGGGCAATAAGAAATTATTTGTAATTTTGAAATATAAGATACAAACAAAAGTCTTAAAATTCCTGTAAAATCCAGTTTTTGACATTAAAATCTGCTCTTCTATATAACATTTTTCTTTGAATAACCTTCTTCAGCTGTTTAGGAAACATTGCTGTGGGGACTTCACCTACTGAGGCAAATTCATCCACTTTCTTTTTTAAGGTTTTTAACTTGTTTTTACTAGTTTGAAATTTAAATATTTTTAGATATGCATTTTTCCGATTTGATTTTCACAAGTTTTTATAAAATGACTGTATAACTTCCTGGCCTTTAAAATATACGATGATGAAGGAGTTTACCTACTCTCCTTGTATTGACGGTATGCGCGGCCCTGTGGGTAGTATATTCTGCACTAGCCCACCGAACCCTGTATTCTCAGAGTCAAAACCTCTGATACCCTAGTCTTTTGTGGAATGGGAGAGGGCTGAAGCATGCATTTATTTAAAATAAATGATATTTTTAGACAGTGACATATAAACAACCAGACAAAACCCTTCTTATCTCAAACAGAATGTTTAATTCTAGTTGGCAACTGATTGTCATATTTTAATTCTTCTTCCATTATTCACCATTTAAATAGCTACATTTAAGAAAAGATACACTGAGTTTTCCAAAGGCTAAAGAATTAAAGCTTAAAAAACAAATCCATGACAAGTGTTTCTCATCCTAGACAAACCTTGGAACCAGGATCCTCCCCCAGGTCAGAGCGCAGACTTACACAAAAGCCCCAGGACTGCCAGCCCTATCAGCAGCACCAAGCACAAAGTCAGCAGGGTCAGGGCCACTGGTCGCCACGTTGAAGAGGGAGCCCTGTGCTCTGCAGGGAACAGAAGAGAAAGCAGGGTTTGGCTTTTTCTTCCTCTTGAATCTAAGTCAATAACAGGTAAAGGAGAGGAGTTGATTCTGCACGGGAACAAATTATGCTGGACAACAGTAACGGGGGCTGGATAACTTGATTTCTGTCCTCAGAAACATCATCATAAGGCTCAGTGCAAGCCTCACTTATCACAGCTAGATTTTCTCACAAACCCCACCCATTTGTATCCACCTCTCAAGTCTTACTTTGCACTGAAGCACACTATGCATTATCTTTATGTGGTTGGTTGTACAACCTTCTGCTTGTCAAAATTCTAATTATGAAAGACTGTCATGAAAATGTCTGAGAATCTCTGAACCTTACCAAGGGACAACTTTTTACATAATCAGGGGAAGATGGAATCAATTTGCTGTTACTTTTGAAAAACATCCCCCTCCCCCCAAGTTCCGTATATGCTTTTTCTAAAGGGCAAATTGCATGTTAGTAATGGGAAGTAATAATTTTACTGTTTTTCTGTGGAATTGATTCATTGAAAGTCCCTCTTTTGTAAGGATATTGTTTGTTCATTCATTTGATTTATATTTTTTCAAAAATAGATTATAAAGAAATAGGATCATCAATTTCTGAAAGATGAATCTAAACTATTTTTGCAACAGTTAAATAATTTTTAAAACTGTGGCAAACAGGCTTTCCTTGCCCTCCATTCTCGTAAGTTTGACTAGTAATTGCAGAGATTTTACTGTAAGTCATGGGTAGACCCTTCACCTAGTGAGATCACCTAGCTGAGTCTGAATGACCTAATGTATCTGACAGGGAAGATTTTTCAGGTGCAGCTAGCATCTAGCATTGTGATAAAAATGAACAAAGAGAGAGTGAAATCCTCAAAGAAACTCTCATCTCTTTGTAGCCCGTTAGTTCTACTTCACTGAGAATTCAAGTCACGTTCTGAAACAGAAAGATTAAAGAGTTCAGAGGGGCTTTTTGAAAGAAAATTCTTTTCCTTCTAGCAAGGTCCTATACATAAAACATTCCAGGTACAGAGATTTTCCAGGCTGGAGTGCAGTGGCGTGATCTCGGCTCACTGCAACCTCCACCTCCCAGGCTCAAGCAATCCTCCCACCTCAGCTCCTGAGTAGCTGGAACTACAGGCACGTGCCACCACGCCTGGCTAATTTTTTTTTTTCTATATTTTTGTTGGAGATGAGGTTTCACCATGTTGCCAAGGCTGCAGGCTGTTCTCTAACTCCTGAGCTCAAGTGATCCTCTTACGACACCTCCCAAAATGCTGGGATTACAGGCATGAGCTACCACGTACAGAGATTTATATGAAACATTATTTCCAAATGGGGAATGATAACTAGTGAAGAATATAGAAATAGACAATATGATTACTATCCTCTGGAACTTACAATCTAGTAGGGAAAATAAGTTAAAGTCTCAGAGTAGACATACTGATGTATTTTTAAATGTGAATCTTATTTCTTAGCAATCATCTCCTTTATAAATAGCTCTCATTACATTTAGAATAAAATCCGAATCACTTTTCACAGATTGTTCCTTTTAAAAAAAAAAGAAAATGGCAATTTTATTATGCTACTTCCCTACTTAAAAACTTCAAAAGCTTTATTGCACTTAAAATCAAATCCTACATTAGTCTTATTGAGACCTTCCTTAGCTCTTTCATCCCTTTCTGAACTATTTTCCTCTCATTCACATGTACTACTCACAATGGCCTTCCGTTTAATCCTTGATCTGATCAAGCTCGACCCTAAGTACCTTGTATCAGCCCCACTTCTGCCTCTGCATTAATTTCAGTTTCAATGGTACATCCTTGGAGGAGGTCCATGAGTCCATCTCTAGCATATCACTCACCCTGTACTAGGTAATATTTTCATGACTTTTGTTTCTTTTTGCCTGTCTCCTTTCTCTCCATTTAACATTCCATTAAAACAATGATCTTGTCTATCTTG
Source organism: Macaca nemestrina (assembly GCF_043159975.1). Classification (NCBI taxonomy): domain Eukaryota; kingdom Metazoa; phylum Chordata; class Mammalia; order Primates; family Cercopithecidae; genus Macaca; species Macaca nemestrina. Next base: position 133,660,110 of record NC_092134.1, read on the forward strand.
TCCACCAGTGTATTTCCACTACTGAAAGTAGTGCCTGGGACATAAGGGCTGAGTAAATCTTTGACAGTTTAAATAATTGAAAAATGAAATTATAAAAAATTAATATGACTTAAACTAAGTTTTAAAGAGATAAGTGGGTTCTCCAAAGTTAAGCTTACAGGGTTTTCGTTTGTTTGTTTGTTTGTTTGTTTGTTTGTTTGTTTTTCTGTAGTCCATTGACTTCTCAGCAACATCTATGTCAGCAGAAAACAGGCTCAGCTAAATATATCTCCCAGCCATGGTGGTTTCTATACACTGACTTTTGTGAGATTATATCATGAACAAATCTAAGGGAGATTTGCCTCCTCCTGTTTCCTTCAGTTAACTGAGCTATGTGATTTAGTCTTGGTTTTTCTGCAAAAGGATGGTTTTCTCATGGTATCGACTATAAAAGTATTTCAGATCAGCAGAACATAAAAAAAAAAAAAAAAGATTAGAGGCAGAATATAGTTTGGGTGAATCATCCTCTCCAAAACCCTGTATTTGTAAACTTCCATACAGTCCAAGAAAGTTAATCATATGGATATTTCTAGATTCCACAGTTAAAAGTGCTTATGTGAGCCCATCACTATGGTGATTTTATTTTTCCACATACCTCTTATTACCATTAAATACATTGTATATCTTTGTTATTTCATTTAGCTTATATCTGTCTTACTCCAGGAAAAATTAAGCTCTTTCTTGGAAAATATCTATTTAGCCATTATTGTAACCCAGTTCCTAGTGCAGTAGTTGAAATAAGCTCAATTAAATTTAAATAAATGAATGAATAGGTCCTTTATATACAAATATCTGTGTTATATGCCTACCTATCCCTAATCAAACATAGTTACATTAATACACATCTCAAAGTCATAATAATTTTTAAAATCCTGTTACTTCTTATAATTAATATTTGGCTGAAATTAAAAATAAGAGGTAAAGGAGAAGAAGAACTATGACAGTCAACTAACTTATTTATCTCTTTATAAATCTGTTTTCCGCCAGGCATGGTGGCTTAGGCCTGTAATCTCATCACTTCGGAATCCTCCCAACTAAAGCAGGAGGATTGCTTTGGGCCAGGAGTTCGAGACCAGCCTGAGCAACATAGTGAGATCCCATCTCTACAAAAGATAGCAACATAGTGAGACCCCACCCCATCTCTAGAAAAGTTTTTAAAATTCATCAGCCATGTTGGCACACACCTGTAGTCACAGCTACTCAGAAGGCTGAGGTGGGAGGATTGCTTGAGCCAGGGAGGTCAAGGCTGCAGTGAGTCGTGATCGTGCCACTCTACTCCAGCCTGGGTGACAGAGCAAGATCTTCTCTCAAAAGTAGTGATGAAATGAAATGAAATGAAACGAAATGAAATGAAATGAAATAAATCTGCTTTCCCTTGCATAATATCGAGGACATGGGAAGTGTTGTTTTTCTGCCCAAAGGACCAAAAAGAGTGAACTTAAATTCCTTCTGTGAAGTGATGGCCTGGACTTTAGAAATTAGAACATCTTTCAATGATAACTATATTCATGAAAAGAAAAAAAATACAGGATCCTTCCTAAGATTGCCTCTAGGTCGGAAAAAATAAAAGAAATATAATAGGCTTTAAAAGGTTTTTAAAAATCTCTTCTAAGAAATCCTCTTTCTCTGATCAAATTTTCCCATTTTGAAATTTTTCTTCTCTCTTCCCATCTCCCTCTTGCTCTCTCACTTCCTCTCTCTCTTTTTCAATATTCTCCATCCAATCATTCTATGTAAAGACATGGAGAAACACAATCCTGGGTAGTTCATCTTCCAGGAAACCAAGCTCCCATGACGGAAAGTCCATGAAGTTGAAAGTTTCACTTTTTCTTTTTCTTTGATGCTATTTTTCCTTCTAGATGTTTTTCTTCTAACTATGAGTCTAATGTTTCTCAGTTTTATTCCAAGTGCTCCTAATCATACTGAAGTCTCTCTCCAGGGATCACCCTCACCCTAACCCGAGAAAGATTTTCACAAAAATAAGATGCCTGGGAGGTCGCTTGAGTTTGGCCTGGCTTTATTGTGGTTTTATTTTTTGGAAGAGAACCCCTTTGCTCTCTCCTGAGGCATACTTAGAAAGGGGTGTGGATAGGCCAAGGAATGATATAAACATCCCTAAGAATAATAAGATATATATAGAAAAAAAAAACCTTTCCTGTATCCTCTTAGTATAACCATAGTATAAAAGGCCTTTGTGCTAGGGTCAAATTTTGGATACCAATTACTGTGTAATTATATGAAACTTTGTGGGTGGAGAGTTGTCAAACTGAACCAGTTACCCTTCATCAGGCATCAGAGAGAGAAAATTTTGTTTTCCACCCAAGAAACTAAGCTGACATTACCATATACAGTCTATTAGTATACCTATGAATGCAAAAGGTCTTAAAAGCTGGAGGAGACACCGAGAGTTTAAATAATGTGCACATTACAAACTAGTTGCAGAGCTAGGATTAAATCATTATGCTTAACGCTATACTTTGCACACTTTTCTGTGAGCCAGTCAGGAGTCACGGAGACATGGGGGCAAAACTGGTGGCAATGTACACAATATTTCAGGAAGCACTTTTTGATCCCTTTGTATTTTGAAATGTAAATGTCTCTGTTTCCTTAATCCTCACATGTAGTGCATGGGAAACCTCATAGGAGTCTGAGTTCGTGGGTTGAGTCTGCTTTTCTGTGTTCATGTAAATGCAGGTTTCTTTTCTCATATGAATCTATTTCAAATATTGCTATTTTCATACTCTCTAAATGAAAATGTGTGTTATCCTTCCTATTATTTGAAAAAAGTATATATCTAAGAACATACGAGCTATTTCTAGAATATCATTGAGGTTCCAATTCACAGTATTTAGAAACTTAATTATATTTCTCCTCTTCAGTAAAATTTAGGTGATGCAATTTTATATCTCCATCAACAGATACTATTTACTGAAATATAATTCAAAAACAATATTACCATTCATGATAATTTCTCAAATTTCTTGAGTTACTGAGAAAAATGTCTTATATGAATGTTCTCATCTAGCCTCACAAACAACCCCTATAAGGTAGATATTATTATCTCATTTTACAGGTAGGGAACTGAGGCCTAGCGGGTTTAGACAGCTTATTCAGGAACACACAGCTACTATTAGTAATAGTTACTAATGAACTATTAGTAACTCCCCAGGATTGTGTTTCTTCATGTCTTTATATAGAATGATTGAATGGAGAATATTGAAAAACAGAGAGAAAGAAATAGTTACTAATAGTAACTATAAGTGTGTTCTAGATACACTTTATTTCATTGGAAGCAACCTTTGCAAAAATTCAATTACCAAGGAGTCACTGAAGTTGCCTAAGTTTGCACAACTGGTAAGTAACAGAGCTACCCAAGCAGACGGATTCCAGAGCTGGACATTTTCAGTCATCTTCCTATCCTCCCAACACATCTCAGAACAATATTTGTACATGGTAGTGCATCTGGAATCATAGAACGACAGCAGCTTGCAACTTTTCACTTCTACATTACGAAATATCCACTCTACCAGCAAGATGAATTTTGAAAGCAAAATTTAATCACACTTCCTCTCTTCCATAGGAAGAAATATTTCCCAAAGCTCATTCTGTCCTAGTCAGTTTCTTAGTGTGCTGTATCAGGCTCCTCCTAATAGGATCCCATTATACTCGTTAGCCTCATGGGTCCAGATCATGTCACTTCCTCCGGGAACTTGTAAAACTAAACTCAATCAGTAACTCACTCATTCCTATATTGCTTCTGTGGCCTCCAACACTGATTTAACAGCACTAAATGACATTTACTACAACTATTGATTTAGAGCATCCCTTCCACTTCTCTAAGCACCTGAAAAACAGGTTCCTCTAGTACATGCCATAATGTCTTGTCATGAGTAGGTTTGATTTAAAAAGTTCTTGAATCAGTTAACAGTGATTTATGTCATGACTGTGATGAGAGATTTATGCTGTAATTGAGGAAATAAAACTAAGACACTGGGAAATGCAATAGTACTGTAATTAATGCGAACAAGGGTAAAGAGGAACTTGAATTTATTATTAAATTTTTTAAAATTATTTAACCAAAGTAATTGTTCATTTTATTATGTAACCATCAGTTCCTTTTTAAACTACTGCTATCAAAACTAAATATTTTCTTCCTTTTTGATAAACTGTTAAATACTCATTTTTAGTCTTCCTTTTACTTAAACTCTCTGCAGTATTTGTTATTTGTTGTTTTTAACACTCACAGTCATCATCACTGACTTTTCCAATACTCTCGAATTTATTGTCTCTTCCATTATTCTGATTTTCCATTACTCTTGACTTTATTGTCTCTTGATGCCCTTGAGGTCTCTCTCCCAGATTCCTGCTTCTACCACTCTCTGCTGTTCATCCCTAGTAGCTCCTTTTGGAATCTTTCATTCTTCTTGCTCCTCAGGTCCTGATATTCCCTCAGATTTTCTCCTTGACACTCTATTCTTCTGTTCATTCATCTTTTCATTTTACATTCCCTCCCTCAGTGATCTCACACACTCCCATACATTTTAGTTACTATCCATTTATTTTACTTAATGACTTAGGTACCTCATCTACTTTATTTATTTATTTAATTACTATGCCAGTAATTCCCACAAATATGTGTAGCCTAACCCACATCCTGCATATACAGGTGTCTTTGGACAGCTCCAAATGCAAGTCCCTCCTTCTACAGACCCCTTAAACTCAAACTCAATTCATCACCTTTCCTGTCCCTTCTATAGTTTCTGTCTCAGTTAAACAGCAGTACCATCCACATTACGTCAGACAGAACCTAGTCAACCTACCACCGAGGTCCCTTTCCTTGTCTCCTCACATGTAACCAATCACTGATTATCTAAACTCCATCGCCTCGACATATTTCATATCTGATTCTTTTTCCTCGTTTTTACTATACTGCCTCAGTTCAGGTTCTTTTACTCTTGTACCCGACTAGTGAAAAAATTTGGTATCGGCACATCCAGTTTCATATACTTTCAACCTATCCTTTCCATTGCAGCCTGGAAGGTCTTCCCCAAATGCAAAATTCTGTTTCTCCCTATCTAAATCCTGCATTGACCTCATTTTAAATATTGAATAGAATTAAAATAGAGCAGCATGCCCGAAAATCCCTCCTTAACTTGCCAGACTTACCCCCTTGCCAAGTTTCCCTCCTCCAACTCTACACCTATGCCATACATATTGCTTATAGTTCTCTAAAAATACAAAGCTACTGAAAACCTTCATGACTTTCCCTTCATATGTTTCTCTGTCTGTAGTGTTCCCCAGCCTCTCAAACATCCTCACTCCTGATTCCACATTATGTGGAAGATCTTAAAATTAACTCCATTCCACAGTCGCTCCTCCTGTTAAGCCTTTCCTAAGCTCCTCTACTTAATTAGGTAGACATAACCAAGCTCTCGGCTGTACTGTACATGCTTCTGCCATAACACCTTATTATACTTATTCCTCAGTTGAGAATTGTATTAGACTTTCAATTTCCTTATGAACAGGGACCATATCACATTGGACATTATATCCTCAGTACTAGGATAACATGACCCCAAACATAAGTTTGTGAAAAATATATGAGCTTGTTGTCTTTCATTTTCACTATCTTAATTGTCTGGCATTTTTACTATCTTGTTTGTCATTTGTAAACACAAACATAGTTGTTATGTCAATTGTTATTGACAAAAGTCTAGAAATTAAATGAATGTGATTTGTATTAATTCTAAAAAATAAAAGTTGCCAGCTCTTAATGGTGTCACATCAGTATGTTGAATCTGAATCCTCCACACTGCCAAAAATTTCTGAGTGATTTCTGCTGTTATTTTTATCAGCGAAGGTATATCAGATATGTTTATCTAAGAAATAATTATACTTCTATGATGGCATTCCCCTGAATGTTTGTATTACCATAAAAAGATGAAAACGAGATCTCATATATGTTGCGTAAGATAACTATTTCCAGATGATTTCCTCCAACACAATTCTTTGTAATCTCTACTCCCACTGTTTCAATTTTCATTTCTTACAAAGAAGCTCCCAGATGTTGCAGCTAGTGTTTTATCTTGCTCCACGTCCCTCTCCACCCTTCAACCTCAGCAGAACTTATTTGTACATGCTGTTCCTGATTATGCTGATCACTAATCTTTGAGAGACTTCTGGCTCCCGTCAAAGGTGGAAAATGAAGTTATGTACAAGCTACTCAAAACCACAGCCCTACAAATGGACTCTTCCTAAGATTTTTGGAGGAAAACACTTCGTATCCTATTACACATATCCTGTGGCTACAGAAGCTGACATCCCTACTTTGTCACTTAGCTTCATTTCAAAGAGGTTGGAAATCCCCAGTGTCCCTTAACAGCTTACTGGGTAGTTTAGTTTAAAAACAACAACAACAACAAAAAAAGAGCCATATTAGTAGGTCTCAGGTGGAGAGTCATTTAATAAATAGAAAGTGAATGGAGGGTTTAGTAGGAGAAAGGAAGGAAAACTAAAAGTTATTCGATAAAGAAATAAGGAACAGGATCTTTTTTTAAAATATTTTAAATGTATATCCAAATTTACAAAGGCGAAGAAAACGATGATATAATCAGAGGGAAAGGACATATTAAAATACAGGCACTGAATGAAAGCTAAAATGTGGGATTCCTTTCAACATTTCATTTCTTGAGAATTCCTCAAGTGTTCCTTTCAGCAATTTTGTGTCAGTCTACATCAGTTCAGACAGACACTCAAATATTTTACATAATTTATCATTCTCGGTACTCACAACCACCTTGTAAAGGAAGTTTTATTACTTCTATTTAATATTAATTCAAATTAACATGAATTAATATACTTAAAGCATTTAAAACACTGCCAGCACATAATGAGCCCTTTATACATGTTTGTGGCCATTAATATTTTATAAATAAAGAGTGTGATGCTACCAGGATACTTAAATAACTCATCCAAGGTTACACAGAAGGAAAGTGGCGTACCTGGGTTAGGACCTAGAACCTAGTCCTGTGTATATTACCATGTGAGTCCTTTTCACTAGAACTGAAGTCATATTTTAGCTTTAGATTGGCTGAGTGGCCCAGGAAATAAAATCCTTCTCTAACTGTGTGAATTATGGAACTGAATAGAACTGGAAAAAAAACATCACTACTATGTCACAGGAATTGGAAATAAAGTTATAAGATAGAAGTTAAATGTACAAATTTCTAGGAGGGATAGCTCATCTCACACATTTCACAAGGGCTCTGGTCTATCTGGACTCCAGGAGACAGGGTACCTGTGCGCCGGGGCTCTGGACGCCGAGCTGTGGCAGAGGCTTGAGAATGCAGGCTCATGGTGGTGTCTCCATCATCATCCAGCACGTCCCTCGTGCTGCTGTACTTGGGCTGCATCTGGATTCCTACAGCGGTGAGAGTGAAATATGGTGGGATTGCCCTGGGCCGCCTGGCTACTGTGAGCTCGTTCAGGAAGCAAGGCACTGAAAGGCATTCCTAATGTTCTTTCCCAGCAAGTAGCAGGGGAAGTCTCTGGCTGCAGTTCCTGACTGGACAGGCCCAGCCCCTCTGCTGTGAGCTTGTACTCTGAATGCCAAATCAATCAGGCTGAGGGGAAACAGCATGTGTTTTCGGTTTAGGCAGTCTCTGTCTCAACAGTTATCAAAAAGTTGGCCTTTCTCAGGTCTTTTTCGTTTACCTGTTTGCATTTCTCATGTAACTTCAGTGTAAAGAAGGCAAGAACTTACAATAGCATGGTGTAGCCCTGTGGTTCCTTCAGAGCATGCGGAATAATAATAACTTGGAAGGACACGCATCCTCATTTCTTACCCATCCTTTAGGGAGTCACTTAGTTTAACCTCTCTGTGCCTTTGTGAAAAGAGAAGAGATTATAGGATCTAGCCCCTTCCTTTCTCCAAGAACAGAGTAGTGATCATTCTTATAGTATCTGAACTTGATGTAACATTTTATAGCACATTTGGTACATTATGATCATGAGGAATTATACATTTTACTGGAAGTAAAAACTTTTAAAACTATTACTAACCACCATGTGGTTTGCAGAAGCCAGTTAGTTTGTGCCTAAATCTCCTAAACTGAGAGGAAAATATTTTAGGTAATGTGAAAAAAATTCTTCCTGAATCAGTACATTAGAATTAGTCTGTTTGTGCTGACCTGCAACAGGATACCTGAGACCAGATAAATTACAAGCAATAGAAATGTATTTCTCAGCATTCCAGAAGCTGGGAAATCTAAGATCAAGGCACTGGCAGGTTTGGATGTCAGGAGAGAGCTGCACTCTCTGTAGTGGAGGAAGGCTATTCTCACGTGGCAGAAAGCAGAAGGACAAGCCAGCCAAATGCTACATGTAGCCTCTTTTATAAAGGTTTTAATACCATCCTCAAGAGAGAAGCCTTCAAGGCCAAACCATCTCTTAAAGGCCCCACCTCTCTCAATACTACCACACTGGCAAGGCCTGAATCGTGCAAGAAACACATTCAAACCATAGTAAGATAGTTATCAGTAACAACCTTGTGGCTTTGGGAGGACAATTAACAATTTGCGTCTGCATTTCCTAAACTGAAAGACAAGAAGATTGTTTTAGATAATGTCTAAAAGTTCTTCCTGAATCTGTACAATAGGCTTATATTACTCTACCAAAACTTTTCCAGATGTTAAGTGATAGATGGGCAAAATCAAACATGCTAAATATAAAGGAGTGTCAGAATGCTCCAGGTGGGGTAGCCAGACCATCTAAAAGATCTATGAGGAAGTGCATATTGTGGATTCACATGTGTTTTAAGCTGTGTGTTATTCATCAAATTATTCTAAATTTTTTAAAAACAGGATTTTTTTTTTTTAGATGACAGATTGGAGGCAGTGTTAGCATGACTCTACCACTTGGAAGTTTTTTACTCACTTAAAATGGTGAGTAAAAAACTCTCACTGTGGGCCAGGCATGGTGGCTCACACCTTTAACCCCAGCACTTCGGGAGGCCGAGGTGGGTGGATCACCTGAGGTCAGGAGATGGAGACCAGCCTGACCAACATGGCAAAACCTCGTCTCTACTAAAAATATGAAAATTAGCCAAGTGTGGTGGCGGGTGCCTATAATCCCAGCTACTGGGGAGGCAAGAGGTAGGAGAATCACTTGAACCCAGGAGGCAGAGGTTGCACTGAGCCAAGATCGTGCCACTGCACTCCAGGCTGGGCGACAGAGCGAGACTCCATCTAAAAAATAAAAATAAAAATTCTCACTGTGTACATTTTTCCAAGAAGCAATGCAGGAACTGAACAGGAAAACTGAAAGAATCCATAGACTCTTTGAAAAAAGCAGCAGGTTACATCCCACGCCGTCAGTTAGGTGAAAAACTGTAAGCCCCCAGGGTGTGAGAGGTGAAGAGACTGGCTCCAGGATACAAACCCCCACTGGGGAACCTGAAAGTCCATGCCATGGGGGAAGGCCTTAACCCTTCCCAGCACTGGAACCAATTAAAAGAGCAGTGAGGAACATAAAAGTAACAGCAGCAGCAGGAAGAGGCCTGTGTGTATTCCCAGTCTCCAGCATGAACCAAGGGAAGCTATTCCTTATTACACCTCACAGACAACCTCGTGGAACTCAGCCAACTAGCTCAGCCAGGGGATGCACATTGTAAAAACTCCCAACTGAAATTCACAATATAACCTCAAGAGAAGATGAACTCCCTTGGCCAGAACCAGAAAGATGAGTGGGAAATGTGTTGCAGCCACGAGTGCAGGATCTGGGTGCCAGCTGTGTGGGTGAACAGAGTATGGCATGGCCCGAAAGCCAGCAGTTGCTATCACCATGGCAATTTGGTGTGAGCTCTGAGTGCACACTGCCTGGAACTTAGCTCACTGCTGCTAGCAGAGTACTGCAGGAGCCAGATCTGCCTTGTCAACTGTGTGAAATCTGGGTTAGGCTTACTGCTGCCTGCTACTCCCCACTCCCTGTGCAAACACATCTCCAACAGGGACCGCTGCTTGCCATGCACATGGTGACTCAGAGTGCAGACCCACCTAACACAGCCCTCGTCTGGCTTTGCCCCTCCACCCACCGTGGTAGCTTAATACAAAGGACAGAAACCCTGGGGAGGTTTATAGCCCCATCCATCACCTGAGAAGCCAGACTACCTACCCTGGGCAACATAAGGCAAGCACAAATCCCACTGCTACTACCACACCTGGTACTCTCTTGCAAATGCCACCCAGTAGCTGGAAGGCTACCAACACAGTCCATTACAGCATCTGTAGGTGGAATAACACTGCACTCAGGAAGGACAAAACTACTGTATGACCTCAGCTATTACCACTTCCTGCACCACCCTATCTAACCAGGAGGTCCTGAGTCTATCCACATGACCAGTTTATTCCTACTTGAACCAGCATTCAAGAAAGACAACGCACTAAAGTTATCTATAATCAAGGAATCTCACAGAGTCTATGTCACGCCTCTGGCACCCCCATCAGACCTGGTGCTGATACCTGCTGTTGAAAAACTGGAGGACAGGTCATGTCACTGGATCCTTAGCAGACATCTCCCAGCACTAATCTGGAGCCACTGAGTGGCTAGACCCAGAGGAGAAGCAGCACTCATAGTAGTCTGTCTGTCAGGAACTTCTACTCCTACGGAAAGGGAGAGTGCGCCACATCAAGGGAACACCCGGTGTGACCAAAGAATCCAGATGGCAGGTCTTGAGGATTAGATTGTTCCACTGGTGGGAAGTTTCTTTCAATAGAGGCAGAATTGAAGTGCTGGGTTCAGCAGGGAATGTCTACAGCTGTCCCAACAGTCAGACAGCCCTGATGCTTATCAAGGATCTTGGAGAAAGGGACTTCTTACCAACCTCGTCCACCACTGCAGACACAGCTGGGTCTTCTCCCACAAGAGCTCAGCATGGGTGCACCCATAGACAGACTTTCTCGAACACTTCAGGGTGACCGCATCCCCACAGGAGAAGCACCCTCCAGTTTCAGGCTTACATAAGAGGCAGAGTCACAATTGTCTACTTGGAACATTAACATTCCAACAGATGAAAAGAGAGGCCTGTCTGATCTGAATAGCCAGAATGTTGGGACAGGTGTGTGTCTGGGAGATGGATAGCTTCCCTGCTGACCTGACAGGGGAGCCAAGGTGGCTACCACCCTTCCCCTGATAAGACTTCAGTGTGTCTCACTGACAACTCCCCCAGCCCCCTTTGTCAAGGTTGAGACCTCTGCCCACCATTGGGTATTGCATTTACCCACCTTCTTTAGCCACAACTGGTTCCTACCTGGGAACACCTCCACTACTGGCCTGAAGCCTGAACCATCAACCCAGTGAATGAAATACTGGGGAAAAGTTAAAAAGTTTAAAAGTGCATACCACATTGGAATGAGATAAGCTTCCAGAGACAGTAAGTTTGCTCACACACTGAGTACATTACTGCTATGTCTAGCATCTGAGAAAGCCATCATACAAAGTTTCTCTATAACCAAGGAAATCATACAGACTTTTCAACCCTAAAAGCACCAAGAACCAAATTAGGCTATAACAAACAATAAACATTAAAGTCAAACCCTTAAGAAGGAAAATAAGAAATAAAATCACACAGTCAAATCAAAAATAAATTTAAGAATAATTAGAAGAAACAGTCTACCCAAATGAGGAAAACTAATTCTGTTAATATGATAAAATAGAGTTCTATAACACCTCCCAAAAGATCACATTAGCGCTCAAGAAATGAAGCCAAACTAAGACAAAATTTTAGAAATAGCAAATGAAGACTTTAGAATGTTGTATAAGAGCTACTCAAGGAGATACCAGAGAAAGGTGAAAACCAACATAAAGAAATTTAAAAGAAAAAAATTCAGATTACAAAAGAAAAATTTTCTAGAGAGCTAAATATCATAAAAAAGGAACTTCTGGAAATGAAAGATACATTTAGGGAATTACAAAATGCAGTGGAAAGTATTAACAAAAGACTAGAATAAGTAGAAGAAAGAATTTCAGAATTCAAAGATGAGGCTTTCAAATTAAGCCAATCAGACAAAAATGAAGAAAAAATAATCAAATGAACAAAGTCTCCAAGAAATACGGTAGTATGTAAAACAGCCAAATCTAAGAATAATTGGTGTTCCTGAGGGAAGAAGAGAAAAAAAAAGTTTGGAAAACTTATTTGAAGGAATAATTGAGGAAAACTTCCCTGGCCCTGCTGGAGATTTAGATATCCAAATCCAAGAAGCTCAAAGAACTCCTGAGAAACTCATTGCAAAAAGATCACCACCAAGGCATAGTCATTAGGCCATAAAAGTCAACATGTAGAAAAGAAATCTAAGAGCAGTGAGACAAAAGGCATCAGGTCACATATAAAGGAAAACCTATCAGACTAACAGCAGACTTCTCAACAGAAACCTTATAAGCCCAAAGGAATTGGGACCCTGTCTTTAGCTGCCTTAAACAGAACAACTGTCAGCCAACAATGTTGTATCCAGCAAAACTAAATGAAAGAGTGATATAATGAAATGAAAGAAAGATAAACTCATTTTCAGACAAACAAATGCTGAGAGAATTTGTAGTGTTACCAAACCAGCACTACAAGAAATGTGAAAAGGGCCGGGTGTTTTGGCTGATGTCTGTAATCCCAGCACTTTTGGAGTCCGAGGCAGGAGGATCACAAGGTCAGGAGACCAGCCTGGCCAATATGGTGAAACCTCATCTCTACTAAAAACACAAAAATTAGGCCAGGCCTGATGCCTCATACCTGTAATCCCAGCACTTGGGAGGCCGGGGCAGGTGGATCACCTGAGGTCAAGAGTTTGAGACAAGCCTGATCAACATGGCGAAACCCCATCTCTACTAAAAATACAAAAATTAGCTGGGCGTGGTGGCGGGTGCCTGTAATCCCAGCTAGCTGGGAGTCTGAGTCAGAAGGATCACTTGAACCCAGGAGGTGGAGGGTGTGGTAAGCAAAGACCAGGCCATTGCACTCTAGCCTGGGCAACAAGAGGGAAAACTCCATCTCAAAAAAAAAAAAGAAAAAAGAAAATACAAAAATTAGCCAGACCTGGTGGTGGGTGCATATACTCCCAGCTACTCAGGAGGCTGAGACAGGAGAACGCTTGAACCTGGGAGGTAGAGGTTGCAGTGAGTCAAGATCGCACCACTGCACTCCAGCCTCAGTGACAAAGTGAGACTATGTCTCAAAAAAAAAAAAAAAAAAAAAGATAAGAAAAGAAAAGAAATGTGAAAAGGAGTGCTAAATCTTGAAACAGAAGCTCAATATGCACCAAAATAGAACCTTTTGAAAGCATAAAACTCACAAGGCCTATCAAACAACAACACAATGAAAAACACAAAGTATGTAGGTAACAATTAATATGATGAGTAGAACAGTATCTCACATCTCAATATTAACATTGAACATAAATGGCCTAAATGCTCCACTTAAAAGAAACTGATTGGCAGAATCAATTTTAAAAATTACAAACCAAATATCTGCTATCTTCAAGAGATTCAACCAACATGTAAGGACTCATATAAATTCAAGGTAAAGGTGTAGAAAATGATATTTCATGCAAATGAAAATGAAAAGTGAGCAGGAGTAGCTAGTCTTATACCAGACATAACAGACTTTAAAGCAACAATAGTTTAAAAAAAAGAAGTCAAAGAAGGTCATTATATAATGATAAAAGGATCAATCCAAACAGAAGATATTACAGTCATAAATTTATATTTACCTAACCCTGGAGCTCCCACGTTCATAAAACAATTACTACCAGAGCTAAGAAAGAGATAGACAGCAAAACAATAACAGTGGAGGACTTCAATATTCCACCTGTAGCAGTGGTTCATTGAGACAGAAAGTCAACAAACCAATAATGGACTTAAACTAAATTTTAGAACAAATGGGCTTTACAGAACATTCTTTGCAAGAACCAAAGCACATACATTCTTCTCATCAGACATGAAACCTTCTCCAAGATAAACCATGTGATGGGATACAAAACAAATCTCAATAAGTTAACAAGTATCTTCTCAGGCCACAGTGGAATAAAACTAGAAATCAATACCAAAAGAAACCCTCAAAACTAAACAAATACATGGAAATTAAATAATCTGCTCATTATTTTCATTTGGGTTGACAATGAAATCAAGATGAAAATTTAAAAATTAATTGAAATGAATGATAGTAGTAACACTAGTTATCAAAACCTATGAGATATAGCAAAAAAAAAAAAAAGGAGTGCTAAGAGAAAAGTTTATAGTGCTAAATATCTACTCGAAACTTCTGAAACAGCACAACTTGACAACCTAATGTCACACCTCAAGGAACTACAGAAATAATAACAAACTAAACCCAAAGCTAGCAGAAGAAAGAAAATGACAAAGATGAGAGCAGATCTAAATGATATTTAGATGAACAAACCAAAAAAAATTTAAAAAAACCCAAAACATCAATGAAACAGAAAGCTGGCCCTTTGAAAAGATAAACAAAATAGATATACCATTAGCTAGATTAAGCAAGACAAAAAGAAGATTCAAGAAAGTTCCATTAGAAGTGAAAGGAACAACTAGTACCAGCCACTGCAAAAACATGCCAAATTATAAGACCATCGATGCTAGGAAGAAACTGCATTAACTAACAGGCAAAAGAGCAAGCTAACATCATAATGACAGGATCAAATTCACACATAACAATATTAACCCTCAATGTAAATGGACCAAATGCCCCAGTTAAAACACATAGACTGGTAAATTGGATAGAGTCAAGACCCATCAGTGTGCTGTATTCAGGAGACCCATCTCACATGCAGAGAGATGCCTCAAAATAAAGGGATGGAGGAAGATCTACCAAGCAAATGGAAAGCAAAAAAAAAAAAAAAAAGCAGGGATTGCAATCCTAGTCTCTGATAAAACAGACTTTAAACCAACAAAGATCAAAACAGACAGAGAAGGCCATTACATAATGGTAAAGGGATCAATTCATCAGGAAGAGCCAACTATCCTAAATATATATGCACCCCATACAGGATCACCCAGATTCATAAAGCAAGTCCTTAGAGACTTACAAAGAGACTTAGATTCCCACACAATAATAATGGGAGACTTTAACACCCCACTGTCAATATTAGACCAATCAATGAGACAGAAGGTTAACAAGAATATCCAGTACTTGAACTCAGCTCTGCACCAAGCGGACCTAATAGACATCTACAGAACTCTCCACCCCAAATCAACAGAATATACATTCTTCTCAGCACCACATCGCACTAATTCCAAAATTGACCACATAGTTGGAAGTAAAGCACTCCTCAGCAAATGTAAAAGAACAGACATCACAATAAACTGTCTCTCAGACCACAGTGCAATTAAATCAGAACTCAGGAAACTCACTCAAAACCGCACAACTACATGGAAACTGAACAACCATCTCCTGAATGACTACTGGGTACATAACGAAATGAAGGCAGAAATAAAGATGTTCTTTGAAACCAATGAGAGCAAAGACACAATGTACCAGAATGTCTGGGACACATTTAAAGCAGTGTGTAGAGGGAAATTTATAGCACTAAATGCCCACAAGAGAAAGCAGGAAAGATCTAAAATTGACACCCTAAGATCACAATTAAAAGAACTAGAGAAGCAAGAGCAAACAAATTCAAAAGCTAGCAGAAGGCAAGAAATAACTAAGATCAGAGCATAACTGAAGGAGATAGAGACAAAACAAAAACAAAAACAAAAAACCCTTCAAAAAATCAATGAATCCAGGAGCTGGGTTTTTGAAAAGATTAACAAAATTGATAGACCGCTAGCAAGACTAATAAAGAAGAAAAGAGAGAAGAATCAAATAGATGCAATAAAAAAATGATAGAGGGGATATCACCATCAATCCCACAGAAATACAAACTACTATCAGAGAATACTATAAACACCTCTATGCAAATAAACTAGAAAATCTAGAAGAAATAGATAAATTCCTGGACACATACACCCTCCAAAGACTAAACCAGGAATAAATTGAATCTCTGAATAGACCAATAACAGGCTCTGAAATTGAGGCAATAATAGTCCACCAACCAAAAAAGTCCAAGACCAGACAGATTCACAGCCAAATTCTACCAGAGGTGCAAAGAGAAGCTGGTACCACTCCTTCTGAAACTATACCAATCAATAGAAAAAGTGGGAATCCTCCCTAACTCATTTTATGAGGTCAGCATCATCCTGATACCAAAGCCTGGCAGAGACTCAACAAAAAAAGAGAATTTTAGAACAATATCCCTGATAAACATCAATGCGAAAATCCTCAATAAAATACTGTCAAACTGAATCCAGCAGCACATCAAAAAACTTATCCAACACAATCAAGTGGGCTTCATCCCTGGGCTGCAAGGCTGGTTCAAAACATGCAGATCAATAAACATAATCCATCACATAAACAGAACCAGCGACCAAAACCACATGATGATCTCAACAGATGCACAAAAGGCCTTTGACAAAATTCAACAGCCCTTCATGCTAAAAACTGTCAATAAACTAGGTATTGATGGAACGTATCTCAAAATAATATGAGCTATTTATGACAAGGATGCCTTCTCTCACCACTCCTATTCAACATAGTGTTGCAAGTTTTGGCCAGGCAATCAGGCAAGAGAAAGAAATAAAGGGTATTCAATTAGGAAAAGAGGAAGTCAAATTGTCCCGCTTTGCAGATGACATGATTGCATATTTAGAAAACCCCATTGTCTCGGCCCCAAATCTCCTTAAGCTGATAAGCAACTTCAGCAAGTCTCAGGAAACAAAATTAACATTCAAAAATCACAAGCATTCCCATACACCAATAACAGACAAACAGAGAACCAAATCATGAGTGAACTCCCATTCACAATTGCTACAAAGAGAATAAAATACCTAGGAATACAACTTACAAGGGATGTGAGGACCTCTTCAAGGAAAACTACAAACCACTGCTCAACGAAATAAAAGAGGACACAAGCAAACGGAAGAATATGCCGTGTCCATGGATAGGAAGAATCAAAATCATGAAAATGGCCATGCTGCCCAAGGCAATTTATAGATTCAATGCCATCCCCATTAAGCTACCAATGACTTTCTCCACAGAATTGAAAAAACTGCTTTAAAGTTCATACAGAACCAAAAATGAGCCCGCATTGCCAAGACAATCCTAAGCAAAAAGAACAAAGCTGGAGGCATCATGCTACCTGACTTCAAACTATACTACAAGGCTACAGCAACCAAAATAGCATGGTACTGGTACCAAAACAGAGATATAGACCAACAGAACAGAACAGAGGCCTCAGAAATAATACCACACATCTACAACCATTTGATCTTTGACAAACCTGACAAAAACAAGAAATGGGGAAAGGATTCCATATTTAATAAATGATGTTGGGAAAACTGGCTAGTCATACGTAGAAAGCTGAAACTGGATCCCTTCCTTACACCTCATACAAAAATTAATTCAAGATGGATTAAAGACTTAAATGTTAGCCCTAAAATCATAAAAACCCTAGAAGAAAACTAGGCAATACCATTCAGGACATAGGCCTGGGTAAGGACTTCATGACTAAAACACCAAAAGCAATAGCAACAAAAGCCAAAATAGACAAATGGGATAATTAAAGAGCTTTTACACAGCAAAAGAAACTACCATCACAGTGAGAAGTCAACCTACAGAATGGGAGAAAATTTTCACAATCTACCCATCTCATAAAGGGCTAATATCCAGAATCTACAAAGAACTTAAATTTACAAGAAAAAAAAACAAACAACCCCATCAAATAGTGGACAAAGGATATGAACAGACACTTCTCAAAAGAAGACATTTATGCAGCCAACAGACACATGAAAAAATGCTCATCATCACTGGTCATCAGAGAAATGCAAATCAAAACCACAATGAGATACCATCTCACACCAGTTAGAATGGAAATCATTAAAAAGTCAGGAAACAACAGATGCTGGAGAGAATATGGAGAAATAGGAACGCTTTTACACTGTTGGTGGGAATGTAAACTAGTTCAGCCATTGTGCAAGACAGTGTGGCGATTCCTCAAGGATCTAGAGCTAGAAATACCATTTGACCCAGCGATTTCATTACTAGGTATATACCCAAAGGATGATAAATCATGCTGCTATAAAGACACATGCACACGTATGTTTATTGCAGCACTATTCACAATAGCAAAGACTTGGAACCATTCCAAATGTCCATCAATGATAAACTGGATTAAGAAAATGTGGCACATATACACCATGGAATACTAGGCAGCCATAAGAAAGGATGAGTTCATGTCCTTTGCAGGGACATGGATTCAGCTGGAAACTATCATTCTGAGCAAACTATCATAAGGACAGAAAACCAAACACCACATGTTCTCACTCGTAGGTGGGAATTTAACAATGAGAACGCTTGGACACAGAGTGGGGAACATCACACACTGGGGCCTGTCATGGGGTGGGGGGCGGGAGGATTGGGAGAAATACCTAATGTAAATGATGGGTTGATGGATACAGTGGGCCAGCATGGCACACGTATATCTGTGTAATGAGCCTGCATGTTGTGCACATGTACCCTAGAACTTAAAGTATAATAATAAAAAAAAAGAGAGAATAATATGATCTATGGAAATAATGTTAACTGTTTTTTCTAGTTTTGTGTCTTTTGCAAATTTGACATTGTTGATATAGAAATATAGCTTCCCAAGCTGTTTATAAGGCAACCGTCACACATTTGTATCTGTCAAATTCTGAATTTCTAGGTTTTTGTTTGGTTTGGGTTTGATTGCTTTTTGAAGCAGTCAATATGTTATATAGTAACAAATAAAATATAAATAGTTTATCCTCCGGGGAAAAAAAAGAAATGAGAATGGAAACATTACAATAGATACCACAGAAATACACAAAATCATTTGAGACTACTATGAACACCTCTAAGTACACAAACTAGAAAACCTAGAGGAAATGGATAAATTCATAGAAAATACAACCCTCCTAGATTAAATCAAGAAGAAATAGAAACCCTAAACAGACCAATAAAAAGCAGCAAAACTGAATCTGTAATAAAAAAAAAAAAAAAGCCAACCAAAAAAAGCCTAGGACCAGATGAATTTACAGCTGAATTCTATCACTCATTCAAAGAATTGATGCTAATCCTACTGAAACTATTCAAAAACTGAAAAACAGGGAATCCTCCCTAAATGATTCTATGAAGCCAATATCACCCTGATACCCAAACCAGGAAAGAATATAATTTTTAAAAGACCAGTACTACAGACCAATATCCCTGATGAATATAGACATAAAAATCCTTAACAAAATACTAGTTAACTGAATCCAACAGCCAATCAAAAAGATAGTACAATGCTGGGCGCAGTGGCTCATGCCTGTAATCCCAGCACTTTGGGAGGCCAAGGCAGGCGGATCACTTGAGGTCAGGAGTTGGAGACCAGCCTAGTCTACATGGCAAAACCCCATCTCTACTAAAAATACAGTAATTAGCCAGGTGTGGTGGCACGTGCCTGTCATCCCAGCTACTCCGGAGGCTGAGGCAGGAGAATCGCTTGAACCCGGGAGGTGGAGGTTGTGGTGAGCTGAGATCATGTCACTGCACTCCAGCCTGGGTGACAGACTGAGACTGTGTCTCAAAAAGAAAAAAAAAAAAAGAAATATATAAAAAGATAATACATCATGATCAAGTGTGTTTCATCCCGGGGATGCAGGGATGGTTTAACATAAGCAAGCCAATAAATGTGAAACATCACATAATTAGAATTAAAAACAAAAACCGTACGATCATCTCAAAAGATGCAGAAAAAGCATTCAATAAAATCCTGCATTCCTTTATGATAAAAACCCTTAACAAACTAAGCATAGAAAAGGCTTAACCTCAAAATAATAAAAGCCACATAGGACAAAGCCACAGCCAACATCATACCGAAGGGGAAAAGCTGAAAGCATTCCTCTTGAGAACTATAACAAGACAAGGATACGCACTTTCATTATTTCTATTCAACATGGTACTAGAAGTCCTAGCCAGAGCAATCAGGCTAGAGAAAGAAATAAAAGGCCTCCAAATTGATAATGAGGACGTCAAACTATCACTGTTTGCCACCAATATGACTGTACACCTAGAAAACTCTGAAGACCCCTCTGAAAGACTCCTAGACTTGATAAACAAATTCAGTACTCTTAGATTACAAAATCAATGTACACAATTCAGTAGCACTGCTATACACTAATAACAACCAAGCTGACAGTCAAATCAATAACTCAACCCTTTTACAACCGCTGCAAAAATAAATACCTAGGAATATACTTAACCAAGGAGGTGAAAGAGCTCCACAAGGAGAACTACAAAACACTGCTGAAAGAAATCATAGATGACACAAACAAATTGAAACACATCCAATGCTCATGGATTGGAATAAACAATATTGTGAAAATGACCATGCTGCCCAAAGTGATCCACAGATTCAATGCAATTTCTATCAAAATACCATCATCATTTTTTCACAGAACTAGAAAAAACAATCCTAAAATTCATATGGAACCAAAAAAGAGCTTGGATAGAAAACACAATCCTAAGCACGAAGAACAAATCTCGAGGCATCACACAATTAGACTTAAAATTTTACTCTAAGTCTATAGTTACCAAAACAGCATGGTACTGCTATAAAAGTAGACACATGAACCAGTGGAATAGAAAAAAGAGAACTCAGAAGTAAAGCCTAATTAATGTCCAGGCAACGTGCCTCACACTTGTAATCCCAACACTTTGAGAGGCCCAGGCGGGCGGACCACTTGAAGACAGGAGTTCGAGACCAGCAGAGCCAAGATGGTGAAACGCCTTCTCTACTAAGAATACAAAAATTAGCTGCATGTGGTGGCCAACACCGGTAATCCTAGCTACTCGGGAGGCTGAGGCAGAAGAATCACCTGAACCTGGGAGGCAGAGGCAGCAGTGAGCTGAGATTACGTGTCACTGCGCTCCAGCCTGGGCAACACAGCGAGACCCCATCTCAAAAAACAAAAACAGAAAACAAAAAAGAGGCGGCGGCAAGGCGCCAGCGGGAACTGGTTTGTGGGTAAGTGGGTTCTCTGCGGAGGCAGCTGGGAAGGAGGGGTTGCAGTTGAAGCGGCTCAGTCAGCTGACGAGGCCAGACCTCAGCAGTCCGAGCTGGAGCACAGCAGAGCCCAAGGCGCTTTCCCCGGAGGGTGGGGACAAGTGGGTGAGTAGCCGCCACGACTCGGCCTATCATGTCCTCAGAGACGACTGGAGCCACGGAGAACCGAGGCCTCCCCGAAGGCGAGTCGTCGGTGCCGCCGCAGCGCCCTCGAGCGGGAATCAAAATCAAAACTCGCCGAGGACCACGCCTATAGTCCCAGCTACTCGGGAGGCTGAGGCAGGAGAATGGCGGGAACCCGGGAGGCGGAGCTTACAGTGAGCCGAGCTCTTGCCACTGCACTCCAGCCTGGGCGACAGAACGAGACTCCGTCTCAAAAAATAAAAAAATAAAAAAATATATCACTGAGGACGAACAGATCAACGCCAGCAAAAACGAGGAGGATGCAGGAAAAATACTCATTGGTGGCCTGAGCTGGGATACCAGCAAAAAAGATTTAAAAGACCATTTTACTAAATTTGGAGAGGTCATTGACTGTACAAAAACAATGGATCCCAACATTGGATGGGCAAGAGGGTTTGGGTTTATCCTGTTCAAAGATGCAACCAATGTGCAGAAGGTCCTAGACCAGGAGTACAGGCTGGATGGCCGTGTCATTGACCCTGAAAAGGCCATGGCTATGAATGAGAGGTGACAACGTGCCAGCAGCCCTCGCTCGCTCTCGGCACCTCCTCGGCCTTGGCGTCCGCTCTGGCCGCACCTGAGGAGCCCTTCAGCCTGCCGCTGCACTGTGGGGGCCCCTCTTGGGGGCTGGCCAAGGCAGGAGCCAGGTCCTTCTGCTCGCCAGGAGGTGTGGAGGGAGAGGCGCGGGCGGGAACCGGGGCCGCCCGCGGCAGTCGCGAGCAGGCGCAGGTTCTCTGGTGGGCGTGGGCTCTGCGGCCCCGCATTCGGCGAGGGAGGTAGGCGCCTGCTGGGCTTGATCAGGGTCGAGATCCCTCTGGGCTGCGGGGGTGTCCTGGCAGGGTGCCACGGAGTCCCATGGCGACTGCCAGTGAGAGGTGAAGCCCGCTGGGCTTCTGGGAGGGTGGGGACTTGGAGAACTTTTCTGTCTAGCGAAAGGTTTGTAAATGCACCAATCAGTCCTCTATATCTAGGTAATCAAGTGGGGACTTGGAGAACTTTTGTGTCCAGCTAAAGGATTGTAAACACACCAATCAGCACTCTGTGTCTAGCTAAAGGTTTGTAAACACACCAATCAGCCCTTTGTGTCTAGCTAATCTAGTGGGGACTTGGAGAACTTTTGGGTCTAGCTAAAGGACTGTAAACGCACCAATCAGCACCCTGTCAAAACAGACCAATCAGCTCTCTGTAAAACAGTCCAATCAGCTCTCTGTAAAATGAACCAATCAGCAGGATGTGGGTGGGGCCAGATAAGGGAATAAAAGCAGGGCACCAGTGGCAGCAGTTGCAACCCGCTAGAGTGCCTTTCCGAGGGGTGGGGACTTTGATTTTTTGTTCTTTGTAGTAAATCTTGCTGTTGGTCACCCTTTGGGTTGGCAGCCTTTGTGAGCTGTAACGCTCCCTGTGAAGGTCTGCAGCTTTACTCCTGAAGCCAGCGAGACCCGGAACCCACCAGGAGGGACAAACAGTTCCGGACGCGCCAACTTTATGAACTGTAACCCTCACTGCAAAAGGTCTGCAGCTTCACTCCTGAAGCCAGTGAGACTACGAGCCCCACCGGCAGGAACGAACAACCCCAGATACATTTAAACATCCGAAGAAACGAACAACTCCGGACGTGCCACCTTTATGAATTGTAGTCCTCACTGCCAA
This sequence comes from Macaca nemestrina, assembly GCF_043159975.1. NCBI lineage: Eukaryota > Metazoa > Chordata > Mammalia > Primates > Cercopithecidae > Macaca > Macaca nemestrina. The sequence goes on from NC_092134.1 coordinate 133,683,143, forward strand.
GGTCTGCAGCTTCACTTCTGAGGGCAGCGAGACCATGATCCCACAGGGAAGAATTAACAACTCCAGACGCGCCACCTTTATGAGCTGTAACACTCACCGCGAAGGTCTACAGCTTTACTCCTGAAGCCAGCGAGACTACGAACCCACCTGCGGGAACAAACAACTCCAGACACATCTGAAGGAACGAAAAACTGCAGAGGCGCCACCTTTCTGAACTGTAACGCTCAGGAGTAAGGTCTGCAGTTTCACTTCTGAGGCCAGCGAGACCACGAACCCTCCGGAAGGCATGAACAACTCCAGACGTGCCGCCTTTTTAAGAGCTGTAACACTCACCGGGAAGGTCTGCAGCTTCACTCCTGAAATGAGGAAGACCACGGACCTACCAGAAGGAAGAAACTCCAGACACACCATGTTTAAGAACTGTAACACTCACCAGGAGGGTCTGCAGCTTCATTCTTAAAGTCAGTGAGACCAAGAACCCACCAATTCCGGAAACATGACTTCATGGAGGGTCTGAATCCTGAAGCCACTGAGGAAAAGATCAGGGAGTACTTTGGCGAGTTTGAGGAGACTGAGGCCATTGAAATTCATTGGATCCAAAGTTTAACAAAAGACAAGGTTTTGTGTTTATTACCTTAAAAAAAAAAATCTGTGAAGAAGGTTCTGGAGAAAAAGTTCCATACTATCACTGGAAGCAAGTGTAAGATCAAGGTGGCCCAGCCCAAAGAAATTTACTGGCAGCAGCGGTATGGTTCTCGGGGCTGTGGAAACCACAACTGAGGTAACAAGGCGGCGGCGGTGGTGGTGGTGGTGGTGGTGGTGGTGGTGGTGGTGGTGGTGGTGGTCAGGGTAGTACAAACTACAGCAACAGGCAGTGACATGGTGGCCCTCAGAATACCTGCAAGCCATACTGAGACAGCAGCAGGAGAGACCAACCAATCACACACATGCTGTGTTTGGATATGGAGTGAACACAATTATGTACCAAATTTAACTTGACAGACTCTCTAGGCTTGTCCCACGTGCATCTTATTTAAAATTTCCCACACGGAAATCACTCTCTTGTTTACTATTTCCAGAGCTCTAGTTATTTAGGCAGCGTGTGGTGTCTGAGAGGCCGGAGGGGCATTACTCGCTGATTTTTAGTACCAGGTCCTCCAGAACAAAATGGCAGTCTTTGCTTCCTGTTGCCACATGCTGCAGCCTGGACCTGTGGGCCCTGGTTGTACAGAGTATATTGTATCTCAGGAAACCAGTGTCACCTTTTAATTTTATATTATTTATGTCATACACTTCCAGTAATAGAAGGGTTAATTTTACTGTACTTTTTAGTACCTTTGGGGAATCTAATGTAACATATTTTACACGTGTCCTGATTTTGCGACAACCTGGGTATTGAAGCTATCCAAGCATTTAAAATAAAACATTAACCCCCCGCCATAAAAAAGCCAAATACTTAACATCCAACTGATCTTTGTTGAAGCATGCAAAAACGTAAACCTATTTAATAAATGATGCTGAAAAGACTGGCAAGCCACATGTAGAAGAATGAAACTGGATCCCAATCTCTCGCCTTACACAAAAATCAACTCTAGATGGGTCAAAGACTTAAATCTAAGAACTGAAACCATAAAAATCACAGAAGATTACATTAGAAGAACTCTTCTGGACATTAGCCTATGCAAAGAATTTATAACTAATACTCCAAAAGCAAATGCAACAAAAATGAAAATAAATAAATGGGACTTCATGAAACTAAAAAGCTTCTGCACAGCAAAATAAATAATCAGAGTAGACAACCCACAGAATGAGACAAAATATTTGCAAACTATGCATCCAACAAAGGACTAATATCCAGAAGCTACTAGGATCTCAAATCAGTAAGAAAAAAAAAATCCCATCAAAATGTGAGCAAGGGACATACGTAGACATTTCTCAAAAGAAGATATACAAACATGAAACAATGCTCAACATTACTAATTATCAGGGAAGTGCAAATTAAAACTACAGTGAGATACCATCTTACTCCTACAATAATGGCTGTTATTAAAAAGTCAAAAAAAAACGATAGATGTTGGCATGGATATGGTGAAAAGCAAATGCTTATACACTGCTGGTGGGAATGTAAATTAGTACAACCTCCATGGAAAACAGTACGAAGATTCCTTAAAGAACTAAAAGTAGATGCACCATTCAATCCAGCAATCCTGCTACTGGGTATCTACCCCAAAATAAGTTGTTGTATATGAAAAAGACACTTGCACATGTATGATTATAGTAACAGAATTCACAATTGCAAAGATATGGGACCAACCTAAGTGCCCATTAACCAATGAGTGGATAAAGAAAATGTGGTATATATACACCATGGAATACCACTCAGCCATAAAAAGTAATGAAATAATGTCTTTTGCAGTACCTTGGTTAGAGCTGGAGGCCATTATTCTAAGTCAGTCAGGAGTGGAAAACCAAAAACTGTATGTTCTGACTTACAAGTGGAAGCTAAGCTATAAGTAGGCAAATCCATACAGAGTGATGTAATGACTCAGAAGCAGGAGGTGAAAAGGGAGGGGGAGGGATTAAAAAAACTACATATTGGGTACAATGTACACTACTCAGGTGACTGACAGGTGCATTACAAACAGAATTCACAACTATATAATTCATCCATGTAACCAAAAACCTCTTGTACCCCAAAAGCTATTGAAATAATACATAAATAAAAATAAAAATACCTTCCTGTTGCACAGTGCCTTGTAAGAAGTAGGAAATCAAAAATTGTTTGTTTGCATTGGGTTGGATATCAGAGAGCCATATAAAAGAGAAGGTAGTCAAAATTGCGAAGATGAAGTTATGTAAAGCCCATATGTGAATAAAACAGAGATAGAGGGTTAAAAATTACAACAGCTGGGATCAGAAAGAAAGGCACTTAGGAGGTGCCTGTAATTATGATTCTCATAAAATAGCAATTAGAACTATTTACCAAGCTTCGGTTATTCAAGTATATTACTAATAATTTTTGATAATCAACCTATAGTAACATTTATACTACTTTTCCTTAAAAGTTTTTTTTCAAAAATAAGAATATTTTTGACTATCAGCTGTATGGCAAGTACTATTCTCTGACTCTTGGATACATCCATGTACAGCAAAGCTGTCAACCCTTTTAGAGACTATATTCTATGGGGAAAAACAGATGATACATAAGAAAGATAAGAAGTATCAGTCTGGTGTAAAAGTAATTGCGGTTCTTGCCATTACTTTCAATGGCAAAAACCACAATTTTGCACCAACCTAATAAGTAAATAGTACAGTATATTAGACTATAATAAATGCTATGGTAAATAAACAGAGGTAAGGGAGATGAAGAATGTAGGGAGAAAGGGTTGGTAACTTTAGAGTTATCTGAGTAAGTATCATTAAGAAGCTCATGTTTGTGCAGAGATGGGAAATAGGTGAGAGACCAGGTCCTGCAGCTTTGTCAGGTAAGAATCATTCAGGTAAAGGAGATAAGAATCACCAGTACCTTGAGGTGGAAGCATGCCTGACATGGTTGAGAAACAACAGAGAAGCCAGCGTCCTGAGTGCAATGAGTAAAGATAAAGGAAGTAGGAGTTTAGCTCAAAGTTAAGAGGACCAGAATATGTAGCTTCTTACAGGTAATTACAAAGGTATTTCATTTTTGGGTGGTTTTGTTTTTACTCTGAGATACATGAGAAGTTGATGAGAATTTTCAGTAGAGAACCGACATGATTTTATTTAAATGTAATGGCCTCACTCTGATTTGTTTGAAAATAGACTGTAGAGGACAAGGGTGAAGGCTCAGACACTACTACAAAAATTATTGCTGTAATCCAGACATGTGAACATGGTGGCCCCTCAGCATGTCTCCTGGTGTGATCATTACTCATCTCGAATTTAACTTTTCAACTGAGGTTCAGCTAGCAGCTATTTCACTTTTTCTGTCTCTTGGAAAAGTGTGTATGTTTTCTGTTTATTCACATATATTTCCATATAAGCTGTGATATAAATGTATCTCAACACGTCAGGTACTCTTTGTCTTGCACAACCTAGAGCAATCTTACTTTACACCCTCACTTTCATGATAACTCACGTCATGGGTTAGGTTGCCTGGCCTGTCCTAGATTAGTACAGCTGGATCTTCAGCATCCAGTTATTTACCTTGATTACCATAATTTCTTGACTCATTCACTATATCCTGAGGACCTGGGAGGAATGAATCAAAACAAAACCAAAATTAAAATACTAGGTATCTCTTCCAAACTCCATCCTAAGCCTTAACTACTTAAAACAGTTAACCATACTCATGTTCTCAGCCTGATCTATCTCTTCCTTTTCTTTTATGTTTATTATACATTACATCATTTATTTATTTATGTATTTATTTTTAATTATACTTTAAGTTCTGGGATACATGTGCAGAATGTGCAGGTTTGTTACATAGGTATACATGTGCCATGGTGGTTTGCTGCATCTGTCTATCTCTTCCCTTTCTACATTTTTTTAAATAATGAAAACACAAATTTGCATATTAAACAACAATAGTAAACCTCACAAAAATCTTTACCTTCTCTTAGGTGTTTTAAATTTTTTAGATCTCAAATTAATGCTTTAATATCAAAATATCTACTGTAAATATCCACTCCACCCATACCAAATTCATCATCATTTTTGGGGAGAGGGCAAATTGTGATAGGGATTGTGACACACAGGCACATAATTTAGGGGCCAGGGGTTTTTTAATAAGAGTTTTTTTTATTGAAATGAAATGCACATAACATAAAAACAGCCATTTTAAAGTGAATAATTTAGTGACATTGTTACAATTTCTTTTCACATATTAATCAACATTAGAGGACTATAAATGCCTCACCAGTAATATAGAAATATCCATTGGAAATAAAAATAGCACCAGTGGGAAAGTATGAAAAAAAAAAGACAAATCAGCACATGAGGAAATATAGTTTCATTCCAATAATACCATTTTACAGTAATTAATGAAAAAAGTCAAAATTATAAAACAGTACATCACAAAACTAATAAAACATGTTTCATATTCCAAAATGTTAACACTTGTTCCAATGAGACTGGTTACTTTTTTATATTCATCATCAGATTTTATGTATTTCTATGTATTTTTGTATTTAAAAAGCAGAAAACTTTCCTATGAGAGCAGTTTCCCTACAATTACATATTATACAAGATTCTATTAGAGATACAGCAGACGTACTCTCTGGGTTATTTAACTGATAAAGAAAAAGCAGGAGTTCCTGCTTTTTAAAGATGATAATCATAATTATGATCAGATCGATGAAAATAATAAAATTGCTCTGATTGTGGTGAAGATTTTTTCCCATTTCTTCATTTAGCTATTCAGAAATATATTTCACCCTCAGTTCATATCTGATATACTGCTAGAAGTTGAGGGTCAAATCATGGCAACACACCATGCGCGTCAATGGCATTGTTGCGCACAAAAACAACTCGGATGGAGCCAGAAATTAAGACTTGCTTATGGTTTACCCCAGGTAAATGCCAAGTCAATGGCAGAATGAAAATTCAAGCTTGGTGCCAGGTGTGGTGGCTCATGTCTGTAATCCCAGCACTTTGGAAGGCCAAGGTGGGCAGATCACTTGAGCCCAGGAGTTCAAGACCAGCTTGGTCAACATGGCAAAATCCAGTCTCTACAAAAACAAACCAAAAATTAGCCTGGTATGGTGACATGCACCTGTAGTCCCAGCTACTTGGGGGGGCTGAGGCAAGAGATGGCTGCAGTGAGCCGAGATTGTGCCACCGCACTCCAGCCTGGGTGACAAAGTGAGACCCTATCTCAAAAAAAAAAAAAAAATTCAAGCTTAGCTGCCCTGATTCCATGTCTAGGGATTTAGCATGTAGAACAATAACACTGGCCTACCTGTAGGTCGACAAATACAGAAATCACAGCCTCTCCCTTCAATTTCTTGGTTAAGATTACAGTTTGCCAAGCTCACTAAACATTTTCTGCATTTATTTTGACCTCAGCTGTTACTCTTCTCTGTTCCTTTTTCTGTCCACCTTACTAGCTCACATATTTCTCTTTCCTCCTCCACCCTTCCCCTTACATTGAAAACTTCTTCTCACAAATACTATATGAAGGCACACTACACAGCTGGTCATAAATGACTGACACATGAATCCATACACAATTTGGAGATGGGTTTTCTTGGGTAGCTGTGGTTCTGATCTGAAATCTGTTAAAATAGAATACAGTGAGGTAATTAGAACAAATGTTAAAGAATACTGTCTACAGGACGCTCAAATAAATTAGTAAGGATATCGGTGAAAAGATTTTTGAAGTGTTTCTATTATTGGAAAAGGAAGCTTAAATCTAAATTGTTGTGAATCTCAAGTGGTTAAATGAATAGTCTACATTATTAAGGCAGAAAAATAACTTAATTTTTTCAAGAAATACTACTAGCTGCATAAACTTAAAAAAAGTTCCTGACAAAGAAGGAAAATTATTTAATATTCTATAAAAAGTTCTTTATATATCTTTCAGCCTATTACTTAAATGTTTCTTTATCAAACAACAGTTTAATAAATTATTACTGGATATACTTAATGAATAGACCAAGCAGAAGCATTAATGCTGAAAGGGATCTAGAACTGAAAAAGAATCAGAGATGCCCAGGCCATTTAAAGGCAGAGCAAACAACTCTGCATATTTTAATGTATCCTGGAAGGAGAATTACATTACAATACAATGCTTGATAGTTATGGAAATCAACACTGGTAAATAGAAGTATGGTCCTGTTCAATTTAGTCTTCAGTCTCCTGAAGCAGCAGTGTTAATTAGTCAAGCTCAAAGGGCATCACTGAGCCTCAGTGCAAAAGCTATGACTTGGCACTCTTCGTCCTGGGTATCTATCTCTCCTTCTTGACCCTGAGGTTGGAAGATTGAGAAAACTTTGCTTTAGAGATGACTAAGACTAAGATTAACTACTTAGATTCAGACCTCAGGGAGAACTCTGACCAGCATTATTCCTTCAAAATTTTCCTTGATCTCTAAGTGTTTTGGGGGCATAGACACAGCTAGATTAAATAAATGCCACCCAGAAAATCAAAGACTAGTAACATAAACATATCAAAATGTTAACTTGGGCCTGCTTGTGATTACAGAAAGAGTCCTCTAGCCATACATTTAAAATAGCAAAAGAAAATTCAAGACAAACAAGTGCTATAAAAAAGTAGAAAATACATTTGGCTGATTGTTAATAAATTCACTGTACATAGCCTCGTAGAAGTAAAACAGTTAAGTGATTATACTCAGCTGTTTGTACTGTTCACACTATTGGGTGAACAGATCTGGTGGTGAGAACAGAGGCAAATGAAAAAACACTTCAAATTAATTCTGCAAAGATTTTAAGATACAATGTTAACAACCCTATAAAAAGCAATCTGACATAAAAGAAAACTAATCAACACAAAACAAAAATAGGAAAAAAAACAGAAACAGATACATATAGGAAATTGGAATTATTAGACACAAGCTAAAACAACTATGGTTAGTGTATTCTGAAAGTTAAAAGATAATACTAAGAATGTTGGAAGAAAAAATAGAAGTATAAGTGTTGAAATAATAGATTTGAGAAAGAACCGAACTAAAATTATAAAACTGAAAATGTCACCAAACAAAATAAAAAACTTAATAGAGGCATTTAACAGTAGATTAGCCACAGATGAGAAAAAATAGATGAACTGGAAGATATGTGAAAGGTAATTACATAGATTGGAGCAAAAAGCTAAAACAGAATGAAAACACAGGAAAAAGCAAAAGAAACATATAGGATGGTGTCAACGGGTCTGTAATGAATGTAACTGAGATTCCAGGAGAAGGGAAAAAAGATGGGTCAAAGCAAAATATGAAGCAAGTATGGTTGAGAATTTTTCAGTAACATGTATTACCTTCAAACAGATGACCTCTCAAAAACAACAATAAAAAATAGAAAACAGTGGAATAATATATTTGAGTGGCTGAGAGAAGAAACAACCAACCTCTAATCCTATACTTATTGGAAATATCAGCCTTAAGAAAAAATACCTGAAATGTGCAGTTGGAAAGGAAGAAAGAAATAAATAAAATCATAAATATGTGGGCAAATTGAAATGAATACTAGTGCATAAATCTGCTGTGCACCACCATTTCTAATTTGTGTGTGTGTGTGTTTTTTTTTTTGTTTTTTTTTTTTTGTAGAGATGCGGGTTCACCATTTTGGTCAAGCTGGTATCGAACTCCTGACCTCAAGTGATCCGCCCACCTCGGCCTCCCAGAGTGCTGGGATTATAGGCGTGAATCACTGTGCCCGGCCCAAGGGCTATTTTTGTTTGTTTGTTTTAGACTGAGTCTGGCTCAGTCACCCAGGCGGGAGTGCAGTGGCGCGATCTCGGTTCACTGCAACCTCCCGGGTTGAAGCAATTCTGGTGCCTCAACCTCTGAGTAGCTGGGATTACACGCGCAGGCCACCACACCTAGCTGGAGGCGTAGCTGTAGTCCCAGCTACTCTGGAGGCTGAGGTGGGAGAATCACTTGAACCCAGGAGGCAGAGGTTGCAGAGAGCCAAGATTGCGCCACTGCACTCCAGCCTGGGAGATAAAATAAAAATAAATAAATAAAAATAAATACATTAATATAATAGCATATAAATGGAGGAGGGAGTCAACAGAGTAAAGGAATGCTCTATGATTTTTATATTGGTCAGGAAGTACATAAAAATGTCAGTTAATATTAGTCTTTGATGAGTGAAGTATACATGTGTAATTCCTAGGAAAACTACTAAAAGATTAGAAAAAGAGATGTAAAAGACACGAAAGAGCACATTACAAATGAAAAGAAAAAAAAATAAGAAAAAGTGTTAAATCAGTCCAAAAAGGAGGAAAGAAAGGGAAAAAAAGTAACAATTCTACATCTTTATGTGCCTGATAACACAGCTTCAACACATCGAATCAAATGTTTACAGAACTATAAGTAGAATCGCAGCGGAAGATTTCAACACAATTCTTTTCATATGGAAAGAGGAAGAAGCACATAAAAATCAGAGAACTGCAAGCACGTGGAGCATGTTCTCTGATCACAGTGGAACTAAGCCTGAAACCTAAAACAAAGAGATAACTAGAAACACATATGTTTGTAAATTAAGAAATACATTTCTAAATAACTCCGGGGTCAAAGAGCAACTCACAGTGGAAATCAGAAAGTATTTTGAACTGAATGACAATGAAAATACATTAAAATTATAGCCTTTAAATCTACATACTTGAGATAAAGGAAGGCTTAAATTCATGAGTCAAGCACCCAATACAAGAAGTTTGAGATGGAATAGCAAATTTAAAACAAATAAATTAGGTCAGGAGATTGACACCATCCTGGCTAACACGGTGAAACCCCGTCTCTACTAAAAATACAAAAAATTAGCCAGGCGTGGTGGTGGGAGCCTGTAGTCCCAGCTACTTGGGAGGCTGAGGCAGGAGAATGGCATGAATCCAGGAGGCAGAGCTGGCAGTTAGCTGAGATCGCCACTGCACTCCAGCCTGGGCGATAGAGCAAGACTCTGTCTCAAAAAAATAAAATAAAATAAAAATAAATTAGATGGAAGGAAGTAATACAGACTAGAATCAAAGTTAATGAAAGAAATAATAAAAAGAGGCAGAGTCAACAAAGTCAAAAGTTATTTTCTTTGAAAAACTAAATCAAACCATACTCCTACTGAGATGAAAAAACACACACAGGTGTGCACACACACATACTAATAATAAGAACTTAAAAGGGACATATTTCATATTCTGCAGATATTAAAAAGCAAATGAATGACAACTGCAGTGACAAAGACCAACACATAATAAGGAATAATGTATAATCGTGCGAATGTGAAATACGTTTAAAATATCTTTTTAAAATGCAAAATGTGAAAATGTGGTTGCTTTTTAACTTAATAATATCGCTCATTAACTATGTACAAGACACTGTGCTAAATTATTTTACTTTTATACCCATCTCACAATTCGAAGAGGAAAGTACTCTTTCTTTCTTTCTTTCTTTTTTTTTTTTTTTTTGAGTTGGAGTCTCACTGGAGTCTCACTCTGTCATCCAGACTGGAGTGCAATGGTGCAATCTCAGCTCACTGCAACCTCCATCTCCCCGGTCAAAGCATTTTTCCTGCCTCGGCCTCCCGAGTAGCTGGGATTTCTGGCAAATGCCACCACACCTGGCTCATTTTTTAGTGAAGATGGGGTTTCACCATGTTGGTCAGGCTGGTCTCAAACTCCTGACCTCAAGTGATCCACCCACCTGGGCCTCCCAAAGTGCTGGGATTACAGGTGTCAGCCACCGCACCTGGCCAAGAGTAACTTTCTATTCTTGTTTATGGAAAATGAAACTCATAGAGGAAAAGTGACTTATCCGCAATGTCACACGATCAGTGAGTGGGGTAATCATTAACCCAAACTGAGGTCTGGCTTCAAAGCCCATGTTCTTAACCAGGGGGTTACACTGACTGACAGTGACTGCTCCTTGCCTGGACAACTTCAAACATGTTGGATGCCTCCCTGGTAAGAAAACTAGAAAAACAGCTGTGTTGATGCTGCTAGATGGCCTCGCTCCTTTTCACTCTAAGGTTCTCCTCATCTTTCTCCTTTTGTTGTAGCTCACTCTTTCTCTTCTTCTATATCTTTCTCTCTCTCTTTCTCATATATGGTCAGCAAATCAGGTTCTTAGATGCTTGACAGAGGTTTTCATAGATGAGGTGGAAACTTCTCTGAGAAAGAGGATGAAGCATTGTCTCTCCAAACACTTACAGGTTAGAAGAGAATGTTGATCCATCCTCCCAGAGCCATGGTACCTCAGTCTGGGGCCGAGAAAGGCCTATCCAAAATGAATTATCAGGTTGGGAAGACACTTGTTTTACTATAAATCCCTGTAACAAAACATATACAAATATATAACAGAGAGAGAGAGAGAGACACCATTATCATGGACACTGAGAAAAAGACAACTGATCGAATCACTTTGGTAAAGAATGCATGCCTAACCTGGCATCAACCTGTCATTGAATGTCTCAAAAGGCCTACCTTATTTATTTAAAGTAATTATCATTTAATTTTCCGAAAGAATAGATTTATAATGTGAAGATTGTACTGCCTCCATTCAACCTATCTGACAAAATCCCAGATGACAGGCCCCCTAGGCAGTTTTCATGGGTGATTAGCCATTGTCTTCTCCAATTGAAGAAATAAATTGATGCTACTTTTGTTAAGAAATATTTCTCAGAGTTAGATAAAAACTTAAAAATGATTTAGTCCAACTGCATATTTTATGAATAAGTAACCTGAGATTCAGCGAAGATATCTGAATTGTTTACAAATCTATAACAATTTATTTTCAATTATAGGCTGGCCTAAAAGTCAGATAGACTTGTAACCCAATACTCTTTCTTTGCCATACATGTAGTTCCATTAACTTTAAAAAAATTATTACTACTGAGTAAGGCATTACAGAAACAAAAACAAAATTAGAATAGTGAGAGTAGATGTAGAAGTTATAGACTGGTTTAGATTTATAATGTAGAATGTTTCCTATAAACCCCTTCTCGTACCTCATCTAAGCTCTACCCTTCATTCAAGTGCCACTTTTTCTGAAAACTTCTTAGGAACACGGGGATCTCTTTAAACTCCTATAGCATTTATTGCCAATGCCAGATATTTAACTTTTAATAGCTGCTGAGTTGCATTTTTTTTTACTTAGAAGATTATATGTGTCCTGTGATAGCAGGGTTATTTTTTAACCCTCTTTGCCTTTCCCAGTATCTTGCAAAGAGTAAATAATTTCTAAACATATATTATCATTGTTGCCATTTTCTTGATAATTATGATGACAAGGAGGAGAATTTTCTACTTTACTCCACCAAATTTAACAATTGAAATACAAACGCACAAAAACGGGTAATGGCCTGATTATTGCAGTCATGCATACATGGAGTGTGTTTGAAAGGATTTGTTTCAAGGTGAAATACAGTTTTTTTTTTAATTAGTTAAAAATAAATAAATAAAATTAGTTAAAAATAAAAGTATATATTATGCACTTTATGTGCTTAAGGCATGCTATGATTATAATTATAGAGATATTAAAAATGACTTTTGGCCAAGTGTGGTGGCCTCCACCTGTAATCCCAACACTTTTGGAGATCAAGATGGACAGATCGCTTGCGCCCAGGAGTTTGACACGAGCCTAGACAATATGGAGAAACTCCATCTCTACGAAAAATACCAAAAAAAAAAAAAAATTGGATGAGCATGGTGGTGCCCCCTCTAGTCCTAACTACTCAGGAGGCTGAGGTGGGAGGATCCCTTGAGCCTGGGATGTCGAGGCTTCATTGCACTCCAGCTTGGGCAACAGAGTGAGACTCTGCCTCAAAAAAAAAAAAAAGACTTCATTTTAGGAAAAATTGTTATTACCTGGAATCTCCCTCTATTTTCCTTCTGGATACAGACCACAGATAATTACAACAGAAGTTTACACTTACCAATTCCTTTGAGCTGTCTATCTTTATGAGATTAGAGCCCAGTTGCGAGCATTGTCTTTTACTTCCATCCCAGGAATTTAGTGACGGGCTGAATAGGTAACAGCTCTTCTCATATATAATCCAATTAGGAGGACAAGGGCTGGAAAGAACCCCTGGAAATAAAAGATTAGTACCATGAGGTTCATAGCACACCAATTCACTCTTTTAGTATGAACAACATTCATCTTAAGGACACTTATGAAAAAACCAATGAGTTGCCATTATTATATTTCATTTTCAATTCAAACTACAGTGATATGATTTTACAGATGAGAATACATTCAAATCTTCCTATTCATTTAGAATTTAAAAATGAATTAGCTATAAATAGTATTTTAGGCAGCCAACTATCCTTTTTTTCTTGATTTGTCTTCTATTCCTTCTAATTTAGCTCAAAACTACCTTTCTCCTTAATAACTCCTTAAAATAATTCCACTCACAATCAATCATTGAGGTACACAGCAATTTCATATTGCTACTTAACTTATTTTATGATGTAAGATCTACTTCAGAATGTGACTTTCCAAATGAAAAAAGTATAGGTCAGTTATTCATATTACATACTCTCTCTCTTATATGTTATTAGCTACTTAATAAAAATAGTGAGGAGGTATGGGACCAGAGATGAAAAACTGAAGTGAAAACATTAAGTCATAGTCAATTATGATGCAATTAGAAGTAAAGGTCAAGTGTATATAGAATTGTAATTAAGTAAATGAAATTGTATGATTAAACAAATTTGATGAGTTTTCAGGAACATGTGTATTAGGTCTACCTCTTTTGTATATTTTTAATATAGCTTCTTTATTCTTGGCAACATTTTCCCTTCTTTCCTTTCTCCCTGTCATTCTTCCTTTCTAATGTCATATTTTCTATTCTAACTGTATCGCATTAAAAATCTCAATTCTGTAAGGGGAGAGAACACTTTTCTTTTATTTGTATCAAATTATATGATCTCCTGTAGATCTAAGCACATAGCCAGTGATAAATCGGTTACTGATTTTAAAAATTAATAAAGTCCAATTTAGAACCGTTCAGCCAAGTGCATAGAGTACTTATAATTTCACCTTATTGTATATATGACAGGGATATATTACACTAAGTTAATACTAATATGTGTGCTTGCCTTAAATGTACAATCATTGAATCTAAGCATATTTTCCTTATACCCCTGCCCCAGGCCTCAGCACCAACAATTAACCCTCTTGAATCAAGATTCCATCCTTTAACTATGCCCTTGCCTGTGGTTTTGACAGCTTTGGTAGGAGTCACACTCTCTTCTAAAGGTGATTGTGTGGGTTGACTGTGGTTCTCTTTATTTCTTGATGGAAAGTAGCCATTCTCCAATGAGTTTCTTCCTGAATTGGGTCTCCAAATAGCTTCATATCCCAACAATAACAGTGACAGAAAAAAAGTCATTCTTCTGTGTTTGAAAATGAAAATCCCGAAACCCATATGTTATTGGAATAAAAGAATACATTATTGATTAATGATAAATAGATGATATATTGCTGTGGAGAAGTAAAGATGATTGATAGGATAGATGAAAAGAAATAAATAACTTTCATAACGGAGGTATAGTTAAAAAGAAATAAGAATGTAGAGAAGAAGAAATAGAACGAGGGAGGCAGCAAGAGGCAAATGTCATAGAGTCAACTGGACCCATGGCAGATTTGAAATAGCAACATCTTTCACCTTTCTTCTATTACTTAAAAATGAGAGGTCCTTGAGAAACTGCCCAGTACCTATAACATAGAATGCACTTGACTAAGTGCATCTGACTAATTAAGGAATGTCATGAAGACTCTCTGAAGGTGTTTAACAACAGATTGCATGTGATATAAAATCTAAAAAACAATTCATCCATTACAAAATACCGACTTAAGACCAAGTACCTCAGGAAATTTCTGGTCTATGCAAAGGTGTTTATATTAAAGATCAGAAATAAGTTCCCTAAATAATATGACTCATAAAAACAGCTTAATGTCTATTTAGTGAATTTATTTCATTAGGAAGACAGCACCATATTGTACTTTCTTCTTCAGCTCCATGTGTTTCCTTCCATTAATTTATTATCCTTTGGATTCTACAGCTTTGAAACCAGCTATGCAAGGGAGGTAGGAGAGCAATGTAGTTAAGAGTATGAGTTTTTTAGACAGATCGCCTAAATTTCTAATCATGGTCCCACCACTAACTAGTTTATAACCCTGGAAAGGAAAAATAACCTCTCAGTCTCTCACACCCTTTATAAGTGAAATGGGCATTAACAGCTCCAACCCAATACAGACAAAACCAGATTACATACAAATTAAAGTAGATTATGCATGTCAAGCCCTTAAAAGAGTGCCTGGCACATAATAATTGCTTACTAAATTGTCTGTTGTTGTTATTGTTGTTGTTGATCTTCTCCACCAAATACTCACCCATGGTACCCAGGACCACAGCTATCACCAGTATCACCAAGCATAGGATTCCCAAAATCACAGCAATGAGGCGCCAAGGAGGAGATGCAACACAAGATCCTGAGGAGCCAGAGGGGGCAGAAATGGAATAAAGAAAGAGAATGACAGAAGGTGGGGCACTTCAGTTCTACAGTTCATCAAAAATCTGGCCTTGCACAGTGGCTCACACCTGTAATCCCAGAAGGGAGACAGAGGTAGGAGGATTGCTTGAGGCCAGAAGCTCAAGACCAGCCTGGGCAACACAGGGAGACTCTGTCCCCACCAAAGAAAAAAAAAGAAGAAAGAAAAAATTTAACTAGCTGGGCATGGTGGTGAGCTCCTGTAGTCCCAACTACTCTGGAGGCTGTGGCAGGAGGATCGCTTGAGCCCAGGAATTCCAGAGCAGCATGGGCAACAGAGCGATACCCTGTTAAAAAAAAAAAAAACAGAACACAAAACAACAATAACAAAAAATACTGGCAAATTTTAAAGTGAATTATTAATCACTGCCTAGGTTACCTAGTCATCAAGGATTCGCTGTATTTTTCTCCCCTGGTAAGGATACCTCTTCTTCAATTATAATTTCAGCACATTGCCTTGATATCTGTATGCTCCTAATTTCAGCTCCACATTGATATCTACAGGTCACGACATTAGTAGGATCCCTGAAATCCCACTGATTCTTAGAGGAAATAGCTTAATGTTGGGAAGAGAGCAATGATTACTAAGGGTAATTTTCCCTTTTCATATGTTTGTTGCATGACCCAGGGCAAATTACTCCCTTTGTTGTTTTTTATTCCTCTTTATGAAACTGGGGTAATAATATCTCAAAGGATTATTGTGGGAATTAAATGAGCTAACACGTATAAAAGCACCTCGTTTAGCCACTGCTAGCACATTATAGGTGTGTTGTTACAGGATACCGTTTGCCTATACATATGCATAAACATGCACATGTCTCCCTACCTCTTGCCTCACCCACTTTTTCCACCCTTCCTCAATAGGCTGCCCAAGAAAAGAATTACATCAGTACTGAGAGGAAAATATTTGTGCAATGTGAAGAATCAGAAAGCAGAAGAAAGCAAACTCTGGTGTCAAAACCAACAAATGATCTATCTCTCTCTCAAAGAAAATAGGGAACTAATTTTGTATTAACATTGCCATAACCAGAATGTATTTCTGCTTTCCACTGAGACTAAGCTGTCAGGACATTTCATAGAAGTGTCACATAGAGTAGGCGAAATCACCCACTTTGTGAATACAGAGATCCTCCAAAGCCCTTCTTTCTATTTCATTTCGTTTACTTTTTGTTTAAGACTCATGTCCTGCCAATGGGATGTTTTTATCCACCATATATTAATATATTTTCCTTCACTGGTATACCAATAATTGTTTTTTGTTTAAAAACAATTTAATCTCTTACCACAAAAAAACATGTTGTTCATATATATACTTCTTTAAGTTTCCTGGCCTCCATTCAATAATCTAGCCTTTCTATCAAACAAGCAACAAGTCACTCATACGGAAATCCTTTATCTTTGTGTATTATCCCACTTATTACCGATTCCTCACTGATGAAATGTCTATATCTATATAAAATAGAAATTGTATTTTCTGCCATCAGACATAATTAATTTAAATACTAATAATTAGTCACTGAATAATTTTCATGAAAAAAAGTTTAGGGTGCATTCAAATTATCTTCATTGACATCTGAAGCCCTTTAAAAGTATATCCATAAAAATGTACACATCACAAGCCTCTCAAATTTTCTCCCCTTATATCTTTTTGTTTTGTTTTGTTGTTTGTTTGTTTGTTTTTATTTTTTTCAGAGATGGAGTCTTGCTCTGTCACCCAGGCTGGAGTGCAGGGGCGTGATCTCGGCTCACTGCAACCTCCACCTCCCGAGTCCAGATGATTCTCCTGCCTCAACCTCCCAAGTAGCTGGGACTGCAGGCGTGTGCCACCATGCCTGGGTAATTTTTGTGTTTTCAGTAGAGACGGGGTTTCACCACATTAGCCAAGCTGGCCTCAAACTCCTGACCTCAGTCAATCCACCCGTCTTGGCCTCCCAAAGTGCTGGGATTATAGGCGTGAGCCACTGTGCCCAGCCTCCCCTTGGATCTTTTCAAATGGGAGCGCTAAAGGCATACATTAGAAAAAATATATATATATACCTTTCTCTGAAACAACAGCTATCCTGGTATTGCTTCGAGAGTCGAAGTGTAACTGAGTATATCCATCTTCATCCAAATTTTCTAAATCAGGATGATAGTCCATTGTTCTTGAGAGCCCATGAATAGACATAGCATTTGGGAGCTCTGTTCTTTCTGCTCCTGAGATGACTGCCTGTGGAGGAAAGAGAATCTCTGAGTCAAATCATGTGGGATAGGTACTTACTGGGGTTTAACAAATTAAGCTTAAGTAGTTCAGCCAGATATTCAAGAGCAGGAAATGAAACTATGCTGTGGTAATTTTCCATTTGTACCTTTAGATCCTGTTTCTGAGACTGCTGACTCAGGAAAACTGAAAGGTAGCATAGCAGACAAGTCTTTGTTTCAGACCAAATGTAAGAAAAAATGCATAAATTAATGTCTTATGCTGCCTTCATTACTCTCACAACTAAATCTGACATTAATTAATTTAACCTATGCAAACTATTACAGTTTTGGTGCTCTAAGTTTACCATAACTTTGTTGTAACTTTGTTCATGTATGTATTCATGTATTTTTTAAGTTACATAAACAGGTACTGAATATCCACCTTTTCAATTGGCGGGAGCTTAGAATACACGGAAAAATGATACCTAAGAAGAAAGACATCGCCTAATAGAGGAAATATATAGACAGGTAAATGAGGGATGGCATGAGGAGGTGCATTGTTGTAACAACAGACAGAGAGACAGAGAAAAAAATCTCTTTGAGAATTATCAGATATTAATAACACAAAATAATAATTATTTATTGAACAATCACTATGAGTTAGGAACCACATGTTGCACATGTTTTCTTGTTCAATCTCACTTTTCCAAGTCTATATAGTAGGCATTATTATTTCTATTTTCAAACGAAAAAATGAGACAGAAAATTTAGTCTCTTTCTCAGGTTTAAGAAGCTAATTTTAAAAATTTAGAGCAAGGAATCAAATCAAAGCTGACTCTTGCTGCAAAACTCATGATCTTTTCTGTTATGCTACACTGCCTCTTTCATCATTCCATACACTTATATTGCAAGGAACAGCTTATGGAAGGTGTTGGGACTGAAATATTATGCCAGATATTTGATTATTTTTCCCTCTCTTCCAGTTTCCATAGTAATGATCAAATCAAAGAAATATAGAAAACACCTAACATTGCTGGAAACTGAAGAGGTGTTCAACTCATTTACCAGATCTTGAAGCCAGTAGAGTGCAGGAGACATCTGTGTGTTGTCAAAGATCAACAAATCTGGATACTAGTTAATGTGGTGAGGACAGGTTTTATTCGGTAATACTATTGCAATAGGAAACAGCTGCACTGTTTCCTGTTGAACTGAACCCAACTTCCCCAAAAGTAAAGCCGATGACATTTTAAAGTGGAGTGTGCTAAGGAAAAGATACCGAGTGGTGTTAAGGAAGGTTAATGTGACTAGACCCTCTGGATTTGTTAATTGGCCCTTATCCAGAGGGGAGAGAAACTTCGCCTCTCTATATGACAGAAGGACATGGTGATATAGTTGAAGTGAAGCACCCAGCTAAGTTGGTCCTTATGTTCCATATGAAAGAAAGAGCAAGATTTATCTCCCTGAATGTTTGCATTTCAAAGAAACAGCTCCCAAGTCCTTGAAGAAAGAGTTCTGTGTGGTAGATTTGCTTCTCAAAGGGCAGAGAAAGAATTTAACGGTAAGATTTCTTTTTCTTTTTCTTTTTCTTTTTTAGATGAAGTTTTGCTGTTGTTGCCCAGGCTGGTGTGCAAATGGCATGATCTTGGCTCACCGCAACCTCCGCCTCCTGGGTTCAAGCGATTCTCCTGCCTCAGCCTCCTGAGTAGCTGGGATTACATGCACCAACACGTCTGGCTAATTTTGTATTTTTAGTAGAGATGGTATTTCTCCATGTTGATCAGGCTACTCTTGAACTCCCGACCTCAGGTGATCCTCCCGCCTTGGCCTCCCAAAGTGCTGGGATTACAGGCGTGAGCCACCGCACCTGGTCTAACTGTAAGATTTCTAAAGTAACTGCTCTAAAAGGAATTCGGGAGCCTATCTGTTACCAAGTTTTGACTGGAACAAAAAGTAAATTCTCCTAGCAGCATTGGGCTTCCTTAGCTGGCATTTTAAGTAGAGCTGAGTCATCGTATGGACCTTGCCGTAAGCTGCTAGAAGGCATGCTAGAGTTTGCCAAGTCTCTAGTGCAGAGATTTGGGAGGAGTTGTTATATGATGAGGGTTCTGCAGTTCTCACGGTCTAACACCTATCAAAATGGAAGAGCGCTCAAGGAGAGTACATAAATGAGCTTCCCGCCTTACTTAAGCTGCCACGAAAGTTTTACTAAGTTTTTGTAGACATGTTGCAAAGTGGTAATGTGGATCTTAACCTCAACATTCATCAGTCTTTGCCGGGCGCGGTGGCTCACGCCTGTAATCCCAGCACTTTGGGAGGCCGAGGCGGGCGGATCACAAGGTCAGGAGATCGAGACCACGGTGAAACCCCGTCTCTACTAAAAATACAAAAAATTAGCCGGGCGCAGTGGTGGGCGCCTGTAGTCCCAGCTACTCGGGAGGCTGAGGCAGGAGAATGGCGTGAACCCGGGAGGCGGAGCTTGCAGTGAGCCGAGATGGCGCCACTGCACTCCAGCCTGGGCGACAGAGCGAGACTCCGTCTCAAAAAAAAAAAAAACGAAAAACAAACAAAAAAAATTCATCAGTCTTTCAGTTCTATAATGCAGTGGTTGGAAGGCAACGTAGGAGGTTGAGGACACGCAGCCCCAAAATATGGATTCTTGGCATTTGAGAAAACAGCAGGATCAGGAAGTTCACTGTCACACCTTTCTGCATCTTTCTGCCCTGAAGCAGATCATAAGACCCTTATTCTAGAAGTATCCTTTCCCAGAGGAAAGAAACATCCTTATCTTTGAAGACACAGAGATGCCAAGAAGAATCTGAACAAATTAGCCTTGCTAAGTTCCCTCCAGTTTATTACCATTAGATCACACTCCCCTTGTCCAATGTAGGGGAGAAAAAGTAATATCTTTTCCTTGCCCATCACAAGGTTCATGACTGAGACGCCTACAGCAAAAGACAGATGAACAAAACAAAAGCATATAAATGTTTTATGACAAGAGAGCCTTCTGAAATGAAGACACAGGACAAACTGAATATTTCTATGGACAGTTATGCAGAAGTATGATTGGAGAACAAAAGGGTATAATCTAATGGTAATAAGCTGAGTAGAATTTAACAAGGTCTGTTTGTTCAGGTAACTTCTATTAAATAAATTTGGATGCTATTCTCTTGTTAATCTATGTTTTATTATAGGTGCCATGAACCTAGCAATAAGTGAGGAAAAGGAATCTTTCACCTCTACAAAGGGATACCATGGAATTTCTCAAACAGTGAATAAATTGTCTCCAGGAAGAAGGGTCAGCCTCCTAAATAGAAATAGAGAAATAGAGAAATGGAGAACAATAACAAGGGGAGTACCTTGCAGTCAGTAATAAGAAGCTGTCTTGGCCGGGCGCGGTGGCTCAAGCCTGTAATCCCAGCACTTTGGGAGGCCGAGACGGGCGGATCACGAGGTCAGGAGATCGAGACCATCCTGGCTAACACAATGAAACCCCGTCTCTACTAAAAATACAAAAAAATTAGCCGGGCGAGGTGGCGGGCGCCTGTAGTCCCAGCTACTCGGGAGGCTGAGGCAGAAGAATGGCGTAAACCCGGGAGGCGGAGCTTGCAGTGAGCCGAGATAGCGCCACTGCACTCCAGCCTGGGCGACAGAGCGAGACTCCGTCTCAAAAAAAAAAAAGAAGCTGTCTTTACTATCAAATCAGGCCTCCAATGGGAGTCTTTCCCTGTAGTGACTTTAACTGTCTCCCCCTATTTAATCACAATCCTATGGAAACAGTTAACTCTCTAAGTTGTCGAAGAAATTTTTCAATAACATAAACTTTAGTCTAATTCTCATTTTTCTCCTTTTTTGTCTCTTTGTCTAAAACAAAGCAATTAAACGTTAATTACACAAATCATTGACAAACTAGAAAAACGATGCCCTTCATATGTCAAGACAGTGGGAGAGATAGTCTGTGTATTCAGAGAAAAATACCCCTCATTAAATGTTAATGCAAGAAACAGGTAGAAGGCCAAGCATGGTGACTCAGGCCTGTAAGCCCTGCACTCTGGGAGGCTGAGGTGGGTGGATGACCTGAGGTCAGGAGTTCGAAACCAGCCTGGCAAATATGATGGAACCCCATCCCTACTAAAAATACAAAAAATTAGCTCGGTGTGGTGGCGGGCGCCTGTAATCCCAGCTAGTCAGGAGGCTGATGCAGGAGAATTGCTTGAACCCGGGAGGTGGAGGTTGCAGTGAGCCGACATCACGCCACTGCACTCCAACCTGGGTAACAAGAGTGAAACTCCGTCTCAAAAAAAAAAAAGAAAAGAAAAGAAAGAAAGAAACAGGTGGAAACAAACCAACCTAATGACAACAACAAAAAAAGACAAACAAACAACGATTATCTAATTTACATTTTCAGGGGGATTTGTTGAAAACTTGCATCCGTAAAACAAGTGGGTCTTCCGAGAAAAAAGAGCAATAGGGCTGGGTGCGGTGGCTCACACCTGTAATCCTAATACTTTGAGAGGCTGAGGTGGGTGGATCACCTGAGGTCGAGAGTTTGAGAACAGCCTGAGCCACATGGAGAAACCTGGTCTCTACCAGAAATACAAAATCAGCCGGAAATGGAGGCGCTTGACTGTAATCCGAGCTACTCAGGAGGCTGAGGCAGAAGAATCGCTTGAACCCGGGAGGCAGAGGTTACAGTGAGCCAAGATCATGCCACTGCATTCCAGCCTGGGCAACGAGAGCAAAAACTCTGTCAAAAAAAAAAAAAAAAAGAAAAGAAAAGAAAGAGGCCTGGCGCGGTAGCTCACGCCTGTAATCCCAGTACTTTGGAGGCCGAGGCGGGCGGATCACGAAGTCAGGAGATGGAGACTATCCTGGCTAACACGGTGAAACCCCGTCTCTACTAAAAATACAAAAAATTAGCCGGGCGAGGTGGCGGCGCCTGTAGTCCCAGCTACTCGGGAGGCTGAGGCAGGAGAATGGCGTGAACCCGGGAGGCGGAGCTTGTAGTGAGCTGAGATCGCACCACTGCACTCCAGCCTGGGCCACAGAGCAAGACTCCGTCTCAAAAAAAAAAAAAAAGAAAGAAAGAAAAAAGAAAAATGAGCAATCTGAGAAGAGTTATTAGAAGTGAAAAACACATTAAAATTATAATTAATGGAACCCAGAGGTAGATTGAATACTACATCAATAAAATAACTGAAAGAACCGAATTCATAATAGCTGAGTCTCAGGAATGGAAAACAAAACATTGTATGTTCTCACTTATAAGTGAGAGCCGGCCGGGCGCGGTGGCTCAAGCCTGTAATCCCAGCACTTTGGGAGGCTGAGACGGGCGGATCACGAGGTCAGGAGATCCAGACCATCCTGGCTAACACGGTGAAACCCCGTCTCTACTAAAAAATACAAAAAACTAGCCGGGCGTGGTGTCGGGCGCCTGTAGTCCCAACTACTCGGGAGGCTGAGGCAGGAGAATGGCGTAAACCCGGGAGGCGGAGCTTGCAGTGAGCTGAGATCTGGCCACTGCACTCCAGCCCGGGCGACAGAGCGAGACTCTGTCTCAAAAAAAAAAAAAAAGTGAGAGCTAAGCTATGAAAACACAAAGGCATAAGAATGATACAGTGGATTTTGGGGACTTGGAGGGAAGGCGGGAGGCAGGTGAGAGATGAAAGATTACACATTGGGTACAGTGTACACTGCTCAGGTGATGGGTGCAACAAAAATCTAAGAAATCACCACTGAAAACCTTATCCATGTAACCAACACCACCTGCTCCCCAAAACCTATTGAAATAAAAAATAAAAGAATAGCTGAGTCGGTCTGCTCATTCACTGCTAAATGCATTAAGTAGTAGTGTTTATTCTCAGAATTAAACCTCAAAAAGTAGCATTCTTTACAAACAAATATCTATTTTGTACATGTCTAATGTGCCTTTCTTGAAAACTCATACAAATAAATGAAGAGAAATAAGTAAACATGTAAATATATAGAAATAAATGGATACATGAATTAAATAGAAAAGATTATGGCTCACGATGGCTCATGACTGTAATCTCAGCATTTTGGGAGGCCAAGGCAGGTGGATGACTTGAGTCCAGGAGTTCGAGACCAGTCTGGCAACATGGCAAAACTACATCTCTACAAAAAAAATACAAAAAATTAGCCAGCTATGGTGGTATGTACATGTGGTTCAAAGTATTTGGGAGACTGAGGTGAGAGGATTTCTTTGAGCCCCAGAGGCAGAGGTTGCAGTGAGCCAAGATGGTGCCACTGCACTCCAGCCTGGGTAACAGAGCAAGACTCTGTGTCAAAAAAATAATAAAAATAAAGAAAACAAGATTATTAAAACCAAGTTAAGCATTAAACTCAAGAACCACTGCAGAAAAATATGTTAAGTCCTCAGAAGATAGCAACATTTCAAAGTACCTTCCCAATTAAAAAAAAAAATTAAACTTCTCTTCCAATTTGAATGCTAAATCAAACTGGGAGGCGGAGGTTGCAGTGAGCCGAGATTACGCCATTGCACTCCAGCCTGGGAGGCAAGAGCGAGACTTCGTCTCAAAAACAAAACAAAAACACAAAAATTAGCTGGGTGTAGTGGCAGGTGCCTGTAATCCCATTTGCACCCATAACAGGGACGGTCTATTTCGAGGGTAGATTGTGCCCCCATGCCATTGCTCAAGGGTCCCCTGAAACTGTCTCGGGCAGTCAAAATGAAAAATGGTCAGTTTGGAACTCAATGTCCTTGGTCAACTACCTTGTTCCTGCTTCTTCCAGTTCATCTCACTGAACCCCAGGACTCCTCTTCCTTGAAAAGGTGGACGTAGAAAACTCATAAATCGACTATTTATAAGTTTATAAGTAAATTTCATATACAATAAATAAACAGCCTATTTGTAAGTTTTCTGTGTCCACCTCTTTTTTTAAAAAGTGTTATTTCTTCTCCTCCCTCCTTTGCTTCTGACCATTTCAATAGTAGATATTACACTTACTTCTTTTTCAAGAGTACAATTAGAGAAAAATTCAATTAAATGAATTTTAGAATTAATCCTGAAACCAAGTTTGGGTACTTTTAAACTTATCATTTACTTGAATTTTGAATTGTCTTTTTTTCAGGGGGATGGAGTCTCACTCTTCTGCCCAGGCTGGAGTGCAGGGGTGCCATCTTGGCTCACCACAACCTCCGCTTCCCGGGTTCAAGCGATTCTCCTGCCTCAGCCTCCCGAGTAGCTGGGAAAAGGAGTCCTGGGGTCTAGTGAGAGAAACTGGAAGAAGCAGGAACAGGGCAGTTGACCAAGGACACTGAGTCCCAAACTGCCCGTTTTCATTTTGAATGCAGGAGGTAGTTTCAGAAGACTCTTAAGCAATGGCATGGGGGCAAAATCTACCCTCTAAATAGACCGTTCCTATGTGGGTACAAATGGAGAAACTTTGGAAGAAAAAAAAAAAAAAAACCATCTCCAAATGTGGGAGTCAAGAAAAAAATGGCATAGGAAGCAAAATTCAGCTGTGTATGTTTATTTGTTTGCTTTAGGTTACCTGCGGGTCACCCTTCTTTATTTTACCCATAGCACCTTTGTGTTCCATTGCATTCACTTTTGTTACTTTATTGGCCATCCATGTTTCAGTGAAATATGTTAACTCTATTGTTTCTTTTCTCCTGTATCCTGTAACGCAGCATTATCTTTAGTAGAAAAGCATGGCAGAATGTGATGCGAGACAGGCCAAACAGGAAGGTCTCTGGACTGTCCCAATATTGATTCAACCAGAGTATCTCTGATGTTGCTTTTTTGATAGGTGGAAATTTTATATACAATTTCATTTAGAAAAAAAGCAATTGAGCTATGAAAATATTGGGAAGCTATTCACCTGACAAATTCCATTCATTTTTAAAAAGAGAGACAACAGGCCAGGCACAGTGGCTCACACCTGTAATCCCAGCACTTTGGGAGGCCGAGGCGGTGGGCAGATCACCTGAGGCCACGAGTTCGAGACCAGCCTGGCCAACATGGCAAAACCCCATCTCTATTAAAAATACAAAAATTAGCAGGGCGTGGTGGTACAGGCCTGTAATCCCAGCTGCTCGGGAGGTTGAGGCATGAATCCTTTGAATCCAGTAGGTGGAGGAGGTTGCAGTGAGCTGAGATCCTGACACTGCACTCCAGCCTGGCACCAGAGTGAGACTCTGTCTTAAAAAAAAAAAAAAAAAAAACACAGGTGGGCGCAGTGGCTCATGCCTATAATCCGAGCACTTTGGGAGGTCTAGGTGGGTGGATCACCTGAGGTCAGGAGTTTGAGACCAGCCTGGCCAACATAGTGAGACCCCATCTCTACTGAAAATACAAAAATTAGCCAGGCATGGTAGCACACCCCCGTGATCCCAGCTACTTGGGAGGCTGAAATGAGAGAATTGCTTGAACACGGGAGGCAGAGATCGCACCACTGTATTCCAGCCTGGGCAGCAGAGCGAGACCTCACCTCAAAACTAACTAAGGCTAAATAAATAAATAATTTTTAAGAAAAGAAACAACTCAATATAGGTGAATTAAATTACATAAGAAAGAAAAAACTTCAAGTCACTGGTAGAGCTTCGAATTTCAGAGTCTACATGCTATCCAATAAATGCCGCATGTGGCATTGCTGCTTCTGACTCTGTCACTGATGGACTGTGTGACTTTAGATATATTGTTTAATTTTCTGTGCTTGCTTCTTGACCAGTAAAATGATAATGGGTCTTAAATCTCTGTTGGGATCCTTGTGTGGCAAATAAGATAAGTACAGAAAAACTGATAAAAAAAAGATTCCCTGTGGTGTTTGAGCTGAGCTAAGCCAGCATAAGTTAACCAAAATGATGTAGCAAAATCCGCAGGCGTGAATGAGGTGATGGTGCCATCTGCTGCTTCGTTTTAGGAATTTCAAGGTAAGTTAGAGGAAGTTAATCTATTTTATTCATTT
Source organism: Macaca nemestrina (assembly GCF_043159975.1). Lineage (NCBI taxonomy): Eukaryota > Metazoa > Chordata > Mammalia > Primates > Cercopithecidae > Macaca > Macaca nemestrina. Next base: position 133,709,468 of record NC_092134.1, read on the forward strand.
GCAAGTAAAACTGAAAATTTTCTGCAGGCTAGACCTGTCTCATAATAAAAATGGCACTTTCATTCTGCTAACAGGCATCTATGGTTCTTCATTTCTTCATTCCTAAGGAATTATCATCATTAGGAGTTAGCTTCTATTAAGATCACCTGTTAGAGTTCAATAATTACCATGTACATTTATTTTTAATTTTAAATTTCTGCCACCATCAGTTCCCAGAAAGAAGGGAACATTTCTTGCTCAGTACCAATTCCCAGTGCCTACAGTGATGCATTAACAACATTAAATGAATGAATACGATCATATACCTAGCTTTCTCTCTTTTTTTTTTTTTGAGACTGAGTCTCATTCTGTCGCCCAGGCTGAAGTGCAGAGGCTCGATCCTGACTCACTGCAAGCTCTGCTTCCTGGGTTCACGACATTCTCCTGCCTCAGCTTCCCGAGTAGCTGGGCCTACAGGCGCCCACCATCACACGCAGCTAATTTTTTGTATTTTTAGTAGAAACGGGGTTTAACCGCGTTAGCCAGGATGGTCTCGATCTCCTGACCTCGTCATCCACCCGCCTCAGCCTCCCAAAGTGTTGGGATTATAGGCATGAGCCACTGTGCCCGACTAAAGCTATTTTTAATTTGTTTATTTTATTCCTCTATACCACACTGTAGGCACCACAAGAACAGGTTCTATGTATATTCATTACTGTCAACCCTATTAGCACTAAAGAAAGAAGGTATTCACTAGAGCGTTGATAAATAAATGAATTAATTAATGAATAAACCAAAAAATGAGAAAAAATATTTCTAATCCATATATCTTTGTCAAAATAAATTAAAGGGAAATCAAAATATCTGAAATTGTTATTTTTGTATCTAGCTTACTGAAGTATATGTTCAGCCTTTTACAAATTACATAGTTGGCCAGGCGCAGTGCCTAACACCTCTAATCCCACCACTTTGGGTGGCCCATGTGGGTTGATTGCTTGAGGTCAGGAGTTCGAGACCAGCCTGGCCAACATGGTGAAACCCCATCTCTACTAAAAATACAGAAATTAGCTGGCATGGTGGTACATGCCTGTAGACCCAGCTACTCAGGAAGCTGAGGCCCAAAAATTGCTGGAACCCAGGAGGCAGAGGTTGCAGTGAACCAAGATGGTGCCACTGCATTCCAGCCTGGGCAACAGAGCAAGACCTTGTCTCACAAAAAAAAAAAAAAAAAAAAAAAAAAAATTACATAGTAGATATCCTATATCATTTTCAAAATATAGCAAAATAATAAGACAGGCATAAGTAATTATTTTAATTTGTAAAAGGTTTGGCATTTGTTTTAAATAAATAAGACAATGTTGTGTAAGCTTAGCAAAGGCAGACAATTTGATGTTTAATGAATATACTGAGATAGATTTCTGCTATCAGTACTATAGGATGCTTTATTGAATTTGAATTATGTATAATACTACTATTGGATTGTATGTTATCTGAGAGTTGAGATACAGATTATCTACCAGCTGTGCTGTTAAAGGAGTAAAAGAACTAGGGAAGATCTGAGACATGTGACTGTTTGCTGGAGTGTACCATGGACCATTAAGTTTAACTGTGTTGTCACTGAAGGTCAGTTTAATAATTATGAAAGCCCTCAGATTTCCTTATGGTCCACACACAAGTCAGATGGATGATATTCCTACTTAACTCTGTGCTTCCCAACTGTGTCAATGCTTAGTACTCCTCACTTCTTTTATATATATATGAGAATAAAAATTAAAATATATGCATATGTAAAGAATAATAATGAAAAATATGTCCATATATTTTTAATTTGCTTCCAGGAAACGAGTACTCCAACAGTTTTATGGTTTATGGCACCTTTTTACAGGTGTTATCCATCATGGGATGAGGGGGGTCATGGAAAAGTGGAGATTAAGAGGATCTGGGAGATAAACACAGATGCAAAGGAAGTACATTTGAAGATATTAATATAAAGATGGAATGTCTTAAATTTGCTAATTTTACTTGTTACATTTTAAAAATCTGAACAGGCCTGGCACAGTGACTCACACCTGTAATCCTAGCACTTTGGAAGGCTGAGGCGGACGGATCACCTGAGGTCAGGAGTTCCAGACCAGCCTGGTCAACATGGTGAAACCCTGTCTCTACTAAAATACAAAAATTAGCCGTGCATGATGGCGGGTGCCTGTAATCCCAGCTACTCAGGAGGCTGAGACGGGAGAATTGCTTGAACCCAGGAGATGGCGGTTGCAGTGAGCCAAGATCATGCCACTGCACTCCAGCCTGGATGGCCGAGTGAGACTCTATCTCAAAAAAAAAAAAAAAAAAATCCAAATAAACACAAAAACCTTAAACAATAAATTCAGGAAAGTTTACGCATTCTGCTAAACCAGTATAGCCTAAAGTTGACTGTATGAAATACTCTAAGGTAATTGGATATTTGAAATTATATTCACTTATGTACTTTCTAGTCCCATACCAACTCAAGTTTTCTTTCAGAGTCCCAGTGAACCTCAGCAAAATCTCCACAATTAAAAAACAAACAAACAAACAAAAAAACAAAAAAAAACCCTGCAGAAATGCTGGACGCTACTTTTTATGGTTAGTAAAAGAAGCGCCAAGTCAGGATATGTTCCACAGCATGCTATTTTAACAACAGCAGCAACAAAGAATCCAAAGTAATGTTCACCAGTGCAATTAAACCTAATTAACAGGTCCTTTAGATTATTTCTTAGATTATGCTCTAAGAACTTAAGAATCGACAATCAAAACCAGAAATATTTATAGGGCCTTTAGAAGATAAAAAAAAAATTAAACAAATATATGAATAGCTAACATTTCTTGGACTCTTAACCAAATTCTAGGCACATTGCGAAGGACTTTATAAACATCATTCCATTAAATCCTCAAATATCTCTGAGGTAGCTATTAGCAGTATTCTTCTTTTAACTGAGAACTTTGAGGCATTAAGAGGGTACATAACTTGCCTTAGACAACAGAAATGTTCAGTAATTAACTGGGATTTGAACTCAGTTCAACTTCAGAGCCCTTGTGCTAAACTATCATATTTATTTCTCGTTAAAGAAATACATGCACGAACAACAGTGTATTTACATCAGGAGTCAGTAAATATCTTCTGAAAAGGGAGCGAGGGAACTGTTTTAGATTTTGTCTTTCAGTCTTTGCTGCATATATTTGTAATAACCCTTTTAAAATGTAAAAATTAGTCTTAGATCACAGCATGCACGTAACAGGCTTCAGGCCCAGAGCTGAAGTTTTAGCCCTGATTTAAATGATACAGTTGGGATCAGCAGTATATGAACTAATAGAAAGAGTTATCCCCAGGATAGATCAGATCATGGCAATTGCCTCTGAATCTAAGGTTTAAGAAAATAATGCACCAGTGTCTATAAAGATTGAAGACAGAAATAGTAAGGGTGAATGGACAATGACTCACAGGCACTGTCAGCTTGGCTAAAGAAGATAGCCCTGTCATCAACTTTAAAATAGAAACTACCAGACACAAAGTCAAGAATCCATCTTTCAGTCTTGAACTACAATGTTTTCCCCAGGGATACTCTCAGTTCAACATATCTTTGTTCAGTGATATCAGTAGCTCTAACAGAAAGAGAAACTTAAGTACCTAATTACAAAACACTTATCTTGAACTTTTTCTTATAGCCAAATAGAGTAACAAGGACTCAGTTCACCTTCCAAATTAAAACAAACCAAAGGATATACATATATAAAGCAACAGTTTTTAAAACACTGGCTATCAAGTAATCAAGGACAGTGATTCCCGAGAGATGGAAAACAAGCAAGGTGAGCTCTATAGTTGCCCCAGCTTACCATGTTTAGAATGTTTCAGGCCACACACACGGAAGGGGAACTGAGGATGAGGCTGGTAAATTCCATGGATTAAAGAAATGTGAAGTTGAATGTCAGAGAAGAAAAAGATAAACAGAGTTCAGAGGATAGCACAAAAGAACAGTAGGCTGCATCAAGAAAGAACCTCAGAGATCTACAGAGGATCTTGCTTGAGGACTCAGCAGAGTCCAGATCAAAGCACAAGTATGAGGAGCTACCAGAGGGTCCAAGAAAAGAAACATCCAAAGTGATTAGAGGAAGCACTTCCCAGTGGTGCTTCCCACACACACAGCAAGGAACAGTGCCCTTTCCCAACATTAAGGCTGGAAAAGATCATAGTTCAGTGAGGCTTTGAGTAGGATACTCAGAAAATCTTGCCTTCACAGTGGGAAATAATTAAGCCCCAGAATGACAAATTCTTTAATATTGCCCATCATAAAAGCAATAACAGAAACATCACACTGTTTCTGTGAAACTTAAACATATCTCACAATAAAACTCAAAGGAACACAAACCTATCTAGTATTGACCAAGGTAAAATGAACAATGTCTGGCTTTCAATCAAAGATCAGCAGACATGCAAAGAGTTAGAAAAATATGACCCATAAAGGAGAGAATAATAATCAAAACGAGCTCAGTGGTTAGAATTAGAAGATGCAGACATTAAGATAATTAACATGTTCAGAACACATTTATGTATTTTGAAAGTTACATAGAGATGCAGAAGACTAAAAAAAAAACAAAAAACCAAAGTGCACTTTTAGAAATGTAAATTACAAAAGATAAAATTAAAAATACACTGTAAAGTATGGATGGCAGATTGGACACCCAGAAGGAAAGATTAGTGAACCTGGAGATATAACAAGAGACACTATTAAAAATGAAGCCCTGAGAGAATATAATTTTAAAAGGAAAGGAAAGAAAGGGAAGAAGAAAGAAAAGTAAAATAAAAGAAGAAGGCAAGCAAGAAAGAAGGAAAAGAGGCCAGGCGTGGTGGCTCACGCCTGTAATCCCAGCACTTTGGGAGGCCAAGGCGGGCAGATCACAAGGTCAGGAGATTGAGACCATCTTGGCTATCAAGGTGAAACTCATCTCTACTAAAAAACACAAAAATTTAGCCGGGCGTGGTGGCGGGGCCTGTAGTCCCAGGAGGCGCAGCTTGCAGTGAGCGGAGATCGCAGCACTGCACTCCAGCCTGGGCGACAGAGTGGGACTCCGTCTCAAAAAAAAAAAAAAAAGAAAGAAAGAAAGAGAAGGGGGAGAAAGAACAGAAAGGAATAGAAAGGAAAGAAGGCGGCTGAGGAAGGGAAGGGGAAAGCAAGAGAGGGGAGGGGAGGGGAGGGGAGGGGAGGGGAGGGGAGGGGAGGGGAGGGGAGGGGAGGGAAAGGGCAGAGCAGAGAATTAGGTTACTGGGGGATAATTTTAGCACCTAATACATGTGTATTAAATCCCTTAATAGCGTGTGGGAGTCGGGTAGAGGTTGGAGCAGAAAGAATATTTGAAAAAATAATGCTTAAAATTTTCAAAGCTAATGAAAAATATTAAACAATAGATTCAAAAGCTAAAGAACACTGAATACAAGAAATAAACAAAAACAATTCACCAAGGCACTTCATAATAAAAAATGCATCAACTCTGTGACAAAACAAAAATAAAACATCTAACTAAAGCATAGATAATTATGTATAGAGAAAGAAAGAATGATAGAATATTTGTCATAAAAAATAATGTAAGTAAGAAGACTGTGGAGCAACATTTTTGAAGTATACAAAAAAATCTGTCAGCCTAGGATTCTACACCCAGTGAAAACAGCATTTAAAAGTACAGATGAAATAATAATGTTTTCAGACGTCTTAAATCAGAACTAATCACAAACAGACTTTCAGCACAGAAGACATTTTAAAAATTCTGCAGGAGGCTGGGCGCGGTGGCTCATGCCTGTAATCCCAGCACTTTGGGAGGCCGAGGCGGGCAGATCACAAGGTCAGGAGATCGAGACCATCCTGGCTAAAACGGTGAAACCCCGACTCTACTAAAAACACAAAAAAGTAGCCGGGCGTGGTGGCAGGCACCTGTAGTCCCAGCTACTCAGGAGGCTGAGGCAGGAGAATGGCGTGAACTCGGGAGGCGGAGCTTGTAGTGAGCGGAGATGGCACCACTGCACTCCAGCTTGGGCGACAGAGACTCAGTCTCAAAAAAAAAAAAATTCTTCAGGAAAAATGACAATGTCAAATGATGATAAAGCAGGACTAGAAAAACAAATGATTATCTTTGGAAATAGTAACTACATAGGTAAATACATATGATTTTGTTCTTATTATTTAAATGCCTTTAAACAATTTACTACTTAAAAATAATAAAAAGAGTTTTGGTGTTTATAACACACATAAAAATAAATTATATAACAACATTAGCATGAAGACTGGAAGAAGAGAAATAGAAGTCTACCAATGTGAGATTCTTATCCTAAACATAAAGTTGTATGATACCACTTTAATGTAGAGTGCAGTAGGTTTGATATTTTATAAATCATAATGCAATGAAAAATAAAACAGAGTAATAGCTAGTAAGCCAACAGGGGATAAATAGGATAGTAAACAAAATTCAATTAATCTAAAAGAATGCGGGGGAAAAAAAAAACAGGAAAAAGATCAAAGGAGAGTTGAGACAAATTGAAAACAAATATCAAGATGACAGACATAAGTATAATTATATCAAAATTGCATTAAATGTAAATGTTTTACACACCCAAAAGAAATTGTTAAATGATGAAAATAACAAGCCCAAATGTATGTCAGCTAAAAGAAATATACTCTGTTTAAAGACAAAAAAATAGGTTAAAAGTAAAAGGATAAAAAAAATCATGCCAATATTAATCAAAGAAAAGCAGGAGTTGCTGTACTAATTTCAGACTAATAAATTTCAGAACAAACATTACTAACAGGAATAAAAAAGATTACTTGATTAGAGGTCAATTCATCAAGAGAGAATGAAAATCCATAGTATTTATGCCTTGATTATCAGAGCTTTGAAATATACAAAGCAAAAACTGATAGAACTACAGGAGAAGCAGACAAAATCATAATTATCATCAAAGGTTAGATACTCCTTTTTCAATCATTGATATGATAATAAACAAAAAATATCAGCAAGGATATAACAGACTTGAACCAGACCGGGGGTGGTGACTCACGTCTGTCATCCGAGCACTTTGGGAGGCGAGTCGGGTGGATCAACAGAGGTCTGGAGTTCATGGCCAGCTTGGCCAACTTGACGAAACCAAGAATACAAAAATTAGAGGGGTGTGGTGTTGCATGCCTGTACTGTAATCCCAGCTACTGGGGAGGCTGAGGCAGGAGAATCACTTGAACCCAGGAGGCGGAGGTTGCAGTGAACCAAGATCGTGCCATTGCACTCCAGCCTAGGGGACAAAAGCAAAACTCTGTCTCAAAAAACTATACACACACACATATACACACACACACACATATATATATATACACATATATATATACACACACACACATATATGTAGCCAGGCATGGTGGCACACGCCTGTAATCCCAGCTTCACAGGAGGCTGAGACAGGAGAATCGCTTGAACCCGGGAGGTGGAGGTTGCACCCCGGCCACTGTACTCCAGCCTGGCCGACAGACACCAAGACTCTTTCTCAAAAAAAAAAAAAAAAAAAGTAAAGAAAAGAAAAAAGACTTGGATCAAATTATTGTCTGCATTTATTTGATGTACATTTTAACAACATTCCATCCAACAACAACAGATTACATATTCTCCGTCAATGTACATGGAAAATTTGCCAAGATAGATCATATTTTTTTTTTTTTTTTTTTTTTTTTTTGAGACGGAGTCTCGCGCTGTCACCCAGGCTGGAGTGCAGTGGCCGGATCTCAGCTCACTGCAAGCTCCGCCTCCCGGGTTCACGCCATTCTCCTGCCTCCGCCTCCCGAGTAGCTGGGACTACAGGCGTCTGCCACCTCGGCCGGCTAGTTTTTTTTTTTTTGTATTTTTTAGTAGAGACGGGGTTTCACCGTGTTAACCAGGATGGTCTCGATCTCCTGACCTCATGATCCGCCCGTCTCGGCCTCCCAAAGTGCTGGGATTACAGGCTTGAGCCACCGCGCCCGGCCCAATAGATCATATTTTTGGCCATAAAATGTCTCAATAAATTTAAGGATTTAAGTCATAAAAATATGTTTCTTCTCACATGGAAACTAATAGTATAATGATTTCTGGAAAATTGCCAAGTATTTGGAAATTAACACATTCTAAATAATCAATGAATCAAAGAGGAAATTTGAAGGGAAATTATAAAGTGTTTTGAAATGGATAAATATGAAAAATCACCATATCAGAATTTGTTGTATACCACCAAAGCAATATTTAAAGGAAAGTTTAAAGCACTGCATGACTATATGAAAAAGAAGAAATGCCTCAAATCAATGAACTCAGCTTCCATATTAAGAAACAAGAAAAAGAAGAGGAAATTAAAACCCAACTAAGTAGAAAAAAGAAACAATAGCAATCAAAGTAGAAATTAATGAAATAGGAAACAAAAATGTATAGACAAAGTCAATGAAACAAAGAGCTTTTTAAAAAAGCAATTTCAACTTTTATTTTAGATTCAGTGAGTACATGTGCAGGTTTGTTACATGGGTAAATTTCATGATGCTAAGGTTTGGAGTTCAGAGGATCCTGTCACCTAGGAAGTGAGCACAGTACCCAATAGGTAGTTTTTCAGCTGATGTTTCCCTTCCTCCCTCCTTCCCCCTTCTAGTAGTCCCCAGTATCTATTGTTCTCATTATTATGTCCATGCATACTCAATGCTTAGCTCCCACTTATAAGTGAATACATGCAGTATTTGGTTCACTGTTCCTATGATAATTCACTTGGGATAATGGCCACCAACTGCCTCCATGTTGTTACAAATGACATGATTTCATTCTTTTTTATGGCTGTGTAGTATTCCATTGTGTATATGTACCACGTTTTCCTTATACAATCCACTGTCAATGGACACCTAGGTTGATTCCATGTCTTTGCTATTGTGAATAGTGGTGTGATGAGCATATGAGTGCATGTGCTTTTTGGTAGAATGATTTATTTTCCTTTGGATATATACCCAGTAATGAGATTGCTGGATTGAATCATAGTTCTAAGCTCTTTCAGAAATCTCCAAACTGCTTTTTATAGTGGCTGAACTAATTTACATTCCCACCAACAGGGTATAAGCATTCTCTTTTCTCTGCAGCCTTGTCACCATCTGTTGTTTTATGACTATTTAATAATACCCATTCTGACTGTTGAGAGATGGTGTCTCATTGTGGTTTTAATTTGCATTTCTCTAATGATTAGTGATGATGATCATTTTTTCATATGTTTAAAGGCCGCTTTGTATGCCCTCTTTCATGAAGTGTCTGTTCATGTCCTTTGCTTCTTTTTAATGGGATTATTTGTTTCTTGCTTGCTGATTTTTTTTAACTTTTTTTTTTTTTTTTTTGAAATGGAGTTTCGCTCTTGTTGCCCAGGCTGGAGTGCAATGGTGTATAATCTCGGCTCACTGCAGTCTCTACCTCCCAGGTTCAAGTGATTCTCCTGCCTCAGTCTCCTGAGTACTTGGGACTACAGGCACGTACCGCCACACCTGGCTAATTTTTGCATTTTTAGTAGAGATGGGGTGTCACCATGTTAGCCAGGTTGGTCTCGAACTCCTGACCTCAGGTGATCCATCCACCTTGGCCTCCCAAAGTGACGGGATTATAGGTGTGAGCCACCAAGCCCAGACTAAATTTCTTATAGATTCTGGATTATTACACCTTTGTCAGATGCATACTTTACTAACATTTTCTCCTATTCTGTAGATTGTCTAATTTCTCTGTTGATAGTTTCTTTTGCTATGCAAACCTTTTTAGTTTAATTAGGTACTAGTGTTGATTTTTGTTTTTGTTGCCATTGGTTTTAAGGATTTAGCCATAAATTATTTGCCATAGCTGATGTTGAGTAGGGTATTTTCTCGATTTATTTCTAGAATTTTCTACTTTGAGATCTTAAATCTTTAATCCATCTTGAATCAATTTTTATGTATGATGAAAGGTAGGGTTTCACCAGTTTCAGTCTTCTGCATATGGCTAGCCAGTATATTCCAGCAGCTTTTATTGAACAGAGAGTCCTTTCCTATTGGTCGTTTTTGTCAACTTTGTCCAAGATCAGATAACTGTAGATGTGCAACTTTATTTCTGGGTTCTCTATTCTGTTCCCTCAGTCTGTGTGTCTGTTTTTGTACTACTATCATGCTCTTTGGGTTATTTAAGCCTTATAATATAGTTTGAAGTTGGGTGACATGATGCCTCCAGTTTTGTTCTTTTTGCTTTGGATTGTTTTGACTATTCAGGCTCTTTTTTGGTTCTACATGAATCTTAGGATTTTTTTTTCTAATTCTGTGAAAAATGATGGTTGTAATTTGATGGTGATAGCATTGAATCTGTACATTGCTTTGGGCAGTGTGCCATTTTAACAATGTTGATTCTTCCAATCCATGAGCGTGACATGTTTTTCCATTTATTTGTGTTGTCTCTGATTTCTTCCAGCAGTGTTTTATAGTTCTCCTTGCAGAGATCTTTCACCTCCTTGTTTAGTTGTACTCCCAAGTTGTACTCCCAATAATCATTTTATTTGTGGTTATTGTAAGCGCGATTATGTTCTTAATTTGGCCATCAGCTAGAATGTTACTGGTGTTTAGAAATGCTACTAATTTGTGTACACTGATTTTGTATCATGAAACTTTGCTAACATCATTTATCAGTTTTAGGAGCATGTTGGTGAAGTCTTTAGAGTTTTCTAGGTATAGAATCATGTTGTCAGTGAAGGGAGATAGTCTGACTTCTTTTCCTATTTGGATACCTTTTATGTCTTTCTCTTGCCTGATTGCTCTGGCTAGGATTTTTGGTACTACGCTGAATAGGAGTGGTGAAAGTGGACATCCTTGTCTTGTTCCAGTTTTCAAGGGAAATTTTTCCAGCTTTCGCCCATTCAATATAATGTTGTCTGTGGGTTTGTCATAGACGACGCTTATTATTTTGAGGTTATCTTTCTTTAATGTCTAGTTTTTTGAGGTTTTTCTTCTTTAACCATAAGAAGAGGTTGGATTTTATTGAAAGGTTTTTCCATGTCTATTGAGATGATCATATGATTTTTATTTTAAATTCTGTTTATGTGGTGAGTCACATATATTGATTTGCATATGTCAAACCAACCTTGAATCCTAGATATAGCCTACTTCATTGTGGTTAATTAACTTTTTTTGGTATTATTAATTTTTATTCTTTTTAGAGATCGGTCTCGCTATGTTGCCCAGGCTGGTCTCGAGCTCCTGAGCTCAAGCAACACTCCTGCTTCAGACTCCCAGAGTGCTGGAATTATAGGCATGAGCCACTGCACCCAACTGATTGTGGTGAATTAACTTTTTGATGTGCTACTGGATTTGGTTTGCTGGTGTTTTGCTGAGAATTTTTGCATCTACGTTTATTGAGGATGTTGGCCTCAAGTTTTCTTTTTTTGTTGTGTCCAAATCTTCATAGAATGAGTTAGGGAGGAGCCCCTTCCTCAATTTTTTTGTAATAATTTCAGTAGAATTGGTACGACTTCTTCTTTGTCCATCTGCTATAATTCAGCTGTGAAGCCATCTGGTTCAGGAGTGTTATTGGTTGGTAGATTTTTTATTATTGTTTCAATTTTTGAATTTGTTAGTGGTCTGTTCAGGTTTTTGCTTTCTTTCTGGTTCAATCTTAGAAGGTACATGTTTCCAGGAATGTATCCATTTCCTCTAGATTTTTAATTTGCATGGAGGTTTTCATAATGGTCTCTTAGGATCCTTTGTATTTCTGAGGAATTGGTTGTAATGTCATCTTTGTAATTTCTGATTGTGCTTATTCAGATCTTCTCTTTTCTTTTTTTTTTTTTTTATCAACCTACCTTATGGCCTATCAATCATGATTATTCGTTCAAAGACCAGCTCTTGGTTTCATTGATCTTTCATACGGTGTTTTGCAACTCAATTTCATTCAGTTCCTCTTTGATTATATTTTTATTTTTTATTTTATTTAATTTTTTGAGACAGAGTCCCACTGTGTCACCCAGGCTAGAGTGCAGTGGCACGATCTCAGCTTACTGCGAACTCCACCTCCTGGGTTCAAGAGATTCTAATGCCTCAGCCTCCCAAGTAGCTGGGATTACAGGCACGCATCACCAAACCAGAATAATTTTTTTTTTTTTTTGAGACAGAATCTAGTTCTGTTGCCCAGGCTGGAGTGCAGTGGCATGATCTCGGCTCACTGCAATCTCTACCTCCTGGGTTCAAGTGATTCTCCTGCCTCAGCCTCCTGTGTAGCTGGGACCACAGGCACACGCCACCACACTCAGCTAATTTTTGTATTTTTTAGTAGAGACAGGATTTCACCATGTTGGCTAGGCTGGTTGTAAACTCCTGACCTGAAGTGATCTGCCCACCTCGACCTCCCAAAGTGCCGTGTTGCAGGCGTAAGCCAGTGCGCCTGGCCTAGAGTTAGTATTGATATGTGACATTGATCCTGTCATCATGTTCTTAGCTGATGACTTTGTAGTTTCTATTGCATAGTTGCTTTATATTGTTGGTGGGCTATGTGGTTAAATGTATTTTTGTGATAGCAGGTATCATTCTTTCATTTCCATCTTTAGCACTCCTATAAAGACGTCTTGTAAGGCTAGTCTAGTGGTAACAAATTCCCTTAACATTTACTTGTCTGAGAATTTTATTTCCCCTTCACCTGTCAAGCTTAGTTTATCAGGACATAAATTTTTTGGTTGGAATTCCTTTTCTTTAAGAGCACTGAAAATAGGCCCCAATCTCTCCTGGCTTGTAAGGTTTTTGCTTAGAGGTCTGCTACTAGCCTGATGGTTCTCCTTTCATAAGTGACCTGACCCTTCTCTCTAGATGCATTTACATTTTTTCTTTTGCATTGACCTTGATGAATCTGATAACTATGTGCCTTGGGAATGCCTGTTGCGTCTAGTATCTCATGGGGGTTATCTGCACTTCTTTTTTTTGAGATGGAGTTTCACTCTTGTTGCCTGGGCTGGAGTGCAATGGCGGGATCTTGGCTCACTGCAACCTCTGCTTCCCAGGTTCAAGCAATTCTCCTGCCTCAGCCTCCCAAGTAGCTGGGATTACAGGCATGCACCACCACGCCCAGCTAATTTTTGTATTTTTAGTAGAGACAGGGTTTGCCATGTTGGCCAGGCTGGTCTTGAGCTCCTAACCTCAAGTGATCCTCCCGCCTTGGCCTCCAAGGTGCTGGGATTCAGGCATGAGCCACCATGCCAGGCCCTGTGTTTCTTAAATGTTTGTGTTAACATCTCTAGTGAGAGTGGAGAAATTGTCATGGATCATATCCTCAAATACATTTTCCAGATAGCTTACTCTCTCTCCTCTCTTAAGAATACCAATGAGTTATAGGTTTGGTCTCTTTATATAATTCCATATTTCTATTGTCCATTTTTAAAAAATTCTTCTTTATTTTTGTCTAACTGAGTTAATTCAAAGAACCAGTCTTCGAATTTCTTCACAGCTTAGTCTATTCTGCTATTAATGCTTCCAAATGTATTATGAAATTCTTGTAGTAAATTTGTTAATTCCAGAAGTTCAGTATGGTTCTTTCTTAAAACGTTGGGTTTTTTTTTTTTTTCAGGCTGGGGGTAGTGGTTCACGCCTGTAATTCCAGCACTTTGGAAGGCCAAGGCAGGTAGATCTCTTGAGGTCAGGAGTTCAAGACCAGCCTGGCCAACATGGCAAAACCCTGTCTCTACCAAAAAATAGAAACAATTAACCAGGCATGGTGGCGTTCGCCTGTAATCCTAGCTACTTGAGAGGCTGAGGCAGGAGAATCTCTTTAACCCGGAAGGTGTAGGTCACAGTGAGCTGAGATCGTGCCACTGTACTCCAGCCTGAGTGACAGAGCAAGACTCCAGCTCCCCCCCCCCCCAAAAAAAAAAAAAAAAAAAAAAAGTTGGTTTTTTTTTTTATCTTTCAGCTCTTGGATCATTTTACTGGATTCCTCGGATTGGGTTTCAACAGCCTCCTGAGTCTCAGTGAGCTTCCTTACCACCCCGATTCTAATTTCTGTGTCTGTCATTTCACTTTGGTTAAGAGCCATTGCTGGGAGCTAATGTGCTCATTTGGAGGTAAGGGGACACTCTTACTTTTTAATTGGTAAAATTCTTTCTCATCTGAGAGGGCTGGTGTTCCTTTAACTGTGGTTTAAGTTGAATCTAGTCCTTTACTTCATTTATGAGTGCTGTCAGAGGGCCAAGGCTCTGTACAAAATCTTTGTGGCTGGATTCTTGCCCTGGGTTTCCCAGGCCAATATTTAATATATTGCCAGAATATTTTTGGTGTAATTTGGGCTATCATCCAGCAGATGGCGCATAAAGTAACGGCCAGCGTTGCGGGTCTTTTTTACGTTTCAGCGAGTTCGCAGCAATGTCCCGTGGTGTGGCCCAGCAAGGGGAGCTGACCCCACCAGGTCAGCTCTTAAGCCTTGGGAGAGTCCCCTCCAGTCACTATCGTCATGCCTGCATTTCCTTTTTTAGGTTGTCCGGGCTGGGCAGCTCCCTCAGGCAGAGACCCATGGCTGGCAGACCTTTCTTCCGCGCCTGTCCCTAACCTGGGCATGTCACTCCCTCGGTTTTCTGAGACTCGGGACTCCTCGCCCGCTGGAGTGCAGGCCATGAATCTGGGTTCTGCACTGCGGAGCTGCAGGCCGCAGCCCAGGGCTTTGGCCGCTGCCAGCACATCCGCCATCCTGCACCCCAGGTTCGAGCACGGGCTGCGACGGGGGATTAGAAGTGCTCCCAAGAGGCTGGGAAAGAACTCCGTCAGGCAGTCGGCCTGCAAAGCACCCAGGATGAGCAGTGGAGGCTGCACCGTTCACACGCTCCTAGAGCGGCCAGGCAGAGAACTTGAGAGGGGCTGGAGGGCAGGAGGTACTGGGGAACAGAAGTGCCCCAGTCCCAAGGGAAAGTTGACCCTGATTTTCTCTTTGCACAGCAGTCAGTGGGGTTAGAGTTATTCGGAAGAAGACCGGTAGCCTTGGGGGATGGGTGCGTATGGCCATGTTCCACTGGAACTGCCCCCAACGCAAAACAAACAACAAAAAACCGGGCTCTATGCAGGCTGGAGTTCTGCCTCTGCCTGCTTGTAGGGCATATCTCCAGGCCAGTTCAAATGTTTACGGGGAGTTGTAGGATCTCCTGTGACTGGGATCCTAGAGGTCCACAGCGAGAGTGGGCTGCCTTGCCAAGGGTTGTTCAGGGCCAGGAACTGGTCCTGGTGTTCCAGAACCTGAACAGGGTTCCCAGTCTCCCTTTCTGTCAGCGGAAGTGGTGCTTCCTGGCTGCGTCTATTTGGCCATCTTGTCTCTGTTGACCAAATAGCTTTTTTGAGAAGAAAAATGAAACTGATAAATCTCTAGCATTAGTTGAAAACAAAAAACATACAATTAACACTGTCAGGAAGGAAGTGGCAATACTAAAGATTCTACAGCTATTAAAATAATTTTTTTAAATGGTAACCCAATAAATTAAACAACTTAGATGAAGCTCATAAATTCCTTGAAAGTAATCACCAAAGCTCATCGAAGAAGGAATCCTTCGAACAGCTCAACATCTAAAGAAACTGAATCTGGCCAGGCGCAGTGGCTCACACCTGTAATCCCGGCACTTCGGGAGGCTGAGGTGGGCGGATCACAAGGTCAGGAGTTCAAGACCAGCCTGGCCAGCATGGTGAAACCCCGTCTTTACTAAAATACAAAAATTAGACGGCCATGGTGGCTCACGCCTGTAATCCCAGCTAGTCCGGGGGCTGAGGCAGGAAAATCGCTTGAACTCAGGAGGCGGAGGTTGCAGTGAACTGAGATGGTGCCACTGCACTGCAGCCTGGGCGACAAAGCAAATCTTGGTCTTGAAAAAAAAAAGAAAAAAAGAAACTGAATCTGTAGTTAAAAACCTTACAACACAGAAAACCGTATGCCCAGATGACTTCAGGGGTAAATTGTATCAAACATTTAATGAAGAAATAGTACTAACTGTAAACCAAATCTTCCAGAAAAATTGACATTGAGAAATATCTGATATTCAAACAAGGCAAAGCCATAAAAAGAAAAGAAAACTACGTTTAAAAATACTAGCCACAGCTGGGCACGGTGGCTCACACCTGTAATCCCAGCACTTTGGGGGCCTCAGCGGGCAGATCACCTGAGGTCAGGAGTTCGAGACCAGCCTGGCCAACATGGTGAAACCCCATCTCTACTAAAAATGCAAAAATGTGCTGGGTATAGTGGCAGGCACCTGTAATCCCAGCTACCCGGGAGGCGGAGGTAGGAGAATTGTCTGAACCTGGGAGGCAGAAGTTGCAATGAGCCAAGATTGTGCCATTGCACTCCAGCCTGGGCGACAGAGCAAGACTCCACCTCAAAAAAAAAAAAAAAAAAAATTACTGGCCCGGCAAAGTGGGTCACACTTGTAATCCCAGCACTTTGAGAGGCTGAGGCAGGAGGATCACTTGAACCCAGGATTTCAAGGCCAGCCAGGGCAACATAGGAAGAGCCTGTCTCTCTCTCTGTGATTCAAATAATTAACTGGGGATGATGGTGCATGCCTGTGGTCACTGTTGTCCCAGCTACTTTGGAGGCTGAGGCAGGAGGATCACTTCAGCCTGGGAGGTCAAAGCTTCAGTGACCTGTGGTCATGCCACTGCAGTCCAGCCTGGGCAACAGAGTAAGACTCTACCTCTAAAAGACCAAAACAAAACGAACCAAACCAAAAAAACCATAAATATAGTTGCAAACATTCTAAGCCAAATTTTAAAAGAAATAACCAATAATATAATGCACATAACAGATATAATCCATTAATATAATGCAATCCTAAATTGTTTTAACCTTATATAATGAATGAGTGTAATTCACATTAAAAGACTAGAAATTTTTAACAAAAAAACCAAAAGACTAGAAATGTTTTTAATAAAAATGTATATATAATCCTCTCAATAGATGTAGAAAAATATTAGATAAAATTAACACCTATTCCTGATCAATCCTCTAAGAATGCGAGGAATAAAAGGGAATTTCCTAAAACTGATTAAGGACGTCTATGAAACATACAGTTTACACCATACTTAGTGGTGTAATACTGAATGATCTCTTCTCAGGATCAAGTTCCAAATAAGGATATGGTTCTCACTACTTTTATTTCGCATTGAACGGGAGGTTCAAGCAAGGAAAAGAAATAAAAGCATTGGAAGGGAAAAATAAAAGTGCTTCGGCTGGCACACAGCATGACTATTTACATAGAAAATCTGATGAAGTCTACAAAAAAAGTTACCAGAAGAAAGAAATAAGTTTATCAAGGTTTCGGAATATAAGGTTAATATATAAAAGTCTATTATATTTCTCCATACTAGCAATAAACATTTGGAAATTAAAATTACCAATGATAATTTCCATGTACAGTAGCATTGAAACTATGAAATATATATGGTAAACTAATAAAATATGTAAAAATATCTGTATGAGAAAACTGCAAAACATTGCTCAGAGAAATTTTAAAATACCTAAATAAATGGAGGGACATACTTTATTCAAGAGTCAGAAAAATCAGTATTTTTAAGGTTTCAATTCAGCCCAAATTGACTTGTAGATTCAATGTAATCACAATCAGAATTCCAAAAGAGTTTTTGTAGAAATTAATGAGCCAATTCAAAAATCAATACAGAAAAGATAGTGACATAGTTCAGCCAAAGTAACTTTGAAAAAGAAAATTAAATTTGAAGGACTGTCACTGCATGATTTTAAGATTTATTATAGGCCGGGCGCGGTGGCTCAAGCCTGTAATCCCAGCACTTTGGGAGGCCAAGACAGGCGGAACACGAAATCAGGAGATCGACACCATCCTGACTAACACGGTGAAACCCTGTCTCTACTAAAAAATACGAAAAATTAGCCGGGCGTGGTGGTGGGCGCCTGTAGTCCCAGCTACTTGTGAGGCTGAGGCAGGAGAATGGCGTGAACCCGGGAGGCGGAGCTTGCAGTGAGCCAAGATCGCACCACTGCACTCCAGCCTGGGTGACAGAGCGAGACTCAGTCTCAAAAAAAAAAAAAAAAAAAAAAAAAAAGATTTATTATAAAACTACAGTGTTCAAAATAATGTGGTGGTGGTGTAAAAATACACAAATATAAAAATACAACAATCAATGGACTAAAATAGAGAGTTTAGAAATAATCCCACGCATATACAGACAACTGATTGGTGAGAAAGTGCAAAAGCAATTCAGTAAAGAAAAATAGTCTTTTCAACAAACATAACTCACAATTAACCCCAAAGAAATCATAGACCTCAGTGTAAAACCTGAAACTATAAAATGTCTAGAAAAAAAAACACAGGAGAAAATTTTTGTGACCTTGAGTTGGGCAATGAGTTCTTACAAATGGCAGCAGAAATATAAAAATGGACTTCATTAAAATAAAAAAAACTTCTGTTTTATGAGGATATGGTTCAAAGAATGAAAAGACAGGTTGGGCAGTGGCTCACGCCTGTAATCCTAGCACTTTGGGAGGCCAAGGCGGGCAAATCACTTGAGGTCAGGAGTTCAAAACCAGCCTGGCCAACATGGTGAAACCCCATCTCTACTAAAAATACAAAAAAATTAGCCAGGCATGGTGGCGGGCACCTGTAATCCCAGCTATTTGGGAGGCTGAGGCAGGAGACTCACTTGAACCTGGGAGGCTGAGGATGCAGTGAGCTGGGATCGTGCCACTCCAGCCTGGGCAACAGTGAGACTCCATCTCAAAAAAAAAAAAAAAAAGAAAGAAAAGAAAAGACAGGAAAAACATTTCAAGATGCATGTCTGATAAAAAGGTTTTTATCCCGAATATATAGAGTTCTCAAACTCAACAGTAAGAAAAATGAACTAAGTAAAAATTCTCAAAAGATTTGTAGAATTACTTTACCGAAGTTACCTAATACAGATGGTAAATAAATATATAAAAATTTGCCTGGGGCGGTGGCTCACACCTGTAATCCCAGCACTTTGAGAGGCTGAGGTAGGCAGATCACTTGAGGTCAGGAGTTTGAAACCAGCATGGCCAACATGGTGAAACTCCGTCTCTGCTAAAAATACAAAAATTAGCTGGGAGTGATAGTGGGCACCTCTAATCCCAGCTACTTGGGAGGCTGAGGCAGGAGAATTGCTTGAACCCAGGAGGCGGAGGTTGCAATGAGCTGAGATTGCGCCACTGCCAACTCCAGCCTGGGCAACAAGATTGAAACTCTGTCTCAAAAACAAACAAACAAACAGAAATTTGTAGGATATACAAATTAAAACTATGCGGATATACCATTAAATATCTATTGGAATCATTAAAACTATAAGACGAACCATATCAAATTCTAGCATGGATGAAGTGGAACTGGAGCACTCATACACTGCTGGTAGGAATGTAAAATGGTACAACTTTGGAAAACAGTTTGGCAGTTTCCTAAATAGTTAATCATACACCTACTGTGTGATCCAAACATTATACTCCTAAGTATTTACCCAAGGCAAAAGAAATCCTATGTTCATACAGACGTGTACACAAATGTTCACAGCAGCTTTATTTGTAATATCCCAAAACTAAAACAACCCAAATGTCATCAACAAGTAAATGGGTAAACGAATTGTGGTATATCCATACAAGGGAATATTCAACAAATATTTAAAAGAATGAATTCATACGAGCAGCAAGATGGAGACATATGAATCTCAAAATAATTATGCAAAGTGAAAGAAGCCAGACAAAAAAAAGCATACTATATGATTCCATTCACATAAAACTACAAAATGCAGAATGAAAGCCCATTGGTGGTTTTCTGGGGAGGAGTCAGCGGGAGGGGCATTGTGACACTTTGAGGGATGACGGATATGTTAACTGTGGTATGCATGTTCTCCACAAGGTGTGAAACTTATCAAATTGTACACTTTAAATATGTTCAGTTTATTTTACGTTAATTATATCTGAATAAAGCTTTTGACAAAAGCAAACATCTCGTACCTTCGTAAGGCTGATACAGCTCTTAAAAAAAAAAAGATTCCTGCTAGATTATGTGCACCAAAATAAAAAGGTTTCCTTTAAAGTAGAATAGGCTGTGAAGAGTGGGTGTAAAGGAAATAGAAGCCTAAAAATAGAAGATCTATTTCTAATTCTATCTGTTTCTATTCAGCAATATTGGCATACCTGGCTCAGTTTGTTCTAGATTGAGTGTCTTCATTTTTTTTGTCTTACATGCTTCGGAATTACAGCATAGCAAAACAGAGTTGAGAAGCGGTCATCTACAAAAGGTGTGTGTTCTTTAGTGAAAGAAATTCTATTCTTACCTCTGGGCCACACATCCTATGATTCTAACAAGAACTGTTGTGAAGGGTTAAAGCTGTTAGTCTGTTCTCTGGTAGAAAAAAAGATGAAGAAATAATAACTGATTCAGGAAGTGGTAATAGGTTGTGGATTAGCTCACAGAAAACACCACTCATTTACTAAGTACTTTCTTGGACTCCCCACTTGTCCCAAAATATGTGTGTGTGTGTGTGTGTGTCTGTCTGTCTGTAAATGGTAAGAGTCTGGAGATGGACCACAGTTTAAAAACCAAGGAGTGATATCTTTTACAGTTAGGAACATGAGTTTCTTCATTTCGGGATGGCTTCTGTCCTTCTTTATTTCTTCATGTGCACTTTTTTCCAGACGTGTTTCCCCTTTTTGGTCTCTGCCTGCACTTGAGTAAGTTCTCCATGTTCTGTCTTTTATGCAATTTTAGGAGGGTGAGGGGAAGGTGATAATGAGGTAAAAAAGACTCAGTGCAGAGGATTTTCAAGCTTCAAGAGGAGTCAAATTTTAAGATAAAAAGGGGGAAATGGACATCAGGCTGGCAGGGAAGCTTGGGACAAGCTAGGTCAAATAATACAGATAGCTAGAATCAAACATGTTGACATAAAGGTGCCGGGCACCTGTAGCCCCACTTTCTGCGAAGGAGCCAGCTAAATGACAGTTCTCTGGGCTCTCATGCTTTGCACCCAAATGACAAAGAATAGCTTAAATTCCAGGATAAAACTCAAAGTCTTTTTTCTTTTCTTCCAGAGCCTTCAAATTCACTGTGCTCTTAGGTTTGCCTTCTTCTGACATATACTGAAGGCAGCTAAAATGCAGTTTTCCGCATAAACAGCTCCTCGCTGTATATATGCACAGGTACCTGAAGGGTATGTCTGGGAAACAGCACCTCGGATTCTAAATCTGCAGGCAGGAAAACAAAACAAAACAAAACAAAAACAAAAAAAAAGAACAACAGCAACAAAAAACTTAGGTTTACTGCCACCTTGTTTCAGAAACTTAGCTTTTGAAACTTTTTATCTTAAAGCCTCCAATCAGTAATAAACGTGGGAAGGAAAACTCAAGAAAAGGTCTGAATGGTTAATGAGTAAATCTTTTTGGGAAAGAGGTAAGGAAGGAGACTTTGAGAAATTTCCCCCAAGCTTCTCTCTGGCAACAAGAGAACATTGGTGGAATGCAGGCAGTGACTTCACTAGCAGGTTCAGCAAAGAATAGGTAACTGACAAGAAGAGAGGCATCAAGAAGAATGGGAAACTTACAAGTGGGGCATCAAAGGAGAACCGTCCTCCCAGAGCCATGGATAGCTGGGGTTTCTCCGAGACAGCCCCATCCAGAATGGGAAACTGGAATAGGAAATTGCTTGCTGGATGAAGTCCTGTGGGGAGTAATGGTTCTGAGTTTGTGGAATCCACGTGGTGGTTTTAGAATCTGAAAGTCAGTTAGTGTTAGATCCACAAAACTAAAGAACCAAAAGGGATTTCTGACATCCCCTTGATTGTTTTATGCAAACAGTTACCGAAGCCTAGAGATACTACAGAGCCTGTCAGTCCAAGGTCATGCACAAAATTGGTGATCAGATTAAGCTAAAAAAACAGACATTTTGGCTCTCAAACAAGAATTCCTGCAGTGACAGTCTAAACCAGATTCATTTCCCTGTCAACCAATACTTCAGCCCAACAAACATCCATAAACACTCACCAGATCAGCTGTACTATTAATTTTCAGCAACTTGGCATCCAAAGACAAGCACTTCTCTTGGCTCTTTTCCCAGTTAAATGAGCCCGTGGAAAATAGGTAACAGTTTTCTTCATGCCAGATCCAGTCTTGCGGACAAGGAGCTGGGAAGGGTAGTATATCTACTCAGTCAGTTATGTTTGTGTAAAAGCAGTTCTGCAGTTCTTAAATCAATTATCCCCTTAGTCCTCTCAGGTGCATACTATTTATTTTTGTTTTTGTTTTTGTTTTGTATATTTGGTAGAGATGGGGTTTCACCACGTAGGCCAGGCCTCCCAAAGTACTGGAATTACAGTCGTGAGACACCACGCCCTGCCCACACTACTTCTTAAGTAAAATTTTACCCATGTTCTTCAAATACCTAAATAGCCCCAGAGTCCTTATTTCTCCATTTTTTGAAAAAAAAAAAAAGAAAAGAAAGAAAGAAAGCGTACTGATTTTAGCAACCTAAATGTACTTCCCATTTAGCATTTTCACTTCCCCTGATGAAAAGCAAGTTAGGCTAGCATATAATTTTAGAAACTGTGTTTGAAACAAAGCAAGTGAGGGTTGGGGAAATAGATATTTAATAGCCATTCTGCTGTTTTTAAAAAGTAATGCTATGGATTTTAAAACTTCATATCTTTGAATAATGAATTTAGGCTTAAATACTATGTGCCTTGCTTTTAGGCATGTGTGCTCTAATACAGTAGCCATATGTGATTTTTGAGTACTAGAAATATAGCTAGTTTGCATTTCTTAAAAATATATATATTTTAATTGAAACAGGGTCTTGCTATGTTGCCCAGGCTGGTCTTGAACTCCTGGCCTCAAGCAATCCTCCTGCCTCAGTTTCCCAAAATCTGCAATTACAGGCATGACCCACCACACCTGGCTAGTTTGCATTAAGATGTACTATAAGTGTAAAACACACAAATGATTTTGAAAACTTAGTTTGAAAAAAAAAAAGAATGTAAAATAGCCCATTAAAATTTTTATGCTGATTAGTATTGAATTAATATTTCAAATATCTTGGGTTAAACAAAATGTGTTTCTAAAATAAATTTTATCTGCTTCTTTTTCATTTTTATGTGGCTACTAGAAATTGTAATGATAGATATATAGCACATACTATATTTCTTTTGTACAGAGTTGTTGCATAGTATATTAATATAAAAGTGATTTAAATTTAATCAATTTAAATAAGATTTTAGAAAATAAGGAGATTTTCAGTAGCAAAATTCACAGGGAGTCCACCAAACCAAAAACAGAACTTAGACAATAGGTAAAATATACCAATGTCTACATGTTTATGGATGCTTTCAGGAACCCCCAAATCATCACTATCATCACCATCATCATCATCATCATCTCTTCCATCTCCTCAAGGGGAAACAAAGTACTCTGGTCTACACTACAACCAAAAGGTGAAAAATTAAAATCTTTGAGAAAGGCAGCATTTTAATTTCATTCTCACTGTGGCATAAAACCACTAAATAAGAGTAGGCTTTATCAGAGAGGAGGAAGTGGGAGGAACTGAAAAACCAAAGAAAAAAGTGAATGAGAAAGAGCATACAAAACACTAAGTTGGTTTTTCACCAAACTGATGCTTATAAAAAGAAAAAGAGACCAAGTTGAAAGCAGTCAATGCAAGCTTCTTACTTCTTAGTTTGCCTAATCCCATCATATTATGTAAATATAAAAATATGTACATTTTTGGCTGGGGGTGGTGGCTCATGCCTATAATCCCACCATTTTGGGAGGCTGAGATGGGTGGATCGCTTGAGGCCAGGAGTTCCAGACTAGCCTGTGCAACATGGTGAAACCCCATTTCTACAAAAAACACAAAAATTCACTGGGCATGGTGGTGTGCGCCTGTCGTCTCAGCTACTCGGGAGACTGAGGTGGAAGGATCACTTGAACCTAGGAAGCAGAGGTTGCAGCGAGCTGAGATCATGCCACTGCACTCTAACCTGGGTGACAGAGCAAGACTGTCTCAAAAAAATATATTTAGATATATATATAAGTTTTTGTGGACTAAAAACCCAGTCTGGGCAAGTTTTCCAAGTTATGACAAAGTAAGAAGGACACGTCACAAAATGTAGTATTTAAACTAACTGCGTGTATGTGTGTGTGTGCACAAAAATAAACATAGTAAGTGATGTTTGTATTTGTTCTATAATTTAACAAGCACAAATATCGCTCAATATGTGCCAGAAACTGTTGGAAGTACTGTACAGATATTAATTCATTTAATCCTCATAGTATCTCTTTGAGATAGGTTCCAGTCATTTTCTTCATTTGACACATAGAGGAGAATCTGGACCCAGACAATGTAACGCTAGAGTCTGGGTGTTTCACCACTTCTAACATACTACCTTTCAAACTTCTAAGTTAAAACCATTTGAGGAAATGTTTCTCAGTGACATTCTCGAGACATTCTGATACAGAATCTTGAGGTAAATCTGTAATCTGCCACTTTTAACAATCTATTTACATACAGTAAAGTTTGAGAATCACCACACATTCCATTGCTAAATGTAGTCTATTCCTGCAAAGGCCCTGCATCTCACTAGCTTGTTGGCCTAAAGCAAACATGTAATAACCTCTCAGTATCTCTCCTCCCTCATATATACATTGAAGACCACAGACTTTTTAGTAAAAAAGATAAAACTTGCCTCAAACTGGAAAAACCTGGCTTTTTTTTTTTCTTAATGTGGGATTTTAGTATTACTTTTTAAAGACTTCTCAAAGCTCTTTGATGGGCCGGGCGTGGTGGCTCACACCTGTAATCCCAGCACTTTGGGAGGCTGAGGTGGGTGGATCACGAGGTCAGGGGTTCGAGACCAGCCTGACCAACATGGTGAAACCCCATCTCTACTAAAAATACAAAAATTAGCTTGGCGTGGTGGCGGGCGCCTGTAATCCCAGCTACTCAGGAGGCTGAGGCAGGAGAATTGCTTGAACCCAGGAGGCGGAGGTTGCAGTGAGCCAAGATCGCGCCACTGCACTCCAGCCTGGGCAACAAGAGCGAGACTCCATCTAAAAAAAAAAAAAGCCTTTTTGATGAAAGGCAGAAGTTTATTTGGTATCTCTACTAACTAGCCTTTATCTGACACTGTCAAGGAATGGAACACGTTACTTGGTATATCTGCCAGCATCAGACGTATCACTTATTGTTTTTCATTAGTTGTTCATCCAGGGCATCTCTGGGAGATAGTTCTGATGGTCCTGTTATAGGTTTAATCTCATACAACTGATAAAGACAAAATTCTCTTAGGCCTTGCCTGTTACATAAATCATTGGTTAGTATGTGGTTATGTCCACTTTTATAAACATTCCTATCCTTAATAGATAAACCTTCTCCCTTTAAGCCTTCTTGAAGGTGGTAATATTCATTTCCTTGCAAGCTCCAACTTTAAAGAGATTAAATATGTTTGACACTTGCTAAAAATTAGTTTGTCTAAAAATTTCTGTTAATTTTGAAAACGTAAATGACCTCTAAATAGTGAAGGGATTAATAAACTGCAAAACATTACACAAAATTACTTTTTATTATCATTTCGCTTTATCCGGGTCTCAATGTTTCACCTATCAAGGAAAAACTTAGGTACCTGTGAACTGTTATTATATACTCTTTATTCAAAGAAATTATGTGGTTGAGATTAAGTAAATTGTGCAAACAAGAAGCTAGAGAGATCTCTGTTTATTAGAGGAAGTTGTTTACTAATCCTGACAGCAGGGTACTAATTTATGCACCTCCAAGGAAATAAAGTACCTCTGAATGACTCTATCTCACACCTTTTCACTCTCCCTATGCCTAAAACCATATGTCTGGTTTAATGACATACTGCGCAGAAAGACCAAATAACACAGTAGCTTCTGTAACAACATCAGAGTTCACATCATAGTCTTCTTATAGATGCTACTATTTCTGCCTGCCTCTGGATTCTGAGTCCCTTTAGACAACTAAAATTAACTCATTTTTTCTTATATAAATAGACTGCTTGGACTCCTCAGATTTTCGTCTAATCTGAAGTATCTGCGTAAGGCTTGCAAGCCAGTCTGCCTCCATTGGCTCTATTGAAATTGATGGGCCCGGCACAGTGGCTTACACCTGTAATCCCAGCACTTTGGGAGGCCGAGGCAGGCGGATCACCTGAGGTCAGAAGTTCAAAACCAGCCTGGCCAACATGGTGAAATACCGTCTGTACTAAAAGTACAAAAATCAGCCAAGGGTGGTTGCGGGTGCCTGTAATCCCAACTACTTGGGAAGCTGAGACAGGAGAATCACTTGAACCCAGGAGGTGGAGGTTGCAGTGAGCCGAGATTGTGCCACTGCCCTCCAGCCTGGGGGACAGAGCGAGACTCCCTCTAAAAAAAGAGAAAAAAAAAGGCCAGGCATGGTGATGGGTGCCGGTAATCCCAGCTGCTTAGGAGTCTGAGACACGAGAATTGCTTGAACCCCTGGAGGCAGAGGTGTCAGTGAGCTGAGATCAGACCACTGCACTCCAGCCTGGGCGAAAGACTCCATCTCCAAAAACTGAAATAAAATAAAATAAGTTGATGTAGTACACTTTAAGAAATAATGCCATAGAATGAGCTAATGTCGAGTTTGGGGTAGACAGTTACAAGGACAAAAAGACCCCAAAGAAAAAGAAACACAATGACTAAAACGCATTGGAATGGAAAGAGATAAGGATCTATGGAAAGGGGTCGGGGTGGCAGAATTCTTCAAGAAAAATCTCGGCCGGACACGGTGGCTCAAGCCTGTAATCCCAGCACTTTGGGAGGCCGAGACGGGCGGATCGCAAGGTCAGGAGATCGAGACCATCCTGGCTAACATGGTGAAACCCCGTCTCTACTAAAAAATACAAAAAACTAGCCGGGCGAGGTGGCGGGCGCCTGTAGTCCCAGCTACTCAGGAGGCTGAGGCAGGAGAATGGCGTGAACCCGGGAGACGGAGCTTGCAGTGAGCTGAGATCCGGCCACTGCACTACAGCCTGGGTGACAGAGCGAGACTCCGTCTCAAAAAAAAAAGAAAAAAAAAAAAAAGAAAAATCTCAAAACTGCTACTCAGGAGGCTGAGGCAAGAGAATCGCTTGAACCTGGGAGGTGGAGGTTGCATTGAGCTGAGATCACACCACTGCATTCCAGCCTGGGTGTGACGAAGCAAGCCTGTCTCAAAAAATAAAAAAATAAAAAAATAAAAAAGAAAGACAAATCTCAAAACTAAAATTTTAAAAAGAAGAGGCTCTTATAAAGAAGGAAAACTTAAATCCACCAAAAGCTATGCTTAATTAAATCAGATTTCTCAAGGATTTCACAGAGCATAGGGTTGTTATGATAAAAATATTTAGAACTTCTTGCCAGACACAGTGGCTCACACCCATAATCCCAGCACTTTGGGAGGCTGAGGCAGGCGGATGACTTGAGGCCAGGAGTTTGAGACCAGCCTGTTCAATATGGTAAAACCCTGTCTCTACTAAAAGTACAAAAATTAGTTGGGCGTGGTGGTTCATGTTTGTAATCCCAGCACTTCAGGAGGCTGAGGCAGGAGAATCGCTTGAACCCAAGATACAGAGGCTTCAGTGAGCTGAGATCATACCACTGCTTTCCAGCCTGAATGACAGAGCAAGACCCCATTTAAAATAAAAAAAATAAAATAAAATTTAAAAAATCAAAAATTGACCGAGTGCAGTGGCTCATACCTGTAATCCTAGCATTTTGGGAGGCTGAGGTGGGTGAATCACCTGAGGTCGGGAGTTCGAGACCAGCCTAGCCAACATGGTGAAATCCCATCTCTACTAAAAATACAAAAATTAGCTGGGCGTGGTGGCGGGCCCCTGTAGTCCCAACTCTTGGGAGGCTGAGGCAGGAGAATCGCTTGAACCCAGGGGGTGGAGGTTGCAGTGAGCAGAGATTGCACCATTGCACTCCAGCCTGGCCAAAAGAGCAAAACTCCATCTAAAAGAAAAAGAAAGAAAGAAAAAAGAAAAAGAAAAAGAAATTGAGAACTTCTTATATAGAACATTACGAATGAATAATGATACGCATAACAATAGACCAATTTTGAGCCCAGAATTGTTTCCAAAAAATAGTTACGATTGGACAGAAAGCTTCCACTATGTCTCCTCACCCACTCTTCTCCCAATACCTGAACAATTTGCTACTCTCTTCAGTGTTTCTTGGAGATTCAGATTCTGGTGGTGAAGTTCCATTTGCTCTTTGGATTTCTCATTCAGCTTCCAAGCAAGGGTTTCTATCATTTCCTTGAGTTCGTTTTGTGATTCCTGTGAAGCTTCTTCTGCTTGTTGCCGGGCTGAGATCTGTCCCTCCAGTTTATTTTTCTGGTGAGTTAGGTTTGTTTGCTGTTGCTTTAGGAGGTTAGACACCTGGGACACTGAATCACAGTTGCGTTAAGACTCTAGTTCTAGTCCAGATAAAAATCCCTCCAGGGACTTTTTGAGGAAATCAAAACAGAATTAAATCTATTTTGACAATAAATAAGCTGCTGAAAAATGACCCAAATTTACTCAGAAATTACAGATTGGGAGGTTCTTGAATATTCCTGCAGTATTTTGTTTAATGTCAGGAACATTGCAACCACTTGTAATTTTTTAAAAAATTACCAAGATTTTGGCCAGGCACGGTGGCTCAGGTCTGTAATCCCAGCACTTAGGGAAGTCAAGGCAGGCAGATCATGAGGTCAAGAGATCAAGACCATCCTGGCCAACGTGGTGAAACCCCATCTCTACTAAAAATACCAAAGAAATTAGCTGGGGGTGGTGGCACGCGCCGGTAGTCCCAGCTACTCAGGAGGCTGAGGCAGGGGAATCACAGTGCCACTGTACTCCACCCTGGTGACAGAGGGAGACTCTGTCTTAAAAAAAAAAAAAAAACCAAGATTTTTTTTTATTGAGTTACAAATTAAAAGCAATCACAAGATAACCAGTACAGCGTTAGAATAAATGAAATAAGGAAAACCTAAAATAGACACCCACCAGACTCAGCGACTATTAGTAGGAATTGTCATCAGTGATTTACTCTATTTATGTCTTAATTCCTCTGCTATATCTCCTCCCATTCTGTCTAGTCTTCCAGACTTCCTAATTTTAAGAACTGTGACATACACCCCTTTTTTGAGACAGCCACACACACTGTGTCACAAGAGTCCCCAAAGCATTTTTTCTTTTCTTTTCTTTTTTTTCCCCCTTGGCCACAGTACATTTTAGGAAGGGTGAAGATAAAGTGAAGGTTGTGAAATCAAGCAGGCAATAACATGTTAAGGGTCAAATGTCTCAGTTCCTGGATTTTGATGGTGCAATACAAAGTAGACCGCTTGGTTTGAAGGCAGCTTTGATCCTGTTATAAGGTGATCAAAGGCTCAGAAGATTTTTCTGACCACCACCACTGAGTCAAGGGCACTTCTCCTAGTCACTAGGAAAGGCCCTAAGTATTCACAAATTTAAAATAAAATAGTTTGTGAACTTGAACAGCAGTTAAGAAGCAAGTAGCACTTCAATGACCATAATAACCTGGATCCTGGGTAGCCTAAACAACTCAGATCTACAACCTAAATTCACAGGCAAGTCAGGTGAATGTTGGGCACCATTTTCTTTCCTTCTTGGCCACTCCGGACCTTCTTTTCACTTCTTTTTTTTCCTCAATATCTTCTCTTTTCTAAATGCTCTTATTATAAATGTGAAACATTTTTTATTTTAAATGTTTTATTTATTAAGATTGTGTTTCTGGTTCTTAACATTAAAATGGTATTTAATTATCTCTATCAAAACTCCGCAAGCTAAATAAAATTTATTTTACTTTTGGGCCTCTCAGATGATCTCGGAGATTAGTAACTTTAAGTTATTATCTTATCCATCATTCTAGAATTTAAATAGGCTCTATCCATGAGGTTGTTTTTTTGCTGTTGTTTGTTTGTTTGTTTTGAAATGGAGTCTCGCTCTGTTGCCCAGGCTGGAGTACAATGGTGTGATCTCAGCTCACTGCAATTTCCACCTCCCCAGTTCAAGCGATTCTACTGCTTCAGCCTCCTAAGTAGCTGGGATTACAGGCATGTGCCACCACACCCAGCTAATTTTTGTATTTTTAGTAGAGATGGGGTTTTGCCATGTTGGCCAGGCTGGTCTTGAACTCCTGACCTCTGGTGATCTACCCATCTTGGCCTCCCAAAGTGCTGGGATTACAGCCGTGAGCCATTGTACCCAGCCTTTCCATGAAGTTATGAAAACAAAACAAAACAAAACAAACAAACAAACAAATGCCTGCCAGTTGTAATTTTTATTTCATGGCTCTATCCATTTGAAGGTGAACAATATACCCATTTATTTTCATGGTCACTCTAAAAACATTTTGCCTAAAATGAATCTATATCAAGGCTGTTTGTAGTTGTTATGAAAGGAACTTATAAACCATATTTATTAACCTCATTTCCAACACCCCGACCCCAATAAACATCAGTTCCTTATTTTAGCACTTACATTGCATGCCCAGCACCATAATGGTCACTACTAATCCCAGGCAGAGGACTGCCAGAGTCACAGCAACCAGGCACCACCATGGAGAATAAAGAAACTGAAGGCCTAGAGTGACAGAGGATAGAATCAGAAAGACAAAAAAGAGGGAACAAGTAAGTGAACCATTCTCTGGAACCTGTCTGTACTTGGTGATTTACTGTTTATGTTTTAGTAAATAGACATAAATAGTTTGCATTCCATACCACTAGTCCTCCAAATGGCTCTGCAAATAATTCATCATACACATTTAGGAATGGAAAATAGGGAGAGTTAAGGAATTTAAGTGATTTATCCATGGTCACACAGCCAATAAATTCAGAGCCAGGATTCAATACTAGATATTTGAATCTAAATATATGATTCTAAAGCTTATACTTTATCTACTTTCCCCACAATTACTCCTCAAGAAACTCACAGTCCAGCTTGGCTGAATCAACTTCATCCACAGTGCAGAGAGCCTGACGTTTTTAATATAGAACACGTGTACACATGTGCGCACACACACACACAGTGTGTTTTGTAAGTAACATAAACAAATGTCAGACATAAAGCAAACAAGCTTTCTTCAGTTAATCAACTGAGATTACCTCAAATAACTTTATGAATAATTTTATGCTATTTAATTATGAGTCCACCAAAATTACAACTTGGAACTGGGGTTATTAATCAAAGAAAAGTAGGGATGAAACCTTGATATTAATTTAGCTTATATTAACAGCATATCCTACACTCACACCAAGTGTAGACTTGATTTTACAAGAGAAATATTCACCATTTTGAAAAAAACATATCACATAGCTCACAGGTGTATGAATATCCAATTATGTGTTCCACCACTAAAAAAAAAAAACAACACAGATATTACTGGTTTTGTAGGAACACATCCCATACAATGTATTTGGTTTCCTCACCTTGTGAGATAAACAAATAAGGTACTTATATCGTTATCCTCTGTATGCAAATAAGGAGACTGAAAGGTTTATGACTTGCTTAAGAACACACAAATGCTAAAACCCAAAAATAAGTCTTTAGTCTAATTGTCAGTAGCTATGTGACTTGAAATATTATAATAATATAATTTCCAGTGTGAATGTATAATGATCCAAGTCAAGCAGTAGTCAGATATATTCAAAGTTCTCATATGTCAAAGGTACTGTGTTAAACTCCACAAATGATAAAAAGAAGATAGAAACTTGACAGGGATAAATATGGTTCATCCTCTGATTCAATACTTATTGGCTTCTAGAGTGTGTGTGGCAAGCTAGCAGAGAAGCTGTAGCTTGTCTGTGTCTTTTGCAAATAATTGCCTAGTTCTAGCCTCAGGGGCAAATACCTCTATGTAAATCTTTCAACCAGTCTTTCAACTCTCTGGTCACTGTTCATTCCACACTGTAGGGCATCAGATACTTTTATCACTTTCTTTTTTTGGGGGGGCGGGTGGAGCCCTGCTGTGTTGCCCAGGCTGGAGTGCCATGGCATGATCTCGGCTCACTGCAACCTCCGCCTCCCGGGTTCAAGCGATTCTCCTGCTTCAGCCTCCTGAGTAGCTGGGATTGCAGGTGTGCACCACCACGCCAGGTTAATTTTTGTATTTTTAGTAGAGACGAGGTTTCACCATGCTGGTCTCGAACTCCTGACTTCATGACTGGCCACCTCAGCCTCCCAAAGTGTTGGGATTATAGGCGTGAGCCACTGTGCCTGGCCTCATCACTCTTAAATAATGAAAAACTGAATTTTTAGAGGAAAAAGAAAATCACAGGACCCTGTGAAGGAAGGTACGTGTTCCCTTTTTCTATAGATTCCCTTTTGACCTGTGTCCTTGGTAGGCAGAGATCATTAATCCAACTGCTGCCCCTACTAGTGATTTTCTAATCAGAAACCAATCCGATTATTTGAAGAAGGTACCTGATCTAACCAAGATTCTGAAAGAAGAATCAATCTCATGATTATTGTAAATTCAGGCCCTCGATATTTACTACACAAATAATGAGTGAGTAAAGAAACAAATGACTATTGTTCACTTCTGGTTTTACCTATAAATGCCAGCACTATTTTTATAGCAATTTAGTTCGTTAGCTCAAATGTTAAATCACTCCATGCTCACACTTATGTTCTCTATTGAGAGAAATTTCTGTTTTGTTTCTGGAAATATAATTTGGAATTTCTTTATTCAAATTTCTGACAATACGTTTCTGTCTTTCTCTCCTTATATTCTGTTCATTTCCCTCAGAATGGATATAGAATAAAAGGCAATTTACCCAGATTGTCTGTGGAACTGGGATTATGAATTAATTTATACCTATGCAATTTAATTTACTATATGTGTCAAACAGAACTTATAGTTTTTCAAAGCAGTAGTACACACCAAAATGTAACTTAATGCTAAACTACACTGAATATCATTTACTTTGCCTGCATAATTCCTGAGGTACTTCAGGTTTTTGTAGTGCCTGAAGGACACTTACAGAAATTATCATTATATACACCAGATAAATTTGGTTCCCGAGCCCTCCGATGTATTGACTTCTGGATAAATGGGAGTTTGTGGTACAGTCCTAGCTCTACCACTTATTAGCTCCATAAAACTCATGTTGTCAGTCCTCCTGATGCCCAGTTAGCGCTCTGTAAAAGGGAGATAGTAATAGTGACAATCTCAAAATGTTGTGAAGATTCCGAGAAATAATACACTTAAAGTGAATAGCATATAGAACAACCTGTAGTAAATACTCAGTATAAATTGTTATAAATAAGTTGTCATCATCATCATCATTACAGCCTTCTTGTTTCTCTTTTAAGTAAATGGTATTAATTCTCTTTTCCCATACTTGGGTGTTTAGCTTTCTAATCCCATATTTCGGTGAATTTACATTTTGGGGCTAACACTGGGATTCTTTCCCTGTACACATTTTCCCATCCCTAGTACCTTTAGCTTTTTTTCCATTTGACTTCTCATCAGGCTGGTCCTTCATAGTCTGGATCTTTAGGTCATCAAAAGTCATTTCCAAATTCAAGCTAAGAATGAGAGAGTGAAGCAGTCACGAACTTCAACAAACTAAAAATATGTGAGCTTCTGCTGAAGTATTTAAATAGCTACTGTTATCTAATAGAAGAATGACTCAATCATTGGTAGGAGGAAGGAGAGGCTTTGCTTCATATTGGGAAGTTCGCTGACGCAAATTCTTGAGTTATGTGTATTGCAGGTGGAGAAAGTGGCGATTCTGAAGGTGTTTCAGGATATTTCGCTAAGCAATTTATGAAAGGGAGAACTATTTTTCATGAGCATTAGAGGAGAAATATTGTACCCACTCTTCAGATACAGAAACTGAAATTCAAAGAGAGTAAGTCCCACCACATTTGTGAAAAATGTGTTAGAATTTTGGGCCAAAATATTTGATTGCAATGTTTGTTTGCTAATTTCACTTAGCAGACTGTTTCTATATGGTGTCTTTTAGAAATCACATATATTCTCTTTTAATTTTCACTGTTTTATTTGGCGATAGATCTGAGAATTTTGGGGCGAATCACATATGGTTCCCATTTCCAGCAATGGTGTCCTGGGTAATTTTAGAATTTATCTGGGGCTACTATTTCATATAGTGCCAGTGTAACATAGCAGCAGAGAGCGCTTTGAAACCAGAAAGAGCTAGTTTCAGTACTTTCCTTTAGTCTGCAGTCCTGGAAAATCTTAATACTTTGAATATATGTCTTTGTCTGGAAATTAGGGATAATGTCTACCTGATAACGATGCTATAGGAATTCAAATGACATACTGGGTAAGAATGACAAGCTTTTTCACACTACATTTGTGAAAAATGTCACATTGCTATAGGAATTCAAATGACGAACTGGGTAAAAATGACAAACTTTGTACTTGGAGCATAATAAGAACCCAATAGATAATAGTTATTTGTATAGTACTAATAGTCAGCACAGTTGAATTACCCATCAAATAATATATTTCAGTAAAATCCGTGATTGACTTATGTCACAAAGACTCTCACATGAGAGACCCGTAAGTATGTCTGTATGTATTTACTGATAGAATACTTAATCTATTTTCCCTTGACAACCTCCTAACCGGATATATATCTATTGGAGATGTCTTCTGAAGTATTTATAAGCAAAATGATATGATATCCAGCATTTACTTTAAATTGCTCCAGGAAAAAAAAAAAAGTGAAAAGAAAAGGATAGACAAAGGAAGAATGGAAATAAAATAAATAAATAAAACATATAAGAAACTGTTAGGAAAAATTACCAATATTGACAGCCTAATGAGGATTCCATTTCCCTCCTCCTCCCTGTTTCCTGTATTCCTTTTATTATGTGCAGAGTATTTGAGAACAAATTGAAAGCGTTGGCCAGGCACAGTGGCTCATGCCTGTAATCCCAGCACTTTAAGAGGCCGAGGAGGGTGGATCACTTGAGGTCAGGATTTTGAGACCAGCCTGGCCAACATGGTAAAACCGTGTCACCACTAAAAATACAAAAGTTAGCTGGGCCTGGTTGCAAGCCTGTAATCCCAGCTACTTGGGAGGTGGAGGTTGCAGTGAGCTGAGACTGTGCCACTGTACTCCAGCCTGGGCAACAGAGCGAGACTCCATTAAAAAAAAAAAGAATTAAAAAACACTGAAACGATATCACACTGAAAAGGGCATGTTATCATTTCTCTACTGACTCAGTTATTTTGGATGCCATGAATATTATAGAACATAAAGTGTTTACCATTTTAACCATTTTTAGGTGTACTGTTCAGTGGCATTAAGTACATTTACATTGTTGTGCAGCCATCACCACCATCCATCTTCAGAACTTTCCATCTTCCCCAATTGTAACTCTGTACCCAACAAGCAATAACTCCTGTGATGGTGAATTGAATTTTATGTGTCTTTTTTTCTTTTTGAGATGGAGTTTCGCCCTTGTTACCCAGGCTGGATTGCAAAGGCTTGATCTCGGCTCACTGCAACCTCCGCCTCCTGGGTTCAAGCAATTCTCCTGCCTCAGCCTCCTGAGTAGCTGGGATTACAGGCATCCGCCACCACTCCCGGCTAATTGTTTCGTGTTTTCAGTAGAGATAGTATTTCAACATGTTGGCCAGGCTGGTCTTGAACTCCTGTCCTGAAGTGATCCGCCCGCCTCAGTCTCCCAAAGTGCTGGGATTACAAGCATGAGCCACCATGTTGCCCTTATGTGTCTTCTTGACTGGGCCATGGGGTTCCCAGACAGGATGCTTTTAAATAAGGTTAACATATTAATCAGCAGAGGAAAGCAGATTTCACTGCATAATGTGGGTGGGCCTCATCCAAAAGTTGAAGGCCTAAACGACAAAATAACTTCTAACCTTCCCCCAAATAAGAAAGAATTCTCCAGCCGTCTATGGACTGGAACTAAGACATCAACTCTCCCAGTTCTCACTTGCCAGCCGAGTCTGGCAGCCCACACTCCAGATTTTAACTTACCAGACTCTATAATCATAAAAGTCAATTCCTTATAATAAATCTATTTCTACGTATGTACACATCCTATTGATCCTCTTTCTCTGCACAGACCTAATACAAATCCCAATTCCTTTCTCCTTTCTTGGAAACCACCATTCCATTTTTTTGTTTCTGTAAATTGGTTTATTTTAGGCACCTCCTACTGGTGGAGTCATACAATATTTGTCCTTCTGTATCTAACTTATTTTATTTAGCACTGTGTCTTCAATTATCAATGTGGTAGCATGTGCCAGAATTTTGTTCCTTTTTAAGTCTGTATAATATTCCTTTGTATATATAAACCACATTCTACATTTTATTTATCCATTGATGGATGTTTGGGTTTATCCTCTTTTTAAAGATCAGTGGGATAGTTTCTACAGTCCTTGTGTGGCAGATAACTGGACAGATTTGAAATTTTTTTTTTTTTTTTGAGACAGAGTCTCCTTCTGTCGCCCAGGCTGGAGTGCAGTGGCGCGATCTTGGCTCACTGCAAGCTCCTCCTCCCGGATTCACGCCATTCTCCTGCCTCAGCCTCCCGAGTAGCTGGGACTACAGGCGCCCGCCACCATGCCCGGCCAATTTTGTTTTGTATTTTTTAGTAGAGACAGGGTTTCACAGTGTTGGCCAGGATGGCCTCGATCTCCTGACCTTGTGATCCGCCCACCTCGGCCTCCAAAGTGCTGAGATTACAGGCTTGAGTCACCGCGCCCGGCCAGATTTGAAAAATTTTAGGGGGCTCTCATTATCCCTGCCTCCTGGTGTTCATGATCTTGTGTAATCCTTCGCCTTGAGTGTGAGTGAGACCTATGACTTGGAGTGTAGCAGAAGTGCGGGAATGTGTGTGATCATCTACATAAGCTTATGTAAGGTATAGTGACTATTATGCTAAAGTCACTCTCCCTCTCCTATTTCCATCTTTATCTCTCTGTCTAGATTTTTAAAAGCAAGCTTAAATGGATCCTGCAGCCATGGAGAAATAAATTCTGCCTGAGAGAGCTTACAAGTGAATCTTCCCAGGGTCACCTGGGAATGCCTGATGAGAGCACAGCCCAGCAGCCACCATGATTGCAGCCTTGTGAGACATCAAGCAGAGGACCCAACTAAGTTGTGCCCACACTTCTGACGCACAGATACTTTGAAATAATAAAAGTATGTTGTTTTACCTTGCGGCTCACATAATTTGTGGTGATGTGTTACACAGCATATAAACCTAAAACATTCTACGATAAACTGAATCCTTCCATCTTGTTTAACTTTTTTAACTCTAATCTTTTTACTGATTTCAGTGCCTTTGAGGCTGTCGCTCAGTCCCTGTGCTGTGATCATGGCTCATTAGATGGAAACACTTCCCAAGGGGTCTCCCAAGGGTTGCAAAGATGAAACAACGTCTGCTGTATTATTTATGTTTGAAGTCAGGGCTGCGGCCCTGCCCACTGACTTAGAGTTTGAGGTTGATGCCTCAGAGTAATAATAGTCCTGGCCTCTATTTTATTGAGGCACAGAGAGGAAAGAAATCCATAGTTGGCCACCTGACTTACGCAAAGTCAAAAGGAGAATGATCAACGGAACCAGAGTAAGCAATTTTTTTGGCTACACTTGTTACACCAGTTGTATAACTATTCCCTGAGGCATAGGTGTAAAAGTCTATGTACATGCACCGTCTGCTGGTTCCACTCCAAGTCCTTAACTACCTGGTTATAAGCTAATGATTCACAAGCTTAATGGAACTGCACAAGATCGTATAGGATTGTAATGAGACCATTTCCCTCTACCCCAGCTACCTGCCCTTCTGTACCTGTCCAATGTGTGCTTTGTTCAGTCTTGTTGCCTGAATTCTCTTTCTTCTTTCATCATTCCCTATATGGAGGCTTGGTTAGGGACCGGATTCAGAGTTAAAGCTGCCCCAAGGCATAGTCTCATTCATTAGAATAAAAACAAACTTTTGTTTTTCCAGGGACTAATCTGGTGAGAAAAAAAAAAAAAAAAGAAAACGGTAATAATAATTCTAAGAAAGGAAAGTCACAAGGTCATTAACAGAACCCATTTTGTTCAAACCTGTTTGGAAGCTGGAGGGCAAAAAGATGATGGCAATCATGTGTTAGAAAAGTGCAATGCGAGCAGGGAGTCATGTTAACCAGGAAACCTGTTTAGGCAGGTGAAGGCTGGCATGGTTGGGAGAAGTGGCCAGGCTAGCAAGGAAAAATACCCAAGAATTAGAATCTCAGGAAACTAAAATGTGGTCTGGAGAGGGAATGGTATAGAAATATACAAGAGAAGCATAAAGGACAGTAATTATGCAGAATCTTGAAAGTAAAGGTCATTGGTAAAATTCAGTGAAAATCAAAATAATCTTAGTGAACACAAAAAATATCAGTTAGGACTATTATATTAATTTTACACACATTAACTTATTTAATCTGTATAAGCCTATCAAATAAATATTACTGTTATTATCCCCGTTTTATATAAAATGAAAGTGAACCAACAGAGATCTAATAACCTGCTCCAAGATCACACAGCTCCTAAGTGACAAAACCAAGTATTTAAACCCAGGTATCCTGGCTAGGCTTTAGGCCTTGGTGCTCTACTGTCTTTCTGCCAAGAAAAAGAGAAGGAAAAGGTTCATGATACGTTCCCCATGTACATGGCACTCATGATAGAAACATCCTATTCAAAATGCTTTCCTGTCTTTTATTTTCATTTGCTCTAGGAAATAACATCTAAAGCAGGTCAAGTGGGTATTCCGCTCCTGTTGTATGAATGGGAACACTAAGGACTGGAGAAATCACATAACAATTTAGTGGAAGGCCACCTAAAGCTCTGCTCTCCTTGTCCTATAAAATACCGTCCACCTTTGCCAAGTCTTCAACTGAAATCTGGAAACTACTCTTCATCCTAACCCCAGTTGCCTAATTTAAAAAAGTAAAAAACAAAAGACTGTCAGTGCTCATTTTGTTTTGAAACTGACAGATTTTAAATCACCAGGATTGTACCAGGCCATTCTCTCATTATTTGTTTTCCTTAGCTGACAACAAAAACAGGTTATATCCTCCATTCTCATATCCCATCATCAAGCTGTGTGTGAGGACCCTTAGAGTATGATCACCCACTCAAGAGTCTCCCTTCCACAATCACTCAGTAGAATTAGATTTACTGAGCGAGAAAGGCCCTGAAAGGAGGTTTTATTCAATTCTTATGAGATTGAGATAGATATATCACTGTAAACTGACATCTACTTTTCTTATCCCAGCCTGGCCAACATGGTAAAACTTTGTCTCTATTAAAAATAGAAAAGTTAGCTGGGTGTTGTGGTGGGTGTCTGTAATCCCAGCTACTCAGGAGGCTGAGGCAGGAGAACTGCTTGAACCCAGGAGGCAGAGGTTGCAGTGAGCCGAGATCACACCACTGCACTCCAGCTTGGCGACAGAGAGACTCTGTCTCCAATAATAATAATAATAATATTTTTATTAAATATTTGGTATTAAGTAAAAGATCACCTACTTAAGTATAAATCATTCATACAGCATTCGTTTGTTACTTTTATTATTTTGATTTTTTGAGTCAGATTCTCGCTCTGTCGCCCAGGCTGGAGTATAGTGGTGTGATCTCCATGCACTGCAACCTCTGCCTTCCGGGTTCAAGCGACCTCCTGCCTTAACCTCCCAAGTAGCTGGGATTACAGGTGCCTGCCATGACACACAGCTAATTTTTGTATGTTTAGTAGAGACAGCGTTTCATCATGCTGTCCAGGCTGATCTCAAACTGCTGGCCTGAAGTTATCAGCACCCCTTGGCCTCCCAAAGTGCTGGGATTACAGGCGTGAGCCATGGCACCCGGCCGCATTTGTTTCTGTAGATTTGTTTCATTATAACTATTCTATGCTCTTGCGTGTGTGCTTGTTTTTATTCTGACCTTAGGTTTTATTTTCCTGAGTGGCAAAACTTATTTGTCAATCACATCACTACTTTACCAGAGAGAGAGAGAGAGAGAGAGAGAGAGAGAGAGAGAGAGAGAGAAGGCACAAAGAAAAAGATAAGAAAGAAAGCAAGCTATACATTTGCTTTTTTAAAATTTGGTTTTAAATGACATTTTAAAAAATGTCTTTCTCAGTTATCCATTTCAATGGGAAGTGAAGTCAGGGTGGAGGAAGATGTCACTGATAACACATGAAAATTCTAATCTTCCAACTTGATTTCTCATCTTCGAGTCTGTTTTCTCCAAAGATGAGATGGCTTTCCTGTTCATTTCCTGTTCATTTGGCAACCTCTCAGTCTTACCCCAGCGGTTAGGGATAAATGACCCAGAACCAGGAGAGTTGATTATCAACATAGTGAAGGGGAGGGTTTCAAAGAGCAAGAAAGGGTTGTTAATCACATGGAGAGAGAAGAAAGGAGAGTAGCAGGGTGACTTTCATCCTGCAACAGTCACTCCAGAGTACTCTGGTGAAGGATCAAGAATATAACCAGTTTTCTGATGAAGAAAAGAATATATTTGATCACCAGTAATCTGCCTTTGACTATCCTCTACGCCAAGTTTTTCATCACTGTCTAGAAAAATACTACAGAGGACACATATGTCCTCTTTGCATGTCTCCTTTTTGGGAGCAGTAAGAGAAAGAAACTTAAAGATGTAGAAAGAATTAATAGTATAACGGAAAGAAAGAAGGCAAAAGGAAGTAAATGTGGAGGCCAGAGAAATAGTAATAAGAATAAAGAAGAAAACCAGGAAAAAAGAGGAGGGAAAGGCCATAGAAAATAATAACCAGAGAGAGACAGAGGAGGAGACAGAGAGAAAGAGAGAGAGAAAAGCTGATAAATTCCTGAGAAAAGTTTCTCTCCTTAAGAATTCTAGGTCAAGAAGTCAAATATGGCACAGAGCATTGAAAGGAGGCAATGGATGCCCAGTGCAAGATTCTGAAGAAACAGGAATTCAGCCTGATGGGAGTCCGAATTCATGTCGCGACGGCCTCTGCCCTGGTGCATTGCATCCTGGTGAGTTCAGTGGTGAAAAAGCAGAGAGACAATATTTTTCCCCAGATTAATCAACTCAGAAGAATCTGAGAGGAAATGAACTGCGGGGTGGGGAGACATATACAGAACCCAGGGAGTCGTAGGGAAATGAATACACTACAAAGTTTCCTTAGTATTACGAGATTGCATAGATGCATGTGTGACTGACGGCAACGACAATGAAAAGGGGGACAGAAATTAGAGCGAGCATGGAAACACGCAGGATTGCCGTGGCACTTTAAAAGTGTCACTGAAGTATATTTCTCTCTTTTAGCATCTTATCACCCATCCCTCAAAATTCCAAACAGATTATGAAAACTAGGTATGTGATTCCCCTAAATGGAATTTCCCATCCAGGAATTTCTAACCCTCTTCTAGCAGTTTAGGTGTGTCTAGTCTA
Source organism: Macaca nemestrina (assembly GCF_043159975.1). NCBI lineage: Eukaryota > Metazoa > Chordata > Mammalia > Primates > Cercopithecidae > Macaca > Macaca nemestrina. The sequence continues at coordinate 133,750,935 of NC_092134.1, forward strand.
GAAATAAGAGAGGGAGGGCTCTTTTAAAATATTTTGGGCCTACAATGAATGAGAAGTCTCTGAGTAATCCATTAGTGGAGAAAAGGGTCACTGGACTGAGGGATTCTAAGCAATCGTCATGGGGAAGTGTATAGAGCTATGCCATCTAGCAAGAAGGAGAGCAAATGAAGAAAACTGGATAGTTTCAGATTCCAGTATGGCCCCTGTACAAAGTGGGCTGAGGGTTTTTTGTTTGTTTGTTTTTTTTTTTTGCTAATAGACCAGCTAAAGTGGTATCTGAAAATCCGTTTTTTCTTATATTTTCTTTTTGCTTCCTCTTCACTTCCTTTGCCTTCTCTTTCCTTCATTTTTCCTCTCTTTTCTCTTTGCAACAAGCCTGAAAAGTGGCATTTTCTCTGCTGAGCACTTTAGGCTTCTCTTACTTTTAGTGAAGAAAGTGAAAGAAAGTACCATGGTTGGGTGGAAGAAACACACGCTTTGTCATCCTCAGTGGCCATTTCTTTCAAATGAAAACACAAGCAGGGGTTTCTCAAATGTTATCTGCAAAGCCTGGCTATTCATCCTTTTACAAATCCTTTTCAACTGATAGGTTTTGAGTATGTGTGTCTCCTTACCCCTTCACTGCCCACCATAAACTCCCAATAGTTACAAATCTCTGTTTCTTTTCTAAGGGACTTTGTGGTTGCTTTCCTGAAATATCAGAGCACTCAAGTTATTAGAAGACAGAAGCAGCTTCTAGAATTAAATTAATGGTGGTGGTGGTGGTGGTGGTGGTGGTGGTGGTGGTGGTGGTGGTGTTAAACGGAGTTTTGCTCTTGTTCCCCAGGCTAGAGTGCAATAGCACCATCTTGGCTCACTGCAACCTCCGCCTCCAGGGTCCAAGTGATTTTCTTGCCTCAGCCTCCCAAGTAGCTGAGATTACAGGCATGCACCACCATGCCTGGCTCATTTTGTATTTTTTTAGTACAGACAGGGTTTCACCATGTTGGTCAGGCTGATCTCAAACTCCTGACCTCAAGTGATCCACCTACCTCGGCCTTCTGAAGTGGCGGGATTACTGGTGTGAGCCACTGCACCCAGCCTTGAATGAGTTTTTGAAAGAGGAAGTCAACTAAAAAAATCAGGTAGAAGAAAGAGTGGACAATTTTGTTTTTTTGTTTTTGTTTTTTGTTTTCTGTAGAAGGAGTAGAAGGGACTTGATAGCAATATCGAGGAATTGTTAGAGAAAACTTGTCCCCAGTGTTATTGATTCTTTCAACACATATCTATGATAGGGTTTGATTTGAGTTCTGTCTACATCAATAGGTGTGTACATTTGGTCACATTTCTTTCTTGCTTTTTTTTTTTTCCCAAGACGGAGTCTTGCTCTCCCAGGCTGGAGTGCAGTGGCATGATCTTGGCTCACTGCAACCTCCACTTCCCAGGTTTAAGCAATTCTCCTGCCTCATCCTCCAGAGTAGCTGGGATTACAGGTGCACACCACCACACCTGGCTAATTTTTGTATTTTTAGTAGAGACGGGATTTCACCATGTTGGCCAGACTGGTCTCGAACTCCTGACCTTGTGATCCGCCCACTTTGGCCTCCCAAAGTGCTGGGATTATAGGCGTGAGCCACCATGCCTGACCTGGTCACATTACTTAAAACCCTGTGCCTTAGTCCCTTAACCTTTCAAGATAAGGTTAAATATACCCACCAAGAGGGTTATTGTGATTAAATGCTATGAAATATTAAGAGTTCATGGCCGGGCATGGTGGCTCATGCCTGTAATCCCAGCAGCACTTTGGGAGGCAGAGGCGGGTGGATCACTTGAGGTCAGGCGTTCGAGACTAGCATGGCCAACATGGTGAAACCCCATCTCTACTAAAAATACAAAAATTAACCAGGCGTGGTGGCACGTGCCTGTAGTCCCAGCTACTCGGGAGGCTGAGGCAGGAGAATTGCTTGAACCCGGGAGGTGGAGGTTGCAGTGAGCCAAGATCATGCCACTGCACTCCAGCCTGGGTGACAGAGCAAGACTCAAAAAACAAACAAACAACAAACAAACAAACAAACAAACAAACAAAATAACAGAGTTGTTAGCAGTCTGACTGGTATCTAGTAGCTATTCAATAAAGAAGACCATCTGTCCCACTGGTCCCCTTGCTTTTCCCCTTCTTCCTTTGTATAGTCATTGTCACACTAAGAGGATAAAAATGAGCAGTGGTGTAGAATTCAACTGGGCAGGAGTTAGGAGGACAATAGCAATATCCCAAGGGACAGAGAGATCAGGAATTTTCTACTGCAGACAATTTAATGTAAATGGCTACCTCTCATTCACAAAGGGTGATGCTCACCCACCACCAAAACAACAGACAAGATATTCATTCTTCACGGTTCCCTTACCTCAAGTACAAAAGCCAGCAAGTATGGGAGAGATGAAAATGGCTGTCCTAAATAGACTGCCCCTAAGACTGTGACTTCCTTACTGGTTGATCTAACACAGCACAACCATGAGAGATGATTGGTAGGCAGCTGAACACAGCAGACATGACAATTTCCCTGTATAAGACAATTTCTCTTTCTACAGCTTTCTGGGACGAGATGCGAGGAAAACTGTGGTAATCCTGAACAGTAAGTATAGAGTTCAAGCTGGGAGGAAGGAGCAACAGACAAAAACATCACTACCCTAAAGACAGTCAAGATGTCATTAGACATCTATGACTTCCTTTTATTTATTTTTACTTAAGTAATAGATCTCATAGATGAGTTATCACAAAATAAAGACATGTGTTTGTATCATCTTAAAGCGCTCAAAATAACACTGCTGACAGCATGTTTTTACCCCAAGCCTATCTTCCCATCAAAGCAGCACGATTAATCTCAACTTATACAGTCGTAGAGACTTGCAAAAGACTTCCTTAGCCCTGCTTCTCAGTGACTCACCAGGACAGACTGGGTTTGGTATCTAGTCACTGGCGTACATATTTGGGTGATTTCCAAAGTAACATTATCACTTTAAATTTGAAAGTATTGGCCGGGCGCGGTGGCTCAAGGCTGTAATCCCAGCACTTTGGGAGGCCGAGACGGGCGGATCACGAGGTCAGGAGATCAAGACCATCCTGGCTAACACGGTGAAACCCCATCTCTACTAAAAAATACAAAAAACTAGCCAGGCGAAGTGGCGGGCGCCTGTGGTCCCAGCTACTCGGGAGGCTGAGGCAGGAGAATGGCGTAAACCCGGGAGGCGGAGCTTGCAGTGAGCTGAGATCCGGCCACTGCACTCCAGCCTGGGCGACAGAGCCAGACTCAGTCTCAAAAAATAAAAAAAATAAAAAAATAAAAAATAAATTTGAAAGTATTTTCTAGTTTTTAGGGCATGTTAACATTTATTGCAGACTTCATTTAGCTATCACTTTGATGTAGTTGTCAACTAATCCAAACTTGCCACACTTAGGTCTTATGTAGACACAGAGGATGTGAAGATAAATATGCAAGAGTCATTCCACTTAAAGAAACTACAAAATAAAAATTTTAAAAAGTAGGGGGCACTTTGAATAAAAACTTGTTTAGGATGAAGAAAAATACATATTTAGCCATGGGAAGAGTTTCCCGATAGCCAGGTCTGTTAAACCCAGGGAAATGGTGATGGCCTTGATTACCTTCACATGCACATTGTGTGTTGACTACTTGATAACTGCTTTTTGAGGTTTTACACCTCTGCCACCATAGGAAGAGTCCTTTCCTATAAACCAGAATCTAATTAGAACCAGAGGAATTTTCAACAAGTAAGAAATGTGGGAAAACTAAGAGGAGTCATTGTTCAGTGAAAAAACAAAAAAAAACTATATTTTCGTTTTTTTTTTTTTTTTGAGACAGAGTCTCGCTCTGTCACCCGGGCTGGAGTGCAGTGGCCGGATCTCAGCTCACTGCAAGCTCCGCCTCCCGGGTTCACGCCATTCTCCTGCCTCAGCCTCCCGAGTAGCTGGGACTACAGGCGCCCACCACCGCGCCCGGCTAATTTTTTGTATTTTTTAGTAGAGACGGGGTTTCACCGTGTTAACCAGGATGGTCTCGATCTCCTGACCTCGTGATCCGCCCGTCTCGGCCTCCCAAAGTGCTGGGATTACAGGCTTGAGCCACCGCGCCCGGCCAAAAAACTATATTTTCTATAAATGTGTGACCAGAGAATAAAAATAGATTCACTAGATTTCAGTAGATTCATGTATCAGAAAGAATTATTAAATAACAAAATTTACTACTCTTCAAACATACACAGATACTTTGCCTCACCTCATTCTCCAGTTTCTGACCTTATCTTCTACTCCTTCTCCCATAAAATCCGTATTTTTTTTTTCATTCTTACAGAGAAAATTTACAGTTGCCATAGTGAACACAGAACATTTATTTAGCTCTCATCATGGTAAAGTTGGCTTCTACTTTTTTCCCTCTTCCTGTTTGGTCTCAGTGGATATATATATTAGTTTTGATCTTGGATGTGAAAAATTAGGGTACTCTTTACGGTGGGTGTGATACTGTGAAATATATATTTGATTTTGTCCCCATCTCCTAGCATACAATTTCTAAAATCCCCAAAGTAAGTAGTATCATTTTACATGCTAATGAGTTGACTGGTGGCTGGCAGCCCCTAGGTAGATTCAGGGTGGGGCTGGTCATTGGAAGGACCAAGGCAGAATGCTTAAAGCCACATCCCTCAACATCCAAGGAAAATAGAGGGGCTGAAGTTGATCATCAATGGCCAATGATTTAATCAATCATGCCTACATAATGAAGCTTTCATAAAAATCCCAAAGGATGGATTTGAAGAGTTTCTGTACAGCTGAACAGGTGGTGGTTTCTGAAGGGTGGTGCACTCGGAAGACATGCAAGCTCCGTGTCCCTTCTCACATGCTTTGCTCTATGCATCTCTTCATCCGCATCCTCGGTAATATTCTTTGTGATAAACTGTAGATGTAAGTGAGTGTTTCCCTGAGTTCTGTGAGCTGCTCTAACAAATTAATGCAACCCCAAGAGGGAGTCAGGGAACCCCCAATTTGTAACCAGTTGGTCAGAAGCACAGGCAAAACAACTTGTGATTGGCATCAGAATTCTGGGGAGCAGTCTAGGGGACTGAGCCCTTACCCTATGGGATCGGATCCTATCTCCAGGCAGGTAGTGTTGGAATTGAATTGAATTAGAGGACACTCAGCTGTTGTCTGTTGCTGGAAGATTGCTTGCTTGTTGTGTAGGGAAATCCCCACCCACACATCTGGTGTCAGAGGGCTGGGAGAGTATAGCAGGAAGAAACTCAGTATTTTTTCCCCTACATTCTCAGTGGGAGTGTTGCAACAGCTTGCAAAAGATAAATTACAAATGTGATTGTATGACTTTCATACTCATAACTGAAATTTTCTTTATGTTTACATTTTATTAACCTCAAATTTACACGAGTCCTAACTTTTACATCCATTTTCAAAGTTACTCTTTGTAAACTTGCATTCCAAGTTCTTTCTTGGTATTTTTTCTTTTTTTTCTTTTTGAGATGGAGTCACCACGGCTGGCTAATTTTTGTATTTTTAGTAGAGACGGGGTTTCACTGTGTTGGCCAGGCTGGTCTCCAACTCCTGACCTTGTGATCTGCCCGCCTCGGCCTCGCAAAGTGCTGGGATTACAAGCATGAGGCACCGAGCCTGGCCCTTTCTTGGTAATTTTTATCATAAATGTTTACAACAGGCACATACATGTTTTCTATGAACACTTCTAATAACCACTAGTTTGTTTTATAATGATTTACAAAATGACTTGGACAGTGCCATCTATAGTATAAAGTACTATTTAAAGCATATAATTTGGCAAAAGATTCAACTAGCTACATTGAATTTAAAAAACATAACCCATAGTGCTTTTATTATAACAAGGTATCACATCACATTGTAACTCATATTTCTGAGTCTGGAGTTATAACAGGGATTGACTATATTTTTAATATACAAAACTTTATTCTTTCTTTATAGTTGCCTGACCACAGACTGGGTACATCTCTGGTATATATGGTAAGTTTCACTTATAATACCGAGAAAGACACTGTATTTCTCAGGGTCATTAAAAATGACAGCCTGCCTACTTACTTAGCATCTCATGGAGTAAGATTTCATTACTTCATCACTACCTATGTGACAATATGTCAGGATTTCCTTTTTCAATACCATCTCCTCCACAAACATCAAACCATTATTGTGTGCTTCCCTCAGAGTCTGTTCTAGAAATATCTCCACAAAGGAGATTACTTTAGTGAATTAAAAAGCAGAGCCTGGCCGGGTGCAGTGGCTCACACCTGTAATCCCGACACTTCGGGAGGCTGAGGCAGGCAGACCACTTTGAGGCCAGGAGTTTGAGACCAGCCTGAGCAATATAAAGAAACCCCATCTCTATTAAAAATACAAAAAAAGCTGGGCGCGGTGGCTCATGCCTGTAATCCCAGCACTTTGGGAGGCCGAGGGAGTGGATCACCTGAGGTCAGGAGTTTGAGACCCGCCTGACCAACCTGGAGAAACCCCGTCTCTACTAAAAATACAAAATTAGCCAGGCGTGGTGGCACATGCCTGTAATCCCAGCTACTCAGGAGGCTAAGGCAGGAGAATCGCTTGAATCCAGGAGGAATACGTTGCGGTGAACTGAGATCGCACCATTACACACCAGCCTGGGCAATGAGAGCGAAACTCTGTCTCAAAAAAAAAAAAATTAGTCGAGTGTTGTGGCATGTGCCTATAGTACTGGCTACTCAGGAGGCTGAGATCATGCCACTTCACTCCAGCCTGGGCAGCAGAGCAAGACTCTGTCTCAGAAAAGAATAAGAAAGCAGCCCCCTCAGATTACCTTAAATGTCTTATTATTTGTTCTAATGGATTGACTTACTCCAGCTGACAAAATAAGGTTATCTATAAAGCAAAAGCCTTGAAATTAAAATTATAAATTAAAATGTTTATAATTATTCTATAAAATATTTAAACAAGAATCAAAACTCAGACATTAAAGACTGGTTACAGCAGAGCTGGGAAAAAAGCCAGATCCCAGTCTTACTTGCCCCACGGGCTTTTGCAGGTTGCTGGTGGGAATTGGTGCGCTGCTTCTGCTGTGCGGCCTGTCTTCCCTGTGCTTCCGCTGCTGCTGTCTGAGCCGCCAGCAAAATGGGGAAGATGGGGGCCCACCGCCCTATGAAGTGACTGTCATTGCTTTCGATCACGACAGCACTCTCCAGAGCACTATCACATGTGAGTACATTGACCTTTTAACCTGGGAGAAGGACCCCATTTAAATGAATAACGAAAAGAGTGCAAAGGCGTAGAACCACTGATCGAGTAATATTAAAGATTCCACGACTCACAATTCCCAGAAGCCTGATGCTGCAGTGACCTGGGCTGTCATTGAAGCTGTGTTCTCAAGGGTCTGTCTGGATGACGATAAAGAAGGAAGTGAAATATTGGAGGCTGTTGGAAGTATTGAATAGGAAGAATTAGCCAGTTTATAACTAGTTACTTTGCTAAAAACTATTTTGAACTCCAAACAGATGCCTTTTTCAAAATGTCTTGGATTTTGTGAAATCTACTTTTTCTATTTTCTATACTATTTTATATTTTTAAAGAAATTAATGGCATGTACTTTCAGCTCTTTATATTTCAAGTCTTGATACACTAAATTTTAGCCTTAACATTTTCTCAGTGATTACAAGACACTTTCCCTTTCTTCTGCGGTTCCATTCTTTCCATTACATTTTTTTTTGTTTGTTTTTTTTTTTTTTTTTGAGATGGAGTCTCGTTCTGTTACCCAGACCAGAGTGCACTGGCGCAATCTCAGGCTCACTGCAACCTCCGCCTTCCGGGTTCAAGCACTTCTCTCCCTTAGCCTCCAGAGTAGCTGAGATTACAGGCGCCCACCACTACACCTGGCTAATTTTTGTATTTTTAGTAGACACGGGATTTCACCATCTTGGCCAGGCTGGTCTCAAAACTCCTGACCTTGTGAGCCACCCGTCTCCGCCTCACAAAGTGCTGGGATTACAGGCGTGAGTCACCACGCCCGGCCAAAATTGATTGCTTTCTTTTTTTGAGATGGAGTCCCCCTCTGTTGCCCAGGCTGGAGTGCCGTGATGGGATTTCAGCTCACTGCAAACTCCGCCTCCCAGGTTCAAGTGATTCTCATGCCTCAGCCTCCTGAGTAGCTGGAATTACAAGCAGCCACCACCACACCAGGCTAATTTTTTTTCATTTTTATTTATTTATTTATTTTTATTCTTGGTGTAAACAATTTACCATGTTGATCAGGCTGGTCTCAAACTCCTGACCTCATGATCCACCTGCCTCTGTCTCCCAAAATGCTGGGATTACAAGCATGAGCCACTGTGCCTGGACTATGTTCTTTCCTAAAATTGAAGAGCCAGTACCAGTCAGAACACCAGCTGGCAAAATGTGGATATTTATTTTGAAAAGAGAATGGCTGGGCTCAGTGGCTCCTGCCTGTAATTCTAGCACTTTGCGAGGCTGAGGCGGGTGGCTTACTTGAAGTCAGGAGTTCGAGACCAACCTGGCCAACATGATGAAACCTCATCTCTACTAAAAATACAAAAACTAGCCGGGCGTGGTGGCACGCACCGGCAATCCCAGCTACTTGGGAAGCTGAGGCGTGACATTCGCTTGAACCCGGGAGGCAAAGGTTGAAGTGAGCCAAGATCATGCCACTGCACTCCAGCCTGGGTGAGTGACAGAGCAAGATCCTGTCTCAAAACAACAGCAACAACAACATCAAAAATAGAATGATATGATGTGTTGCTGTTCACCTTTCCTACCTCCCCTTTCTCACTGTCGTCTTAGGAAAAAAAGATAACCAACGCTGGGCACCATGGCTCAGGCCAAGGTGGGCAGATCGCCTGAGCTTAGGCGTTTGAGACCACCCTGGGCAACATGGTGAAACTCCGTCCCTATTAAAATACAAAATTTAGCAGGGCGTGGTGGCACAGGCTTGTAGTCCCAGCTACTCGGGAGGCTGAGGCACAAGAATCATTTGAGCCCAGGAGGTGGAGGTTTCAGTGAGCCCAGATGGCGCCATTTCACTCCAGCTTGGGCTACAGAGTGAGACACCATCTAAGAAAGAAAGAGAAAGAAAAAGGAAAGGAAGAAGAAAAAGAAAAATTAAAAAAATAGCTGAGCATGGTGGCTCATGCTTGTAATCCCAGAACTTTGGGAGACCGAGGCAGGTGAATCATTTGAGGCCAGGAGATCGAGACCAGACTGGCCAACATGGTGAAACCCCACCTCTAATAAAAATATAAAAATTAGCCAGGCATGTTGGCACATGCCTGTAATCCCAGCTACTCGGGAGACTGAGGAAGAAGAGAATCGTCTGAACCTGGGAGGCAGAGATTGCAGTGAGCTGAGATTGTGCCACTGCACTCCAACCTGGGTGACAGAGTGAGACCCTGTCTTAAAAAAAAAAGAAAAGAGATGAGGTAAAAATAAATAATCCTAAGGAGTCTATAGTATCGGGGGCTGGGGGAAAGGGATCTAAGTCTGAAAAGGGAAAGGGCAGGGTTGAGATGCAGAAATATTCTTGGCCGGGCGCGGTGGCTCACTCCTATAATCCCAGCACTTTGGGAGGCCAAGGCGGGTGGATCACCTGAGGTCAGGAGTTCGAGACCATCCTGGCCAACATAGTGAAACCCCCTCTCCACTAAAAATACAAAAATTAGCTGGGTATGGTGGTGCGTGCCTGTAATCCCAGCTACTCGGGAGGCTGAGGGAGGAGAATCGCTTGAACCCAGGAGGCGGAGGTTGCAATGAGCCGAGATCCGCCGTTGCACTCCAGCCTGGGCAACAAGAGCGAAACTCCGTCTAAAAAAAAAAAAAAAAAAAAAAAAAAAAGAGAGAGAGAGATGCAGAAACATTCTTTAGATTATTTGAGGATACCAGAGAAAACAGGTCCTTCTAGCAGAGCAGGAAGCCGGGTTGTAAACATGCTTCAAAGGATATTCATAAAATATGGGGCAAGGAGTGACAATGAGTTCGGATGCTTGTTAAAAATGAAGCGACAGTTAAGTGGGAAGTAAGTCTGTGCTGTCTGAGGGTGTCCCATTTCCCTTAGTTCCTTAGCTCTGTTCCTTCTTTCTTCACAGCTCTGCAGTCGGTGTTTGGCCCTGCAGCTCGGAGGATCCTGGCTGTGGCGCACTCCCACAGCTCCCTGGGCCAACTGCCCTCCTCTTTGGACACCCTCCCAGGGTATGAAGAAGCTCTTCATATGAGTCGCTTCACAGTAGCCAGGTGTGGGCAGAAAGCACCTGATCTACCCCCAGTGCCTGAAGAAAAGCAGCTGCCTCCGATAGAGAAGGAGTCAACTTGAATAGTTGACTCTTGGAACTGATGAGGGCTGCCATTTTATAAATTGGGGTGGAGGTATGTCCAGAGTCTGTGGGAAAATGGAACACATTCTTTTCTAACCCTCAGAAGTTTTAGGATGGCATCTAACACCATCATTCCAGGGAAAGATGGTTCTTACTCTTCATTCGCAGGCCTTTATATCTTCTGATACAGAATGCTCTAATTGGGAACTCTTAATTTTTTTATCCAATGGTCAAAATCTGCAAGTAATCTCTAGCCACGCTGATTACCACTAAACCGGGAAAACATGAAGGTGTCTTGAATTCCTTCAACTATTGAGTGCATATAAAATTCCTGTACCCACATGATACTGCCAGTTGCGTCTCTCTGTGTCAGCTAATCCATTGCGATAAAGTGGAAAAGAAAGACAACAGTGTTAGCACAGCCATCAACATTAATGCACTGAATGCATGCATCTTTCCTTCTGAGACAGCAATCAATTTTACACCAAATGACAATGATCATCTTAGACAGCACAACATACCCACCCGGATATCTAAAAGCTAGGGATGGGATTGCTGATACGGGCTAAAAGAACACAGTATAGTATTCAAGTGCCAAATATCAGTCTTTCTTTCCTCTGGTCCTGCCCCTCCGCAGTATGAAAAACCATACTCACAGAACCATACTGTGCAGTAACAGTTGGATTAATTCTTCAGTTCCTCTGCACTGTAAACACATACGTGTGCACACATGCATGTACACATGCTGTGTACACAGTGTACATACTGTGCAGTAACAGTTGGATTAATTCTTCAGTTCCTCTGCACTGCAGACACATACGTGTGCACACATGCATGTACACATGCACCCTGTTTTAACTCTAAAGGTTTAAATAGTGTTGCTTTGCTTCTTTCCTGTTTTGCCTGGACCACTTAAAGCCACAACACTCTGTAGTGACTCACGCTAGTCTCTAGTGGTGGCCCTCACTGCCACCTAGTGGAGCCATGGTAGAAAATACACTCTCCTTTAAGCCTATCGGCACATCTCTCCAGTTCTTGGAGCAAAAACTAAATGGTGAGCTAAGCCTGGATGGAATGCTTCCTAGGAACCATGCGGCAGTGTAGTGCTAATCTATCCACATATCATACCACCTCCCAAAGTATTATCGGAAAATCGAGGAAGTGATGCATATTTGGGGAAAAACTACTCACCTTAGATAAGTCACTGAAATCCTTTTTCTTTTCTTTTCTTTTTTTTTTTTTTTGAGATGGAGTTTTGCTCTTGTAGCTCAGGCTGGGATGCAATGGCATGATCTCGGCTCACTGCAACCTCCTCCACCTCTCGGATTCAAGCGATTCTTCTGCCTCAGCTTCCCGAGTAGCTGGGATTACAGGTGCTCGCCACCATGCCCAGTTAATTTTTGTATTTTTAGTGGAGAGGGGGTTTCACCATGTTGGCCAGACTGGTCTAGAACTCCTGACATCAGGTGATCCACCCCCGTTGGCCTCCCGAAGTGCTGGAATTACAGGCCTGACCCACCGCTCCTGGCCTGAAATCTTTAAAGCAGTTTTCTCACCTAGAAAACAGGGAATAATAACACCTCAGAAGGTTGTTGTGAAGATCAAAGAAGCTAAATGTATGCGGCATAATTTGTAAAGTGTTATGCATATGTATGCTATTCTTCCTACTGTCATCTAACCTTCCCTTGTCTACTATGATTTTTCCGAGAGCTATGTTCCCATTTTTGCCAGCCATGTTACTGTTGTCACACCTGAAGTGGCTTTATGTTTATCAATAAATACTTGTTGATTGAGGTAAACAACAACAGATATAAGTGATTCCTCTTAATATATTCTGGGTAGAGGTAAGGAATACTTGAGAAATCTAACTGTTTATTAGCCAATTAATTAGCTCCAGTACTCAGAGAGGCAACACAGAGCCAGGGATTGGCTAATTAGTGCAGCTCCTTGTTAACTACATTCTTGGAACGCTCACTTAGCCCAGAGGGGAAAATGTTCTGAGTATAACCTGCTGTTGATCTGAAACTATCCTGAGTCATTTAACAAATTGGCTCTGGGAATTATTGAAATGCATGCATTGCTAATAGTGCCTGAAGTGACTTTGTTTTACTGCTGCCAGATGAGTCATTCAGTCCTCAAAGACACATTCCAGAAGACATTCTAGGCTCTTCTATTCAGGCACCAGGACACCACAGACTTGACAAAGGTAAAACGTTCATTGGCATTAGAAAATCTTGGGGAAATCTTGCCTATAAGGTCTTATTCTAAAGGAATCTCTCTGCCCCACAGCCACTTCCTAGCCCCTACCCCCTTATTTGAAATATAGAATCATTTCCAACCGTGACATGCTACTCTGTCCCCTGTCTCCATCTCATAGTGTGCCTTTTCCTAATCTGATTCACATGTGCTGCTCCTCAGTCACGTGGAGTCGCTCACTCCCGTAACCCTCCCATTTGGTCACGAGTTATTTGCACCCCTTTGGCCTCAATTATTTCTATACTGAATCTAATACATCTGTTAATCACCTCCATCGCCATCATTATTGTTCTCAATTTTTTTAAAATCCTTTTTAACTTTCTTCACATCTACTGTTCAAACACTGGCTCGGCTGGGCACGGTGGCTCACGCCTGTAATCCCAGCACTTTGGGAGGCCGAGGTGGGTGGATCACTTGAAGTCAGGAGTTCCAGACTATCCTGGTGTAACCCCGTCTCTACTAAAAACACAAAAATTAGCCAGGTGTGGTGGCGCGGGCCTGCAGTCCCAGCTACTCAGGCGGCTGAGGCAGGAGAATCGCTTGAACCTGGGAGGTGGAGGTTGCAATGAGCCGAGATCATGCCACTGCACTCCAGCCTGGGCAATAAGAGCAAAACTCCGTCTCAAAAAACATAAAATAAATAAATAAATAAATAAATAAATAAATAAATAAATAATCAATCTTAGTTGTGCTTGCATTACAATCATTTAACAGGTTTTGTGTGTGTGTGCTGCAAATATGATTTAAGAAATTATGTACCAGCTGGGGGCGCGGTGGCTCACGACTGTAATCCCAGCACTTTGGGAGGCCGAAGAGGGCAGATTACAGTGTCAGGAGTTCGAGACCAGCCTGACCAATATGGTGAAACCCTGTCTCTACTAAAAATACAAAAAGTAGTGGGTGTGGTGGCACATGCCTGTAATCCCAGCGACTCAGGAGACTGAGGCAGAAGAATCGCTTGAACCTGGGAGGCGAAGGTTGCAGTGAGCTGAGATTGTGCCACTGCACTCCAACCTGGGCAACAGAGCGAGACTTTGTCTCTTTAAAAAAAAAAAGAAAGAAAGAAATTATGTACCAATAATAGTGTAGAGCATACAGAACAAACAAACAGGTCCTCTGCCTTTCGGTCTTCACAGAGTTTACATCTTCACAAAGTTACATTTTCAGGAATATTAAGAAAAAGCAGGCCGGGCGCGGTGGCTCAAGCCTGTAATCCCAGCACTTTGGGAGGCCGAGACGGGCGGATCACTAGGTCAGGAGATCGAGACCATCCTGGCTAACACGGTGAAACCCCGTCTCTACTAAAAAAATACAAAAAACTAGCCGGGCGAGGTGGTGGGCGCCTGTAGTCCCAGCTACTCAGGAGGCTGAGACAGGAGAATGGCCCGAACCCGGGAGGCGGAGCTTGCAGTGAGCTGAGATCCGGCCACTGCACTCCAGCCTGGGCGACAGAGCGAGACTCCGTCTCAAAAAAAAAAAAAAAAAAGAAAAAAGAAAAAGCAAGATAAAATAATAGCAGATTTATAAATACAAAGAGCTAAACAAAGACTGAGAGGGGACAACAAATAGGAGAGGGTAGAGGATACTTGGGAGAAGCAAAATAAGGGAAAAGCATCTTCGAAGATAGGAAAAGCATTTTCGAAGATAAGAAAAGCCTTGGTAAACCTGAGAAACTTAAAAAAAAAATAGACAGAAAAAACAGTAGAGACTGGGTGCGGTGGCCCACGCCTATAATCTCATCACTTTGGGAGGCTGAGGAGCGTGGATTACTTGAGGTCAGGCATTCATGACCAGCCTGGCCAATATGGTAAAACCCCATATCTACTAAAAATACAAAAGTTAGCGGGGCGTGGTGGCTCGTGCCTGTAGTCCCAGCTACCCTGGAGGTGAGGCAGGAGAATTGCTTGAACTCAGGAGGCAGAGGTTGCAGTGAACCAAGATAGTGCCACTGCATTCCAGCCTGGGCAACTAAGCGAGACTCTGTCAACAACAACAACAAAAAATGTATTGAGAAGCGGTGGAAGGATTTTTTTTTTTAGACAGAGTTTCCCTCCTGTCGCTCAGGCTGGAGTGCAGTGGCGCGATCTCTGCTCACTGCAACCTCTGCCTCCTGGGTTCAAGTGGTTCTCCTGCCTCAGCCTCCCAAGTAGCTGGAGCTACAGGCATGAGCCACCACACCCGCCTAATTTTTGTAATTTTTGTAGAGACGGGGTTTCACTATGTTGGCCAGACTGGTCTCCAACTCCTGAACTCAGGTGATTCATCTGCCTCGACCTCCCAAACTGCTGGGATTACAGGCATGAGCCACCATGCCTGGCCTTTGGAAGGATTTTAAATAAGTCACTTGATGCAATTTGAATTTTAAGACAATGACTCTCAGTGCTACAGGAGAATGGAGTGGAGTGGGAAAGTCAGAAGGTCAGAAGTCAAAGGTCAGATCAGGGAAAGTCTTCAGAGGTACTGAAGAATAGTGGATAAAAGATGATTGTGGATAGGATGAGTGTGGTGAGAATAAAGGGAGAGAGAGATAAATGTAGGAATTTGAGAGAGATATTGGAGATAGGATCATCAGGACTTGCTGCTGAATTGGAGAGGAAAATGTATTAAGGAAAGGAAGTGAAGAACGACTTCTAGATCATTTACCTGAGCTGATGCATGGAAAGTACAGGTATTTATTAGTATGGAGAAGACTGGAGAAAGACCAGATTCAAGAGAAAATGTAAACAATGCTTTCTAAAAGTGAGAAATAAGGCATTCACTGGTGAAATATGTACCAAGTTAATCTAAGACAAGTCCTACTGCACTAAACAGTAAAAGAAACTCAAACATGCTAATGGATTAAGTCAAAGTTTTCTTTGGAAATGAATGAGAAAAGCCTCAATTCGTGAAAAACAAAAGAAAAAGGAATTTTACATTAGTCATTTAGCTTTGTAATGTTTTTAAGATAATTCACAGGAGACTGCATGGAAACTGTTGGTTATGCCTCTCTGAGACTCTGGGGTTTGGACAGGAGGATATAAGTTTGGAAACTATCAAGTTAAAATATATATTCATATATATGGACATAAATGAGATCATCTCTCCCCATCCTCACCCTCTTGATTTTTTTTCCCTCTCACTCCTTTAATTTTTCTCTTTCAACCAATTTCTTCCCTTTAGCATACAGTAGTTTAGTATGAATTGTATACTATAAAGGGAGGGCAGTGCATGAAGTTGAAGTGGCACACTGCTCAGCCTTGCACCAAGCAATTCGGTAACTGAACTTGAAGACAATGATGGGTGACTTAACGTTTTATTTGCAGGAAAGCTCCATCATGTAAAGAAAGATACCCTGATGAAAGTTTGAGGTCTTAGCTGAAATGTGAGGAAGGCAGATCTTAATCCTGACTAGGAGAATATTGTAAAAAATCCTAGTTAAAAATGGGGAGCTTGCTGGGTGCAGTAGCTCATGCCTGTAATCCCAGCACTTTGGGATGCCGAGGCGGGCGGATCACCTGAGGTCAGGAGTTCGAGACCAGAGTGGCCAACATAGTGAAACCCTGTCTCTAGTAAAAATACAAAAATTAGCCAGGCATGGTGACACATGCCTGTAATCCCAGATACTCAGAAGGCTGAGGCAGGAGAATCCCTTGAATCCAGTAGATAGAGGTTGATGTGATCCGAGCTCACACCACTGCACTCCAGCCTGGGTGGCAGAGCAAGACTCTGTCTCAAAAAAAAAAAAAAAAAAAAAAAAAAAAAAAAAAGATGATGATGGGCATGAAAAGGAACATTGAGGTGGTGGTAAAATTATGTTTTTTTTTTTCCAACAGAATTCTAAGCTGTGCTCAATTGAAAAAACAAAAGTAACAAAGTGGTTAAAAACATGATTTTTAACACAATTGTTCTCTAGGTCTCTCCTATAATTTTAAGCAGAGGAAATGCACTGGCCCCTCTTTCTCAGTTCAAATAACATAAATATGCACAAACCCTCTGAGCCAGGCAGCTCCAATCTGCGGTCTTTTCAACTTACTGTCAAGGGTGATTACACTGGACAAAAAAACCACATCCTCTATCACTTTTTTTTTTTTTTTTTTTTTTCTGGAGACGGAGTCTCGCTCTGTCGCCCAGGCTGGAGTGCAGTGGCCGGATCTCGGCTCACTGCAAGCTCCGTCTCCCGGGTTCACGCCATTCTCCTGCCTCAGCCTTCCCGAGTAGCTGGGACTACAGGCGCCCGCCACCTCGCCCGGCTAGTTTTTTGTATTTTTTAGTAGAGACGGGGTTTCACCGTGTTAGCCAGGATGGTCTCGATCTCCTGACCTTGTGATCCGCCCGTCTCGGCCTCCCGAAGTGCTGGGATTACAGGCTTGAGCCACCGCGCCCGGCCTTTTTTTTTTTTTTTGAGACAGAGTCTCGCCGTGTCACCCAGGCTGAAGTACAGTGGCATGATCTTCGCTCACTGCAGCCTCCGCCTACTGGGTTCAAGTGATTCTCCTGCCTCAACCTCCCAAGTAGCTGGGACTACAGGCGTGCACCACCACGCCCTGCTAATTTTTTTTTTTTTGTATTTTCAGTAGAGATGGGTTTTGTCATGTTGGCCAGGCTGCTATCAAACTCCTGGCCTCAAGCAATCCACCCGCCTCAGCCTCCCAAAGTGCTGGGATTAGAGGCATGAGCCACCATGCCCAGCCTTCCTATCACTTTTTACTTGTGAGGACTAAGCTCTGATTTTTTAATCTTACCCTAATTCCTATCTAAGGGGTCTGGGGAGTCATGCCCTACTAACCATAAATTCTCATCAGATGGATTTTATTTAACCCTGTATATCATGACTTACTTTCCCATCTGACTCTGGCATGACATGTGACAAAGAAGAAAGTCAAAATATTTTACCCCAAAACATGGTTCTTTGCCACATTTTGAAATGGCCCTGCAAAGCTGTCCTTTGTGGGGGGAATATTTGCATCCATAAAGAATCTCAGCTGGCTGCAGTGGCTCATGCTTGTAATCTCAGCACTTTGGGAGGCTGAGGCAGGCAGATCAACTGAGGTCAGGAGTTCGAGACCAGCCTGGCCTACATGGTTAAATCTGTCTCTACCAAAAATATAAAAATTAGCCCGGAGTGGTAGCATGCACCTGTAATCCCAGCTACTTGGGAGGCTGAGGCAGGAGAATTGCTTGAACCCAGGAGGCAGAGGTTACAGTGCACCGAGATTGTGCCATTGCACTCCAGCTTGGGCAAAAAGATAGAAATTCCGTCTCAAAAATCATCATCATCATCATCATCATCTCTATTAACATAGCTAGATCTTTTCTTCCGGGCCCTCCCAATCCTAAAGAGATTAACTAAGAGTCTGGCACCTTTTAAATATCTGAATAGGAAATCCTTCTTGTCATCTATTGTCTCTAAGGACAGCCACTATAAGACTTCAAAAGAACCTTGGTCTCTACAATCTTTTATTTTAACCTGAACACTTCCTTTCTATGGATCCCAGGTCTTTAGACAAACTCAACAAATTGTCAACCAGAAAAAATGTTTAAATGTAAAATGTTTAAATTTGCCTGGAAGCCCCCCACCCCCGCCCAGGCCTGGAAGCCTGCACCCCGCCCACTTTAAGTTGCCCCACCTTTCTGGACCAAACCAAGATATTACTTAAATGTATTTGATGGATGTCTCATGCCTCCCTAAAATCTATAAAACCAAGCTGCACTCCGACCACCTTGGGCACATGTTCTCAGGACCTCCTGAGGGCTGTGTCATGGGCCATGGTCACTCATATTTGTCTCAGCATAAACATCTTCAAATATTTTAGAGTTTGACTCTTTTCGTCAACTCTTGCTAAAACCAAAACTCTTGGAGTCAGGGCTGTGTCCAGTGTGTTGTCAATTTCTGAAAGAAGGTGTTGATACGTGCATAGCAGGAGGAAGTGACCCTGACAACACAAAACTCCTAATCTGTGCGGGAAACCTGAAAGATGAACCTATATTAAATTTACACAAGGACAAACAAACTGTTCTTCAGTGGGGAGGCTGGGTCTGACACATTCTATGGCTGTGATGACTAGTTGTCAGTGGTTTACAGGCAAATACAACAGTATACAGTGCTTTGCAGTAGCCTGTTTTCCCTCCAAGTCTAGCTCAGGAACTGCAGCATCAGTTCTAATTGAGTTGGCCTTGTAGGTATGGCTATAAGATCTTTTTTTTTTTTTTTTTTTTTTTTGAGACGGAGTCTCGCTCTGCCGCCCAGGCTGGAGTGCAGTGGCCGGATCTCAGCTCACTGCAAGCTCCGCCTCCCGGGTTCACGCCTTTCTCCTGCCTCAGCCTCCCGAGTAGCTGGGACTACAGGCGCCGCCACCTCGCCCGGCTAGTTTTTTGTATTTTTTAAAGTAGAGACGGGGTTTCACCGTGTCAGCCAGGATGGTCTCGATCTCCTGACCTCGTGATCCGCCCGTCTCGGCCTCCCAAAGTGCTGGGATTACAGGCTTGAGCCACCGCGCCCGGCCAAGATCTTTATTTTATTTTATTTATTTTTTATTTTTATTTTTTTGAGACAGAGTTTCGCTCTTGTTGCCTAGGCTGGAGTGCAATGGCGCAACATTGGTTCACTGCAACCTCTGCCTCCCAGGTTCAAGCGATTCTCTTGTCTCAGCCTCCCAAGTAGCTGGGATTACGGGCATGTGCCACCACGCCCGGCTAATTTTGTATTTTTAGTAGAGATGGGGTTTCTCCACGTTGGTCAGGCTGGTCTCAAACTCCCGACCTCAGGTAATCTGCCTGCCTCGG
The DNA here is from genome assembly GCF_043159975.1 of Macaca nemestrina. Lineage (NCBI taxonomy): Eukaryota > Metazoa > Chordata > Mammalia > Primates > Cercopithecidae > Macaca > Macaca nemestrina. The sequence goes on from NC_092134.1 coordinate 133,770,321, forward strand.
CCTCCCAAAGTGCTGGGATTATAGGAGTGAGCCACCGTGCCGGCCCAGCTTTGCGATCTTTATCAGTCTTTATCAGTTAATTAGCATTTACTTGCATTTACTTGCATATGAGAGTAAGGAAATAAAGCAGAAACAGGAATTGTTTAACAAATTTAAGTGGCAGGAGATTGAAATGGCGAACTCTGGGGAAGGTAGGTTTTGTTTTCTTTTCCTCGGGTAAAGTAGCTTGGCTGGAAGGTAACAAAGAGGTCAGGGCAGGATATCTGCCCTTGAGCAAGCCAACTGGGAAAATGATTTCAGTGATGATTTCAGTGATTTATGGATTGTCTAAGATACATGGAGAGTTCAACTGTGGAAAATATGTGACATGCTGTCACTGAGTAGTGGTGGCCAATGTCCTTCCACTGGCATCTCCACCTTGGTTAACCCAGAATTGTGCTATTTCCCGCCCCAGGGTGCCTCACAACTTTAGAAGTCTGGGAAGGGTACTATGAAAGTAAGCAAGCCAGGCGTGGTGGCTCACGCCTGTAATCCCAGCACTTTGGGAGGCTGAGGCGGGCGGATCACAAGGTCAGGAGATCGAGACCTTCCTGGCTAACACGGTGAGACCTCATCTCTACTAAAAAAAAATACAAAAATTAGCCGGGTGTGGTGGCGGGCACCTGTGGTCCCAGCTACTCGGGAGGCTGAGGCAGGAGAATGGCGTGGGCCCGGGAGGCAGAGCTTGCAGTGAGCCAAGATCGCGCCACTGCACTCCAGCCTGGGCGACAGAGCGAGACTCCGTCTCAAAAAAAAAAAAAAAAAAAAGAAAGTAAGCAGTGTAGGGCCGGGCGTGGTGGCTCATGCCTGTAATCCCAGCACTTTGGGAGGCTGAGGCAGGAGGATCACAAGGTCAGGAGATCGAGACCATCCTGGCCAAGATGGTGAAACCCCATCTCTACTAAAAATACAAAAACTAGCTGGGCCTGGTAGCATGTGCCTTTAGTACCTGCTACTCGGGAGGCTGAGGCAGGAGAATCGCTTGAACCCGGGAGGCGGAGGTTGCAGTGAGCCGAGATCGCGCCACTGTACTCCAGCCTGGGCGACAAAACAAGACTCCGTCTCCAAAAAAAAAAAAGTAAACAGTGTTGAAATTTAAAGGATATTTGAATTTTAAACATTAATTACATGGTATAATGGCATTTTCTGTTTATAAGAAAAGATATAAAAAATTACAATGTGAATCATGGAGACTGGTGAAAATTCCAGGAGTGATGTGACAGGAATTAATCTGGAAGACAGGTTGGTTTCTTTTTATGGAAGGCATTAAATGTGAGCTTGAGCAGTTTGGACTTTATCCTGCAGTCGATGAAAGCCATCACAAGTTCTTGAAGAGGAAAAAGGGATAATGTAACTTTTAAGATGCTTTGGTTGTCACTAAAAAATGAAAAAGAGAAGTAAAATACAGGAGACAGGGTGACCATTACGGCTAAGGAGCTACCCTAAAGGCAATCTCTTTAATTTCTATGATAAAATCTTACTTATGGACAAAGTTATGAAATAAGGCAGACTCAGTTAACGCCTCTTCTCTCTCAGCCTCCGAGTACCAAACCTTAAATTGTTTCTGTTACCCTTTGGTTCTTGCTATTCCTGTTTGATAAATGATACCAGTGCTACAAGTATCTAGACTTTTCTTTAATTCCGACTTTGTGTATCAAACTTGCCTATACAGGATCTCTCTTGTGTGCTCTTCTCTTACACTATAGTTAGGACCTGCTCTCCCCTCCAATATTAATACTAATTACCATAAATGATAAAGTTGAGTACTATCCTCTCTCTCCCAAAGAGTTGTAACTTCAAACTCAGTAAATACCTAAGTTGATAAATGCAAATCCAATTCAGTGAGAACAAAAGTTGATTAAGAGGATGGGTATGGTGGCTCACATCTGTAATCCTAGCACTTTGGGAGGCCAAGGCGGGCGGATCACCTGAGGTCAGGCGTTCAAGACCAGCCTGGCCAACATGGTGAAACTCCCATCTCTACTAAAAATATAAAATTAGCCAGGCGTGGAGGCGCTTGCCTGTAATTCCAGCTACTTGCTCGCCTGTAATCCCAGCTACTTGGGAGGCTGAGGCAGGAGAATCACTTGAATCTGGGAGGTGGAAGTTGCAATGAGCTGAGATTGCACCACTGCACTCCAGCCTGGGCAAAAAGAGCAAAAATGTATCTCAAAAAAACAAAAACAAAAAAAAAACTCCTGACCTCAGGTGATCTGCCTGCCTCAGCCTCCCAGAATGCTGGGATTACAGGCATGAGCCACTGTGCCTAGATCCTTTTATTTTTTAATTTATGTTTTATTTTTTAAAATTAAATATATGTATCCTTACAGATTGAAAATTCAAACAGCCCCGCAAGGCTTGTGAAGAAAAATAGCACCTTCCCACCACACACATATTTTCTACTCCCTACTTTTTAGCTGGTATTTTTAGGCCTACAGTTCTTCAAATACTATACATATGTTGCTATTCTTGATTTTTATTTTTGGTTTGGAAACCATCTATTGACTTGCCATTATAAAAGATGAAAATGAGGCTCTTTTTTTACCACCACCTCCACCTTTGCTAGCATCACACATCTGAATATTTCTCACGCCCTCCTATCATCCAAATATGATGATATCTTAATTTTGATTAGATCAGTGTAATTAGAAACAAGAAAGGGAGCATTAATGGTTAAGAGCCTGATACTGGGCTTTTTTTTTTTTTTTTTTTTTTTTTGAGACGGAGTCTCACTCTGTCCCCCTTGCTGGAGTGCAGTGGCCAGATCTCAGCTCACTGCAAGCTCCGCCTCCCGGGTTCAGGCCATTCTCCTGCCTCAGCCTCCCGAGTAGCTGGGACTACAGGCGCCCGCCACCTCGCCCGGCTAGTTTTTTTGTATTTTTTAGTAGAGACGGGGTTTCACTGTGTTAGCCAGGATGGTCTCGATCTCCTGACCTCGTGATCCACCCGTCTCGGCCTCCCAAAGTGCTGGGATTACAGGCTTGAGCCACCGCGCCCGGCCGATACTGGGCTTTAAGGGTAAAAATTGTAGCTCTGCTCTTTACTCCCTGTCCAATCTTGCTGTAGTCACCTAATCTTTCTAGCTTCAATTTCCTCAACTGTAAAATGATGAAAAATGAGTACACCTACATTATATTATATGAGGACTATGGGAGTTGATATATATATTCATATATAATAACATATTTAAAACATGCACATTAATATACTAACATGTATTAATCACTTTCATTATCTTATAGATTATCTTTCATCTCTCATCATCTCTTTCTAAAAGGAAAATTATGCTTCCTTAATCCCACATCTTTTTCTTTCTTGGTTTATTTTCTCATTGTGGGGGTTCTTACTGAAAACAAGAACATTAAAAGTAAATTTTGGGGACTGGGCAAGGTGGCTCACGCCTGTAATCCTAACACTTTGGGAGGCAGAGGCGGGTGGATCACCTGAGGTCAGGAGTTTGAAACCAACCTGGCCAACATGGTGAAACCCCGTCTCTATTAAAAATACAAAAAAATTAGCCAGTGTGGTGGCACATGCCTGTAATTCCTGCTACTTGGGAGGCTGAGGCAGGAGAATTGCTTGAACTCAGGAGGTGGAGGTTGCAGTGAGCCAAAATCGTGCCATTGCTCTCCAGCCTGGGCGACAGAGCGAGACCCAGTCTCAAAAAAAAGGTGAATTTTGGGAAAGTTGCCATGTCTAAGAATGTCTTGAGCTTCCCCCACACTTAAACAATACTATAGCTTGTTATAAAATTCTCGGAAGAAAATAATTTCCCTTAAAAATTAAAGGCATAGGTCTTTAAATAAAAGCTGATCTCCTCTTCTGTCATCTCTCTGAGACTCCTATTATTTGAATGGCGAATTTCTAACATTTCACCTCTTTAAACAAATCTGACCTCCCTCCCCTGTTGCTTCTCTGTGATTCCTCGTATTTGAATGTGGGACTTCTAATTTACCTTCCCTGCCCCCTTTTCTTGTTTTTCTTTGGTCTTACTGCTTGACTTTCTAGGACATTTCCTTTAACTTTCTTCTAATATTTCTCCTGAATTTTTTCTTCTCATACTTTCAATTTTTAAGATTTTTTTTCTCTAAATGTTATTTGGCTGCAGCTGTTTTTGTTTCATGGAAGCAATCTTTCCTCTTCTTTTTCCGAGGATGTTAATGATACAATTTTTTGGTGTTTCTATCTCCCTGAGTAATCTTTAATTTTCTTCAAATTGTTTTTCTCTTACTGAGTCATATTGGACCTTTCCTTCAAATCCCTGGAGATTTTTGACTACTTGCTGTCTTCTTATATTTGAAAGCAGGATGCTACAAAAGCTCATTTGAAATTCTGCATGCACGGCCCGGTGCGGTGGCTCACGCCTGTAATCCCAGCACTTTGGGAGGCCGAGGCAGGCAGATCACTTGAGGTCAGGAGTTGGAGACCACCCTGGTCAACATGGTGAGACCCTGTCTCTACTAAAAATACAAAAATTAGCTCGGTGTGGTGGTGAGTTCCTGTAATCCCAGCTACTCAGGAGGCTGGGGCACAAGAATCGCTTGAACCGGGGAGGCAGAGATTGCAGTGAGCCGAGATCGCGCCACTGCACTCCAGCCTGGGCAACAGAGCGATACTCTGTCTCAAAAAAAAAAAAAAAAAAAAAAGAAAGAAAGAAAGAAACTCTACATGCATGCAAACAACCTTGTAGAATTCTACATGCATCCAACCATGGTCTTCTACTGGGCAGGTTGTCGGCTGGGTTGAGTAACTGGAACAGACTCGAAGGAAGAAGGTTGGGGATTTAGGAGTCAGTATGGAAGTTCTCACTTAATATTCCTGTTTTCAGTACGCTGTCTTCTACGGAGCCCTTTTCCTCTAGCTTTTCCAATTCATAGACTCTTTGTTTCTTCTCTATAAAGAATAAATCTCAAGACTATACGGGGATGGGAGAGAAGAAATTACATGGCTATATAGGGCTAAGGAGATAACTTGGTAGTAAAAATGCCTGTGCCTTTCTAAATCATCTAATGAGTAGGCTACTTTAGACTTTTTTTACTGCCAACTTCAGATTCCGTTCCTTAAGTCTACTTTGTAAGTTATTTATCATTTGTTAGCCTTCTTTCTAGAGTTTAAAATTGATTCCTACTTCCCCCTTTTCTCTGATGTAGTGAGGTAGTTTGTTTGTTTGTTTTGAGATGGAGTCTCACTCTGTCACCCAGGTTGGAGTGCAGTGGCGTGATCTCAGCTCACTGCAACCTCTGCCTCCTGGGTTCAAGCGATTCTCCTGCCTCAGCCTCCCTAATAGCTGGGACTACAAGCACACGCCACCATGCCTGGGTAATTTTCGTATTTTTAGTAGAGGTGGGGTTTCACTATGTTGGCCAGGCTGGTCTTGAACTTCTGACCTCAGGTGATCTGCCAGCCTCAGCCTCTCAGAGTGCCAGGAGTACAGGCATGAGCCACCGCACCTGGCCTGATTTTGTGAGTTTTTTACTTCTTTTTTTCTTTACAGTCTATCTTTATTTCCTAGAGCTGCTGTAACATAGCACCACAAACTAGATGGCTCAAACAACAGAAATGTATTGTCTCACTGTTCCAGAGGCTGAAAGGCTGATATTAAAGTGTCAGCAGAGTGAGGTTCTTCTGAGGACTGGGAGGAAGAATCTGTTCCATGCCTGTCTCCCAGCTTCTAGTATCCTCAGGTGTTCTTTGGGTTGTGGATGACGTTCTTCCTGTGTCTTCACATCCTCTTTCCTTTATTCATGCCTGTTTTTGTGTCCAAATTTCCCCCCTTTTATAAGAACACCAGTCATATTGACTACAATCCACTCGAAAGATCTAATCTTAATTTAATTATCTGTAAATACCTTGTTTCCAAATGAGGACGCAGTCACTGATAATGGAAGTTAAAGCTTCAACATCTTTTTGGACGACACAATTCAACCCATTACACAGTTGTTTTAGCGCCGCCTCAGGAGACAGCAAAGCCAAAAATACCTTTTCATTCCACCGTCTTAAATTAGAAGTCTATCCTTTGCTCCTTTCATGATGCTATATTGTGTATTTTGAGTCTTTGTGTCATGAGTTATCCAAGGCCCTGACAACATAAAAACAATATATGCTGTTTTTGCATTCTTTTATGAGGTAGTCAGTCAGGGAGGACACAAAAGGAGACAGAGGAGACTCAGGAAAACATTTTCTGACAAGTAATTTTTGTTTACTTGTGAGTAACAAAGCTTACTCACAAGTTGCAGAGACAGCAGTCACAGCATGCCATACAGGTCACACATCAGAAAGACACCAGGGAGGTCAGGGGAAAGAAGACAGGAGCGAGGGTAAGGTTTAGGTCAAAGCGTTCAATGGGGTTGCCATAGGAAAAACAGGAAAGGGACAGGTAAACAATTTAGTTTGAAATACTTCTATGGGCTCTAAACCACAAAGGTTGTCCCTGGTTGCCTGGTAACTGGTCCTCCTATGATTAAGGCAGAGAAATGTTGCCTCCTGGAATATACAGGTTGGATATAGGAGGTATAGCTCTAGATTGGTGAGTTTGTATATCAAAGGCATGTTCTCAGCTGAGCCCTTGCTATCTCTACGAACTGGTTAGCTCTGGTAAAGACAGTCTCTCCCCAGCCAGAATTTTTTTTTTTTTAAATGTCAAACACCATAATATACAGAAAATAAGAAAAACTATCTCTCTCTCGCTACTGGAAGAGACTATCTGAAACTAGGAACCTGGATGCCATTAGAACTCCCCCAAACTCTGCATGTATCTCTATCTCTCTCTATCCCTGTCATATACCTTTGCCTCTCTGAGTGTTATCTTTATCTATCTCATTTATCTGGTGACTGCTTGAGACCAAAACAATAGCAGCCCCTGATCTCATATCATCCACTATGGTCTGAATGTGTGTATCATCTCCAAATTTGTACATGGAAATCCTAACCCATAAGATGATATTATTAGGAGGTGAGGCCTTTGGTAGGTGATTAAGTCATGAGACTGGAACCCTCATAAATGGATTAGTGCCGTTATAAAAGAGGCCTGAGGCAGAACCCTCTTTCTTTCCTTCTGCTATGTGAGGTTGGAGTGAGAAGACAGCTGTCTATGAGGAAGCGGGCCCTTACCAGTTAATCAGCTGGCACCTTGATCTTGGACTTTCCAGTCTCCTGAACTGTGAGAAATGAATCTCTGTTGTTCATAAACCACCCAGTCTGTGTATTTTGTTATAGCAGCTGGAATGGACTAAGATGTTATCTAAACTTCATCATCAAAGAAGAAGGGGCTTCTTTAGTTCATATGCAAGAAATTCTAAGGAAAAATTCGGATTAATCTTATGGTCAAGGCAGTGAGATTTTATGATTGGTGGGTTCCACTAGAACCATGTGGTGTCAATGTAAAAAGAGTAGTTACCTCTGAAACCATACATACATCCCACCCCCCGCCAAAAAAAAAAAAACAAGGAGATGTCATGGGCGTCATGTTTTTTGTTTGTTTGTTTGTTTGAGACACAGTTTTGCTCTTGTTGCCCAAGCTGGAGTTCAATGGCACGATCTCAGCTCACTGCAACCTCCACCTCCCAGTTCAAGCGATTCTCCTATCTCAGCGTCTCGAGTAGCTGGGATTATAGGTGCGAGCCACCACGCCTGGCTAACTTTTTGTATTTTCAGTAGAAACAAGGTTTCACCATATTAGCTAGACTGGTCTCGAACTCCTGACCTCAGGTGATCTGCCCACCTCAGCCTCCTAAAGTGTTGGGAGATTACAGGTGTGAGCCACCACACCCAGCTGGCATCACGTTATCTAATGAACAATGCATCATTATACGTGCTATGACAAAGATAAGCACACAATGCTTTGCAAGTGCCTAGAAGGAATTCAGAACTCAGGTAAAGAAGATCAAAAGTATCCTAGAGAAGACGATGTCTGAACTAAACCCTGAACATTTTATAGAAACTAATCAGAAAAAAAAAGGAAGAAAATATTTTCACAGGAAGGAGGCTTTGAATATCCAGTGGTCTGAAACAATAGCAATACAGGGAAAATAATTTAGTATGCCTGAAACATAGAGTGCAATAATAGGAAATGGCTATATATGAGGCTCAAGAGAGAAACAATAGCCTGATTGTGAGTACTCTATTTCCCTTGTAAAGAATTTGAACTATCTCCCAAAGATTGCAGAGAACGCTGACCACTGAATGATATCAACAAGAGAAATGACACAATGAAATATAGTTTTATTACATTTAGTCTGGCATCAATGAGCTCTCTTTTTCCTAGAAGTGGGAAGGACAGGACTGAACACTATTTACTAATGTGTTTGAGTAATAGTGCTGTTTTTTCTTTTTTTTTGAGATGGAGTTTTGCTCTTGTTGCCCAGGCTGGAACGCAATGCTGCGATCTTGGCTGACTACAGCCTCTGACTCCCAGGTTCAAGTGATTCTCCTGCCTCAGCCTCCCAAGTAGCTTGGATGACAGGTGTGTGCCACCACGCCTGACTAATTTTGTATTTTTAGTAGAGACGGGGTTTCTCCGCGTTGGTCAGGCTGGTCTCGAACTCCTGACCTCAGGCGATCTGCTGGCCTTGGCCTCTCAAAGTGCTGGGGTTACAGGCGTGAGCCACCACGCCTGGCCCAATAGTGGTGATTTTGAAGCATATTCTCAGATTTTCCAATACTTCCTCCAGGTAGAAGTGGAGTCTGTAGCACCTTCCTTTGAATCTGAGCAGAACTTTGTGACTGCCTTGAGAAATAGAATGAGGCAGAAGTGTCCCTTTGAAACTAAAATGACTAGATTACAAGAGGCCATGTGCTTTCTGCTGACTTCTTTTGGCAAATTTGCCCAGAGAGCCCCTAGGCACCATGAAAGAAGTCTAGCTAGCTTGCAGACACTATGGGAAGAGACCCATGGTGAGATCCTACAGAGAAAGAGGCGGCTGAGGAACGCCAATTGTTTGAGTCTTCCCAGTCCAACTACCAAAACTGCTAGTGAAGAAGCTTTCCAAGAAGACGCTATCACCAGTCACTAACTAAAACCAAAGCTGAGCCCCATTACTTCAGATTTGTGAGCAAAATAGATGATGCTATTATTTTAAGCCATTCTTTTGAGGTGGTTTGCTATATAGTAACAGATAATCAGAGCTAAGCCAAAATTTTTAAAAAATGAAGATTAAACTAAGGTAGTGGCAGCTGCAATGAAGCAATGTGAGCACACAATTATTAAGGAGGAAGATCCACTCATGTATAGTTCAGGGGCAGGAAATATTTTCCTAGTCTTGGAGTCAGCCAGGCACATCCTGGTGGTGTTTGACACTTGATTTGTGGATGGCAGCTTACTAAAAAATTCAAATTAAGTAATAAAATTCCTTATTTAAATTCCAAGTTTAGCAAGCAAATTTTGAAAATGGCTGTGAATAACTAAACCTCTAGCTATTGTATTTCTCATTGGAGACCAATGCACTAAAATTCTGGTTTCATATATCAATTTAAAAGTGATAATATAAGAGACCCTGGGCCTGGTGCAGTGGCGCCTCCCAAAGTGGAATCCCAGCACTTTGGGAGGCCGAGGCGGGTGGATCACCTGAGGTCGGGGGTTCGAGACCAGCCTGACCAACATGGCGAAACTTCATGTCTACTAAAAATACAAAATTAGCTGGTGTGGTGGCACATGTCTGCAATCCCAGCTGCTTGGGAGGCTGAGGCAGGAGAATCACTTGAACCTAGGAGGTGGAGGTTGCAATTAGCCAAAGGGCAAAACAGTGAAACCCCATGTCCACACACACACACACACACACACACACACACACACACACACACAAAGACCCTAAATCAAATCAGACCTATCTTTATGGTAAATTCCACCTGTTTTCAGATTCAAATGCTTGATTGGGGGAGATAAAAAGCATGTTTGGGGCAATTGAGGAAATATAAATATAAGCTCTGTATTAGATAATGGAAAATATTAGTGGTTTTTAAGGTGTAATAACCATTGTGGTTATGGAGGAACATGTTCTTATTCTCAGGGGGGATATAATTTGTATATTGTGGTGGTGTTATGTTTCTAATTTACTTTTTTTTTGAGACGGAGTCTCGCTCTGTCACCCAGGCTAGAGTGCAGTGGCACAATCTCGACTCACTGCAAGCTCCGCCTCCCGGGTTCAAGCGATTATCTTGCCTCAGCTTCCTCAGTAGCTGGGACAACAGGCACCCACGGCCACACCCGGCTAATTTTTTGTATTTTTAATAGAGAAGGGGTTTCACAGCGTTAGCCAAGATGGTCTTGATCTCTTGACCTCGTGATCCGCCCGCCTTGGCCTCCCAAAGTACTGGGATTACAGGCGTGAGCCACCATGCCTGGCCTCTAATTTACTTTCAAATGGAAAAAAATCTAGGTGAAGGCTATATTGGTGTTTATCATACTATTTTTCAAAACTCTCTACATGTTTAAAAATGTTCATAAAAGACTGAAAAAACTTCTAACCCTTGAAATCATTTAAAAAAGTGCAAGAAACGTTGAAAAGATATTTGAGAAAATGTGAGCTTTTTAATGTAGTATTTTGGTTTTGGTTAAATAAGACATTTTGAAATATTTTACTTGATTGTGTTAATTTAAAATTTACTTCTTTAGGCTGGATTACACCTGTAATCCCAGCACTTTGGGAGGCTGAGGAGGGTGGATCACTTGAGGTCAGGAGTTCAAGACCAACCTGGCCAACATGGTGAAACCCCCATCTCTACCTAAAAATACAAAGATTAGCCTGGGGTGGTGGTGTGCGCCTGTAGTCCCAACTATTTGGGAGGCTGAGGCAGGAGAATCGCTTGAATCTGTGAGGAGGAGGTTTCAGTCCGCGGAGATCATGCCACTGCACTCCAGCCTGGCAACAGAGCGAGATTCTGTCTCAAAAATAAATAAATAAGGCCGGGTGCGGTGGCTCAAGCCTGTAATCCCAGCACTTTGGGAGGCCGAGACGGGCGGATCACGAGGTCAGGAGATCGAGACCATCCTGGCTAACTCGGTGAAACCCCATCTCTACTAAAAAATACAAAAAACTAGCCGGGCGAGGTGGCGGGCGCCTGTAGTCCCAGCTACTCGGGAGACTGAGGCAGGAGAATGGCGTGAACCCAGGAGGCGGAGCTTGCAGTGAGCTGAGATCCGGCCACTGCACTCCAGCCTGGGCGACAGAGCGAGACTCCGTCTCAAAAAAAAATAAAAAATAAAAAATAAAAAAAATAATAAATAAATAAATAAATAAATAAAAATGTAAAAACACACCCACAAAATAAAAGCAACTAAGTTTCATTACTGGCACAAGAAAATGAATCATATAGTCCCACTTCTTCATGTTATTTTTCTCCATGGCATTTTTCAGTCTTTATGTATGAAAATCCATGAGGGCAGGGCGCGTTGGCTCGCGCCTGTAACCCTAGCACTTTAGGATGCCGAGATGGGCGAATCACCTGAGGTCAGGAGTTCTAGACCAGCCTGGCTAGCATGGCGAAAGCCCGTCTGTACTAAAAATACAAAAAAATTAGCTGGGCGTGATGGCGGGCGCCTTGTAATCCCAGCTACTCAGGAGGATGAGGCAGGAGAAAATTGCTTGAACCCGGGAGATGGAGGTTGCAGAGAGCCTAGATGGAGCCATTGCACTCCAGCCTGGGGGACAAGAGAGAAACTCTGTATCAAACAAATAAATAAAATAAATAAAGAAAATCCATGAGTTATTGTATCACATTATATGTTTATAATTTTTAGGTCTTATTTTCAAATTGAAAATAGTTTAATTTTCAGTTGCTCATTTTAGGTTTTTTTGTTTGTTTTGGTTTTTTTCTGAGATGGAGTCTCGCTCTGTCGCCCAGGATGGAGTGCAGTAGCGCGATCTTGACTCACTGCAAGCTCCGCCTCCTGAGTTCACACCATTCTCCTGCCTCAGCCTCCCCAATAGCTGGGACTACAGGCGCCCGCCACCACGTCTGGCTAATTTTTTTGTATTTTTTAGTAGAGACGGGGTTTCACTGTGTTAGCCAGGATGATGTCGATCTCCTGACTTTGTGATCCACCCACCTCGGCCTCCCAAAGTGCTGGGATTGCAGGCTTGAGCCACCCCGCCTGGCCTCATTTTAGTTTTGATGCAAATATAGCTAAACCCTCCCTGGTTCTCCCTCCCGGGTTCAAGCGATTCTCCTGCCTCAGCCACCGGAGTAGCTGGTACTACAGGCATGCGCCGCCACGCTCAGCTAATTTTCTTTCCTTTTTCTTTTTTTTTTTTTTTTGTATTATTAGTAGAGACGGGGTTTCACCATGTTGGCCAGGATGGTCTCTATCTCTTGACCTCGTGATCCATCCACCTCGGCCTCCCAAAGTGCTGGGATTACAGACTGAGTCGACGCGTCTGGCCTATTTTTATTTACTTACTCTTTTTGAGACAGAGTCTCGCTCTGTCTCCCAGGCTGGAGTGCAGTGGGCGATCTCAGCTCACTGCAGCCACTGCCTCCGGGGTTCAAGCGATTCTCCTGCCTCAGCCTCCACAGTAGCTGAGACTATAGGAGCGCACCACCATGACTGGTTAATTTTTGTATTTTTTGTAGAGACAGGGTTTTGCCCTGTTACCCAAGCTGGTCTTGAACTCCTTAACTCAAGCGATCCTCGGCCGGGGCCTCCCAAGGTGCTGGGAGAACAGACGTGAGCCACCGCGCCTGTCCCCTTGTGGGTGTTTTTAAAATTAGAGACACTGAGACCCCGACTGAAGAAGATAGGCCATGGGGCTGCTGTTGTCTAATATTTCTCAGAACTCACCCGGCTTGTATGGGCAACGCAGCCCGTTTTCACTCTTCTTTTTCTTTGCAGTCTCCACGGTCCTCCGTGTCGCTGCCTACCGTACTGGTTGGAAGGTCTTTATTCTTTGACTCTAGGTGGGGAAAGCGAGAACGAGGCTTCGCCGCACCTGCCGCAATGCCCAATCTTCCACTGGCATTCCAGGCAGCGCTTTCCAGCCACGTGAGGGATACCTAACCACTGGAACTAAATAAGATGTGGGGGAAGAATTGAGGTCATCACCTAAATTGCTTGATACTCTCTTTTCCAGAAGACAAGCCTCCTTTCTGAGTTAATGGCAGAAAGTGAATCACTTCTTTCTTTCTTTTCTTTTTCTTTAAGACGGTGTTTCGCTCTTGTTGCCCAGGCTGTAGTGCGATGCCGCGATCTTGGCTCACCGCAACCTCCGCTTCCCGGGTTAGAGCGATTCTCCTGCCTCAGCCTCCAGAGTAGCTGGGATTACAGGCATGGGCCACCACGCCCAGCTAATTTTGTATTTTTAGTAGAGACGGGGTTTCTCCATGTTGGTCAGGCTGGTCTCGAACTCCTAACTTCAGGTGATCCCCCTGCCTCGGCCTCCCAAAGTGCTGGGATTACAGGCATGAGCCACCGCGTCCGGCTAGAAAGTGAATCATTACTGTATTTGATTGTACGTGAAGCCCTCCGTAGTCCTGACTGACATCACGTCTCCTTTGGACCTTGATTACACTCCGCGTCCTTCATCTGACTCCTCTCTTCAAATTCCTGAGTCACGCTCTGTTTATGTTGCTGTTCAGGAGCGAACTGCGGCGCGGCCCAAACACTGTGACGCCAGCGCGGGAGGAGGGCCGCGGGAGGGGCAGCGGAAAGCGCAGAGGGCACGGTGCAAGCACGAGACAGCTCTGCATTGGCCAAAGGGATCCCAGGAGGCCTGGGCCTCTTTTCCCCTGAGGCTGGATCCCAACCAGCAGGAAAAGGATTTTCGCCTTTTGTATTTGTTTTGGGGCCAAACCAAGAAAAACAGTGGAGGGGGAATAAAACATGTTTAAAATTGTTTTTGTCTTAAAACCGTCTTTCACAGTCACAAAATAAAACACAACTAGAATGTTTTGATGTTTGCAATGACATCGATTTTGAAAAACGTTAGCCAGAAAGGAAACGCAGTTAAGACAGCACTCGGCCGCCCCCTGCCCTCGGCGCCTGGGGGGCGGGGCGGGACGCGCAGGGTGACGTCACAGCCCGACGCGCCACCCAACTGTTTTTGTGCTCGCAGCTCCAGCGAAAAGCCGCCGGTATTTCTCCACCTGGCTCTCCTCTATCTCCGGGCAGGCTCACCCGAGATTCCCCCCCACACCGAACCCCCTCTGCACGCTCGGCCCAGCGCTGTTGCCCCGGGAGCGGACGTTTCTGTAGCTATTTGAGCACACCTTGACGTCGGCGGAGGGAGCTGGACAGGGCCAGCGGCGAAGGAGGCAGGCCCCGCGCGGGGAATTTCGGAAGCCCTGCGGTGCATCATGAAATTCCAGTACAAGGAGGACCATCCCTTTGAGTATCGGAAAAAGGAAGGAGAAAAGATCCGGAAGAAATATCCGGACAGGGTCCCCGTGAGTGTAGAGGAGCGGGGGGATGGGAGGGGAAGGGCCCGCGGGGGCGGGGGCTGGGAGTCGAGATGGCTTCCCTGGGGCGCCCAGGCGACTCTGGGGAAGGGAGGTGCCGATAATTAGTTAATCCTGAACGCCCTTCAGTGCCCGAGCCAATGGACGTCCAGACTGCGGAGCTTTTAAAACCACATATGCCCGGGGCCTGAACCCCACTTCAGGGCTGACGGTGTTTTTGGGGCCGAGCTGCCATCTTCAGTGACTCAGCAACCCACACGGTCTCAGCAATACTGAGACCCTGTGTGGGTTGAGGTGCGCAAAATAGCGCCCCTGTGTGCGAGAGTGGTTAGATCAGGGCCGTGGATTGGCTCCCTTTAAGAACGCGGGGACACTGTGCTGTGCGGTGAGGTTTGCGCAAACCCGGTCGATTTCTGCCTTGGCTGGTTCTCCTTTAATGAAGTTGACTTTGGCTGTCATATCATTGGGCTTGGGAGGAAAAGGTTCAGAAGCTATTCGGTTCTTTTCTTGCATTACAGGGGGGTAGGGGAGCACAAGACAGTCCGGGCCTGAAAAACAAGGTCACGTTCTCTGCGCAACAGCCCTCATGCCTCATCGTTCTAGGCTCCGGGAAATGTGTGGGGACAGCCAGCCTCCCCCGGTATTGATTTCTGATCACCTGGCACCTGCACGCGATAAGGCAGGACTGAGACGTTTTTTCTGTGTTTTGGACACCGGCTTAAGTAGTTAAAACTAGCGCAGGTAGTGAGTAGGAACAGAGAAGAAACATTAGGTGTCTTTCACCATCCGGGCGTTTTCCCCATTACCCCCTCCCCCGCCCCTTGCCTGGTGTTTCTCTAATGTGGGCTGCGCAGCCGAATTGGAGGGCAGAGTATGACTTTTAAGTGGTAAAGGGACCAGCAGCTGTTGGATTTTGGAAATGGAGGAGCAGAGATTTTTAAAATTGTGCTCTTTATCTTCAGGTAGGAACATCAGGATTACATGTCACATCATGGTAAAATAATTGCTGTTATCTGATGTCTTATCTTGATTCGCAGCCACTCTGGGTTTCTTCTCTAATCCTTACCTAACGTTCGTGGTTTTATAGCTACCAGAAGCCAGCAGGGCCTTAGCCCAGCAGTAGAAACCTCTTGTACCCCTTTTCCTTTAAAAAAAAAAAAAAAAAAGTCATTAGGGCTCTTCCATTCCTCAGAAATTACCAAAGGGTTTTCAGTTTATAGAGGGGTGAGCTAATCCCTTACTCGGTAAAGGATCCTTGACAAAATACTTTGCTGGTTTCTGGACCTTGGATACCTGAAAATTTTGCCGAGTTCTGGTGATACCAATCTTTAGAGCAATGATATTTAAAAAATACAGTCATATTTTACTAATAGTTTACAGTAGCAGTATAAGTACTCAGTCTGTAATCATTCGCTTAATCTTTACACGATTATAATCCCCGTTCTACAGACGGAGTATTCAAAGCACAAAGAAATGCGGTAACTTCCTAAAGGTTTCACATTGCTGATCTGTGTTTGAGCCGGAATTCTAACCCTGTCTGACGGACTGTGGAGCTCTCGGAGACCTTAACCTCCGTGCCATACTGTTTCTCAGTTTCTAATATAGTTGTTATTAACCAGAATTAATGACGTGCTGTGGACTTCACACTGTTAAGTATTGGAAATAGATAAATACTTATGTGTATTCTGAATATTTCAGTGCATTCTGTTCTTTTCATGCTCATAGTTTGGTGTTAAATGTTTTACTCCTGTGATAATTTTTAAGCCATTAAGACTGTCACTCAGATTTCAGCTTCCCTAGGGTTATGTTTTAACCAGCGCTGAGCTGCTCCCAAGGTGCTCAGTCTGTGACCTTCTTTCTAGTTATGACGCAGGTTCCTTGATTTGGTTCTAGTTCTGGGAATTCACTGCATCCTTGGGCAGAACTTTTAATCTTGCTGTGCTAGATAGAGTGCCTTGTTTACAGAAAAGAGGGTTAGAGTAGTGGTTCCTAAAGCCCATTCCAGCTTGACCATTGGTGTTATTCAAGCAGTGGCGTATCCTGACTGCTCGCATAACCAGAGTTTAGTCCCACCAATATTTCTTCAGAGCTAACAGTTGAAAAGAAGAGGTATGCTTGTGCCTTCAGAGAGGAGGGGTTGGTGGGATCTTGAAATTATCTTCAAAGACACAACATATCAAAAAGACTGCTAGAAACAGATTGTCTATTTTAAAAATTCATAGCTCTATTGAGTATTAGTCACATTTTACAAATGAGGAAAACTGAGACCCAAAGAGGCAAAGCATCTAGCCCAGGGTCTACCATAGTGAGGAGTAGAGTTGGGATTCCTGGAAATTTAACCTTGGTTCTGGGAAACCAATCCTTTAATAATTACCCCTCCCCCTTTTCTTCCTCTCCAAACCCCTGCCTTCCCTCCAGGTATTGCGGTCTGCTTTATCACTTTCTTTTTCTGTCTTCCTTTGTGGTTTTTCTCTTTTACTGCTAGGTCTCAGAGTTCCTTTGGGGCACAGTGCTAGCCTCTTTCTGCCTTTTCCTTTTAATTCCTGGCTTACATTACCCTATTTCAGTTTTTATTTTTAAATTTAAAATGTGATCATGTCCCTCTGGTCTTCCTGATTCAGGATTTTTTCTACAAGAACATAAGTTTTTGTTTTTTTAAACTAATTTTAATCTGTTCCTTTTAATTTAAAAGGTTCAAACTCCCCCCCCCAAGTTAATTATGTTAGATAATTCTTTATAATTTATGAAGCATTTTCATGTAAACTTTTATTTATTACTCACATTCACATGATATTAATAGCATGACTTTGTTAAAGATGTGTTAGAAAGTTTTCAGGCTGGGCACGGTGGCTGACACCTGTAATCCCTGTACTTAGGGAGGCTGAGGCAGGTGGAGCACTTGAGGTCAGGAGTTCGAAACCAGCCTGGCATCATGGTGAAACCCCATCACTACTAAAAAATACAAAAATTAGCCGGGCGTGGTAGTATGCGCCTGTAATCCCTGCTACTCCTGAGGCTGAGGCAGGAGAATCGCTTGAACCCGGGAGGTGGAGGTTGCACTGCACTCCAGCCTGGGGGACAAATGTGACTCTGGACCTCAAAAAAAAAAAGTCACTGGAATACTGAAGCTGAGAGAGAGGTTACGTGACCTGTTGAAGATCACACAACCACTAGAAGTACTTGTACAGTGTTTTTTTTCCTGCAACTTCACTTTTTTTTCTGCATTTCCCCTATCTTCTAACTAAAATGACTATATTTTCTTTTCTTTTTTTTTTTTTGAAATCAAGTTTTGCTCTTGTTGCCCAGGCTGGAGTGTAGTGGCCCGATCTTGGCTCACCGCAACCTCCACCTCCCAGGTTCATGCGATTCTCCTGCCTCAGCCTTCCTGAGTAGCTGGGATTACAGACATGTGGCACCACACCCTGCTAATTTTGTATTTTTAGTAGAGACGGGGTTTCTCCATGTTGGTCAGGCTGGTCTCGAACTCCTGACCTCAGGTGATCTGCCTGCCTCAGACTCCCAAAGTGCTGGGATTGCAGGCGTGAGTCATTGTGCCCAGCAGTGATTATATTTTCTAAACTAAAAGTCTAAAGCTCATGATTTTACAATAGATATTTTCTGTTTGGTAAGTTTTAGTGTATAAAAAAAACTTTTAAATTGGTATATATCTAGTACAGAAATACATGATTTTTATACAACTTGAACTATATATATGTAGTTCAATATAATGTAGACAGAAATCCCTTAAAAGCCTAACAATCTAAAGCCTAAAGCTCGTGATTTTACAATAGATACTTTCTGTTTGGGAAGTTTTAGTGTATAAAAAAACTTTTATATTTTTATAGATCTAGTACAAAAATACATGATTTTTATACAACTTGAAGTATTATAGAAGTATATAATGTGGACATTGAAAATCCCTTAAAGTCCTAACATAATCAATATCTATTAATGGCTTGTACTGACATCGTATTATAGGATGTCATTGTCAGACTTGTTTTAACACTGTTTCTTTTCCATTTAATAGCGTTTGAACAATCTTTACAGTTCTTGGAAATTGTGACAAAGTATAAGATTCAAACCACATTATTGGTACCTTTAATAAATCGTATTTATAAGGAATAATAACTTATAGGTGATCAGGATCGTATGAGAAAACGCAGTTTTCTTGATGCTCTAATTAAATACCAGAAGGTGGCCAGGCATGGTGGCTCACATCTGTAATCCCAGCACTTTGGGAGGCCAAGGCTGGCAGATCACTTGAAGTCAGGAGTTCGAGACCAGCCTGCCCAACATGGTGAAACCACATCTCTATTAAAAATACAAATACTTAGCCAGGTATGGTGGTGTGTGCCTGTAATCCCAGTTACTCAGGAGGCTGAGGCAGGAGAATTGCTTGAACCCGGGAGGTGGAGGTTGCAGTGAGCTGAGATGGAGCCACTGTACTCCAGCCTTGGCGACAGCGAGACTTCATCTCAAAGATAAATAATAAATAAATAAATACCAGTAGGTATATGTCCTATAGTAGATCTTACGGATAACCTGTAATTACTTAAAATCAAAGCTCTTTTTACTTTTCATCATGTACAATCTCTAGTTTATTTTTATTTTAGTAATGCAGCTATAACCTCACTAAGGAAGCCCATTTTTTTTCATATAATTTTATCAGGGGTGGGGGGATAAGAAATGCAACAGGTGTCCTGGACAGATTCATTTCCAGTAGTAACTAGGGAACTCTAGGGTGTGGAAGGAAAAATACTAGATTGCCTTCTGTAGTTTTCATTCCTACTCTCCTCCTCTCCTTCCAGGTGATTGTAGAGAAGGCTCCAAAAGCCAGGGTGCCTGATCTGGACAAGAGGAAGTACCTAGTGCCCTCTGACCTTACCGGTAATGCTCTTTGCCTCCCCTGACCCTTCCTCCCCTGACAGAGCTCTCCAGATCCTTATTATATGCATGAGATTGTGAGATTGAGAGGCAGTGCATACTTGAAAGAAGTAAGCGGGATGCCCCAGAGTTATCTGATTAAAAAATGACTCAGGCTGGGCACAGTGGCTCACACCTGTAATCCCAGCACTTTGGGAGGCTGAGGTGGGCGGATCATGAGGTCAGGAGATCGAGACCATCCTGGCTAACGGGGAAATCCGTCTCTCCTAAAAAAAATACAAAAAATAAACTGGGCTTGGTGGTGGGTGCCTTGTAGTCCCAGCTACTTGGGAGGCTGAGGCAGGAGAACGGTGTGAACCCAGGAGGTGGAGCTTGCAGTGAGCCGAGATCGCGCCATTGCATTCCAGCCTGGGTGACAGAGTGAGACTCTGTCTC
The DNA here is from genome assembly GCF_043159975.1 of Macaca nemestrina. NCBI lineage: Eukaryota > Metazoa > Chordata > Mammalia > Primates > Cercopithecidae > Macaca > Macaca nemestrina. Next base: position 133,790,067 of record NC_092134.1, read on the forward strand.
AAAAAAAAAAGAAGAAAGACTCAGTAGTTCTTTCCCATCACCATGTCTTGTTGGATTTTGACACAGCAAAGCATAAGACATTGAAAGAAAGGATCAGAAGCCCATTATTTAAACCCCTTTTATTTTTATTTTGTTTAATTAATTAATTTATTATTATTATTATTTTTGAGATGGAGTTTCGCTCTTGTAGCCCCGGCTGGAGTGCCGTGGTGTGATCTCAGTTCACTGCACCCTCCCATCTCCTGGGTTCAAGTGATTCTCCTGCCTCAGCCTGCCAAGTAGCCGGGATTGCAGGCACCTGCCACCACGCCTGGCTGATTTTTTTTGTATTTTTAGTAGAGACAGGGTTTCACCATGTTGGCCAGGCTGGTCTTGAACTGCTGACCTCAGGTGATCCACCTGCCTTGGCCTCCCAAAGTGCTGGGATTACAGGTGCGAGCCACCGTGCTGGGCCTAAACCAATTTTAAAATTCAGCTTTGGCTGGGTATGGTGGCTCACACCTGTAATCCCAGCCCTTTGGGAGGCCAAGGCCGGTGGATCATTTGAGGTCAGGAGTTCAAGACCAGCCTGGCCAACATGGTGAAAACCCATCCCTACTAAAAATACAAAAAAATTAGCCAGACCTGGTGGCAGGCGCCTCTAATCCCAGCTGCTTGGGAGGCTGAGGCAGGAGAATCACTTGAGCCTGGGAGGCAGAGGTTGCTATGAGCTGAGATCGTGCCACTGCACTCCAGTCTCAGTGACAGAGTGAGACCCTGTCTCAAAAAAATAAAATTTAGCTTTGTGGCCGGACATGGGGCTCATGCCTGTAATCCCAACACCTTGGGAGGCGGAAGTGGGCAGATCACCTGAGGTCAGGAGTTTGAGACCAGACTGGCAAACATGGTGAAACCCTGTCTTCATTAAAAATACAGAAATTAGCTGGATGTGGTGACGGGCGCCTGTAATCTCAGCTACTTAGGAGGCTGAGGCTGGAGAATTGCTTGAACCTTGGAGGCAGAGATTGCAGTGAGCCGATATTGTGCCATTGCGCTCCAGCCTGGGTGACATGGTGACGCTCCGCCTCAAAAAAAAAAAAAAAAAAAAATTCAGCTTTGTTAATTGTGATGTCAATTTGTTCCAAAAAGAAAACCAGTCTGGTTTCTTGAGAGGATTATGCTTTAGAGTTTCCTGATTACATCTTCTTAAGCTACATTTTTTTAAAAATAAGTTTTGTAGATTTTGTTTGGGATTATAAGACATATATTCAGTCTTCATCTTGAGCCTTAATGGAATACACACTGCATCCAGGAGACACTGGAAAGATTTTGTTGATTTGCTTCAGATTTAACAGGTTTGAATATCAGCCATCTAGAAAGTTTTCAGTATTCTCAGGTAAAGGCAAAGCACTGAACCTTATTTAATGCCCCAACACTGAGTTGAGTGACTGTGCTAAGATGACCAGTGTCCAGTGGACCCCTTTCATTGCTAAGCTTTTCTTAGGGTGGGTCTGGGGATGGAAAGTGTTTCAAGTCGGGTTTAGACAATGATGGGAATGTTTTGGTCTGGATGCATGTGGTATTCCTTCAGCGTAGTCCTCAGGCTTTGAGTGGATATGCTAACATGAGGTCTGAGATTGAATAAGAGAGGAAAGGAGGAATAAAGTCCACTATGGCATATCAGGGACTGTACGGGCTTCTGAGTTTCCCTTTTTATTTTGAAAGCTCCAGGATAGTATTTGGCTCTTCTCAGGTGGTATATAAAACTGGTACTGACTCTAAGGGGAAAAAATGCAACTGAATTTTTTTCCAGGACTTACCATTCTACTAATTCCTTGTTTTCTTCCTTTCTTGTCTGCCTTTTTCTTCCATCATCCAGTTGGCCAGTTCTACTTCTTAATCCGGAAGAGAATCCACCTGAGACCTGAGGACGCCTTATTCTTCTTTGTCAACAACACTATCCCTCCCACCAGTGCTACCATGGGCCAACTGTATGAGGTAATGGTTCTAGCCGAACAATACTGGATGCCGTCCAGGGCAGTCTGGCATCCTCTAGCTCTTGTTCTAGTATATGTTGATAACACAACTGAGAAGTGGGGCAGAAGGTGTTATTTATCTGGATCCTCTTACATATGGCAGTGTAAGGCTCTGAGAGATTAGATACCACTTGTTTTTCAGGGATTAGGCACTCTACTAGATTTAATCCTTTTGAAATCTCTTCTCAGTCTTGTCTGACTATAGTGTTTAATGTGGGATTGTTTATTGAAACAGCAGGAAGTGACTCCTGATAGCAAAAGTTCCAAAGCATCAGCCCATCACAGTTCCTGCTCTTCTTGTTGGTAGCCTGTAATTTGTGATGCATTCAGAATCCAGTTCATTATTTTACTCCCATTTAGCAACAGATTGAGAAAGCACATAATAGTAAAGCCAGCTTCTAACTCTGAGGCCAGCCTCCGCTACAGTCAGCTTCCTCTGTGAACTCTGAAGTTTTGGCTTGAGACAAACACATTGATCTAAACAGGGGGAAACTTCTTCTTAGAACAAAACGAAAACTGTGAAACAGATTCCACATTATCTGGGCACAATGAATCAGATCAAATGAAATATAAAATTAAGGCAAAGTCTGTAAATGGATTCATTTGTCTTAACAGATAAACTGAGGAGGAATAATTTTTATGTGATTTTGTTTAATTGGAAGTGTCAGAATTTGGAGAAACTATAGTAAAGGACTTTATTATTACTAAAAATATAACCTAGGATTGTAACTATTATTTTTTGCAGTATTTTGCATAAGACGCTTCCTTCTCATTATGCCCTATTAATGGATTACATAAATTTATAATAATCCTGAATCTAACTTTTATTGCATAGCATATATTCCCTGTTAGTATCTGCCCCTTATATATCCCATCTGTGGTATCTATGTTCCCCTTGCTAGGACTGAGCTCTTTAAGAGTGAGTACTGTGCCCCAGTCATCTTCATATCCCTGATACCTATGTGTAATATGTTTTCAGTGAAGGATTTTTGTTTGTGAACTCAGAGCTCAAAGTGTAATTCCAACCACATCTCCTGATTCTTTGCTCCCCTTTTAAATGGGGATGAACGATACCTTCCATACCTGCTTTACAAGCTTGTGTGAGGCTTAGCATCTTAGAGCTAATGAATGAATATGTTTTCTAAACTGTTGTCTTATCTCTTCCCCTAGGACAATCATGAGGAAGACTATTTTCTGTATGTGGCCTACAGTGATGAGAGTGTCTATGGGAAATGAGTGGTTGGAAGCCCAGCAGATGGGAGCACCTGGACTTGGGGGTAGGGGAGGGGTGTGCGTGCGACTTGGGGAAAGAGGGTGACTCCCACCGCGAGGAGACAGAAGGTGAAGACATCTAGAAACATTACACCGCACACACCGTCATCATATTTTCACATGCTCAATTGATATTTTTTGCTGCTTCCTCGGCCCAGGGAGAAAGCATGTCAGGACAGAGCTGTTGGATTGGCTTTGGTAGAGGAATACGGATGATGTAATTTCACAGCATTCCTGAGATTTCATTTTTGTGCAGTTTCATAGAAGGGTCAGGAGGTGGACAAGTTGGGGCCAGAGATGATGGTAGTCCAGCAGCAACTCCCTGTGCTCCCTTCTCTTTGGGCAGCGATTCTATTTTTGACATTTGCACAGGACAGGTAGGGAAAGGGGACTTGTGGTAGTGGACCATACCTGGGGACCAAAAGAGACCCACTGTAATTGATGCATTGTGGCCCCTGTTCTTTCCTGTCTCACACTTCTTTTCTCCCATCCCAGTTGCAGTCTCACTCAAACATCACAGTACCACCCCAGGGGTGGCAGTAGACCACAACCCAGAAATTTAGACAGCGATCTCTTACCTTTGGAAAATAGGGGTTAGACATAAAGGTGGTTATGATTAAGAAGATTGTTTTGTTATTAAATAGCATTAAACTGGAATTGACAAGACTATTGAGCATCTCTGTCTAACCTGTTCTTTCTCTCTGGTGCCCCTTATCTCACCCCTACCTTGGAATTTAAGTCTCAGGCATTTCCAGTTGTAGACTAAAACCACTCTTAGCATCTCCTCTAGTATTTTCCATGTATCAGGACAGAGATGTCTTATGTAGGGAGGGAGCAAGTGTGAAGTAAGGTAATTATATACACCTCTCATTCAGGATTCTTGCTCCCATGCTGCTGTCCCTTCAGGCTCACACGCACAGGAATGCTATGTGATGGCCAGCTGCTTCCCTCCTTGGTTATCATCCACTGCAGCTGCTAGTTAGAAAGGTTTGGAGGGATGACTTTTAGTAAATCATGGGGATTTTATTGATTTATTTTCACTTTTGGGGTTTTGTGGGGTGGGAGTGGGGAGCAGGAATTGCACTCAGACATGACATTTCAATTCATCTCTGCTAATGAAAAGGGTCCTTCCTCTTGGGGGAAATCTTTGTGTCAGTTCTGTCAGCTGCAAGTTCTTGTATAATGAAGTCAATGCCATCAGGCCAAGGAAATAAAATAATTGCTTACCTTAAAAATCCACTGAGTTCAGCAATGTTGTCTTTATTTTGTGTGTATTAGAATAGATGATATGTGGACTCTGAACAAAAGAACTAAGTGGGGAAAGCTGTTCATGACGAATGTTCACATATGGTCAGACCCATATATATTTACTCAGGTCTTTAGTGAGCAGGAGTTGCTGTTCAAGGGTGAATGTTACGCTGGGGCAGTGTGCCTGCTGCGTTGGAGGGGTGTGTGTGTGTGTGTATGTATGTGATTTTCTCCTCCAAAGATAAGTGCATTGTCACTGTTCTATGTGTTTCTGAAAGCTGAAGGTGGAAGACTGCCTACGTGGAGTGTAAGGGGTGGGCTGTGCTAATTACAAATGCAGATGTCTAGGCCATCGCCCAGATTTAGCTGACTCAGAATCTCAGCGTAGGTGTCTAATTTTTAACAAGCTCATATGACTGCTGCACACTGAAGTTTGAGAGTCATTGCCTTTTTATTTGAGGTGGAGTTTCGCTCTTGTTACCAAGGCCGGAGTACAGTGGCGCGATCTTGGCTCACTGCAACCTCCACCTTCTGGGTTCAAGCGATTCTCCTGCCTCACCCTCCCGAGTAGCTGGGATTACAGGCACCAGCCACCATGCCCAGCTAATTTTTGTATTTTTAGTAGAGATGGGGTTTCGCCATGTTGGCCAGGCTGGTCTTGAACTCCTGACCTCAGGTGATCCACCCGCCTTAGCCTCCCAAAGTGCTGGGATTACAGGCGTGAGCCACCACCCCCAGCCGAGAGTCATTGCCTTTTGCACCAGGTTTTGCTGTAGGTCCCAACCACACCTTACTCTTCCATTACAACTTGGTCAGTCTGAAGCCACCATCTCCCAAAGCAGCAAATAGCACCTAAGCAAGGCTCCCAGCATCAGAACAAGCTTGGTGTCTTCTGACCGTATGAAAGTCTTGTTCAGTCATTCAGGAATAAATATGTGGGTGGTCTGTGAGCATGCAAGTTAAATGAGACAATGGAAAACATTAGTGCAAACTTCTTTCATGAAGAACCTTAAAACCCATCTCTAACCCTCTCTAATCTCTTGCAGTCATATCCCCAAGTGACGTCTACCTCTGTAGAGAGTTATGGAATATATCAAGGTCACCAAAAAGGAAATGGGAAGTTATAAAAGATCCATGCCCAGCAGCACCACATGTAGAAAATTATGTAAGATGACGGAGTTTTGATGAAGCCGTTGAAAATGGACACTTGTCCCTACTGACAAAAATATCAAGGTGCTGTTCCCTAATAAAACCAAAAGGAAGCTAATTGAGTTAAGATGTGAACTGTATTTTGAAACTAACAGACTTATCCACTACCTAGGAATGAGACTGGATGAAGATTTAAAAGAAAGCAAACATAGCAGATCCTAACCCTCTGTACACATCTGGAACAGTCCCTGTAGAGCAAGAGACTATAGGCCATTGCTAAACCAAAGAGATAGTTTGAATTTAGGGGCTGTGTCTTTGCCAGGTAGGCTTTGATTATTTTAGGCCTACTTCTGGATTTTTCTAAGGAACAAATTTTTTCCTTGGATAGGACATTACCTACCATTTTAGACAAGCTGTCTGATTTTATGGAACAATGGAGTTTAACAGCCAAATTCAGAGGCAAAAGGCACACCAGTTGTTTTGGCAGTCTGGATTGGATTTGGCACTCTTTTTTTTTTTTTTGAGACGGAGTCTCGGAGTCTCGCTCTGTCGCCCAGGCTGGAGTGCAGTGGCGCGATCGACTCACTGCAAGCTCCGCCTCCCGGATTCACGCCATTCTCCTGCCTCAGCCTCCTGAGTAGCTGGGACTACAGGCGCCGCCACCTCGCCCGGCCAGTTTTTTGTATTTTTAGTAGAGACGAGGTTTCACCGTGTTAGCCAGAATGGTCTCGATCTCCTGACCTCGTGATCCGCCCGTCTCGGCCTCCCAAAGTGCTGGGATTACAGGCTTGAGCCACTGCGCCCGGCCGGATTTGGCCCTTTACTGGAGGTCAGTGCTTCTGAGCGCCACTGTCTTGGTTTCGGCTAGTCAAGCTTTTAATGCTTCTTGGTGCCGTCAGGCCACTGTGAGGCTTGTCATGAGCTAAAAGTAGTTTAAGAAGCCCTTCATTAACCTGGCCCGATGTTCCATGTTAGATTAGATTGTTAGATTGGCTTGCTCTGATTGACTTGCTTTTCTCTGGGGATAGTGTTTGAAAGATGTGTCGAATGAGATTAGGGAGGCTGGTAGGACATGAACATCAAAGATGAGTGAGTCCTTAGCTCTTCGATATACTTTGGTAGAAGGATCTCAAATATATGTAGGGTAAGTATACATCTAAGTTTGCCAAGGAGAGTCTTGAATTAATGCCCATTGTCCTGATTGATTTACTAGTGGTTCCTTATTTCAGTTACATGACCCCCCAGTGGACAAAATACGTGGTCACTCTGTATGTAGTATAAAAATTGAAACCTCTTCCATCAAGAGACACACAATGTCTGTGCTATCTAGGTTTAGTGCTCCCCAGTGTGGCTCTTACCCTGTCAGGTGGAGGGAGACTAGACAAATCATTCTACTTATGAACAGCAGACTATTCTGCTTTTCTTGATTTTTCCCCTAATGCTGACTTGTTTTCCTCTTTCAAAGCATCGTGCACTTGTTAATTTTTTTTTTACTGTATTGTGCAATCAGAAGTTAAGGTTGCAAGAGAACAAAGCAAATTATGATTAATGTACAGTAGTAACCAGGCAGACAAGATCACTGCCTCATCACTATATAATGTGAATAGAGCCCCCCAGAGTGGTGCAGTGCAGTCCCCTGGTCCCTGCAGTGGCCCTTTGGACACAAATCTTGTCAGTTACAGTTGCCTTGAGAAGGTTACACTTAGGCCGGGCGCGGTGGCTCAAGCCTGTAATCCCAGCACTTTGGGAGGCCGAGACAGGCGGATCACGAGGTCAGGAGATCGAGATCATCCTGGCTAACCTGGTGAAACCCCGTCTCTACTAAAAAATACAAAAAACTAGCCGGGCGACGTGGCGGGCGCCTGTAGTCCCAGCTACTCAGGAGGCTGAGGCAGGAGAATGGCATAAACCCGGAAGGCGGAGCTTGCAGTGAGCTGAGATCCAGCCACTGCACTCCAGCCTGGGCGACAGAGCGAGACTCTACCTCAAAAACAAAAAAAAAAAAAGAAGGTTACACTTATTAAGCGTATAATTCTGTATTCTATTGGTGGTGGAACCATCAGATAGAACAGGTATGGTGTAATTTTGAAGTGGTATGTGGAGGGGGCATGCATATCCACCTGCCCATGGGTACAGCATCACGTCAGCTGTAATAATGAAAAATTCAGTCATTTTGGAAAATGAACTGGTTGATAAATTCATATTAGTTCTTATACAAAATTTATAATGAGCTATTTCTAGCTGTGGTTTCTTTTGGATGTTTTTACTTTGCCAGATTTAAGCAAGCTACAAATATTTATTTAACTTCAGTTATTTTTAGCTGCACGAAACTACCAAGTATTTCAGGAACAAGTCCATTTTGCCGTTGGTGGTTCTGAGTCCAGGCTATCTGAGTAATGGAGAATTCCCTCCTCGCCTGTGCCCGCTGCCCAGCGGCCCACCCCTTTGTTCACCTTTGATAAATAGCTCAACAACAACAAAAAGTCCACACACACAAAAACTAGAATCTCTCTTCCAAAAGCTGTGACTGATGATCTCAGCTTAGTTACCCTGTGTAGGGCCCTACCTCATTTTCTTTTCCTTTTTTTTTTTCCCCTCCCAGTTATGGGCACTTCTTAAGTACATGTACCCACGGCTAGATTATTTTCAGAGTTTGAAATAACAAGAAGTGATCAACCTTAGAAGTAGTCAAATGACATTTCACTATGCCATTGTGCAGGTGTGCATGTTTTCAACAGAGACTAACAAAAGACAAGTCATTCTCCTGGTGTGTTCTCATCAGTGTGCGGCCGTCTATTTCAATAGTTCTGTTTTCAAAAGCAGTGTATTTAAGACCCTTAGGACTTCGGTTTAGAAGTACTTAGCTCCTAGAACTTGAATGAAGTGATCCTGAACTCTTGGGTGAGAAGTTGAAACATGTTTTCTATTTTTACACTTGCAGTAGGCTCAAAGTTGCTTCATACCATTCAGTAAAAGAATGATGATGGCTTTATTGCTTCTTTAAGCAATATGCACCTGGTATTCGAAGAATAAGAGTAACAATAAGCCATATTTTACCTGCTAAAATTGGCTAGTTCCTAACCTTCTTCAAGTCTTAGATATTATGTCAAGGAGACCAACTCTGAACATCTCTAATATTCCGACACCTTCCACCCACTTTCCTTTCTCCTAGTCATTCTCTGCCTTGATCTTTATCTTTTTTTGGTTAGCAGTGATCATCTAACATAATTTTCTAGTTTATTCTGTCTTCTCTCTCTAGATCCTGAGATGCAGGAAGGCAGAAACCTTTTGTGTACCGATATGCAAAAATTGGTCGGAACAGTGAATGGCATATGGTTGGCATTCAAAAATGTTGAAATAGTAGTTTCTGATAGGACTGAACACTAGGCAACTTAAATTATCCAGAAAAACACGTTACAAACAGACCAGTCAAGTAACTTTGGGAAACCCTTGGAGCTTACTAGAAAGCTGTTCTGGAGGCAGGAAACAACTTGAATCCCAGCTCTGCTGCTTGACTAGAGCCGGGACGTGGGCTAGTCTATCATCTGTACAAATGAAATTTGCATTTCCAGGCTGGGCGCAGTGGCTCATGCTTGTAATCCCAGCACTTTGGGAGGCTGAGGCAGTTGCATCACCTGAGGTTAGGAGTTCAAGACCAGACTGGCCAACATGGTGAAACCTTGTCTCTACTAAAAATACAAAAATTTGCTGGGCATGGTGGCGCACACCTGTAGTCCCAGCTACTCGGGAGGATGAGGAAGAAGAACCGCTTGAACCTGGGAGGCAGAGGTTGCAGCGAGCCAAGATTGCACCACTGCACTCCAGCCTAGGCAACAAAGTGAGACTCCACCTCAAAAAAAAGAAAAAAAAGAAAATTCTGCATTTGCTTCTCAAGTAGATAAGATAATTACATCATACATTGTTGCCAATACTAAGTAAATCCTTTGCAAACCTTTAAACAGCATTCTTACATATTAAGATTCATTTTACTTGAAACTGAAATGGCAATAACTGGCCAGGTGCAGTGGCTCATGCCCGAAACCATCCTGGCCAATATGGTGAAAACCCATCCCTACTGAAAATACAAAAATTAGCCGGGCGTGGTGGTGGGAGCCTATAATCCCAGCTACTTGGTAGGCTGATGCAGGAGAATCGCTTGAACTGGGGAGGCGGAGGTTGCGGTGAGCGGAGATCGTGCTATTGCACTCCAGTCTGGGAGACAAGAGCAAAACTCTGTCTCAAAAATAAAAAAAGGCAGGCCGGGCGCGGTGGCTCAAGCCTGTAATCCCAGCACTTTGGGAGGCCGAGGTGGGTGGATCACGAGGTCAGGAGATCGAGACCATCCTGGCTAACACGTGAAACCCCGTCTCTACTAAAAAAATACAAAAATTAGCCAGGAGCGGTGGCGGGCGCCGGTAGTCCCAGCTACTCGGGATGCTGAGGCAGGAGAATGGCGGGAACCCGGGAGGCGGAGCTTGCAGTGAGCCGAGATTGCGCCACTGCACTCCAGCCTGGGCGACAGCGTGAGGCTCCGTCTCAAAAAATAAATAAATAAATAAATAAAATAAAAATAAAAAAATAAAAAAAGGCAATAACTTAGGCTAGCTGGCAGAAATCTTTCTGATTGTTTCTCTTGTATTTATTGGTCATAGCAAATGCAGGATGTGGCATGGATCAAGGAAAACAGCAGAATATGCCGAACTGGGTAGCTCAAAAGATGGCTTTCTCACTGAGGAGGTCTCTTCTTTCTGTTAGACGCTCCTTTGGGACGGATTTTCTTCTCTTTTTTCTTTTATTCTTTCTTCTTTTTTATTTTGTTTTTATTTTTTTGAGACACAGTCTTTATTGCCCAGACTGGAGTTCAGTGGTGTGATCTCAGCTCACTGCAACCTCCAACTCCCAGATTCAAGTGATTCTCCTTCCTCAAGCTCCCAAGTAGCTGGGATTACAGACATGCGCCACCATGCCTGGCTAATTTGTATATTTTTGGTGGAGCTGGAGTTTCACCGTGTTGGTCAGGATGGTCTGAGCTCGTGGCCTCAAGTGATCCACCCGCCTTGGCCTCCCAAAGTGCTGGGATTACAGGCGTGAGTCACCGCACCCAGCCTTGGACTGATTTTCTTGATGGCAGTAGCTGCTGTGTCTCCTCAAAGGTGATTACTGTGGGCCTCCTTTTCCACAGCAGCAGGTAAAACCTAGATGTGGGACAGAGTACATCATTTTTTTTTTCCAGCCTTCTTAGGCTGGAATTAATGTCATACATCATTTTATTTTGATATTTTTGGCAAAAGAGTTACAAAATGTCCAGACAAATATGCTGTACACACATCAACAAATACAACCAACTCCCATCGATTAGTTTTTATATCACCTGGAGCAGAATGGACAGGGCGAACTTCTGCCTTCCGAAGAGGGTTAGATCAGATATTCTCTGCAATCCAGACATCCTGGGCGGAAGCATTTCTCCCCCTGAGTTCAGTCCAGTGTGGGGAACTGCTAGTTACGGAATGGCAAATTATATGTCTTTTTTTCTTTACTGTCTTTTAGTCAACTTTACAATCCCCAAATGGCACATCCCTCAGAGACCCACGCCTCAGAAATACCCACAAATAAGCCAGAAGAGAATTTAAAGGAGAAAAGCAGGGAAAGAGGTCAAACCTGTATTGGTGAATTATTATATATAAATCATTGTGCTAGACATATCATCTTTGAAAATAAACTCTAGGTGAGTATTTTAATTTAATTTGGCTGCAACAGGAAGGAAGAAGGTTTAGTTTTTCCAAGATTAGGTAGCTGACTAATGTTGACCTATGTAGCAAGATCAAATCCAGTTAATTGCAAATCTCAGGCGTTGGTCCTCATCCATGGTCAAAACAAATTAGGACATCTAAATGAGTGCATGTGGGGGTTTGCCAGGAGAGAATATTGAAGCTATAGACTGTTTCAGTTTCTCTTTGTCACGGTTCCCTGTTCTCTGAGTTGCTTCTGCTTGCTGTTTACACACAGGCTATTTTACACCGCAGGCTTTCTCTGTATTTTGGTCTCTATCTGTAGTATTCTTCCTTCTGCCATCTGCCCAATGAACTCACTCCAGGAACACCTGTGTGAGGCTTAGGTATAGCTATAAGTGATGGGAACAACTAAAACAACACTGGCTCACACAAGATAGTAGTTCATTCTGCTCTCATGTCAAAGTCCAGGTTTCATTATGAGGATTTTCTTCCTGCAGCCCAGACTGCTCCTACCATCCACTCCTTCCTATTTAGGTGTGGCCCTCATCCTTAAGGTCAAAGGCAGCATTTCTGCTCACTGTGGTCAGATGGGAGAAGAGGTCAAGAAGAAGACAGACCAACTATGTCTTAAAGAAGATAGACATGCCGGGCGCGGTGGCTCAAGCCTGTAATCCCAGCACTTTGGGAGGCCGAGACGGGCGGATCACAAGGTCAGGAGATCGAGACCATCCTGGCTAACACGGTGAAACCCCGTCTCTACTAAAAAAACACAAAAAACTAGCCGGGCGACGTGGCGGGCGCCTGTAGTCCCAGCTACTCAGGAGGCTGAGGCAGGAGAATGGCGTGAACCCGGGAGGCGGAGCTTGCAGTGAGCTGAGATCCGGCCACTGCACTCCAGCCTGGGTGACAGAGCAAGACTCCGTCTCAAAAAAAAAAAAAAAGAAGATAGACGTGCTTCTGGCTCAAAATTGTATTATTATGGAAGAAAAGCATAATGGACGCTCTTCTAGGAACTGGTCCCTAATATCTCCTCCAACACTATCTTGGAAAACTCAGCAACATAATTCTTCGTGCAGCCACTGTATCCTGTATCTCCATACTTCTGTTAAATCATCCATACATTCTACTTTGCTTCTTTCTTTTCTATTGTCTATTTTGTTTTCAACATATATCACTTGCCAGATTGTATTTTAGGTTCCACAAGGACTGGGACACGTCTTATTTGTCTCTGCGTCCCTGGTAGTCACCAAACGATGAGGAGCTAATGATTATTAAATGAAGGAATGAATAAAAGTAAGCATGTGAATGCAAGTATTAAGAAAAGAGATTTACTTCTTAACTTTTAGAGCTTATCCACCTCAACTTTTCAAGTTAATCTAGACTCTTCTTGTTGAAATATTAAGCATTAATTGCTTAACCAAGCAATTAGGAATCTTTTATCTCATATTTTATCTCATAGGCTAATTGATATAAACAAGTTAATTCTGCTTTCTGTGTATGGATCTTGACAATGCTTTTTTTTTTTTTTTTTTTTTGGTGGTTTGTTTTCTTGAGACAGAATCTCACTCTGTCGCCCAGGCTAGGGTGCAGCGGTGCAGTCTTGGCTCACTGCAACCTCCGCCTGCCGGGTTCAAACAATTCTCCTCCCTCAGCCTCTCCAGTAGCTGGGATTACAGGCGTACTCCCACGCACAGGTAATTTTTGTTTTTTTAGTAGAGATGGGGTTTCACCATGTTTGCCAGGCTGGTCTCGAACTCCTGGCCTCAGGTGACCTTCCTGCCTGGGCCTCCCAAGTGTTGGGATTACAGGTGTGAGCCACCACATCCAGCCTGACATTGCCTTTTTACAAGGACATCAGGCATTGGATTTAATGCCCAGCTTACTCCATTAAGATCTCATCTTAACTAATTACATCTTCAAAAACCCTACTTCCAAAAAAGGCCACCTTGTGAGCTACCAGGTGGACATGAATTGCAGGGTAGGAGCACTTCAACCCAGTACAACACATCTAAATGGGGTTGAGTAGTAGGTTGATTGGCAAAGAATTTAGAGCCTTAAAGAATCTCATAATCAAAGTGCAAATTTCCAACATTCCTGGTTTGTTTTTATTCTGCAAAATCACCCCTGTTCTTTTGGTGGATGTCAATGTGTTAGGTCCAGCACTTCAGAAAAGTATCTTAATGTTTAACAACATGTTTTGAGCGTATCTAATATAATATCTTAATATAGAAAACTTTACAAGTCATAAGGGATAGTTTGAAATATAGCTATAGCTTGTGTAAAAAGAACATTACCCACCCATTATGTTTACTGCACACACAGTTTCTTTATAAGATCTAAGTGCCTATCCTGCTTGTTACACTCCACAATGTGTCCCTCATATGAGCAAACAAGAACAGTAAACAGGCTATCAAATGCACGGTTCTGATTTCAGGTTTTACTTACCTGTCTTTTCCTTGAAACATAATATTAGAAATGCAATTATTTATTTAGCAAGAGAAACATATCAAGAGACATCCAATAGCAGGGAAAATTTTTTTTAAATGTAGCATTTGCAAGACTGTAGACAGAAGCTTGTATTCGTCTGTAGTTCCTTGGAGAACATTGACAAATAGGACACTTGGTTTTATCAGGGCTATGATCATCACAGCTGCAACCCTGAGGGATAAAGATGTCACACATTCCCACAGATAGTGTGCCTGTGTGGCTCTCCATTGCTCAGGACTGCAGAACGATACTAATCCTTTGGAAGGCCAGAGTTTTACATTTTAGCTATCTGACCTTTACTTTTTCTTTTTTCTTTTTTTTTTTTTTTTGAGACAGAGTCTTGCTCTGTTGCCCAGTGCCCAGGCTGGAAGGCTGGAGTGGTGTGATCTCGGCTCACTGCAACCTCCACCTCCCAGTTTCAAACAATTCTCGTGCCAAAGCCTCTCAAGAACCTGGGACTATAGGCACCTGCCACCATGCCCGGCTACTTTTTTGTATTTCAATGGAAATGGGGTTTCACCATGTTGACCAGGCTGGTCTTGAACTCCTGAGCTCAGGCAATCCACCCACCTTAGCCTCCCAGAGTGCTAGGATTACAGGCGTGAGCCACAATGTCTCGCTGATATCTTTTTTTTTTTTTTTTTCTTCTTGAGATGGAGTCTTGCTCTGTCACCCAGGCTGGAGTGCAATGGTGCAATCTAGGCTCGCTGCAACTGCTGCCTCCTGGTTTCAAGCGATTCTTCTGCCTCAGCCTCCTGAATAGCTGGGATTATAGGGATCCACCACCATGCCCAGCTATTTTTGTATTTTTAGTAGAGACGGGGTTTCACAATGTTGATCAGTCTGTTCTCAAACCCCTGACCTCGTGATCTGCCTACCTCGGCCTCCCAAAGTGCTGGGATTACAGGCATGAGCCACCAGTCCCAGCTACTTGCTTCACTCTTTTCCAAAATACTTAATACTATTTGACAAACCTAGAGTTATATATTTAAAGGTTTGTCATTTATCTCCAGAAGAACATGTTCCATGGCTCTAAAACAGTGACTGATACACAGTTACAGCAGGTTCTCGAATAATATCGTTTCATTTGAGGTCTTGTTACGCTGTTGAGAAAAAAAAAAAAAAAATTGCCTCCTGGGAGGGTTATTGTCTGTGTAGAGTCTGCACATTCTCCCCAGTCTGTGTGCGCCTCCACATCTCAAAGTTATGCACGTTTGGTGGACTGGCGGGCCTACGTGGTCCCAGTTTGAGTGTATGTGGGTGCATAAGCGAGGTCAGTGATGGAATGGCGTCCAGGCTAGGGTTGGTTCCCACCTTACATCCACTCTGAGTTGCTGAGAAGAACCTCGACCACCCAGGACCCTGAGCTGGTATAAGTGAGTTGGAAAATGAATGAATGAATGAATGAATGAATGAATACAATGATTGTAAAATAAAAATGTGTAAATTATATGCTAATCATACAAATACTGAACAATAAATGATGTGGTCTTAATGTGCTCCAGCAGCTCACCATATTTTTTATTGCTTGTTGAACTCTGGTGGGAGAAAGTGTTCCTGACAATTTTCACTTTGCAAACATTTACTCCTCGGTTTAACCCACTGCCACTACTAGGACAACTGTCACTCACTAATTCACCATAACTTGGGTAAATAGTTATCTTACTTGTTTTTATTAATCTTTCTTAAATGTATGTATAACTCACATTTATTTCAATGTGAACTATTAGAAGTGTTTGGGTCTTGGCCAGGCGCGGTGGCTCATGCCCGTAATCCCAGCACTTTGGAAAGCTGAGGCGGGTGGATCACCTGAAGTCAGGAGTTTGAGACCAGCCTGGCCAACATGGTGAAATCCCGTCTCTACTAAAACTACAAAAATTAGCCAGGCATGGTGGCAGGTGCCTGTAATCCCAGCTACTTGGTAGGCTGCGGCACGTGAATTGCTTGAACTAGGGAGGCGGGAGGTTGCAGTGGGCCAAGATCATACCACTGCACTCCAGCCTGAGCAACAGAGTGAGACACTGTCTAAAAAAAACGGAAGAAAGAAAGAAAGAAAAAAAAAAAAGGTTAGGTCTTTTCTGACCGGAAACATGCTGTGGGAAAGTAACTCTTGTTTATATCAATTAGCCTATGATCAAATTTGTTTCGTTACACGTTTTTTTTTTTTTTTTTTTTGAGATGGAGTCTTGCTCTGTCACCCAGGCTGGAGTGCAGTGGCCGGATCTCAGCTCACTGCAAGCTCCGCCTCCCGGGTTTACGCCATTCTCCTGCCTCAGCCTCCCGAGTAGCTGGGACTACAGGCGCCCGCCACCTCGCCCGGCTATTTTTTTGTATTTTTTAGTAGAGACGGGGTTTCACCGTGTTAGCCGGGATCGTCTCTCGATCTCCTGACCTCGTGATCCGCCCATCTCGGCCTCCCAAAGTGCTGGGATTACAGGCTTGAGCCACCGCGCCCAGCCGAAACTATTGATGTTAAATGAGGACTTAGTGTACAGAAAACAGCATTTTAAACACAGTTTTATCTATGCAAATGGAATCATGAGACGACTAGATAAAGTGCTATGAATGAGAGAAATTAACAGATAAATTAATAATCCGTATAAAAATAAGTCTACAATCCAACATATCTAGGGCTAACAAGGAATGAAGACCTGGGGACCATGATTCAGGTATGTTTTTTGTAGAACAGATTTATTGGGGCCTATCCAAGGAAAATTTTAAAATCCTTTGAGTTTTTAAAATTTTATTTATTTGTGTATGTATGTATGTATGTATGTATTTTCTGAGACACAGTTTCACTCTGTCGCCCAAACTGGAGTGCAGTCGCACAATACTGCAACCACCGCCTCTGGGGTTCAAGTGATTCTTGTACCTCAGCCTTCCTCGTAGCTGGAATTACAGGCACGTGTGTCACCACGCCTGGCTAATTTTTGTATTATTAGAAGAGACGGTTTTGCCATGTTGGCCAGGCTGGTCTTTTTTTTTTTTTTTTTTTTTTTTTTTAAAAGATGAAGTCTCACTCTGTCACCCAGGCTGGAGTGCAGTGGCACAATTTCAGCTCACTGCAACCTCCACCTCCTGGGTTCAAGCGATTCTCCTGCCTCGGCCTCCCCAGTAGCCGGAATTACAGGCACCTGCCACCATGCCTGGCTAATTTTTGTAGTTTTAGTAAAGACAGGGCTTCACCATGTTGAGCAGGCTGGTCTTGAACTACCAGCCTCAAGTGATCCGCCACCTTGGCCTCCTCAACTGCTGGGATTACAAGCGTGAGCCACCGCGTCCGACCTCTTTTAATCTTTTAATCGTTGTTTTTTGAAGTTGGATAATATTGGTTTCTTACAATCTACTTATGACTGCTGTAATGTTGGGAGTTTTGTTTGTTTATTCTTGAAAAAAACAAACAAACAAAAAAACCAAAAAATACCCCAAAAACCCTGGGTCTTTATTGCTCCATTCAATTAAAATCCCCATCCATCCTGCTGAACAAAATCAAGCTCTGCAGTGCTTTCCAACCCTGGCTGCACATGACCATCAGCGGTGAGCTCCCAAAAACGTCTGATGGCAGGGCCCCAATTCTGCATCACTCTTGGGGAGGACACGAGGAGGGTTTGGCAACTGTACATTTTTTTTTTTTTAATTTTCCCCCTACTCCCCCTTACGTATGCCATAGGCTCCTTTTTATTGAGGTAAAATTCACGTAATGTAAAATTCATGGCATCTTTACTTTTTACAAGCCTCTTAAGTGATATGCATAGCCAGGGTTGTGGTCAATTCAACTGGCTGCTCTTTGTTTAACAACACATTGGGAACAGTCCTGGAAATAGCAGCTTGTGATGGTTAAGTTTATGTGTCAACTTGACTGAGCTAAAGGGATGCCCAGATGGGTAATGAAACATTACCCGTGGCTGTTTCTGTAAGAGTGTTTCCAGAAGTGGTTAGCCTTTGAATCAGTAGACCTAGTAAAGAAGATCCTCTCCCACCAATTTTGGCAGGTGTCACTCAATCCATTGAGGGCCCCCATCGAACAAAATGTAGAGGGTAGAGAATCCCTCTTTCTGTCCATGAGCTGGGACATCCACAGCTTCTGGTTTCAGGCCTTTAAACTTGGATTGAATTATACCACTGACTTCCCTGGTTCTCCTGCTTGCAGACAGATGGTGAGGTTTCTCAGCCTCCATAAGCCTCCATGAGCCAATTCCTATAAAAATAATAAATCTCTCTCTTTATTTATATGTAGACATTTATATACATATAGGCTTTATATGCATTTATATACAGTCAAGTGCTACATATAGATATTTCCGTCAATGACAGCCTGTATACATGGTGGTTATCCCATAAGATTATAACACCATGTTTTTACTGTACCTCTTCTATGTTTAGATACACAAATACCATTGTGCTCCAATTGCCTGTGCCATTCGGTCCAGTAATGTGCCACATGAGTGTGTAGCCTAGGAGCAATAGGCTATACTGTACAGCCTAGGTGTGTAGTTGTGTAGTAGCTGTATCATCTAGGTTTGTGTAAATACACTCTATGATGTTCACACAATGATGAAGCCCCCAGTAACACATTTCTCAGAACATTTCCCCATCATTAAATGATACATGGCTATATGTAAAATTGGTTCTATTTCTCCAGAGAATCTTCACTAATACAGAGCTCCTCTTCTGAATTTGCCTTATTTTAAATAAAAGAAGTAGGCCAGGCACGGGGCTCACGCTTGTAATTCCAGCACTTTGGGAGGCTGAGGCGGGTGGATCATGAAGTCAGGAGTTCAAGACCAGCCTGGCCAAGACAGTGAAACCCGTCTCTACTAAAAATACACAAATTAGCCAGGTGTGGTGGCGGGTGCCTGTAATCCCAGCTCCTGGTGAGGCTGAGGCAGAGAATTGCTTGAACCTAGGAGGCAGAGGTTGCAGTGAGCTGAGATCGCGCCACTGCACTCCTGCCTGGGTGACAGAGTGAGACTCCATCTCAAAAAAAAAAAAAGAAGAAGAATATAATTCTTGCCAGATCCATATTTCCTTCTCTGTCAATGTTTGCAGTGCTGCAGAAATTAAGATAATCTTAATTGATAAATTAGATTTCTTTTTTGTTGTTGTTGTTTTAAGATGGAGTCTCAGTCTGTCACCCAGGCTGGAGTGCAGTGGCACAACATTGGTTCGCTGCAACCTCCACCTCCCGGGTTCAATAAATTCTCCTGCCTCAGTCTCCTGAGTAGCTGGGATTACGGTGCCTGCCGCCACGCCTGACTAATTTTTGTATTTTCAATAGAGACAAGGTTTGGACATGTTGACCAGGCTGGACTTGAAATCCTGACCTTAGGTGATCTGCCCACTTCAGCCTCCCAAAGTGCTGGAATTACAGGCATGAGCCACTGCACCCAGCCAGATTTCATTATGTGTTAGTCTATTCTCATGCTGCTATGAAGAAATAACCAAGACTTGGTAATTTATAAAGAAAAGGGGTTTAATTGACTCATAGTTCTGCATGGCTGGGGAGGCCTCAGGAAACTTACAATCATAACAGAAGATGTATTCTTCACAGAGCAGCAGGAAACAGAATGAGTGTCAGCAAGGAAAATGCCAGACACTTATAAAACCATCAGATCTCATGAGAACTCACTATCACAAGAACAGCATGGGAGAAACCACCCCCATGATTCAATTACCTCCCATTGGGTCCCTCCTGTGACATATGGGGATTATTGGATTACAATTCAAGATGAGATTTGGATGGCGATAGAAAGACAAACCATATAATTGCCCTCCTGGCCCCTCCCAAATCTCATGTCCTCACATTTCAAAATACAATCATGCCCTCTCAACAGTCCCCCCAAATCTTAACTCTTTCCAGCATTAACCCAAAAGTCCAAGTCCAAAGTCTCATCTGAGACAAGGCAAGTCTCTTCTGCCTATGAGTCTGTAAAATCAAAAGCAAGTTAGTTACTTCCTAGATACAATGAGGGTACAGACATTGGGTAAATACACCCATTCCAAATGGGATAAATTGGCAAAAATGAATGTGCTACGGGCCCCATGCAATTCCAAAATCCAATAGGGCAGTCATTAAACCTTAAAGTTACAGTAAAATGATCTCCTTTGACTCCATGTCTCATATCCAGTTCAGGCTGATGCAAGAGGTGGGTTCCCAGGGCCTTGGGGATCTCTGCCCTGTGGCTTTGCAGGGTACATCCCTACTCCCAGCTCATTTTACGGGCTGTTTTTAGTGCCTGCAGCTTTTCCAGGCACATGTTGCAAGCTGTCAGTGGATCATTATTCTGGGGTTTGGAGGATGGTGGCCCTCTTCTCACAGCTCTACTAGGCAGTGCCCCACAGAGGACTCTATGTGGGGGCTTCAACCTACATTTCCCTTCTGCACTGCCTTAGCAGAGGTTCTTCATGAGGGCTCCACCCCTGTAGCAAACTTCTGCCTGGACATTCGGGCATTTCCATACATCCTCTGAAATTTAGGTGGAGGTTCCCAAACCTCAATTCTTGACTTCTGTGCATCCATAAGCTCAAGACCACATGGAAACCACCAAGGCTTGGGGCTTGCAGCCTTGGAAGCAATGGCCTGAACTTTACCTTGGCCCCTTTTAGTCATAGCTGGAGTTTAAGCAGCGGGGATTCAGGGCACCATGTCCCAAGGGTGCACAGAACAGGGGGGACCTGGACCCAGCCCATGAAACCATTTTTCCCCTCTAGGCCTCCAGGCCTGTGATGGGAGTGGCTGCTGGGAAGGTATCTGACATGCCCTGGAGACATTTTCCCCAGTTAGTGATTAACATTTGTCTCCTTGTTACTTATGCAAATTTCTGCAGCT
The DNA here is from genome assembly GCF_043159975.1 of Macaca nemestrina. NCBI lineage: Eukaryota > Metazoa > Chordata > Mammalia > Primates > Cercopithecidae > Macaca > Macaca nemestrina. Next base: position 133,810,799 of record NC_092134.1, read on the forward strand.
GGCTTGAATTTCTCTCCAGAAAACGGGGTTTTCTTTTTTATTTCATGTTCAAGGTGCAAATTTTCCAAACTTTTATACTCTACTTCCTTTTGAACAGTTTGCTGCTTAGAAATTACTTCTGCTGGATACCCTAAATCATGTCTCTCAAGTTCAAAGTTCCACAGATCTCTATGGCAGGGGCAAAACACCACCAGTCTCTTTACTAAAGCATTGCAAGAGTCACCTTTGCTCCAGTTTCCAACAAGTTCCTCATCTCCATCTGAGGCCACCTCAGCCTGGACTTCATTGTCATATCACTATCAGCATTTTGGTCAAAACCATTCAACAAGTCTCTCAGAAGTTCCAAACTTTCCCACATCTTCTTATCTTCTTCTGAACCCTCCAAACTGTTCCAACCTCTGCCTGCTACCCAGTTCCAAAGTCGCTTGCCTTCTACATTTCCGGGTATCCTTATAGCAGTGCCTCACTTCCTCGGTACTAATTTACTGTATTAGTCCATTTTCACGCTGCTACGAGGAAATATTAGAGACTGGGTAATTTAAAAAGAAAAGAGGTTTAATTGACTCACAGTTTCACGTGGCTGGGGAGGCCTCAGGAAGCTTACACTCATTGCAGAAGGTGCATTCTTCACAGGCCGGCAGGAGAGAAAATGAGTGCCAGGAGAGGAAATGCTGGATGGCTATAAGCCCATCAGATCTCATGAGAACTCACTTACTGTCAGGAGAACAGCATGGGGAAACGACCCCCATGGGTCCCTCCTATGACATGTGGGGATTATGGGATTACAATTCAAGATGAGATTTGTGGGGGGACACAAAGCCAAACTATATCATGCTACGTAAAAGTGGAGGTTGTAGCATAAAGCTTCTTTGTACATCTTTAAGAAAATAAGCCACCTGTCTTCTGTCATCTGTCTTCTATTTTGATCTGACTGAAAGACATTGCTAAGCTAGTTTGCAAAGCAGCTCCCACCTCTAACTCTTCCCTCCTACTCCTTCATAGTTCAGGGAGGCTCCATTTCCAAAACGAGTGTGGTCATTGTACTTATGGCCACTAGGTGGCAGGCCAGACCCACCCAATAACACCACAGCCTTAATCCTCACTGGCTGCAATGATTTTCCTTTTCAATCAGTTATTAAAAATAGTGTCACTTTTTGGTAAACAAAACCACAGAATTTTAACAATAGAGAAAAAATAAGAAGTAAGCTTGTTCATTGTCAATTTTTATTTTTAAATCTTCCCCCAAAGGAGGAAGATACATTGCACATTTTTGTTGACTTTGGTGTCACTTTCAGCATCTAGATGAAATACTAACACTTCTGTTTCAGAAGAGTAGATATATTTCCTCTGTTCCAAAAGGTAACAGTGGGCTGGGTGTGGTGGCTCACACCTGCAATCCCAGAGCTTTAGGAGGCCAAAGCGGGCAGATTACTTGAGGCCAGGAGTTCGAGACCAGACTGGGCAACAGGGTGAAACCCCATCTCTACTAAAAATACAAAAATTAGCTGGGTGTGGTAGTGCATGCTTGCAGTCTCAGCTCCTCGGGAGGCTGAGGGGCAGGGGAATTGCTTGAACCCGGAGGGTGGAGGTTGTAGTGAGCTGAGATTGCACCACTACACTCCAGCTTGGGTGACAGAGTAAGATTCTGTCTAAAACAAAAAGTAACAGTGATGCAGATCCAAGAATGCAATTACTGAAAGAAATAGAAGCACCTAAAAAAATAATAATATAACATAGATTTGTCCCTTCATTTGTTTTGAGTAGAAAAAAAGGGGAAGAGAAAGGAGAACAAAGAAAGATTTGATTAATGTTTTAATCCTAGTCATTTTTTACACCTCTGATAGTATGTGTGTTTACCGTAAGATGAATTGGCACACACAACTCACTTCAAATTTTGTCAATAGATTCACTTCAATCCAAAAAGCAGGTATCAATTATAAATTCCACTAACAATCTCTGCTATTAGAACTGAGTTTGTTCTCACTCTCTCACTCTATAGATTGTTGTAAATTGACAAATAACTTCCTTATGCTAAGGTGGATAGAGGAGGATGAGGCAGGAAAAGGAAAAGGAAGTCAGCATTTCTGGAACATCTTTTCTCAAATATTCCTTGTTTATTTGGGAGATTATGTTTCTTCTGAGGATTAAAAAAAGATTAGAAGTTAGATTGGTATTGTCTTAGGGGGAAAACAGACAAATAGAATGATAATAATAGAACTCTGTTGCCATAGAATATACATCTAAGTAATACTGTTTATAATGTTCCAATTTACTAGAGGTTGTGCATATAAGCAATCCTCTGTTTATCTCCCCATCCTCCAATGTCACATGTCAATTGCCCTCTCACCAATTAATCACAAACCACATTGGCCTTTTATTAGTTTCTTGAATGACACTAAATTCTTTCCTGTCTCAGTCAGGGCTGTGCACATACCTAGTATCTTCCACTGAACCGCTGCCCTCTTAGCTCTGTATAGCCAGCTCCTTCTCATACTTTGTCATAACTTGAATATTAATAGAGGCAGGAGGCAGAGAAATCCTAGACAGATAGAGATGGGTCCCTGGGAAAACCTTACCTTCAAGTCAAAAACAGTCTGAAACCCACAGACCAGAGTGAGAACTTCCATTGCTGTTTGCCGGCTCTCTTCTGATGGGTTCTTTCTGAATAATGCCTTTTAACAAATTGAATGTTGCTTTTTCCAATACTACTAATGGCCTACCCCGCCCCCATTCTGTTCCTATAAAGGCCTCAGTCAGTAGAGGGGAGATAGCCTGACTTCAGGGAGGAGACAACCTGACTTTGGGGAAAGATGATCTGCTTTTCCTGTCCCCTCTCCAGCTCCCCTCTCCACTGAGAACTGTTTTCATTGCTCAATAACATTCTCTGCTCTTACCATTCTTCAGTTGTCAAGTGTGACCTCATTCTTCTTGGATGCTGGACAAAAGCTTGGGATCCACTAAGTGCAGGTGGAGGCTGTCACACTGGCCCTTTGCCTTCGCAAGTTAAGGGTAGCCACTCCACTGGCAGCTACAGGCTCAGTAGCCAGCTGAGCTGCTAACACACAGCCATTTATCAGACTGTGGATGGTAGAACTAAAAGAGCTAATTAGCACACTCACACCCCCTCTGGGGCTTTGGGATTGCAGGCACCCATGCCTGGGTGCCGCCATGTTCCCCTCAAGGTGACATGCCTGGTCTGGCCATGGGCTTTGCATGGAGCTTGCTCCTGTGTTGGTGCTTGGAGTGGCTGGCCAGATCTCTTACTCACTTGCTCATGTGCTACCTCCTTCAACGGGCAGAGCACGGTGGGCCGAGTAGATGGGGCACCACTGCCGGGAGTCCGGCAAAAGGGCCAAGAAAAATCCTGCATCGATATTACAATCTCTGATCATCCAGTTAAAGTTTCTAGGGCCCCTCCACTGTTGCTGTCAATCTCAAACACTTTTTTGTTTCATTTACAACACATATTGGAACTTGTATTGTTTTGAGTTTGCTTTTTAACTTAAATTTTATAATTTCTTTTATTAGAATATAGTTTCCATGAGGCCAGAGAACATGTCTGTTTCTCTTTTTTTCTTTTTTCTTTTCTTTCTTTTGAGACGGAGTTTTGCTCTTTGTTGTCTAGGCTGGAGCGCAATGGTGTGATCTCGGCTCACTGCAACCCCCACCTCCTGGGTTCAAGTGATTCTCCTGCCTCAGCTTCCCGAGTAGCTGGGATTACAGGCATGCACCGCCATACCCAGCTAACTTTGTATTTTTAGTAGAGACGGGGTTTCTCCATGTTAGTCAGGCTGGTCTTGAACTCCTGACCTCAGGAGATCCACCTGCCTTGGCCTCCCAAAGTGCTGGGATTACAAGTGGGAGTCATTGCATCCGGCCCTTTTTCATTCACTGAATAATTTCACTACTTTACAAATATGTGTCAGGCACTAGGCTGGCAGACACACACATAATATTTATTAAATAGCCATACCTCTCTAGAAGGAACTTCTCCTTTAAAGTTTTTCTATATATAAATTGAGCAACAGGTAGGAAAAGTCCACATTCTTAGAACTGATTCTTGGCAGATAATTTAATTTGAATCTCAATGAGAATGAAATTTAATAAATATGATGATTAAGAAAGAGACAACCAGAGTCATATTTTTGAAAAGTACATTCACTGACCTAATGACTTATTATATGTGGAGAACAATCACAAAACCGGAAACATCCCGTCCAAAATAGCCTAGCATATTTTAGTTCAACAAACAAAGTGATGTGTTCAAATTTAGTTGGTGAGATGAGACAAAGCCAGCCCATTTGGGTCTAAATTTATGAGATTTTTAATCCATAACATGATTATAATGATTCTTTCACTTCGAGTTGTGTGAATCTGACCTAACCAGGGACAGCAATGAGTAGGGTGAAGATCATATTTATGGTATCTGGACCCTGGATTTTTCCAGTTCGTCCAGCTACTTGGGCCTTCAAAACCTTGGAAGGGAGTCTTCGGTGTTTACCTTACTGTTATTAAGATGTTCAAAAAGCTCAAGAATTCTAAAAAGCCATATTGAGGGGATAACTTTCACCAAAGACTTTTCCTTTATCTTTTGTTGTGCGTGGTCACTTACCTGTTTTAGCTTAATTCAACAAAAAAGATGAGAAAATATTTATACAGTATCATGAGATGAGGCTTCTAATGGGCCAGTGGCCAAGGATGGGGAAAAGAATCAAGGACAGAATAAATCTCCAAAGTAAGAGAATCTATTATATAACAAACAAACTTGTATAATTAATCTGTAGGAGCACAGGTTCTAATAAGCCCAGGTACCATGAAGATGGAGGAGAATTGCTTCTTCTGTCCAGATAAAAGGTGTGACTAAAGGTGTGACTTGCCCTCTGGGGAGGATACCAAGTTGGCACCAGCTTTTCTTTTCTTTTCTTTTTTCTTTTCTTTTCTCTTTTCTTTTTCTTTCTTTTCTCCTTCCTTCCTTCCTTCCTTCCTTCCTCTCTTTTTCTTTCTTTCTTTCTTTCTTTCTTTCTTTCTTTCTTTCTTTCTTTCTTTCTTTCTTTCTTTCTTTCTTTCTCTTCCTCCCTCCCTCCCTCCCTCCCTCCCTCCCTCCCTCCCTCCCTCCCTCCCTCCCTCCCTCCCTCCCTCCCTTCCTTCCTTCCTTCTTTCCTTCCTTCCTTTCTTTTGTTCGTTTTTGAGGCAGAGTTGCACTTTGTTGCCCAGGCTGGAGTGCAGTGGCATGATCTCGGCTCACTGTAACCTCCACTTCCCAGATTCAGGAGATTCTTCTGCCTCCTAAGTAGCTGGGGTTACAGGTGCCCACCATCACACCCAGCTAATTTTTGTATTTTTTAGTAGAGATGGGGTTTCATGATGTTGGCCAGGCTGGACTTGAACTCCTGACCTGAGGTGATCCGCCCGCCTCAGCCTTCCAAAGTGTTGGGATTACAGGCGTGAGCTACTGCGCTCAGCCCCATCTTCTCTTTGTTAAACACTTTGCCCAGTGCCAAATTTTCTTGCTTGGTTTCACCATAGTAATCTGCTCTAGAAGAAAATTACCACAAATGGACTGTCAAGGTGTTCTGGGATAGTCATTCCTACTTTCTTTTTTTTTTTTTTGGAGACAGGTTCTTACTTTGTCACCCAGGCTGGGGTGCAGTGGCATGATCTCAGTTCACTGTAGCTTCGAACTCCCAGGCTCAAGCTATCTTCTTGCCTCAGCCCCCCAAGTAGCTGGGACCACAGGTGTGCACCATCACACTGGGCTAATTTTTCTATTTTTTGTAGAGATGGGGTTTTGCCATGTTGCCCAGGCTGGTCTTGAACTTCTGAGCTCAAGTGATCTGCCCTCCTCGGCCTCCCAAAGTGGTGGGATTACAGGCTGAGTCACCATGCCCAGCCCTCATTTCTACTTTCTACATGTCTTTTCTTTGCTTTGCTTTCATTGTTCAGCTTCATGCCATGATCTTATTCTGACCATGATGAAATTAGTAGAATAGATCTTCAATTATGTTCTCTGCACCAAGTGACTAATGTAGACACAAGAGTCTTTACATTATTTGAATTTTTGTTATCAAAAAATGTAAACGTTAATTAATATAGACACACTAGCTTAATGAATTACCTTGTGCCCATCACCCAGCTTCAAGTTACTCCCCAATCAAGGTGAGTGTGTATCTATCTATCATGAGTGAGTGGGTGAACTACCACGTGCCCATCACCCAACTTCAACAAGTATCGACTCACTCCCCAATCAAGGTGAAATATCAGACATCATGTGATTTTATTGGTCAGTACATTTCCCTGATTTTTAAGTACATTTAAATCAGTATGTTTCCTATTTTTAAGTAAATTATACAGGGATTCACTATTGTGGCTAGTAATATTTTTTACCTTTGTTTTTGCTATTGTTTTTGTTGCTTGCATGCATTGAGTCATTTGTCTTTTAGGGTTTTCCACAGTCTTGATTTACTGATTGCACCTCTGTATGTGGTTCAACATCTTCTTCTTTTTTCTATATATTCTGTGTATTGATAGCAAGGTAGATACTTGATAAAATTCCAGTTGGAATAATTTTATGAGGGGGAAAAAGCCCTACTATTTCATAATAAGAGTACTGTAGTTCCATTTAGAGGCACTTACTATCTAGTGTCTCTTTTATGTAACGTCAGCAGCAACTGATGATCATTAATTAGCTCCCTTAATTCATGACACAAAACGTTGAAAGTTTAATTCAGTCATTCCCTATTCATTTATTGGCTGAAGTACTTTCATAAATAATGACTTCACCTCATCAATTATTAGGTTACTCTTTGTTACATTTTGTATAAGAAATAGTTTGCAGGAGAAGTACTTGATTCTTTTCTTTACCAATTTTCTAACTAATGAATAAACTCAGGAAGGGAGGGATTTTTACCTTCATAAAATAAAAATAATTTCTGACTTACAGAAAAAATTGTGAGAAAGAGACAAAGAATGTATAGATAGCTAGTTTTGACTCAGATTTCTTCAATGTAATCTTTCTTGGTTATATTTCAAAGAGAAGACTTCTGGGTCCTTGAAAAAGACATTACTGAGTTGTAAAACTGGCAAGAGATAGGAAAAGATTTACACCTCAAAGAGGCTGAGAAATAATTTACAACTGCATGTTTTCTAAAGTAAATACTGTAAGAAAAGGGAGGCCGGGGAACTACAGTTAGGAAGAAATTTGTCTAAAATTGTAGTCAAGATCAGGAGAAGGTTAAGGCTGATCTTGGATAGTATGTGTGTATATGTGCATATTTGTTTATGTGTGTGTGTGTATATATATGCATACATGTATATGCACACATTCACATACAGAATTGATATTTTTGTACTATTTACTCAAGTGCTTTGCAGACATGATGTTGTCTTAATCCCTCAGTATGTAAGTATTTCCTCAGAAACATGCTTGCATCTGAAAGTTCTTCCTCTGGTGTTGGAAAGCAGGTTTTCATGACATCACAGTCTGAGTTGCTGTTTTGTTATAGGTCATTCGATTCCTCTTGTTGAACTGCAGAAACTTCTCCCATAATTGACTGGATTTCTTTGTTACTTGTTTTTACTGTGTTTTTGTTTTTGTTTTTTTGAGACGGAGTCTCGCTCTGTCGCCCAGGCTGGAGTGCAGTGGCCGGATCTCAGCTCACTGCAAGCTCTGCCTCTCGGGTTCACGTCATTCTCCTGCCTCAGCCTCCCGAGTAGCTGGGACTACCGGCGCCCGCCACCTCGCCCGGCTAATTTTTTGTATTTTTTAGTAGAGACGGGGTTTCACCGTGTTAGCCGGGATGGTCTCCATCTCCTGACCTCGTGATCCACCTGTCTCGGCCTCCCAAAGTGCTGGGATTACAGGCTTGAGCCACCGCGCCCGGCCTGTTCTTACTGTTTTTTTTTTTTCTTTTTTTCCAGAGAAGGGTGACTGTCTTGCAACTTTTAGTCAAATGAGAGCAATATGAGAAAAATGCGATATATGTGCTGATTTTAATTTCTCATTCAACACTCCATTTTGATTTGTCTTCTGAAGTGTTGACCATGATATTTACACGTCAATGTCATGCTGATTTCATTTTACTAGTGTGGGATACATTTATAATTTTACTTTTCATAGTGACATGAACAAAATCATTGATAAATATTAACCAAACACATCCACCTCCAGGTTGGACATAAACAGGAAAATATCTTCAATCACTCCTCTCCCCCAAAATCCAAATCAGTTATCCACTGTACCATCTGGTTGATAGTGAATGGTTTATTCAAAAATAGATGAAAGATATGGGAGTGCAGATATCTCTTCAACATATTGATTTCTATTCATTTGGATATATACCCAGAAGAAAGATTGCTGGGATCGTATAGTAATTCTACTTTTAGTTTTTTGAGGAGCTTTCATACTGTCTCCTACAAATGGTTATCCCACTTGACAACTGCAACCACACTGTGTAAAGTGTTGCCTTTTCTCCACAGCCTCACTAATACTTATCTCTGTTTTTGTTGTTTTGATAACAGCCAGTCTATAAGTGTGAAGTGATATCTTACTGTGGTTTTAATTTGCATCTCCCTGATGATTAGTGACTCTGAGCATGTTTTCATATGCTGTCGTCCGTTTGCATGTCTTCTTTTGCAGCGTTATTTACAACAGTCAATATATGGAATCAATCTAAGTGTTCATTGATAGATGAATGAGTTTTAAAAACGTGGTACATATACACAGTGAAATACTATTCAGCCTTAAAAGAAACGTAAATTCTGCTACTTGTGACAATATGGATGAATCTGGGGGGCATTATGCTAAGTGAAATAAGCCAAGCACAGAAAAACAAATACTGCAAGATCTCATTTAAATGTGGAATCTAAAAAAGTAAAACTTCTAGAAGTAGGCTGGACACAGTGGCTCACGCCTGTAATCCCAGCACTTCGGGAGGCTGAGGCGAGCAGATCACAAGGTCAGGAGATTGAGACCACGGTGAAACCCTGTCTCTACTAAAAATACAAAAAATTAGCCGGGCACGGTGGCAGGTACCTGTAGTCCCAGCTACTCAGGAGGCTGAGGCAGGAGAATGACGTGAACCTGAGAGGCAGAGCTTGCAGTGAGCCGAGATTGCGCCACTGCACTCCAGCCTGGGCGACAGAGCCAGACTCCATCTCAAAAAAGAAAAAAAAAAAACTTCTAGAAGTAGGTTGTTACTAGAGACTGGGGGAAAGAGAATGGGGAGATGATGGTCATATGGTACAAAATTCCAGTTTAGGCAATGGGAATAAGCTTTTGAGATCTATTGCATAAAAAGTATGTGAGGCGATGAATATGTTAATTAGCTTGATTTAATAATTCTACAATGTGTACATATATCAAAACATCACATCAAACCCCCAAAATATATAAAATATTTTTTCAGTTAAGAAAATAAAACAGAAGGCGGGTGCAGTGGCTTATTCCTGTAATCCCAGCACTTTGGGAGGCCAAGGCAGGCGGATCACCTGAGGTCAGGAATTCAAGACCAGCCTGGCCAACATGGCAAAACCCCATCTCTGCTGAAAATACAAAAATTAGCCGAGTGTGGTGGCAGGTACCTGTAATCCCAGCTACTCAGGAGACTGAGGCAGGAGAATTGCTTGAACCCAGGAGGTGGAGGTTGCAGTGAGCCGAGGTCACGCCACTGTACTCCAGCCTGGGCGACAGAGTGAGACTCCATCAAAAAAAAAAAAAAAAGGAACCAAAATGAAAGATATGGAACAATGTGAAAAATCTGGATATTGTTATTTACCTTATCAGTGCTTAAAGCTGTCTAATAACAATTTTACAGAATGAGACATCTAACCAGGATAAGAAGTATGCAAATAAAGGTGTTATAATGTGAAAGAGTAATCTTATTAGGGATTCTCATTGGTAGTGGTTTTAGAAACCAGAGTAGAGAAGAACAACTATAGTTTGATTTCAAAATACAATGATTCCATGTTTATTTTTAATAAACATAACTAATTAATTGCTGCATGTATGCGGGACTAAAATAAGGTGTCAGTACCTCATGCAAGAGCTTCAGATGGCTTCACTGCTACAGCTTGCCTGTTTATGTGGTTAGAAATTGTTGTTCAGTGGTTTCAGTGGTGAGCAGTTCATGAGCTTCTGAAATGGTCCAAGAATAGTGGCAAATAGGTCCCTTCTTGTTGGTCAAGCGCTCAGGCAATTTTTTAAAGGATTGCTAAAGTAGTTCTGAAGCCCCTTGCAATTTAGGGGGATTTAGAAAAAAAAGTCTATGTCATAGAACTCTATGTCCTATGATTTTGTTGTTGAAACTGGAACATAAAAGAAAAGAGAGAGAGAAGAAGACAAGCAAATGCCTAAACAGAGCTCAGGGAACAGCTTCAGGACAGGGAACTGGAGATTAGTAATCAAATCAGTCCCTACCCACCAGACTCAAGGCCTCACAAACTACGATTTGTGACCAATACACTCATTCGCTCAATTTCAGTCAGTGTCTGGGGTATCAAGCTCTAGAAACCAGAAATAAAGCCAGAAACAAAGGAAAAAGTTCTCATTTCCAATAAACTCAGTTACTGTTAAAACTTTAAGGACCGGCACAGTGGCTCACGCCTGTAATCCCAGCACTTTGAGAGGCCAAGGCGGGTGGATCCCCTGAAGTCAGGAGTCCAAGACCAGCCTGGCCAAAATAGTGAAACCCCATCTCTGCTAAAAATACAAAATTACCTGGCGTGGTGTTGGACGCCTGTAATCCCAGCTACTCAGGAGCCTGAGGCGGGAGAATCATTTGAACCCGGGAGGCGGTGGTTGCGGTGAGCCAAGATCATGCCACCACTGCACTCCAGCCTCGGCAACATGAGCAAAACTCCGTCTCAAAAAAAAAAAAAAAAAAAAAAACTTCATTGAAGAAATCATGCTCTTGCTCTTACTGTAGAGTGGTAATGCAGCATTGATTTAATTTAAATATAATCTATATTGATGGTTAATATTTATTGGTGTTTACTATATACCAGGCTTTGTGTAAAGCAATTGCATGCATTAGCTCAAATGATTATTGTCATAATGCAGCAAGATATATAACATTACTATGTACGTTTTGCATATGAGGACACTGAGTCAATTAATGTGCTCAATTTCTGCTGGGTGCAGTGGCTCACACCTGTAATCCCAGCACTTTGGGAGGCCAAGGGGGGTGGATTACACGAGGTCAGGAGTTCAAGACCAGCCTGACCAACATGGTAAAACCCTGCCTCTACAAAAAAATACAAAAATTAGCAGGGCATGGTGACACCTGCTTGTAATCCCAATTAGTGGGAGGCTGCGGCAGGAGAATCGCTTGAATCTGGTAAGTGGAGGTTGTGGTGAGCCAAGATTACACCACTACACTCCAGCCTGGGCGACAGAGCAAGACTCCATCTCAAAAAAGTAAAAAATAAATAAATAAAATAAAACAAGAAAAGCTCAATTCCACCTAGCCAGCAATTGGAACAACTAATAGTCTAAGAAAAATTTTTATATATATATATTTAACTTTCTGAAATGGACATATATACACACACACATATATATACACACACAGTGTATATATATACAGTAGTCAGTATATATATAAATACTGTGTATATATACACTTATATATAAATACATGAAAATCTGGTTTATTTTTACCTCAATTTTCCAGTAATTTTTAACTCTCTGTTTGAATTTAGCTATTTAAATACACCTGTACATACTAATGTATATTGATTATTTAATCATTACTTTCTGTAAATGTATTTGTCTTTCTGTGTACTGTCTACCTGTCCTCACTGAGCCAAAATGCAGATCATGATGTATGATTAAATTAAACATGCCAACTTCCACGACAGTCAAAGTACTTTTGGAAGTGTTGCCATGCTTTCAATGTGTACTTTATTTCCTATTATAGTTTCTCTCTTTCCATGTTTTCTTTCCCTTAAGAAACATTTATTTTATTCTATTTTGGAGGAAAAGTCTTACTCTGTCAACCAGGTTGAAGTGCAGTGGCATTATCACAGCTTACTGTAACCTCGGACTCCAGACTCAAGTGATCCTCCTGCCTCAGCCTCCCAATGTGCTGGGATTACAGATGTGAGCTACCACGCCTGGCCAATTTACTTTAAAAAGAAGCATTTGTTTGTTTGTTTGAAATGTTATGATATTTTAAAATATAGTGCATTTCATCTCATGACAGCATTTTCATTGAGAGGGCAAATTTTATAATTTCCCTAGGATTTATGTAAAGTTGAATTTATATTAAGTTGTCCTACTTAATTGTATATTGCTCCCTCCTTTCTTGGTTCTCTGTGTGTAGAAACCTCTGACTGGAAAGAGATAAGTGCAAATTTGTCACTACAGTCTGAATGTAGAAATTGTGGGGATTTTTTTCATTCCATATATACACATTTTATCTTTATTATATACTAGTAAACATAAAATTACATGGTATTAAAATTATGAATATATACTGCATTTTTTAAGGAACTCCATTGGACATACTAATAAACATCAATGACAGTGCAATGTAATAAATGATATAGTTGAAGTGCGTATAACAGGCTCTTATGCAGTTCAGAATTATCCTCTTGCTTCAACAGAGCGATTGCTTCACAAGATCGTGTAGGAAACATGATTTGTGACTTGGCTGAGAAAACTCTTCGACATATCTACAAAATTTGAATTTACACTACGGTGTATAGCAATATATGTTAGCATACAATATTATTCTGTGGATAAAATTAAAATGCATATTCTATTTTATTCTGTAATGATATACCAAAAAACTATTGACCAAATGGAATATTGAACAACATGTCATTTATCAAATCATTCCTATAATGTGCAAATAATTTTTATTTTTTAGGATTGTTGATGTGAGATGTTTTCATTTGTTTTGGCTGTGTTTAGATATTTCACATCTGTTGGACTGAATTCAAATAAGGAACCACATTGAAGTCTTCCTTCATAGTCCCATTAAATGGAGAATCAGCAGATATTTCTTAGTCTAAAGGAGTAGGGAATTTCTTTTATCTCTTTCTCTCTCTCTCTTTCTCTCTTTCTTTCTTTCTTTCCTTTGATAGAGTCTTGCTCTGTTTCCCAGTCTGGAGTGCCGTGGCACGATTTCGGCTCACTGCAACCTCCGCCTCCTGGGTTCAAGTGATTCTCCTGCCTTATCCTCTCGAGTAGCTTGGATTACGGGCCTGCACCACCACGCCTGACCTATTTTTGTATTTTTAGTAGAAATGGGGTTTCACCGTGTTGGCCAGACTGGTCTTGAACTCCTGACCTCAGGGGGGAATTTCTATTTATATCAATAATATTTTCCATGATGCTGCATTGTCCACATACTTCTACTGAGCTAACATCAATTACATTTGTAATTTGTTTAACCTTTATCATACTGTCTGAGTTTTTATATTTCTAATATCATCTAAGTCCTGAGAACAATTTATTGGAATGTGATTTAATTAGTTGGTTAACATTTATAATTCATTTTTTCAAACATCTTATCCAAGTAGATGTATTAAATTTTTATATACTTACACTTTTTGTGTAAGTAGATGTGCTAAGTTCTGTATAACATTTTTAGAAAATTTAATACCTTTCAATCTTAGGCTTGATACAGTATTTTGTGCATGTTTTTAAGACTTATTCATTTTTATAATAGAGTTTGCTTCACTTTCATATTTTTTTTTCTTTAATTCAGTGAGTCTAAGATACATTGTGGTATAGTTTGGCTCTGTCCCCAAGCAAATCTCATCTTGAATTGAAGTTCCTCTAGTCTCCACGTGTCATGGGAGGGACTGAGTGGGAAGGTAATTGAATCATGGGAACAGTTACACCCATGCAATTCTCATGATAGTGAGTGATTCTCATAACATCTGATGGTTTTATAAGTGGCTTTTCTCCCTCTACTTGGCATTTCTGTCCTGGCCACCCAGCGAAGAGGGACGTGTTTGCTTCCCCTTCTGCCATGATTGAGGCCTCTCCAGCCATGCAGAGCTCTGAGTCAATTAAACCTCTTTCCTTTATAAATTACCTAGTCTTGGGGATGTCCCTATAGCACTAATACATATTGTTTTTTTACATTTTAATGTCTCTGAAATTAGCATGCCTCTCAAAATATATGAAGTCTTACAATCACTGTTGGCCAGGAGACAGCTGCAATGTGCATATGCCTGACCGTGATTGTCACTGGTGCTAATGTCACTACTTCAGTGAAGTTATGTACATTGTTGGTCCTGCATGTTTTGCTCATCACATCATTTAGACACCATCACAGGATGGAATGGAAATTCTCTGATCCTGTTTTTGTCCCCCACAATTTTTCTAATCCTGTTTTTAAAAAAAAGTCTATGAGACTTTTACAGATCAAGAAATCAGTATCAAAAATCTCTGAATAATCAGCATCAGAAGCTATGAAGAAAATATTGGAGACATAGAGAGGCACTCTTTTTAAAAAAATGGTACATGACTATGGTTCTTTATGGCACAGAAAACAATATTGTGTTGAAAACAATTATGGTAATGATAAGTACGTTTTGTCTGCTTTATTGACACCAATAAACTTCTTAAGATTTTATTTTTATGTGTATTTTATTGTGTGAAATGAGTTATATATAGATGTATTTTCTCTTCCTTCCTTCTTTCCTTCCTTCCTTCCTTTCTTCCTTCCTTCCTTCCTTCCCTCTCTCCCTCCCTCCCTCCTTCCTTCCCTCCCTCCCTCCCTCCCTCCCTCCCTCCCTCCTTCCTTCCTTCCTTCCTTCCTTCCTTCCTTCCTTCCTTCCTTCCTTCCTTCCTTCCTTCTTTTTTTCTTTTCTTTCTTTTTTTTTTTCAGAGTCTCACTCTGTTGCCCAGGCTGGAGTGCAATGGTATGATCTTGGCTCACTGCAACCTCCGCCTCCTGGGTTCAAGTGATTCTTCTGCCTCAGCCTCCTAAGTAGCTGAGATTACAGGTGCCTGCCACCACACCCAGCTAATTTTTGTATTTTTAGTAGAGATGGGGTTTCACCATGTTGTCTAGGCTGGTCTTGAACTCCTGACCTCAGGTGATCTGCCCACCTTGGCCTCCCAATGTGTTGGGATTACAGGCATGAGCCACCATGCCTGGCCATAAATATACTTTCTGCTTGATGATTGCACTTTTTGTTTTTCTTTGAGCCATATGCTTAGATAGAACATCATTACCATTCTGTTACAATGGAGATTTTAACACGTTCACACTTGAAAATACCAATTTTGATTCCATTTGCATCTATAATTATTCAGGTATAAACTCACATACAATAAGCTATACATGACGGATAATGTGTCCTCTAATATTCCACCCATAAACAATGTAAATGTATTTCCAAGTATGGAGTCATTGGCATCAGCCAACCAGTGGGGGAGAGTCTAAATTAGGCTTAAGAGGGCACAGGGGAGTTCCTAACATCCCTTATAATAAACAGCTGAGGCGGTCCTTGATTCTGCCACATTATGAGGATTTTATAAATAAGGTATTTCATGAAAGAAAAAGAAATCGTAAAACTGCACCAAAGGAGAAAGACTATTGAATTGCAAACAAAGAAGACACAAGAAACAATAACAACAGTTAACAATGTTTTCTCATTCAATCCCTAGAAAAACCTTGTGATGAGGATACTTTTATCCCCTTCATTTTACAGATGTGGAAAAAGTAGATTAGGGAATTCAACTGGACCAAAGTTATAAATATAATAAGTGACACAACTCAAACTAATATCTTGCCTTATCTGGTATCAAACTAGTGTCCTTAATCATAATATCAAAATGTTTCCAAGAAAATTAAAGATGTGGTTTGCAACCAGTGGAGAAACTCTTGGGGAAATCGTCAATTTTTTAAAAAAGAGTTTATTGAGAAGCAACCTTGAAAAGACTTGACAAAAAAGTAAGACATTATTTCATACTTAATTTTCTACAAAGAACAAAATAATGAATCTCACATTTATCACACATATGCAGTAAGAAGGTGTCCTGGAGGCTGTAGCAGTCAGCGCCTTTCACACAGGAAGGGACTCTTACTCTGAACTCTGCAAAGCAGAAGGGTGGTCGTGCCTCACGGTGGCTTGTAATGCATTTCTTGACCCAATGACTTCCTTTGTGGTTTCATTGGAGTTCACAGGAGCTGCCATCACTCTAGCTTTATGGTTTTCAGTTCTAACAAAGTGAGGAGTATAGTAGTCCTTTTGTTTTCTCGAAGACCAACTGGTAGGATCACTTATTGTACATATCTTGTCTGTCATGCTCAGATTTCCTAGGAATTCAACTTCTGTCCTGATCTCTGTCTTTATTTCTATCCTGGTGCATTAGGCTGTCAACCTAGAAGGAAACATTCACATCTCCTCAACCACTCTCTCTTGACATTTCCTAAGGTGGTGATAGCTTTTTTCTTTTTCTTTTTTTTAAGGGGGCTGTTATGAGTTGTGCTGGAAACCAGGAAAGGATGAGCAAAGAAAAAAGTTCCCCTGAGTCATTTGGCCCCAAACATTTTAGCATACCCAAAGGCTCCAGAGCCCTTTCAGTAACATATATTATTCCTATTAAAGATCCTACCCCTTGGTTTGGGTTCTGTAGCTAGACAAAGAGAAGGTTAAGAACATCTACTTCTGTGTTACATTGTTCCAAACTTTTCCTTTCTTTTCTTTTCTTTTCTTTTCTTTTTTTTGAGACAGGGGTCTCACTGTGTTGCCCAGGTTGGAGTGCAATGGCAAACTCTCCTGCTCACTGCAACCTCCACCTCCAGGGTTCAACTGATTCTCCTGCCTCAGCCTCCAGAGTAGCTGGGACTAGGCTCCTGCCACCATGCCTGGCTCATTTTTGTATTTGTCCCAAAGTTTTCTACTTGACCTAGATAAAACTTGGGTATTAATATCAGTTACCTTTTAAACACATACATTTGCCACACCCCTTTGATTATTAACTTCCATTATATGTTGAAGCAAGTCAGTACAAAGTGGTTTCAAAGTCACATAATACTTTAAAAATGGATAGCATATTAAGGTAATATGCTTCTTGGGTCTGTGAAGCTAGAGAAGATCCAGACCAGGAGTCTCAGGTATTTAAGAGCATGTTTTCTGGCTAAGGAAAGGATGACTGAAAGCAGTCACAAGTGCCATGTTTCATCCATTTACCATCATTATCAACGACTTATTTAATGTAGTAATAATTTTATAATTGGGATTTCTAAAGTCTCATAAACTGGAGCTAACATATATTGCCTTGCTAGCATTAACTACAGATGTTAATATGTTAACCTTTCATTCTGGAGTTTGGGACAGTGAGTGATTATTTGTTATTATACTATTTTTTTTTTTTGAGATGGGGTCTCACTCTGTTGCCCAGGCTGGAGTGCAGTGGTGTGATCTTGGCTCACTACAACCACTGCCTCTCGGGTTCAAGCAATTCTCCTTCCTCGGCCTCCCAAGTAGCTGGTATTACAGGCAAGCACCACCAAGCCTGGCTAATTTTTGTATTTTTAGTAGAGACGGGGTTTTGTATTTTTAGTAGAGACGGGGTTTCACCATGTTGGCCAGGCTGGTCTCAAACTCCTGACCTCAGGTAATCCTCCAGTCTTGGCCTCCCAAAGTGCTGGGATTACAGGCATGAGCCACCGTGCCCAGCCCTTTCATACTATTTCTTTGGCAAACACAACAAGGAATGATCTGGTCCAGTGGTCCCCAACTTCTTTGGCCCCAGCGACTGGTTTCATGAAAGATAATTTTTCCATGGATGGGAGCAAGACGGGGATGGTTTGGGATGATTCAAGAGCATTACATTTACTGTGCACTTTATTTCTATTATTATTACATTGTAATATATAATGAAATAATTCCACAACTCACCATAATGTTGAATCAGTGGCATCCCTGAGCTTATTTTCGTGCAAGTAGATGGTCCCATCTGGGGGTGATGGGAGACAGTGACAGGTCATCAGGAATTGGATTCTCATAAGAAGCACATAACCTAGATCCCTCGCATGCGCAGTTCACAACAAGGTTCATGCTCCTGTGAGAATCTAATGCCTCTGCTGACCTGACAGGAAGCAGAGCTCTGGTGCTAATGCCAGCAGTGGGGAGTGGTTGTAAATACAGGTGAAGCTTTGCTCACTCGTTCCTCGTTCACCTCCTGCTGTGCTCCCGGTTCCTAACAGGCCACCGTACCGGCCTGTGGCCTGGGGCTTGGGGACCTCTGGTCTGGTCAATTACACATTTCTCCTGAATTCTGGTGAGACAACATACCAGTTCCTCAGAGGAAACAAAGATCTTCTTAAAAATCACATCAAATTAAATTACTGCTTTTTGCTTATTGAAGTGGATAACCTTACTCTTGTTTTGTTACTGAAAAGACACCAGGCCAGGTATGGTGGCTCATACCTGTAATCCCAGCACTTTGGGAGGCTGATGTGGGTGAATTCCTTGAACTCAGGATTTTGAGACCAGTTTCAGCAACATATTTATGTTCTATAAATATATGTTCTATAAATAATACAAAAATTAGCTGTGTGTGGTGATGTGCAGCTGTATTATGTATGTTCTATAAATAATACAAAAATTAGCTGGCGTGGTGATGTGCACCTGTAGTCCCAGCTGCTTGGGAAGCTGAGATGGAAGAATCACTCAAGCCTGGGAGGTTGAGGCTGCAGTGAGCTGTGATTGCATTACTGTACTCCAGTCTGTGCAACAAAATGAGATCTTGTCTCCAAAAAACAAACAAACCAACAAACACCACCACATTCTCAAGTTATAAGAAGTTAGTTCTTCTTCTCTCATGTTACTTAAGATTTGAATTCATGATTGTATAGAATCATTAGTTGTCTGAAACAAGCAAGGGCACTAAATGAACAATCATTACAGGGAAGACAGTGGATTCCATGAGAGGATGTGTCTTGAGAATGTAAGAACATGAAGACTCTTCATCTTTGAGAAAGAGGAATAACTTTCAGAGGAAAGTGATTTAACTGAACCAAGACATGACACTGAAGAAGAATGGTGGGGTGATAGGGAGTAAAACTATCACAGCTGTCTGTACACAAGAGGGAATGAACCAGGGTTGGGAGTGCAGTGGTGTGAGGTGTGACTTGGGCCTAGAATGCTTGATTGAACATAGCATTACTAGCTTTGCTGTCCTGAGTGAGTCAGTGGGCAGTTGTTAAAAAAAAGAAAAAAGAATAATTTAACTTTTAATAAGCAAAGTTTGACAATCCTCTGCATAAAACATTTCTTATCTAATGCTTTAAATACTTTTTATCACTAGTTTTGAAGAACTTAATTATAATGTACATTTGAGTAGATTTTCTCATGTTTCTTTTGCTTGGGGTTCATGGGCTTTCTAGATCTATATGCTTATAGTTCTGGAAATTTGGAAACATTTCAATTTCACTATTTAAATCTCAGTTTTCAACTATAATTTCTTTGAATACTTTTTGCCCCCTCCTATGTATCCAGAGACTGCTTTTATGCATATGTTGGGCCCCTTGCAGCTGTCCCACAGGTCACTGATACTCTGTTCATACACTTTTTAAATGCTCTTTAATGTGTTTCATTTTGTTTAGTTTTCATTGTTATGTCTTCAGATTCAGGCATCTTTTCTTCCACAGTGTCTTCTTTTTTTAACTTTTATTTGAGGTTTGGGGCTACCTGTGAAGGTTTGTTACGTAGGTAAACATGTGTCACAGGGGTTTGCTGTACAGATTATTTCATCACTGAGGCATTAAGCCTAGTGCCCAATAGATATCTTTTCTGCTCCTCTCCCTTCTCTCACCCTATCCCCTTGAGTAGACCATAGTGTCTGTGGTTTCCTTTTTTGTGTTCATAAGTTCTTATTATTTAGCTCCCACTTATAAATGAGAACATGTGGTATTTAGTTTTCTGTTTCTTCATTAGTTTGCTAAGGATAGTAGCCCCCAGCTCCACCCATGTTCCTGTAAAAGGCATGATTTCATTCTTTTTTTATGGCTGCATAGTATTCCATGGTGTATATGTACCACATTTTCTTTATTCAGTCTGTCATTGATGAGTATTTAGGTTGAATTCATGCCTTTGCTATTGTGAATAGTGCTGCAGTGAACATTCACATGCATGTGTCTTTGTGGTAGAATGATTTATATTCTTCTGGGTATATACCCAGTAACGGGATTGTTGAATTGAATGGTAGTTCTGTCTAAAACTATAAAAACGCTGGAAAACAACCTAGGCAATACCATCTTGGACACAGGCAGGAATGGGCAAAGATTTCATGACAAAGACACCAAAAGCAATCACAACAAAAGCAAAAATTGACAAGTGGGATCTAATGAAACTTAAGAGCTTCTGCATAGCAAAAGAAACTATCCACAGAGGGCAGGGCGTGGTGGCTCAGGCCTGTAATCCCAGCTCTTTGGGAGGCCCAGACCGGTGGATCATGAGGTCAGGAGCTCGAGACCATCCTGGCTAATATGGTGAAACCTCATCTCTACTAAAAATACAAAAAAATAAATAAACTAAAAAAAAAAAAAAAAAAAATTAGCCGGGCACGGTGGCGGGCACCTGTGGTCCCAGCTACTCAGGAGGCTGAGGCAGGAGAATGGCGTGAACCCGGGAGGTGGAGCTTGCAGTGAGCTGAGATCACGCCACTGCACTCCAGCCTGGGTGACAGAGACTCCGTCTCAAAAAAAAAAAAAAAAAAAGAAAAGAAAAGAAAAGAAACTATCAACAGAGTAAACAGACAATGTACAGACTGGGAGAAAATATTTGCAAACTATGCACCTGACAAAGGACTAATATCCAGCGTCTCGAAGGAACTTAAACAAGTTTACCAGAGAAAAACAAACAATCCCACTAAAAAGGCTGGGCGTGGTGGCTCACTCCTGTAATCCCAACACTTTGAGAGACTAAGGAGGACGGATCACCTGAGGTCAGGAGTTTGAGACCAGCCTGGTCAACATGGTGAAACCCCGTCTCAACTAAAAATACAAGGAAAAATTAGCCAAGCGTGGTAGCGCGTGCCTGTAAAACCAGCTACTCTGGAGGCTGAGGTAGGAGACTCATTTGAACCCAGGAGGTAGAGATTGCAGTTAGCTGAGATTGCGCTACTGCACTCCAGCCTGGAGTAACAGAGTGAGATCAGTCTTAATAAATAAATTAATTAATTAATTAAAAAATGAAAAGGAGGGAAAGGACATGAACAGGCACTTCTCAAAAGAAGACATACATGTGGCCTACAAGCATATGAAAAAAGCTCAGTATCGCTGATTATTAGAAAAATGCAAATCCAAACCACAATGAGATACTGCCTCACACTAGTCAGAATGGCTATTAGTAAAAAGTCAAAAAGTAACAGATGCTGGTGAGGATGCGGAGAAAAGGGAGTATTTATATACTGTTAGTGGGAGTGTAAATTAGTTCAACCCTTGTAGAAAGCAGTACCAAATAGCTAAAATGCAGGGTCTCATATTCTACTAGTAATTTGAGGACTTTTAAAAATTATTCATTGTAGCTAAAGTTTACTAATATTGTTAATCTTTTCTAAAGTCCAACTTTTGGCTTTTTAAATTTTCTCTATTTTTCCACTCTATTTTATGTACATATCTTTTAATATTTATTATATTGTTCATTTGGCTGGTGTTGGGTTTAATTTCTTTTCCTTTTTCTAGTTTCTTAAGGGATGAAGTTAGGTTGTTGGTTTAAGATGTTTTTTCTGGCTGGGTGCGGTGGCTCAAGCCTGTAATCCCAGCACTTTGGGAGGCCGAGACGTGCGGATCATGAGGTCAGGAGATCGAGACCATCCTGGCTAACCCAGTGAAACTCTGTCTCTACTAAAAAATATAAAACACTAGCCGGGCGAGGTGGCGGGCGCCTGTAGTCCCAGTTACTTGGGAGGCTGAGGCAGGAGAATGGCGTAAACCTGGGAGGCGGAGCTTGCAGTGAGCTGAGATCCGGCCACTTCACTCCAGCCCGGGCGACAGAGTGACACTCCGTCTCAAAAAAAAAAAAGATGTTTTTTCCAATGTATATAAAGATATAAATTTGCCTCTAAGCACTACTTTTGTTGCATCCTATATGTTTTGATATGTCGTGTTTTAAATTTCATTAGCCTTAAGATATTTTCTAATTTCCCTTGTATTTTTTTCTTTGACTCATTGGTTATTTAAAAGTGTTGTTTACATTCCACCTAATTTTCAATTTTTTAGTTGTACTTCTGTTAATGAATTCTAGTTTCATTCCATTGTGATAGGAAATAATGCTTTCTATGAGTTTAGTTGTTTAAAATTAATTAAGACCAGCTTTGTGGTCTAACATATAATCTGTCCTGAAGAATTCTCCATGTGCACTTGAAAAAAATGTATATTCTGCTGTTGTTGGATGGAGTGTTCTATATGTCTTTGAGGTCCCGTTGGTCTATAGTGCTGCTCAAGTCCTCTACTTTCTTATTGCCCTGGTTGTTTTTTGCATTATTGAAAGTAGGCATTACATTATCCAAGTATTATTGGAGAGCTGTCTATTTCTCTCTTCAGTTATGTCAATGTTTGTTTCATATATTTAGAGGTTCTGATATTTAGTGCCTATATGTTTATAATTGTTATTTATTCTTGATGAATTGACACTTTTATTAATATATGATGTTCTTTGTCTTTTATATATACATGTACTTTTATTTTATCTAACATTAGTATGGCCATCCCAATTTCTTTTGGTTACTATTTGCTTGGAATATCTTTTCCATTCTTTCATTTTCAACTTATATGTGTTTTCAGATCTGAAGTGAGCTCTTATAGACACCTTCTTGTTAGATCCTGTTTTTGCTATCAATTCTGTCCATCTATGCCTTTTAATTGGGAATTTTAATTCATTTATATTTAATGCAATTACTGATGGGGAAGGACTTATATTTTCCATTTTCCTATTTATTTCAGGGTGTCTTATAGTTATTTTCTCACTCATTTTTTCCATTATTGCCTTTCTTTGTGTTTAGCTGTTTTTTTTTTTTTTTTTTTTTTTTTTGTAGAGACACATTTTTATTATCTTCTCCTTTCCTTTGTGTATATTCTATAATTTGTGTTAACTTAAGGATTATTTATAATATTTACATTTTTTAACAACCTATTTTTAATGAATACTAACAACTTCAGTGGCAAACTAAAACTCTACTCCTACACAGCTCCACCCCTCTGCTTTATGATATCAATATCACAAATTACATCTGCATTTATTTTGTAACCATTAACATAGATTTATTATTATATTTACTCGATTGCTTCTAAATCTTATAAAAAATAAAAAGTGATATTACACACCAGAATCTTAATGATGCTGAGCATTATATTTTGCTGATTCATTTATCTTTACCAGAGATCTTTGTATCTTTATATGATGATTATGAATTATTGTTTTGCATCTTTTCAGTTTACTCTATAGAACTCTCTCTAGCTTTTCTCGTAGGGCAGGCTTAGTGCAATAAACTGCCTCCGATTTTTTTTTTTTTTATCTTGAAATGCTTTAATTTCACCCTCATTTTTTAAGGACAGTTTTGCCAGATAGTAAAATTTTGATTGACAGATTTTTTATTCACAAGTTTAGATATACCACCTCTCTGTCTTGCAGCCTCCAAAGTTTCTGCTGGACACTCCACTGGTAATTTTATCAAGGAGCCCTTGTTTGTGACAAATATTTTCTTGTTTTGGTTCCTTCCTTCCTTCTTTCCTTCCTTCCTTCCTTCCTTCCTTCCTTCCTTCCTTCCTTCCTTCCTTCCTTCCTTCCTTCCTTCCTTCCTTCCTTCCTTTCCTTTCTTTCTCTCTCTCTTTCCTCCCTCCCTTCCTTCCTTCCTTCCTTCCTTCCTTCCTTCCTTCCTTCCTTCCTTCCTTCCTCCCTCCCTCCCTCCCTCCCTCCCTCCCTCCCTCCCTTCCTTCCTTCCTTCTTTCCTTTCTTCCTTCTAGATTTGCTTCTTGGCTTTGGGGCTGTTGCCAGTTTGATTATATCTTTTCGTGGATCTCTTTGCATTTATACTACTTGGAATTCATTAAGCTTTTTGGATTTGTAGATTCATGTTTTTTTTTTTTTAATCAAATTTGGCAAATTTCTTTATTTTTAAAATACTGTTTCTTTTCGTATTCTATGACACTTATAATGGGTATATTGGTCTGTTAAATAATGTCCCTTAAATCTGTTAGTCTCTGTTCACTTTTCTCTATTCTTTTAAAAAATTTCTTGTCTTCTGGCTCAATAATTTCAAATGGTTTACTTTCCAGGTAGCTGATTCTTTTTTTTTTTTTTTTTTTTTTTTGTAGTAACAGTACATTTTTCAGTTCTGTTATTTAATTTTTCATCTCTAGAATTTGTTTGGTTTATTTTTATATTAATATTTTCTATTAGTTGATATTCTTATTTTGTTCTATGTATCACCCAATTTTCTTTAGTTACTTTTCTGTTTTTTTCTTTAACTTTTTGAACGTATTTAGTACAGTTATTTTGAAGTCTTAGTCCACTACTCTGGTATTTGTGCTCCCTCATGAACAATCTCTAAAGATTCATTTTGTTTCTTCCAATGGGTTGTATTTTCCTGTTTCTTTGTATGCCCTGTGATGTTTTTTGAAAATTGAGCCCTTGAAAAAAATAGCTACCTCTCCCAATCTTTGAAGACTGGCTCTGTGCCAAGGCAATTCTCTATTTATTAACTATGTACATTAGGCCTTGGGATTAGCCTTAGGTAAAGGCTTGAGATCTTCTCAGGTCTTTTGGAGCATGAATTTTTCCTGGGTCTTTATGTGGCTTTTTGTTTTGCCATATATGTGGCTACTTTTGAATGTCTTAATGTCTTGGAGAGTCACATTCCAAATTTTCTTGACTTCTTTACTTAACATTCTGAGTATTTTTATAATTGTAGGGAGACAAACTTGCTAGCCTGCTGATGACCTAGTGTATCTAGCTTAGGTCAGTTTTTCCTTGCTTACCCCAATACCTCTATAAACATATGAGTCCAAAGGAAACAGAATTTCTTTTCTGTAGTAAAATTTATACTGTGTTCAGTTGTGCTTAGCTCAAGCTCACCTCTTTTTGCTCTGACAAGTTTCAGTGGCACCATGCACTACCCCTGTTTTTTATCTTGTATCATGAGTCATTTGTGGTGTTTTTATTATTTCATTAGTAGACAGTGTTCAACACAGAATATAAACTACTCTTTCTGAATAATAGGCTTTTGGAAGTAGAACATATTCACATATTCGCTCCAACCACTTTGGGATAGGAGGCATTCTCTTTGGGGGAACAATAATGGGAAATTCAACCAAAATAGAATAGTCAGTGATAAGTTGTTCATAGGAATTATATCTGGGGACTACAAAGTCCTGGAACAAAGAATCTATTGAAAAATAGAAATTTAGATCATGACTATGTTTGAAATTTCAGCTATTGAAAAAATTGGAAGAATCAACTACCACTAAGTCTACCTGGAGACAAAGTAGTCCTTCCAAAGACATATATGTCTCAGGGGGAAGAAATAGAGCTAAATGGGGACTTCGAACGTTTAATTCATGTCTTCGCTTGTCACTGAAAGAAATAGAGAGTGAAGAATTATGTGAAGATGAGACTCTTAATATGACTTCTTCACAGAAATGCACATGGCTATCTTTCACTAGAAAAAGAGGTTGAAAAAATATATATGGTTTCCCAAGCTCTAGATATATACACCAAACCTTGGGAAAAGGAAATCCATAAGACCTATGAGGAAGCCAAAGAAAGTTAAATCATTTGTAGCAAAAGGAGCAATGAGCAGAGATAATTAGAACTAGTCTGCAAGCAAGACTTAGTTGATAGGAAAGAGGAACACAAGGATACTGTGATTCTGAGGTACCTGGGGATGCTTCTACTTTTGAGATCAAAAGCATTTATTCTGTTCTGTAATATCCACCCTGAGTAACCCATGACCTCCTGAATACCCCACTAAAGACACAGTAGATAGTTCTTGCTAGAATGCCCACAGCCTTCAGCATAAAATTCTAAGAATGATTCTAATATATATTCTTCTTATTGACTTAATTAAATATTGTTCTAGTGATTGATAATTACTCCATTACATTACTGTTGTTCCATTTTTAAGATGCATTCCTCCATCATCATCATAGTTATATAGAGTATTTTGCTATTATTTTGGTCATTTTCTGAAAGTCATAATATTCATCCTTGACTTACTAATGTCCAATATATATAGTTACTTTACATCTTCCCAGCCATTATAAGAAACTTAGAGCTTTTTTGTTCTATTTATTACTCTTTTGAGTTAAAAGAGTAATAAACTCTTAATAAAAATAAGAGTAAAACTCTTATTTTAATGTAAGTGAATGTAACGTAGTAAACTTTAGTTTTATGCAATTAAAATAGTAGACATTATTTATGGTTTGATATAATTGCTATTCATTTAGACTTACATCTGTATTTACCTATTTCATTGTCTTTTATCCAGAGTCTTTGAGGTCTCATCTGAGATCATTTTCTTAAACCAAAAGAATATTCTGGGCCAGGCGCGGTGGCTCACGCCTGTAATCCCAGCTCTCACGAATCACCTGAAGTTAGGAGTTTGAGACCAGCCTGGCCAACATGGTGAAACTCGGTCTTCACTAGAAATACAAAAATTAGCCAGGCGTGGTGGCACGTGCCTGTAATCCCCGATATTTGGGAGGCTGAGGCAGGAGAATTGCTTGAACCCAGGAGGCGGAGGCTGCAGTGAGCTGAGTTCATGCTACTGTGCTCTAGCCTGGGCCACAGAGTGAGAATCCATCTCAAAAAAAAAAAAAAAAAAAAAAAAAAAGGATATTCTTCTAGTGTACTTTCTTAATACAGATATAAAGGTAATACATTGTTTTTGTTCTACTTAAATGATCTTTCTTTTACCTATGGAGTATAATTAGATGCTCATATCATTCACATTTGATTAGATAGTTGTCTCTGAGAATAGAATTTTACTATGGCAGTTGTCAATCAGTAATCATATAGCCTTCATTTTTTTTTCCTTTTTATAGGTTAGCTGCCATTATAATTGTTGCTCCTTTGAAAGTAAACTTTGCTTCTCTTCCTATCTTTAAGTTTCTGTTTGTCTTTTTTTTCAACAGTTATATATGATACACCTAACTTGTCATTTTATTCGCCCTACTGGAGTTCATAAGCCTTTGATAATATATAGTTTGATATTTTGTATCAGTTGTGAAAAATTCAGATATTATCTCTTCTACTCTAGGTTATGGGGAAATTGTGATTTATAAAAACAAATTTTGGGTCTGGCGCGGTGGCTTACGCCTGTAATCCCAGCACTTCGGAAGGCCAAGGCGGGCGGATCAGGAGGTCAGGAGATCAAGACCTTCCTGGCTAAAATAGTGAAACCCCGTCTCTACTAAAAAATACAGAAAAATTTGCCGGGGGTGGTGGTGGGCGCCTGTAGTCCCAGCTACTCGGGAGGCTGAGGCAGGAGAATGGCGTGCGTGAACCCAGGAGGCGGAGCTTGCAGTGAGCCGAGATCACGCCACTGCCCTCCAGCCTGGGCAACAGAGCGAGACTCCGTCTCAAAAAACAAAACAAAACAAAAAAACAAATTTTGAGGTAATAGACCATAGGAGCGATTGCCTTAGCAAATTCATTGCTCTTTGTGTGCAGTTTTTGCTTGCTTTTGCTGAAAGAGCTCATTGCTGATGTGTATATACAAGTTCACTTTGAAGCACCATATGTAGATGAGATGAGAGTAATTCAATTGGAGGAGACTTTCTGGTATGCTCTGTTGAAAGTTATTCAAAGTGAAGTCTACGCTCACTTTTTTTGCAATTATGAAGGATTGCAATTATGATATTGCATATCATAGGGAAGGATATGATGAACAGTGCCTTCTAAGAATACTGTATGGAAATTTTCAGCATATATGCCCTAAATTTATCGTCATTGATCTGCATTGAAGTCTTCATTAAAGGCAATAACAGAACTTCAATACAATGAAAAAGAAGAAATAATATAGAGGTAATAGTCACATAGTAGAGGAGAACAAAAATATAAAAGACATCTATATTCTTTTGGCTTGCTAGGATCTACTGGGGGGAAACATTTATTCACATTCCAAACAATAATTCGTATCAAAATAGTCCTTATGAAGAGCTACTATTCTTTTTCTCACTGTTCCTCTTTAGAAGATACATCCAGGGTGGAAAAATGTAAATCTGCTTGTATAAGCAGCTCTGACTATTTACAAAGAAGCAATATTCTTACAATTTGATTCATTAAGATTTTTTGTTCTGGGGTCAGCATAGTGTAATGGCTATGTTCCTGATCTTTAGAGTTAGACTCTTTTAGCTTAAATCATAGTTTAAGCATCTAATTCTTACTATTTCTGATACCCAGAAAAAAACTATCATTCTCTCTGGGTCTTGGTTTTCTTATTAATACAACAATGGCAATGATAATACTTGTATCATAAGATTACTGGGAAAATACATGAGTTAATGCCCACAATCATTGATGTAGTACCAGGAATATTTGAAGCAATCAACAAATATTAGCTCTTTTTTAGGTGCCACTTGTGACCAGATTCCCTTTAGTTTCTATGTCTATGTGATTTCTTCCCCCATTATTAGCCAACATTTGAAATTTCTTATATTTGCATTTACTTCTGTATGCAAATATATTTAAAATCTAAAACCATTTTAAGGTCATATTTTGATCTTTTGAGTTTGATTGAGATGTCTCCAATTTATAAAATGTTGAGTTTAGCATGCTTAAATGAACACAAGATGTTAAAAATTCTCTATTTATAATTATATGATGTGTAAGAAAATATAAGAACGAATATCACATGAAACACTTCCAATTGTTCATTATTTGCCTTGGTGGGACTGGAGCTCAATGCTTCAGAACAAATTTCCTTGATGCCAAGATTTTATTTTCAGTAGATATAAAATGTCAGTTTTCTTTGGAGGAAGACCAATTACCTTGACAAACAAAAAGTACATGCAAGAAGATAACTTTGTCACCTACGGTCATTCAGTGAATTATAATTTTTGCATTATTGTTTTCAATTGTCCTCCCTAACGGCAAGAGAAGTCCTGATTTATGAGAGTTTTTCTGATAAGTACACCATTGTTAACTAACTTTGGTCTTATATTTACAAAGTGAATATTTACCTAATACATATTTACATATATTTACAAATTATGTCTAGATTTAAACAGCTTATGTGTGATAGATACCAACATTCCCATTGTAAACCAATACTTACCTTTGTTTTGTGATATTATATTGCAATGTGCAGTCTCAATGGCTGCCTTTTGCAGGCTCTCCTCAAGACAATGAACTGAAATTCACAATATTTGCAAAAGAAAATACTATTATCACTTTCAAACGTTTGGGATGGCAAACAAAACAGATATCCAACATTTCTTAAACACAATTTATGCAGTCATTGTTTTAATTGAATGAAGAACAAATAGTAAATTATCATTGGCAATTTATATTAAGGTATGAACTTTTACTTATGAAATGTATTTATGAGTCAATGACTGGTGACTTAATAAGCACATGTTTGTCTATATGATTGATGTTATTCTAAGCAGTTAGTTAACCTAGGCAGTCAGGAAAAAACAACCTATGCTATTTTTGCAGCAAACACCTTAGACGTAGCATACATCTGATTAGTCACAAAGTACTGTTTATCATGACAATGCTTCATATATCTGTTTCCTTCTTCACAGTAACATAACTTTTTCCTACTCAGATTGTCATTATTTTTATGCTGAGCTATTTTAGTATTATGCAAACTCTCTTTCTCTAGTTTTCCACTATTACTTTCCAATATTTTCTACAAATTACCTCCAGAGTAAGCACCCCCAGACCATACCTTGAATAATGGTACCCTTTCAGTCATCTTCAGAGGCTATGAATTATTTATATGCTAAAATTCTAATTCATTAACATTAAACTTATACAAAATTGTACCATTTACACAACTGTACTATTTTTTATCAGTTATATTTCTAACTACCTTCATATATAAAATCTTTAAACTACATGATTTTGCATTGATGTGTTTTATAGTTTTATGACTCTGACACTAAAGATGGCACACTTTGAATTTTTAAAATAAGAACAAAGATCCCTAATTTGAATTAATTTCAGTCTTAATGGTCCATGGTCACGTATAAAAGATTTGGGAGACTTGACATGAATTGTAGAAGAAATCTGTCCACATTTCTGCTTTACTAAGATCAGATCTGATTCCTGTCCAGTAACAGAATCTTACAATATTTTACCCACAAGGTTTTGGTTTAGTCCTGTACAAACTCATATCCCTATGATTTTAAGTTATCTGAACCAAGTTATTCCAGCTTGAGTACCAGATGCATTGCTAGACTCATGGAAATAAATGTCGTAAGTATTGCTGAATCGTTCCCTCACCAGACCCAGAGTACTGAAGTTGAGTATTTTTCTTATGATGACTTAATGGAAAAAGAGGAAAATATTGTCACCAGTTTTCCATTTGCTCAAATTTGCAATTTTCCATTTTGTTCCCAAATTGGGTTAGTCTGTATTTTAAATATATTCTCACAGGATGGATGTGGCTAGTCATGAACATGATCTTAGTTGAACGTGAAACAACCACTTCCCTATCTTGTCCCAAATGAGAAACCAAATAATCAAGCTAAGTCTTAAGGCATCACTGCATAAGCAAGCTATGCATGAATTATTTTTCTACCCAAGAATATTCTTGTTTATTTACCATTTCCTCCTCTATTTCTGTCATATATTTAATGATTTCTGGTTCATTTATGCTAAGCCCTTAATATCCACTGAAGGTTTCCCTTCTAATTGGTAATTCACAACATATAGGATTAGCTCATTTGATGCAGGGAACTACTTCTAATGGTTCAACTGCTTCTCTCTTACCTTTTGGTTATTAGGACAAAGTTTGATAATAGTAAAACAGAGGGAAAAGCATCTGTTTATCAGGATATTTTACCAATTTATATTTTATTTCATTTAAAAGTAAGTATTCACTACACTTAAACTATGCTAGTGTTCTCAAACATTACCAAGGTGTAATTATCAAAGCAGTATGTCCAATTGCTATAAAACACAGCTTGGCTCTAGCAATAAAATAGTCTTCTATATGGAGTGGTAATTCATTTTATTGAATTGTATTTATTTTCCAGCATTATTTAAGTATGACTGACAAAAATTGTATATATTTAGGGTGTACAATGTGGTATTTTGGTGTAAGTAGACCTGTATAATAATTCCCACAAGCAACTTAATATGTCCATCGCCTCACATATTTACCTTGTGTGTGTGTGTGTGTATGTGTGTGTGTGTGTAGTGAGAACACTTAAGAGCTAAACATCTACTCTCTTAGCTAATTTCAAGAGTCCAATACATTATCATTAACTATAATTACCATGGTGAACATTACATCTCTAGACTTTATTAATCTTTTAACTGAAAGTTTGTATCCTTTGACCAATATCTCTCCATTTCTTCTACTGCCTAGACTCTAGAAACCACCATTCTATTCTCTGTTTCTCTAAGTTCAACTTAAAAATAAAAAAGATTCCACGTATTAGTGATATCATGCAATATTTTCTGTGTCTGGCTTATTTCACTAAGCATAATGTCCTCCAAGTTCATCCATGTTTTCCAAATGGCAAGATTTCCTTTTTTTTTTAAGGCTGAATAATACCTTCTCTCTCTATATATGTACACACACATGCAAACACACACATGCACATATTTCCTTATATTTTACCTGTTAATTTTAGCACCATAATCTATCTAGAAATTATTTTTTACTTTTAAAAAATTATTTTTCAAAAATTATTTTTTACTTTAAAAAATTATTTTTCAAAATCTACTGTTAAATATCTGTCATTTTGAAGAAACTATCGTATAATATTATATATAGACATACACATATATATGCACACATTATTTGTACAGAGAGACATACGACTTTATTATTAGACTCATTTCTTTTATTTGGATATATTTACTTTATAAACTTATCATGTGAAATTACTCACAGTCTTATTTCTAGAAAGGCTACATCCCTACCTGTCTTGTTAATACATTTCAATATATATATCTGGACTGTAACAGCACAACACCATTACAGAGGAGCATCCATCAGAATCTTAGGCCATATGGCAGGGCATGATGGCTCATGCCTGTAATCCCAGCACTTTGGGAGGCCGAGGCGGATGGAGCACCTGAAATCAAGAGTTCGAGACCAGTCTGGCCAACATGGTGAAACCCTCTTTCTACTAAAAATACAAAAATTAGCCAGGCATGGTGGCACGTATCTGTAAGCCCAGTTACTTGGGAGGCTGAGGCAGGAGAATCACTGGAACTCAGGAGGTGGAGGTTGCAATGAGTTGAGATTGTGCCACTGCACACCAGCCTGGCTGACAGAGTGAGATTCCCTCTCAAAAAAAAAAAAAGAATCTTAGGCCTAGGCCATACCTCTACATTTGCTATTTACTATCTTGTGTGTGTCTGACACGTCCCTGTACAGATTTTTCATTTCTGGAGTATAATTTCCTCTTTCAATTATTTTCTCTTTTAAACAAGTAACACATGAATTTACTTTACAAAAGAAATTGAATATATACTGTAAAAAGAGAAAAACACCTCCCTTCATGGTCCCTCTGACACTATTTACTTCAGCAAAAAAATAAAAACCACAAAAATCAGTGTAAAATGCCGTGTATACATATTTTTTGACCATTTTCAATTTTTTGCATGCTTATGAATAAATTTAGTTAATTCTTGTTTCCATAGCAAACAGATTATTGATTGCTTCCATACTAACACTTGCTTCCACATTAATAGATTATTGCATGTCTTTCCCACTTAACTGGGTAAATTTATACATGTGTATGTGTTTGTATGTGTACATACATACTTTTTTCTTATTTTTAAAGTATAAGTAAATGTAAAATATAAGTAAAATATAACTTGACAGTTTCATACATCAAATTTGTGTGAGAGGGTCCGTTCTCCACACTTTAATCTATGAGGAAAAGTATTATTTTTGTCAATTCAATGGGCAAATGATGTATTTTAAAATTCATTCTCATTTCCATGAGAATGTCCAACCTTTAGAGTTGGACATTTTTCCTACTTATGTATCCTTGCCTCATCTTTTAAAAAAATTATTTGTACTTCTTTGACTGTTATACTTTTGATAATATTATATGGATTTGAATATGTATTCAAACTGTTTCAACATTTTTTTTCCTGGTCTGTTATTTTTAGCACTGTAATCTACCTAGAAATTATTTTTTAGTTTTTATATTCTTAAAAAAGTTATTTTTCCCTACCTATTGTTAGATATCTGTCATTTTGAAGAGCCTACTATATCTTATTTTCTTTATATGCATACATATATATATGCACACATTATTTGTACACAGGTGCATATGACTTCATTCTATATTATTTGTACATATTTGCATATGACTTTATTATTAGGTTCCTTTCTTTTATTTTGATACATTTACTTTATAAAAGTATCATGTGAAATCACTTATAGCCTTATTTCTAGAAAGGCTAGATCCTTACCTCTTGTGTTAATACATCTTTCAATATGTATTTTATTAATCTCACAAAATTTTACTTTAATGTATAGTTTACAATGAACTGATTTATCATGAAAATACACTTGCATTGAAATTACATGAGTGCTGGGTGAATTTAGAAAAGTATTATCATCTTAGCGTTCATCTTCCCACCAAGGTACATTGAATATATATTCAATTTATAATAATGTCTTCACTAATGACCTTCTTTATGCCTTTTAATAAGTATCATAGTCTCTTATATATATATGCCAAATACATTATTAGGTATATCGGTTTATTTAGTAAAAAAATTTCACTAAATATTTACAATGTGTCAACATACTATTCAAAAGCAGAAGATAAAACGTTGAACAAATAAAGGCAAAGGCTCTGTTCTCATGAAGATAATCTAGCAGAAGTCAGCCATTGAGTACATAATCACAGAAATAATTATACACACGAGACTGGAAAATGCTACAAATGACTGGTACATAAGATATCATAACAGAGAAATTTGGCCTAATTATAAGCGAATAATTTGAATTCTCCTTTTACCTGTCACAGAATGAAAAAAGAGCATTCTGCGCACATGCTCTGTGGCAAGAAGGATCGTGGCTAAAGTTACAATTCACACAAATTTTCCCAGAGAAATCCTGATTTATGTCTGTTGTCGCAGAGTAACTGTTAATATGATCTGCTGTCATTCTTACGGTTATCCTTGTTTGCACAATAGTTACGCAGTCACACTACCGATGTTACATTCCATGAACTAAAAGAACAACTGTGGCTGGAGGCTGGTTCAGGAGAAAGGGTGTGCATCTAGCTGGGGAAGGGAGCTGTGGACCAAGTATGGAAGGGTGGAAGGGGTGGAAGGGCCTTGTAAACCATGTTCAGGATTTTAAAATTTACACTGAATCCACAGTGTTAAGAAACTAATCATTAAATGTAAGTGAATTTATAAAATTTGCATTTTGAAGAGACAATTCTGGAAATCGATTAGAAAGAATCAAGGGTAGGTATAGTAATATCACTTGGGGGTTTAGGGAGTAGACAGAGCGGGAGGTTATTGCCTCAGTTAGATGGGTAGGAGTGCAGATGTGGAGAATTACACTGGCTCAGTGAGCCAAGATATTCAGTGGCTGTGAGATAACACAGATGGCCCCCAGCATCACCTCACTAGACATTCGGTCAACAGATGCAGAGAAAGTTAATAGTATTAAAGTATCTGATTTTTTTCTTGATCCTAGTAAGGACCAGGGCTGAGAATATAAAATGTTTGCTTGAAAGTAATATGCCAAGCATTTTTAAAGCTATCTAAGAAAAAATGTCAAATAAGAGGCTTGAAAAGTGGACCTGGAAATTGAATATTATATCTTGCTGGTATATAAGAAAGCTATTTAAATTTTGGATTGAGTTTACTTATTGAACTGTTCTTTTTATTTTGATTATTTCTTTCTTTCCAGTAGTTTCTTTTTAAAGCATCTGGATAAGAAAGCGCATTATCTGCATATAATTGCAGTCGTTAATTTCAATTCCGGTTTATATTATGTCTAACTAGGTTTTCTTTTTTTTTTTTTTTTTTTTTTTGAGACGGAGTCTCGCTCTGTCGCCCAGGCTGGAGTGCAGTGGCCGGATCTCAGCTCACTGCAAGCTCCACCTCCCGGGTTCACGCCATTCTCCGGCCTCAGCCTCCCGAGTAGCTGGGACTACAGGCGCTGCCACCTCGCCCGGCTAATTTTGTATTTCTTAGTAGAGACGGGGTTTCACCGTGTTAGCCAGGATGGTCTCGATCTCCTGACCTCGTGATCCGCCCATCTCGGCCTCCCAAAGTGCTGGGATTACAGGCTTGAGCCACCGCGCCCGGCCACTAGGTTTTCTTACATTGTGACTTTTCCTTGCCGAAGACATGCAAAAAAAGTTGAATCCTAATAGTTATAGCAGTCATCCTTGTCTTCCTGATTTTATTGACAATGATTATAATGTTTCACTGTGAAAGATAATATTTGCTGAAGGCTCTTATAAATACTCTTAATCAAGTTTAATATGTTTGTATTTATTTCATTATCTCCTATTGAAACACCTCTTGATAAGTGAACAAATTTTTATCCCCAACTTAAACCAGAATTTTATCATTATAACAGTGATGTATTATGTTGGCTCTTTTATGCAGAATTTTTGTTTTTCTGTTTGTAAGGAATATTGTCCTAAAATATTTTCCTGTGCATAGAAATAATCCTAAACTAATTTTACTGATTTTAGGTGGGGTGGCATGAGAATCTTCCATCCTTTGGTAGGTACTGAACACTTCATCTAGTAGTCATTTGCTGTTACTGAGATATATGCGAGTTCGTTCTTTTTTTGTGTGTGTGAGATGGAGTCTCACTCTGTCACCGTGGCTGGAGTGCAGTGGTGTGATTTCGGCTCACTGCAACCTCCACCTCCCAGGTTCAAGCAATTCTCCTGCCTCACCCTCCCGAGTAGCTGGGATTACAGGCGGCTGCCACCATACCCAGCTAATTTTTCTATTTTTAGTAGAGACGGGGTTTCACCATGTTGGCCAGGCTGGTCTCCAACTCCTGACCTCAGGTGATCTTCCTGCCTCGGCCTCTCAAAGTCTTGGGATTACAGGCGTGAGCCACCATGCTCAACCTCAAATTCATTCTTTAAAAATTATCAGCCAGGTATCTATTTGGAGGCACATCTTTGATTAATTTACTTATTTTTTCTGCAGTATATAGTAATATTTATTCAAATTATCTCTTTTTTCCTGAGTCATTTTATCATAGTATGTATCTTCACAGGGAATCATACATTTCAAAAAAGTTGATGTTTATTACTAAAAGTTACATATTGTTTTCCGTACTAGTATAGTTCACTTTGACATTAGAATTGCTTTATATCTATTTATAACTTCATATGTTTTGGGTTTTCTTTTTTTAATGAATCAAATTCATCTTAACTTTCTATATTAAAAGAACTTCATGTTTCTAGTTTTCTTATAGTATGGATTATTTTATAAATTTATTATTTTAAAAGACTTATATTTTATAATATTAAGACAAATTTAGTGCAAGCAATATGCAGACTCAGTTTGATATCTTGATGATTTTCTTTCCTTTTTTGATGATTCTCTACCCACCATCTTCTATTGCCTCTATTAAATTGCTCTTTCAAAAGATCTGAACTTGATATCATAATAAGTTAACTTTTAACTGCCAAACCAATAATATTTATAAACATTTTCACATTTTATTACATCTCACAGCTTATGAATCTAATGTCAATAACAATATAATAAAATATAGAATACTGGTACTATTTTCCATTTCTGTCAAAATACTCAGCTATCCACTAACATCTTTTGATGAGGACACCTGGGCCTATGCCATTGCTGATAACTCAAAACACTGAATTGATGAAATTACTCTTAAATAACTAAAATAACAAATGAGAAAAATATCTTCATGAAAACCTTAGAACCAAATTTAAAGGCTATTTAAAATTATATTTTAGTAATTAAAAAATTAATGAAATTGCTCTAAAATATACTTACTCTTAGCTACCATAGCTGCAACTATTACCAGAGTGATTATATAAAGGAAGGCAAATATCACAGCAGCAATGCACCACGGAGACACTGTTCAAAAAGAGAGAAGTTGGCTAATGTAATCAAAGGAAACCAGATTCAGGAGTTGATACTAAAAATAACTTTTGCCAAGAATATTTAACCCACTTGAATTGGTCTGAAATCTAAGCTCATGGGAGCACCGTGCTGTGGGAAAATACGTCAGCCTGTGGGGGAGTAATTCTAAAAATTATTTTGCAGATTTAGGTGCATCCTGGGAAGATATTAACATTTTGATGTAGATATGAGCTGTTTATGAACTAACAACTTGCCCTAGTAAAGAACTCTTCCAAAGGCTACAAAAGAGCACTTCAGAAATCCTACTCTGGATTTAGTTCATTTCCCTCCCATAAGTGTTTTTTTTTTTTTTTTTTTTTGAGACGGAGTCTCGCAGTGTCCCCCAGGCTGGAGTGCAGTGACACGATCTTGGCTCACTGCAAGCTCCGCTTCCTGGGTTCAAGTGATTCTCCTGCCTCAGCCTCCCCAGTAGCTGGGATTACAGGGGCATACCACCATGCCCGGCTAATTTTTGTATTTTTAGTAGAGACGAGGTTTCACCTTGTTGGCCAGGCTCGTCTTGAACTCTTGAGCTCAGGTGATCCGCCTGCCTCGGTTTCCCAAAGTGCTGGAATTACAGGCGTGAGCCACCACGGCGGGCCCCCCTCCCTATTTTTTTTTTTTTTTTTTAACTATATCTTTCATCTTTGTAATAGAACTAGGTTAAGAAAAAAACTCCAACTTTTGCTGTTGGCCAGACAGGTATTCTGTGACGGTTTTAATAAAAATTCATTAATCATGTTCATCATGAGCTATCTCACATCCTCCATTTGTAGAAATACTGAAGCACTAAAAAGAGACTTAACTTTTTCAAAATTAAAATATCAAACCAGGAAATTGTGTATGAAACATTCCTTGTTTGTTTGTTTTATTTTTTTTGAGACGGAGTCTTGCTCTGTCCCCCAGGCTGGAGTGCAGTGGCGTGATCTTAGCTCACTGCAAGCTCCGATTCCTGGGTTCACGCCCTTCTCCTGCTTCAGCCTCCCGAGTTGCTGGGACTACAGGCGCTCGCCACAACGCCTGGCTAATTTTTTGTATTTTTAGTAGAGACGGGGTTTCACCGTGTTAGCCAGGATGGTCTCGATCCCCTGAGCTCGTGATCCGCCCTCCTCGGCCTCCCAAAGTGCTGGGATTACAGGCGTGAGCCACCGTGCCAGGCCTGAAACATTCTTTTTCCACGACCTTGGTACCCTGCTCTAAGTCACTGTGTCTATCGCTGCCTCGTTGACCATTCTCATTTGCTCTTAACAGAGCACTGTAGGTTCCTATGATCCGTTAAAAAGTGTAGGGACAAGAAATAAATCCTGATTCAAACATTAGCCCGAGAATATCTGTTTTCATGATTAGTTCATTAAAATATTTAAGCCAAAAAGTGAATCTAGAGTTTTAAATGTTTTTTACCTTTTGTTTTCGAAGTTTTAGTTATTTTTCCATTCTGGGTATTTGAAGAACAATGAACTTTGAGGTCTGAGTATATTGTACTTTCCTCAGAAAACTCTAAAAAATATAAAAAAAAATGCATCCAACAACTATAATCCAGATATATGTATATACACATACTAATATGATACATGAACATATAATTACATGGCATATTATACATGATACAAATTGTCAAATTTTATAATCATAAGAAAGTTTTAAAATTGGCTTCTTTTTTTTTTTTTTTTTGCTTTGTGAAATGTGGTAAATTCTTACTCATTCAAAAAATTCTTAGTTCCTTGATATATAATAAACAGGTAACAATACAATAATCATTTATAGATATATTGTAGAGATTAAGTTAATGTATACAAAGTTGATAGTATATGCTTGAAACATATTAACCACTCAATACGTGTTTTTCTTTAGTAGTAGTAATAATACCAGTGGTGTAGAATAGTAATTGTAAGAATATAATGGGCATTGGCATCTGCAGTAAAATTGGAAATAGAAGCAAGAGTAGAAATACTCAAATTAATTTAAATGCCTATTTCTGCTTCTTCTTAAAGTTGAATTTAATCTTAATGAAAGGAGCAGGAAAAGCCTTTATCTAATTCTCACTAAATAAATTCTCTCCACAGCATATTGCATGTATTTCTTCAGTACAAGTGAAACAGAACTCATAGACACCAAAAGTCAACGACATTCACCAAAAGTCAATCACATTCCCCTAAATATATTACACCTAGTGCAATTGTATATATTTACTTACCAAACTGTAATTTTCTGAGATTTAAATCCCCTTCAATTAGAAAATCTTAAACTCATTTATAAAGACAAAAGATTTTGAAATCCTCCTCTAAAAGCACTTGGTTATGAACTCATTATTTTAAATATTATTTTCTCATCAAAAGAAGAGATTATTTAGCAATAACAGCAGAATCTGGTTTTACCTGTATTTAATTCATGAATTGCCACTGGCGAAGGATGAAGATCATCAGAGAGCCTGGACACTGCTGATGTCTCCGGTTCCATTGTTCAGATTAAATTATAAGGGCCAATGAGCCCAGGGTCAGAATGAGATGGGACCAAGGCAACAGAAGTCTTAACATTGTGACGTCAGAGAGGATGTTTACACTGATGCTAATATGTAAACTGTTTTTGACTTAAGAAAATTAAAGATAATGTACTCTTACAGATTAAATTTGTTTTTTCTTTTATGTATGATGAACCACTTTTTTATTTCTAAAGATAAAATTTTAAATATTAACCATAAAGATTTCCTCTTTGCCTTAATTGCTATTTTTTTAAAAAATGAGAAAACAATAGACTAAATAATGCAATATAAATCAATGACATTGCATTTGAATGATGGTAACAGATACCGATTTTCAGAAATACCTTTTTTGTGATTATAAATGTTTATGTTCATTGTAAATGATTCAGTGAACACAACATGTAACCCTAGTCCCTCAATATAATCTCTAACATAATTATTCATAGCTTTATCTAATTTTTCAAATGACCAATGGATGTTTTACTTTAAAAAGTAAAATAACTGTCAAATTAAATAATGAAAACAATTATTACTCATTTCTATGTAATAAAATTATTATATAATATAACTTTACATTTTGGTAGAAAGAATTCTATAATTATATGTGTGTTTGTAATAGAATAACTTTATGTGTCTGACCTGATAAGATTGTAATGTAATAATATTTTGGTCATTAACTTGTTAAATTTGTATTTTTCATATGTGGTTTTCTATTTTTGTGTTACTGTTTCTGATGAGCATAATTTATTTTTATCATTGAAAGGACTGAAGTGTGCATATGTGAAATTCTTTTATAGTCTAATGGGTGCTCTGAGACATACACACCACAGTAACCACAGGTCAACTGCCCTCACCTTTGATGGATAGAAATAAACTTCATAACAAAAGCGTATAATTTGACTGGCAGGCTATGGAGCATTGTTGGGTCTTAAGTTGTTTTGGAAGAGTGCAAAGATGATGATCAACTTCAGATATTAATAATTCACGTATACATGGATTAAATTCTAGAGTGAGTAATAAAATGATGAAAAGAAAGTAAAATTTCAAAAATTATAGAAGAAAAAATAGATTGAGAAAAATAAGTACCTCCAAAAGAAGTTATAAAGGTGGGTGGAGTGGAGGATGTAAGATCAGGCAGGACAAGTAGAAAGCATAAATTAATGTAAATTATAGTACATCAGACATATCAACAGTAAAGGTAAACTCTGTAAATGTTCCAGGAAAAACATTTAAAAATTATCACAATGAGTTCTTAAAATTTTTAAAATGTTGGCCGGGCACGGTGGCTCACACTTGTAATCCCAGCATATTGGGAGGCCAAGGTGAGTGAATCATCTGAGGTCAGGAGTTTGAGACCATTCTTACCAGCATGGTGAAACCCCATCTATACTAAAAACACAAAATTAGCTGGGAGCGATGGTGCATGTCTTTAATTCCAGCTACTTGGGAGGTTGAGGCAGGAGAATCGCTTGAACCTGGGAGGCGGAGGTTGTAGTGAGCTGAGATTGCACCTTTGCACTCCAGTCTGGGTGACAGACTGATACTACATTTCAAAAAAGAATTTTTTTTTTTTTTTAATGCTATAGGTTATTTACAAAAACTACATCTAGTAGATAAGGATGTGAAATGGTTGAAAATAGAAGATCAACATTTATATAATGCAAACATTAATCAAACTAAAGTGTCATAGCTCCTGATATCTGACAAAACACACTCTAAG
Source organism: Macaca nemestrina (assembly GCF_043159975.1). Lineage (NCBI taxonomy): Eukaryota > Metazoa > Chordata > Mammalia > Primates > Cercopithecidae > Macaca > Macaca nemestrina. The sequence continues at coordinate 133,852,261 of NC_092134.1, forward strand.
GAAAAATGTAGTAAAAAGATGGGTCTTTTAATAATAATAAAAGTTTCAATTCAACAGTAGTATTCACAATTTTAATATAACCCTTTAACACAATTAGATTTAAATTGTGCTACCTGGAGGCATTTGTCTAAACTGCCATATGTTTGATTTCTTTTTCATGCTGTCTTTTTGTCTCTATGGGCTGTATTTTGAAAAATGACTTCAGAAATGTCATTCAATTCATTAATTCTCTCTTCATCCATATCTAAGTAGACATTAAATATATCCAATATATTATTTTGTCTTTCAAAAACTTATATTTAGTTCTTTTACAAATCCATACATTTATGTATTTTAAAGAGTTTTTTGTTTTCTAAACACATTTCCAAATTTGTCTTATGTTCCCTTAACCATGGTAAATACAATTAATTTATACCATGTGTCTGATTATTGATGTAATCGTTGTTTTGTATCTTTTTCTTTTTTTTTATTTGGAGATGGAGTCTTCCTCTCTCCCCCAGGCTGGAGTGCAATGGTGTGATCTCGGCTCACTGCAAACTCCACCTCCCGGGTTCAAGCGATTCTCCTGCTCAGCCTCCTGAGTAGCTGGGATTACAGATGCCTGCCACCACACCTAGCTAATTTTTGTATTTTTAGTAGAGTGGGGTTTCACCATGTTGATCAGGCTGGTCTCCAACTCCTGACCTCAGGTGATCTGCCTGCCTCAGCCTCCCAAAATGCTGAGATTATGGGCATGAGCCACCAAGCCTAGCCGTTATTTTGTATCTTCTGTCTTTTTTTGTTCCTACTGGTTCTTTTTAAGGTACTTTGTTTGCTTGTGTGCTTAGTTTTTTATTTGTTTCTAGCTCTGAGTGTCTCATCTTTCTTACTAATTTATTCATGGTAAATCATTAAGCTTGGGATGAAATGGGTTGTTCTAGAGAACACTACAAATTAAGTTTGTATTTTTTTCTGCTAGGTGACAAGAAATATTACTAATTTAGACGATTTTAAAATGAAATCTTGACTTGCTGATCTTTTTAACCAGTGGTGGTGTTAATGCAGCCTGCAAATCCACATGATGTCTGGCTCTGGAGATACTATTTCAGGAAGAAAATATTCCTTTCAACCATCAGGGGAAAGCTGATTTGATTTAAGTTTACCTTATCCGAAGCATGTAGTTAGGATTAGGTGTTGTGGGAATTGTTGAGTTACATGAGAAACCAGGTATTCGAAGTTCATAGTTACAATGGAGTGTTATTTTAGTCATACCTCTAATATCAAGTGAGATAATATGCAAAACTGCATTTGTGTATCCTCCATTCTTTTTAAGATAAACTTTTATGATAATAAAAATTACCAATTAGATAAATAAATCAATTAATATTTTTCCCTCTGAAATATGACAAACATTTTCTGAAAGTACAGAAAACATATGTAGAGATTAATGAATAATAATAAAAGTTAGGTCTAAATAGATATTACCACACCCCGAGTGTTTCCTGAATTGATCCTCCTTATTATAATGCTTCCTCCTAGAATTAACCATTCTTCTGATTTTCTTGCTTCTTATGCATATATTCTTAGACAGTAGCTTTTTGGCTTATTTTAATTTTATTTATGTGAATAGAATGAAACTGTACATTTTTTGCATTGTTTTATTCTGTATTTATTAGAGTTATCTGTGTTGCTTTGGACAGCTGTGGTTTACTTTTGTATGTGGTTTCTTTGTATGATATACTCTCAATCAGTTTACTTACTCTGTCTTTGATGGAAATTTAATTGCTTTCTTTTTAGGACTATTATAAATAATGTTGCCTTGGATGTTGTCTGTATTTTGTAAATTATCGTTTCACAACACTTGTAATCTATATTTAAAATTGTAATATGTCTTCTGTTCTTGTGCTTTGTTTGGATATTTAGTGACTAGGTGGATATATGGGTATAAATGGTTATACATTTCTCTAGGGTAGCCTTTGACATTTTCTGTTTATCACAGCCTTTTAGTTTCTTTATCCTTTTGGCCTTTGCTCACTTCCTGTAAGAGAGATGGTTTCAGGGCAGTGGTCAAAATTTGAAAATAACAACAAAACATTTTGGTATTGAAAGTAAGAAATTTTTATTTTTTCTTTTGAGATGGAGTTTCACTCTTGTTGCCCAGGCTGGAGTGCAGTGGTGTGATCTCGGCTCACTGCAACCTACCCCTCCTAGGTTCAAGGAACAATCCTGCCTCAGCCTCCCAAGTTGCTGGGATTACAGGTGAGCACCACCATAAAATTTGACCAAAAAAAATAAGTAAAATAATGGTCAATTTCCAGTGATAATCAAGGTGAAATCTGAGAGCCTGATATGAATTAGCACCAGGCAGCTTGACCTCTATCATCAGAGTATGCAATCTGGATACAGAAAAAGAGAAGATGAAGTTTTGTTTTAAAAATTTTAATAATTTTTTTCTGCACACTTAGTGACAAGAGAAGATGAAATTTAACTTAGCTGCATGCCACAGTTAATTAGGCATATGTAATAGAAAATAAGAAATCAGCGGCAATAAAATCATTCAGGTGACTCATCATTAAGTCTAGTTTTGTGTGGTTAGGGCATGGCAGTAGCAACAAATGAGAAATTTTAAGTCAAGCCTGAAGAAGAAATTAAGCAGAATGAATGAAATAAATACAAAGGCAAATGTTGGCCTCACAGGGTTGTTGTTGTTGTTGTTGTTTTTTAAACATCTTCATTGAAGATATTTGATGTTCCAAAGGTAGAGATGCTTCTGATCTGTCTCAGACATGCCCTGTACATGGAACTGTAGACTCACTGAGACTCACACATTTAACTGTATCCCCACTATTGGTTCTAATTCTTGCACGAAATATTTAGACCTTTAATACATTCACTGAGATAAGAAAGGCAAGGAGGAAGTGGAAAAGGGAAAAATAGAAACAAATGTTATTAACTCCTTAATTAATAGTCATTTTAATTTTTATTATAGGGGATGACTTAGTCCCTCAATAAATCAATTGCCATTTTGGTTTTGGATAGATGTTGTTGTCGTATGTTTGTTTGTTTGTTTTTTTGAGACAGAGTCTTGCTCTGTCACCCAGGCTGGAGTGCAGTGGCATGATCTCGGCTCACTGCAACCTCTGATGCCCAGGTTTGAGCAATTCTCCTGTCTCAGCCTCCCGAGTAGCTGGGACTACAGGTGTACCACCACACCTGGCTAATTTTTGTATTTTTAGTAGAGACGGGGTTTCACCATATTGGTCAGGGTGGTCTCGAACTCTTGACCTCAGGTGATCCACCCACCTCAGCCTCCCAAAATGCTGGGATTACAGGCGCGAGCCACTGCACCTGACAGGTGTTGTTGTTTTTTACTGAGTTTATTATTATTTCCCCACTTCATGGTGGAAAAGAATGAAGGAGAGCAGGCCGGGCATGGTGGCTTACACCTGTAATCCCAGCACTTTGGAAGGCCAAGGCAGGTGGATCACCTGAGGTCAGGAGTTCGAGACCAGCCTGGCCAACATGGTGAAACCCCATCTCTACTAAACATACAAAAATTAGCCAGGCGTGGTGGCAGGCGCCTGTAATCCCAGCTAGTCTACTCAGGAGCTGGGGGGAGGAGAATTGCTGGAACCCGGGACGCAGAGGCTGCAGTGAGCCGAGATCCCGCCACTGCACTCTAGCCTGGGCAAGAGAGCAAGACTCCATCTTAAAAAAAAAGAAAGGGCCGGGCGCGGTGGCTCAAGCCTATAATCCCAGCACTTTGGGAGGCCGAGACGGGTGGATCACGAGGTCAGGAGATCGAGACCATCCTGGCTAACACGGTGAAACCCCGTCTCTACTAAAAAAATACAAAAAAAATTAGCTGGGCGAGGTGGCGGGCGCCTGTAGTCCCAGCAACTCGGGAGGCTGAGGCAGGAGAATGGCGGGAACCCGGGAGGCGGAGCTTGCAGTGAGCCGAGATCGCGCCATTGCACTCCAGCCTGGGTGACAGAGCGAGACTCCGTCTCAAAAAAAAAAAAAAGAAAAGAAAGAAAGAAAGAAAGAAAGAATGAAGGAGAGTAGAATTTGGAAGCTGAATTTGTGAATTTGGGACTCAGTTCTGCCATTAATTGATTATGTTATGATATAAACAGCCTATGGAAAAAATGATTTTTTTTTTACTTCACTTATTTTCTAAAATTGTGTAAAAATATTTCACAGATGAATGTGAGAATCATGATTACAATGTATTTGAATACAATCTTAACTGTAATATACTGTTTTGAAATTATGTTTTTGTTTATTTTATGATTTTGCTTCAATTAGTCCCTGTGCTTTGTAAACGTGTTAATAGACTTTGGGTTTTAGAAAAGTTTTAGATTTCAGAAAATATTGATCATACAGTGTAGACTCAATCAACAGCTTGATTCCAACTGGTCTCGTTAGAGAATGCGGACATCTACCTTTTATGTATACATCTGTGATGCATTTCAGATTCAATTTTGTGGAAGGTTTAAAGTCTGCACACTATCTGATCTCTACCACTGCTGCCTGGATCTATTGTTATGCTGGACATGACAACACAGCAACCATCATAGATTGGCACAGAGTGACGGGATGTTTCTGATGCAGAGGCTTCCGCTGCATGCCAGACTTGTGGTTCCTGCCTAAGATGATCCTATTGTTTTCTGGAGGAGGAGACCCCATTGCACAGGGCATTGCCCCTACGACTTTTGGCAGATTGACTACAATGGATGTTTGACCCTCTCTTGTAGCTATCAGTTGAACCTCACTCTGTGAGCACTTTCCTGGGTGACAGTATTCCTATTCCAATCTTATCAGCCAACTCAAGCCATTCCGTTTGACCTATGAAAATAATCCGTGTCAGGTTTTCAGGTTTCCAAGCCATTCACAGTCTGAAAATGGCACCCATCTTATCAAAAGAGCCACGTATAAGGCTAAAATTCAAAGGATTTGATGGACTTCCATGCTCGCTACAATCTACAGGCATCTGGTAGTGTTAAGCTTTGGTATGGCCTCCTCAAAATTACACAAAAGCAATTTCTGACTCTACCTTCCTCATCTTTTCTTGGTCCACATATTATGAATTCAAGAACAGCCCCTGAACCAGTGCTGTCTTGATTCCTATTTATTTTCTGACACTATTGCTTATCTTGTGTATGCGATATAAGCTGTGTTTAATGGTAACCACTGATTTTAAAAGCACCACTATGTGCAAAATAAGTCCTTAGTTTTAAATTATATTCTTCCAAAAACTGCCGCTTAAGTAGAGTTTTTTGCTCCTGATTGCTAAGAATAAGTTGCTTCTTCTAACATGTTATGCAAATCATGGTTTTTTTTTTTTTCTGTATGAACAACTTTCTTGCCTTAGATATAGCAGATTTGCACAGATGCCTACGCATTCTTAAAGGGAATGTTTAATATGTTAAATGGCTTCTCAGATACGTATGCTATTTTCATTGTGTTTTACAATCCATTTTTTTTTTTTTTGTAAAACATGTTAGCATTAGTTTTCATTTTTAAATTTTTTTAATTTTTATTTATTTTTTTATTTTAGCTTTAGGAGGTACCTGTGCAGGTTTGTTACATTGGTAAACTGAGTATTCCAAGGGTTTGGTTTACAGGTTATTTTATTACCCAGGTAATAAGCATAGTACCCAATAGGTAGTTTTTTGATCCTCACCCTCCTCCTACTCTCCACCCTCAAGCAGGCCCCAGGGTCTGTTGTTCCCTTCTTTGTGTCCATGTGTACTCAAAGTTTAGCTACCACTTATAAGTGAAAACATGCAGTACTTGATTTTCTGTTTGTTTCTGTGTTCGTTTGCTTCGGATCATGTCTTCCAGCTCCAACCACGTTGCTGCAGAGACATGATCTCATTGTTTTATATGGCTGCATAGTATTCATGGATGCTTTAGTCACTTACAATTTAAGAAAAATGATTTTTAAAATGGTCTAGCTTCCTGTTTCTCTAATATAAATGCCTGAATGTGTTTTCTGGAAATCTTATTATCAAATCACATTTTATTTTTCTAAGCAGAATGAGTTCAAGATTGTGAAGGATTCTGATTTATATAAGCGGGCAGTATGACAGATATTCAGGAGTTTTCTTTATGTGCATGCACTTGCCCATTATTTCTGTTTACAAATTACGTTACCTAAATACATCCAATTGAGACAAAATCTCAAAGAATGCATGTTCAGAACATGATTATAACACTTATATAATCTTATGTATAACTTGTATCAATAATTTTTCCATCCTCACATTATTTCTTATTCTCATTGCATCAAAATTTTTCCTGCCTCATGTTATTTCACATTATTACCTGTCTCTACATTCCTCCCTCTTTCCTCTTCCAACAAAAAATCCTTTCATGATTCTGAAGCTAATGTTGTTACCTGTGGTCATGCTTGTCCAAATGATAACGATGTTAATGTGATAGTTAATAGCGGTCACCCACATCCAGGCTTGCAAATCTCAGTTTTGATTTCCTTCTCCTCTGTTAAGCGAAACCTACTGCTTCTGGGCCAGATACACAGATTTGACTTTCAACATCTCTTGCAGTAGAATTTTATTATTTTTCATCAGAAATGTCTTTCTCCTTTCTCATGACCCAAGTTAGAATTACCGAGAATCATTACAATAACATCAGTGGTCTAGGTGCTAAATGTCCTTTCAAGGGCTAGCAACACTGTGGTTGGAAGTGTTTGTACAGAGGAATGCACCATGAAAGGATGTGTCAGTGACACTTTTTGCACACCTACAGTATATTAACCAGATGCCTGATGTTTAAATGAAAAATAATCACTGGATTAAATGAAGGAGAAAAATCTCTTTTCCTTTCTGAAGAAAAAATTCAACACGGGGTATATCAGAATGGAGATGGGCCATATCAGAATAAATATTTATTGAATAATTATATGGAAAACATTTAAGTAGCCAATATTCTAGCAAAATACAGCAGAATACTTAATCAGAACCTAGTTTTTATTTTTTTACTATTAATTGCAAATAGATTTTTTAGCTACCCATAGTCTAGACAATATTGTGTAGGGCAGCAGGATGACGTTCATGCCATTCTCCATTGTTGAGTAACAGAAGATGCCAAGAGTTCAGGACAGATTCTAGCCATTTCCAGGACCTGAAAATGAGGAAGGAGCTAGAGAATTATGTAATTTTTCCACTTTCTTCTCCTAGCTTCTCTTCTCCTACCAATGTCTCCCAGTGGTTGAAAACAGACAGAAGTCAGAGGGTGAGGAAGACTGTGTGATGCAGTTGTTAGAATTCAGCTGCACAAAATGCAGCAAAAGAGCGTGGAGAATGGAGGTGAGGTGTGGTTTGAAAAACAGGTGTTGAGAATCATGCTTCCAGAAGTCTGTAGTGGTAGAGTTGTGAAAGATCCACTGGGAACCCACTGCACATCCATATGAAATAAACTATGTGTGAATGTTTATTGTGGGTAAAAGGTGTCCAAATGAGAGCAGGGAATAACCTGGACTCATCCTAGATTCTGTAGTAGGCTGAATAATGGCGCCCAGTATATCCAGGTCATAATCATTGGAAGCTGTGAATGCTACCTTATAGGGCAAAAAATACATAGCATAAGTGAGAAGAGATTGAGGATCTCGAGATTGAAGGATTATTTTGGATTGTCAGAGTAGGCTTAAAATGTATCCCAAGTATCCTTACAAAAGGGATGCAGAGGGAGATTTGAGTAGAGAAAAGGAGGAGGCAGTGCAATCATGGGAGCAGAAGCTGGAATGATAAAACCACAAGTGAGGGAATGCTGGCAGACATGAGAAGCTGGGTGAGGAGAGGCACAGATTCAGCCCTGCTGTAACCTTGGTATTAGCTCCATAAGACTTTTCAGACTCCAACCCTCTAAAACTGTAAGAGAATAATTTTTGTTGTTTTTATCCACTAAATTTGTGCTTATTTGTTACAGCAGCAATAGCATACTTAGACAGCTGCCATGCATGAAGAGTGATGGGTGGGATACAGAGCTCTAACAGAAAATATGAGACACCTGGTTTGAGGGTGAGGCAGAATCAAAACCACACAACACACAAGTGCAGGTTCATGACCCATGTCAGGAGCTGTAGTTGCAGGGCTCTGTAGGGATGTATGCAAGAACTCCCTGAGATTCTCTCCCGAGACAAAGAGAGAAGTCATCTACACTACCTTTTTCTGTGCTGATTTTCTCATCTGAGTTCAGTTGGAGCCAAAGGAAAAAGAAAAACTTTAACTTTGCATAAAATTCAAAAATTTTGTTAGTATATGGATTTAGGAATTTGAATTCCTGAAATGACATGTTCCTATGACTGAAAATGACTGAGAGACAATTATCTGAGAATTACTTACATAGTTGGAGACTCCGGGGAAGCAGGTGAAGAGCAAGACTACATATCCAGTTTAGAGGGAAATTGAGGGAAACCTTGGCCGTAAACTTACACAGGCAGTATCTGAATTATTCTAATTGTTTTGGTTACATAAATAGAATTCCGAAATCTTGAGAAACAATAATTCTCATACAAATGTGAGCCTTTTAATCTGAATTCTGTTAAATATACCAATAACCACTAATCTCTTCTAGCTTTAATCTTCTGGTTTATCGTTTTTGTGAATTTGAGAATAAAATACTCTGATGGTTATATGTCACTCTTCTATTCATTATTTGTATAAAAATATAAATATTTGATTTCTCTAACATTGCCTATAATTTTGTTTAATGTCAGCATTACATAATAAAATACTTTCTCCATAAAGTTAGAAATATCAAATATGAAAGCGCACACACACACACACACACACATAAATATATTTTTTGAGACCGAGTTTCGCTCTTATTGCCCAGGCAGGAGTGTAATGGTGTGATCTCGGCTCACTGCAACCTCTGCTTCCCAGGTTCAAAGTGATTCACTTGCCTCAGCCTTCCTGAGTAGCTGGGATTACAGGCATGCACCACCATGCCCAGCTAATTTTGTATTTTTAGTAGAGACGGGGTTTCTCCATGTTGGTCAGGCTGGTCTCGAACTCCTGACCTCAGATGATCCGCCCGCCTCGGCCTCCCAAAGTGCTGGGATTATAGGCATGAGCCACTGCGCCTGGCAAATAAAAATATAATTACTCTAATGTTCATATATAGTATTATGTTTAAAATGGTATGCCACTTTATATTTTGGCTTTAAGTTGCTGGTCCTGTGACCGACCTTTGGCTTCTTGCTCTGTTGTAAGAAATATTGTGGAGCATACATAATGATGTGGGTACAAAGTTAGAAGATGTGTTCAAGGAAGGCATCCCAAAGGAGGTGTCATTTGAGTAATGTCAAATGAGTGACATTGGACAGTAGAGAGCTTCTAAAATATTTGAGAAAGGAACTGTTCAAATAGTGGACAGTCTCTAAAACATAAAACCGAATGGTTTGTTTGAGAAATAGCATTAGGGCTAGATCAGAGGGAGGGAGTGAGCAGAAATAGGCAGACATAAAGACAGAGAAATTGTCAGGGGAACACGAGTGTAGTAGATATTATTCAAGGTAGGTTGATGTATTCATGAATGTCCAGGCAGGAAAACAAATTCTGTGCCAAGTCATTACATAGAGGGAAGTTAACACAGGAGGGTATTTACCAAACAGTTGGAGAACTCCAAGAGTCAGTCAGGAGAAAGAAGACAATTCAGATACGGGCAAAACAGAAAGCTGGTACTATTCCCAGAGCTGGAGAAACAAGGGAGCAGGTGGGTTCACCAGAACCACTTGATGGGACTGGCACCACAGTGGCTGGTGCCTGCCAGGAAGAAGTTGCTATTTGGCAGCAGTTCAAACCACATAGCATGAAGGAAGGACAAAAACACAATTCCACTTGTATGAGGTGTCTAAAATCGTCTAATTCATAGAAGCAAGGAGCAGAATAGTCGTTACCAGGGACAGTGAGGAGTGGAAAATGGGAATAAGGTTTTAGTAATGCAAAATGAGTAAGCTCTAGGGATCTGCTGCACAACATTGTGCCTAGAGTTAACAATATTGTATTGTACATTTCAAAATTTGTTAATAGAGTAGATCTCGTGTTGTATTCCTATCACAGTAAAATAATCTTAAAATTAAAGAAAACAGAATAGTACATAGCATCTGTGGCCACTGCTGGAGATAAAGCCTGAAGCAGAGAGGGGAAAGACAAAGTAACAGGCTTCTCCCCTCTTCCCACCTTCCAAATCTCAACCCAGTGGCTCCACTGACTGCACCTACCTGGAAGCTGGTTAGCCATGGAGGCGGTGAAACATGTGTTGCAGGAATCAGCACCCCAAGAAACAAGCAGAACAGGGGAAATCCAGGCAGGGCAAAGAGAAAAGTGACTGACAGAGGGGGGGAAACCAAATCTATCAAAGCATAGAACCATAATATTTTGGGAAAGATACTTTTCATACTCAATCAAAAGTAAGACTTGTTGGCTTGGCGCACTGGCTCACGCCTTTAATCCCAACACTTTGGGAGGCTGAGGTGGGCGGATCACCTGAGGTCAGGAGTTTGAGACCAGCCTGGCCAACATGGTGAAATCTCATCTCTACTAAAAAAAAAAAAAAAAAAAAAAAAAATTAGCTGGGCATGGTGGCAGGCGCTTGTAATCCCAGCTACTTGGAAGGCTGAGGCAGGAGAATCACTTGAACAGGGAGGTGGAGGTTGCATTGAGCCCAGATGGCACCAGTGCACTCTAGCCTGGGTGACAAGAGTGAAACTCTGTCTCAAAAAACAACAAGAACAACAACAACAAAAGACCTGTTAACACAATATTCTGTGAAGAGATTCAACTTATCTTGTCCAATCTATACATAGGTTTACTATAACATGTGTGTAAAATCACTCAGATAAATTATCATTAAGAAACCACATGTGGAGGGGGGAATAGGTGTTTTGAACAAAGAACTGAGTATACTTTAATCCACATACTGACACAGGAGATAAGTCTCCAACTCCTTATCCATAAAGCTAAAAACCAAATATCTATAAACAAAATGTTTTCATTAGTTTGGTTCCAAAACCTGAACTTAGCTAATCGTAGTTTTTGTTTTATACATTTTGCTGTGGAAATATTAATGTGTTTGGTTACAGGGTGCATCATCAAATGCCAATGGGGCTGTTAATTCATGTATGTATAAACACATTTATTTTAAAATACAAACTAATAAATTTTAAAATACATTTCTATCCATAAATTCCAGATAAGAAATTAGGGTCTCTGGGCCAGGCACGGTGGCTCATGCCTGTAATCCCAGCACTTTGGGAGGCCGAGGCAGGTGGATCACCTGAGGTCAGGAGTTCGAGACCAGCCTCAACATGGAGAAACCCCCATCTCTACTAAAAATACAAAATTAGCCAGGTGTGGTGGTGCATGCCTGTAATCCCAGCTTCTCGGGAAGCTGAGGCAGGAGAATCGCTTGAACCTGGGAGGCAGAGGTTGTGGTGAGTTGAGATGGTGTCATTGCACTCCAGCCTGGGCAGCAAGGGCAAAACTCAGTCTCAAAAAAAAAAAAAAAAAAAAAAAAAAAAAAAGAAATTAGGGTCTCTGAATCCTACACATCATTTAGTTTCCACCTAAAAGTTTTTAAATGTATGGTGAGAAAACTGTATATAAAAGAATAATCTCTGGCCGATTCCTGTGAGAGCTCTCTTCATTATCTGGCTCTACTGATGTTGCCAGTGGTACCGCGCTAGCAATGTTGTATATTAACCTGGAGTAAAATACCATTTCCGTATTTTCAAAATACTTTACTTCTATTAATAAAACAAATTCTTACCTTTAGATTGTGTTGTTGCTAAAATTGAAATTTAAGTAGAGAGTCTTGTGACTGATAGAAATGGATGGCTTCTTTTAAAAACAGTATGGCCGGACGCGGTGGCTCATGCCTGTAATCCCAGCACTTTGGGAGGCCGAGACGGGCAGATCACGAGGTCAGGAGATCGAGACCATCTTGGCTAAGACGGTGAAATCCCGTCTCTACTAAAAATACAAAAAATTAGCCCGGCACAGTGGTGGGCGCCTGTAGTCCTTGCTACACGGGAGGCTGAGGCAGGAGAATGGCGTGAACCCGGGAGGCGGAGCTTGCAGTGAGTGGAGATTGAGCCACTGCACTCCAGCCTGGGGGACAGAGCGAGACTCCGTCTCATAAAAAAAAAACCGTCTGTAAAATCATAGCTGGTCAAGTCACTTTTATTCCAGGAATTATTTTTGCCATATGCTAGCTTTCTTTTCCTCTTGCGTGAACCATTTTTATGTCTAGTCTCAAAAATTTCTGTTACAGTCACCATTCTGTCATGATAAGGGTTCAGAAATAACTCAGGGACAAACCATTCCTGTCATTAAGCTTCCAATATTAAATGAGTCCTTTATGTATCAATAGTCACCATGATAATTTAAGGTACTATTTAACATCTTTCTTCATGGTACCTTAAAGTTTTTTTGTGTGTGTGTCTTTACCTGCCCATTATTTCCACCTACAAAACATGCTATCTGTAAGCACATTATCAGAATAAAATTTCCAGTTAAAAATCATCTCATTGAAAATATGACTAGATTTATAGTCCAATCAATGCTTTATGATTCTTATGTTATTTCTTTCTTTGTGATTGACTCCTTCTTATTCCCTCCTCTTCTCTTAACAGGTAAATAGTGTCGTAGTTCTAAGTTTAGTAATGTTTCCTATGGTTACACTTGCTGGAATAACAAAAATAGTGCAGTTATAGTGGTAATGATCAGCCGCATCCATGCTTGTAAACCTCAGTTCTGGTCTCTTCTCTCCTCCCTAAGCTATGTCTTTTGTTTTTTGCCCAGGTAAATTGCTTCAACTCCCAATATTGTATGAAACAGCCTCTTATTGTTTTCACCAGACACGCCATTTCCTCTACCCATTACCCATCCACTTTATCCCCTACCTCCTGCGGTCACACCAAGACCAGTGTAGGTGTTAACTGTTATTTCAGGCAGCAGCAACTCTGTGGTTGGAAACATTCTGTACCGTATAGTGCGATGTGTCAGCCACACCTATTACACATAAAGTGTACTGATGACTGAGGTCTTACAGGGGGCCAGGGTCATATCAGAATCCAGAGATTTCCATGAAAGTTTAAAGTTCAGTCTGCAAACTCACTGTAACTAATAATGAATAGCTTGTGTCCTATCAATATGTTTCTTAATGGTTTTGAGCACAAATTAGGTGTTAAATACCCTATATGTTTATACATTAAACCATTCTCAGATATATTGCCAATAAATTATTTAGTTGCATTTTACGTTTTACAGATGATGGAAAAGAATCTTAAAGGGATTATGTAACCTACTCAAGTTTACAATCTACCAAAAGCAGAATCAAGCACTTGAAACTATTCACGTTTGACATCTTGTGTTTAGCAGATTGAAGAAGCAGAAAGAACAATTACCTGATAAGGACTGATTAGAAATTAGTTTGGAATGCAAAATAGTCTTTGAATCAGCATTTTATTTCGCTTGTGGCGCTTTGTTTTGTTTTTGTTTGTTTGTTTGTTTGTTTTGTAGAGACAGGATCTCACTTTGTTGCCCAGGCTGGTCCTGAACTCCTGAGATCAAGTCATGCTCCCACCTTGGCCTGCCAAAGTGTTGGAATTGCAGGCGTAAGCCACTGCACCTGGTCCTGTAACTGTTTATATAGTTTTGTTCTTATAAAGAACCTCACTGGGCACCGGGTGCAGTGGCTCACACCTGTAATCCCAGCACTCTGGGAGGAGAGGTAGGTGGATCACCTGAGGTCAGGAGTTCAAGACCAGCCTGGTCAATGTGGCAAAACCCCATTTCTACTAAGAATACAACAATTAGACGGGCATGGTGGCACTCCTGTAGTCCCAGCTACTGGGGAGGCTGAGGCAGGAGAATGGCTTGGGAGGCAGAGGTTGCAGTGAGCTGAGATTGCACCACTGCACTCCAGCCTGGGAGACAGAGCGGGACTCTGTCTCAAAACAAAAATGAAAAAAAAACCCTCTTTTAAAAAATTGTTTGTTTGTGTTTTTTTGATAATTAAAAACCATGGCAAAACTGTACCTAAAGCAAAGATGAATATGCATTGTAAGGCACAGGTTTGAAGTTAAACAGCCATGGGAGAATGCAAAGGTATGTATGAGATTGGTATAATCAATAAGTATTTGTTGGTATTTGTTTCATACACAAATACATGCATACATACAAATAACTCCAAAAATTTTTTTTAATTTAACGCTTGGACCTCTCACGGTTAGGTTGCAAAAAAATGTTATATAAATAATGAGAGCATTTCCTCCCATGAAACCTAACTTCAAACAAATCCAAATAAATTTTAAGTTTTAAAAAAGACCATCCATTTTAGTGTCAACATCCTTTTCAAGTGAATTATTTATATACTGAAGTATTATAAAACCCATAATTAGATATTGTTATATATAGAAAGATACTTTTATGAATTAAATTATGCTTCTTAGAAGACAGAGGCATGAAAATAGAGAAACTAGGAAATAAAACAGGTAACTAAAAACTTACTAGAACTTTAAAAATCACCCCTAGGTTATACAACACTATGGGGATAAGTTAGTTTAATTATCTGTCTAAATATGGATTTTACCTCTATAAGAAAGATCAGGCCAGGCACGGTAGCTCATGCCTGTAATCTCAGCACTTTGGAAGGCCGAGGCAGGTGGATCACGAAGTCAGGAGTTTGAGACCAGCCTGAGAAACGTGGTAAAACCCCGTCTCTATTAAAAGTACAAAAATTAGCCGGGCATGGTGGTGTGTGCCTGTAATCCCAGCTACTCAGGAGGCTGATGGAGGAGAATCGCTGGAACCCAGGAGGTGGAAGTTGCAGTGAGCCAAGATTGCACCACTGCACTCCAGTCTGGGCAACAGAGCAAGACTCCATCTCAAAAAAACCAAAAAAAAAAAAAAAGATCAGTCAGTACATAGTCAAGTGTGTGTGCATGCACATATATACATATGTGTACATTATGTAAATATATGTTGTTATTATTATATAATAAACCTACATTCAATATATCTGTGGTGACTTATCTATCTAAATTTGAACAAAAACTAAAAATTCCCAGCACAATTGAGGCAAAATAAAATATAATTTTCTTACAGTTATGAAAAATGGCTCTCTAGATTTTAATCCGTTAGAGGTAGAGGTAGACAAAGGTTAGTGAGACTCAG
Organism: Macaca nemestrina; assembly: GCF_043159975.1. Taxonomy (NCBI): domain Eukaryota; kingdom Metazoa; phylum Chordata; class Mammalia; order Primates; family Cercopithecidae; genus Macaca; species Macaca nemestrina. Next base: position 133,867,446 of record NC_092134.1, read on the forward strand.
TTTGACCACTGCTTGGCTGACTTTGAGCATGTTTCCTTGATAATCTCCTGTGTCTTCAACTATGAAATTTAAGAACTAGTACTATCAAAATCTTCATAGGGTTTATGAAGATTAGATGAAATAAATGTTATAAAATAATCAAACACAGAGCCTGGCATAAAGTAAACTCAAAAATTGTTAATGGTTTTATAGATAATCATTAAATATAATCCATTATAGACTACATACATCACTATGAAAGAATTAGAGGTAAATTATAAAATATTAGTGATAATCCTTTATAAGACTCTTTTTCTAAGATTCATTTCAGGCTACTGGAACTTGAGAATGTATAAATTGTTTAATGCGTACCAAGTAAGTGTTTAGTCAAAAATGTTAGAAGGTGAGTTGGTTAGTCTGATAGAGTTTTACTGGTCTGATTCTTCATTTCCTGTTTGCGTATTTATGTGTCTTACTATTCTGAGTTAGGGAATCCTTTTACTTCCCATGTCTCTTTTTCTTTATGCCAAAGTTCCATCAGCAGACACTGACCATCGAGCTTCGCAATGTAGACAGTTTTGCCGAAAGGCTATAAGACAGAGGCTCAGTTCCACTTCATTGACACTTAGTGACATTACGCAGGCTTTGGACTTTAGGAAGCGACCAATACGTCGACTTCGGTTTGTTCTTTCAGAATGAGAACCCTAAGGGCCACCCAACAGTTCACCACAGAGAAACTTGTTTCCAGCCGCATAGAAGTTGACAAGCTGCAGCTGCAGCTGAGCTCTTTGCAACTCTTTCAGGAGGTTCTTAGGCCTTGCTGGGTCCCATATGAGGCACTAATCTATTATTTAGAAAAGATACACATTAAGGACTCTAATTAAGAAATTTTGAAACAAGTTATGTTTTCTCCACATTGGCTTCATGAACTTCTTTCTATGCTAAACAATCAGGGAGACTGTCAATGTTTTATTCAAAATATGTATTACTAATTCTGTGATCACTTTTGCACACTTCTTTTACTACATAAACATGTCACTTTGTAAATAGCTACTGGGCAGTGTAGATTTACTTGCATGCATAACTTGAACATTATTTTGTTTCTTTTGGATCCTGCCTATTCCTAAACCACATGTGGAATTGGTAGTTGCTTTGGTTTGGTTTGTTTATTTCCTTATTTCTTTTAGTGGGAAGCAGTTTTCTGGATTCTTTTAACTTGATGCAGATGCAAAAAGGGGAAATGTTTGTGTAATGTATGTGGTCAATATCCATAATTGGATTTGTATTTTTTTTTTTCAGATGGAGTTTTGCTCTTGTTGCCCAGGCTGGAGTGCAGTGGTGCAATCTCGGCTCACCGCAACCTCCGCCTCCCAGGTTCAAGCAATTCTCCTGTGGAGTAGCTGGGATTACAGGCACACACCACTATGCCCAACTAGTTTTGTATTTTTAGTGGAGATGGCGTTTCTCCATGTTTGTCAGGCTGGTCTCGAACTCCCAACCTCAGGTGATCCACCCACCTCGGCCTCCCAAAGTGCTGGGATTACAGGCATGAGCCACTCCGCCTGGCTGAATTTGCAATCTTTAGTTAAAATTGAAACTGTAAAATGATGCCATATTTGAAGGAACAACAACAAGGCAGTTTCCAATGCCCAAAATATAACTGCAAAGGCATTGGACAACATAGATTAAAATGGTATGTTGAATGAGAACTGAAAGTCAACATAGCAAACATCCACCATGGCAAATATTTCCTTACTGGATTGTAGCTACGAAATGGTCATCTCTACTCCTTGGGAAAGGCCAGAGCAAGACCTATAAAGTCAACTCTTAGAAAAGTTCCATGGATAAAATGAATGACCAATAAGAAGCTGGCTATTTAATTTAAAATGATGTTAGGATCTTTAACTCTAGGAATAATCAGAGGTAGAAGGAATTTAGAATAATCAGAGGTAGAAGGAATTTAAAATGATTTCATATTGCTGGGAAAATTTGTGTGATCTTATTTATATTAAAGAAAGCATTGGATGTAATAGAATTCCTGATACATGCACGCACACACACGCACACACGCACACACACACACATTGAAATGCGGCATACATATTGAGCACTAAAATTGCAATGTAATGTGTGCTCAATAAATGTTTGCAACTCTCCCCTAATAAACAAACTTATTAAAATGAAAATTGCTGAATAAAGGAAAAGTTTCAGTATTTGTCTCTTCTTTAATAACCATACTGTAGAGTAACAAAATAATTGGTGACCAGTATTTTCTGGAATATAAAATCAGAGGTTATGTGATGACGGTTACACGAATTTACACATGATAAAATTGCATAAAATGACATACATACATACACACAAATACACACAAGCAAATGAACGCATATATAAAACTACTAAAATCGGAATAAGGTCTATGGATTGTGCCAATGTCAATTTCCTGGTTTTGACATTGTACTCTACTTATGTAAAATACAGGCATACCTCAGAGATACTGTGCACTCTGATCCAGACAACCACAAAAAAGAAATTATTGCAATAAAGCAAGTCACATGATTTTTTTGTTTCCCAGTGCATATAAAAGTTATGTTTATGCTATACTGCAATCTAAGTTTCAAAATCATTATATCTAAAAAACAATGTATATACCTTGATTAAAAATACTTTATTGCCAGAAAATATTAACAACCAGCTGAGATTTCAGAGAGCCCTAGTCTGTTTCTGTTTCTGGTGGTTCTTGCCTCATTGATGGCTACTGACTGATCAGGGTGGTGGTTGTTGAAGGCTGGGGTGACAGTGGCAATTTCTAAAAATAAGACAACAATGAAGTTTGCTGCATTGACTGACTCTTCTTTTCACAAAAGATTTCTCTGTAGTCTATGATGCTGTTTCATTGTGTTGTACCCACAGTAGAACTTTCAAAATTGGAATAAATCCTTTCAGACCCTGCCACTGCTTTATTAACTACGTTTTTTGCAGTATTCTGAATTCTTTGTTGTCATTTCAACAATGTTCACAACATCTTCACCAGGAGTAGATTCCATCCCAAGAAATGTCTCATTCCTCATCTATACAAAGCACTTCCTCACCCATGAAAGCTCTGTCATGAGATTGCATCAATTCAGCCACATCTTTTTTTTTTTTTAATCCTATTCTAAGTTCCAGGATACACATGCAGAATGTGTAGGTTTGTTACATAGGTATACATGTGTCATGGTGGTTTGCTACACCTATCAACCCATCGTCTAGGTTTTAAGCCCCACATGCATTAGGTATTTGTCCTAATGCTCTCCCTCCCCTCACCCCCTACCCCCGATAGGCTGTGGTATGTGTTGTTCCCCTCCCTGTATCCATGTGTTCTCACTGTTCCACTCCCACTTATGAGTGAGAACATGAGGTGTTTGATTTTCTGTTCCTGTGTTAGTTTGCTGAGGATGATGACTTCCAGCTTCATCCATGTCCCTGCAAAGGATATAATCTCATTCTTTTTTATGGCTGCATAGTATTCCATGGTGTATATGTACCACATTTTCTTTATTCAGTCTATCATTGATGGACATTTGGGTTGGTTCCAGGTCTTTGCTATTGTAAATAGTGAATTCAGCCACATCTTCAGGCTTCACTTCTCATTCTAGTTCTCTTGCTATTTCTACTACATCTGCAGCTACTTTCTCCACTGAAGTCTCGAACACCTCAAAGTCATCCATGAGGGTTGGAACCAACTTATTCCAAACTCTTGTTAATGCTATACTTGACGTCCTCCCATGAACCACAAATGTTCCTAAACGCTTCATTGAATTTACATTGCCCAGTTTCATCTGAGGGATCACTATTTATGTACTAAATACAAAATGTATTTCTTAAACAATATGACTTAAAAGTTGAAATGATCCCTTGATTCACGGACTGCAGAATGGATGCTGTGTTAGCAGGCTTGAAAATGACATGAATCTCCTTGTACATCTTTATCAGAGCTCTTGGGTGACCAGGCTCATTCTCAATGAGCTGTAACATTTTTAAAGAAATCTTTTTCTCTGAGCACTATGTCTCAACAATGGGCTTAAAATATTTAGCAAACCATGTTGTAAACAGATATGCTGCCATCTGCACTTTGCTGTTCTGTATGGACTGCACAGGTAGAGTAGATGACCATAATTCTCAAGGGTCCTACATTGTTCGGAAAGGTAAATGAGCATTGGCTTCAACTTAAGTCACCAGTTAGCCCCTAACAAAAGAGCCAGCCTGTCCTTTGAAGCTTTGAAGCAAGACATTGACTTTTCCTCTCTAGTTATAAAAGTCCTAGACGGATTTTCCAGAAGGTTGTTTCATGTACACTGAAAATCTGTTGTTTAGTGTAGCCACCTTTATCAATTATCTTAGTTAGATCTTCTGGATAACTTGCTGTATTGCTGTAGCTTCTTCATCAGCACTTACTGCTTCACCTTGTAATTTATATTATTTAGATGGCTTCTTTCCTTAAATCTCATGAAGCAACCCCTGCTAGTTTCCAATTTTTTTTTTTTCCTGCAGCTTTCTCACCTCTCACAGTCTTCATAGAATGGAAGAGTTAGCGCCTTAGGCTTTGGCTTAAAGGAACATTGTGTAGCTGGTTTGATCTTTGTTACAGATCAGTAAAACTTTCTCCATATTAGCAATAAGGCTGATATATATATATATATATATATAAATAAATATTTTTAATATATATATTATATATATAAAATTTGCGTGTTCATTGGCATAGTAATTTTGATTTTCTTCAAGTACTCTTTCTTTGCATTCACTATTTGGCTAAACGTTTGACTCAACAGGCCTTTTGGCCTATGTGTGCTTTCAAAATGCCTTCCTCACTATGCTTAATCATTTCTGGCTTTTGATTTAAAGTAAGAGATGTGTGACTCTTCCTTTCACTTTTACTCTTAGAGGTCATTGTAATGTTATTAACTGGCCTAATTTCAGTATTGTTGTGTTTCAGGGAACTGGGAGGCCTAAGGAAAAAAAGAGAGATGGACAATCGCTGGCCAATGAAGCAGTCATAACACATACATTCATCAGTTAATTTCACTATGTTATATGGGCATTGTTTATTGTACCACAAAACCATTTCAATACTAACATCAAATATCACTGATCACAAATCATCATAAAAGATATTGCAATAATGTTAAAAAAGTTCTTATTTATTTTATTTTTAATTTTTTAATTTTATTTTTTTGAGATGGAGTCTCGCTCTGTTGCCCAGGCTGTAGTGCAGTGGCTTGATCTCGGCTCACTGCAAGCTCCGCCTCCCGGGTTCACGCCATTCTCCTGCCTCAGCCTCCCCAGTAGCTGGGATTACAGGCAGCCGCCACCACGCCCGGCTAGTTTTTTTTGGTATTTTTAGTAGAAATGGGGTTTCACCGTGGTCTCGATCTCCTGACCTCGTGATCCGCCAGCCTCGGCCTCCCAAAGTGCTGGGATTACAGGCGTGAGCCACTGCGCCCGGCCAAAAAGTTTTAAATATTGCAAGAATTACCAAGATGTGAGGCAGAGACAGGAAGTGAGCACATGGTATTAAAAAAAAAATGGCACTGATAGACTTGCCAGAGGTAGGGTTGCCACAAAACCTCAATTTGTAAAAAATGCCACGCCTGTGGAGCACCATAAAGTGAAGTGCAATAAAATGAGGTGTGTCTGTGTTATCACTGGGGAAACCCAACAGCAGGGACAAGGGAGGTCCCTATGCTATTTTTGTAACTTTTTCGTCAATCTATATTCATTTGAAAATAAAAACTGAAAAAAAAAATCTCAGGGGTTAACAGGCAGTATTTTTATTCCCTTGGTATTAATGCTAGTTTATCCTCACTTTCCTTTTTTTCTTATGTCTCAGCCACATTGTTGATTCTCCCACTCCTACTTAATAAATGGTCACTCCACATCGAAGATGGTAAATTCAGAGACGGTGGATGTGCCGCTTCCAAATGAAAGCTTGTGAGAGTCGTTGCTACTCTTTCTTTCTTGATGCATACCGACTTGAAGATTTCTCTACACAACACACCCGAATATGTGTTCTTTACTCTTGTCTTTTCCCAGCTACTGTATTTTAACATGAACCTGCACATGTGAATCAATGGTAGACTCATTCAGAAAGATCCATCTTAAGAAAAACAAAAAACAAAATAAAAACAAACAAGTATGAAAAGGAGTTACCAGTTTGTCCGAGTGAATCCTCCTAGAAGTTTAGTATCTCAAAATGTCCTCTAGATAATCATTCCTACCCATTTTGTTGTTTGTTTGTTTAAGAAGGAGTCTCACTCTTTAGCCCAGGCTGGAGTGCAGGGGCGTGATCTCAGCTCACTGCAACCTCCGCCTCCCAGGTGCAAGCGATTCTCCTGCCTCAGCCTCCCGAGTAGCTGGGACTACAGGGTCATGCCACGATGCCCAGCTAATTTTTGGTATTTTTGGTAGAGACGGGGTTTCACCATGTTGACGAGGCTAGTCTCAAACTCCTGACCTCAGGTGATCCACCTGCTTCAGCCTCCCGAAGTGCTGGGATTATAGGTATGAGCCACTGCGCCCGGCCCCCATTTTGTTTTGACTGAAGTTGGACCCACTCTGATATCCAAATTGGGTCCCAACTGAGCCAATCAGTGTATCATATCCACTGCCAAGGTAATTTGGATCCTGCCTAGTTAGTGTCAAGGTCATGAAAATGAGTACTTGGATGAAGCTTGACACAAAATAATTTATATTATGCGACTATGTATGTTATAGTAACATAAATTCTCAAACCAGGCAAATCTGAACTATACAGGATTAGAGATCAAGACGGTGCTAACATCTAGAAAGAGAAAGAGCGTGGTAATTGGAAGGTTAAATTAGGAGAGCTTTTGAAGATTCTGGAAATGTTCTATTTCTTGACTCAGATCATAGTTGCAAGAGTGTTGCCTCTCATAAATTATTAAATTTTGTGTTTCTATTATTTTTCAATATGTATACTATATTTTATTTTAAAAGAGCAAGAAGAGAGAATATGTAGAATTTTTTCTGTCCTTTTAGATTCTGATATGAACCATGGCTGTTGCCTATTTCTTATTTTATTGTAACCACGTATCTGTATCTTTCAAGTCCTATTTATCTTACAAGATGACGCCCAAATTTCAATTTTATTTTGAGTTAGTTCTTCATTTTTCTTTAAACTTGTCTCTGTCTCCCTTGTGACACTGTTCTAATCCTGAGTGGATTGGGAACAGATTCAAGTATCTGATTTCTAATGAAGCAGAAAATTTCCTAGAAAGCCATTTTTCTTTTGATTCTCAGAATTCCATTCTATTTCAGTTAGAGAGTAGAGAGAAGTCAATACTTTCTTAAGTCAGATATCCCAATTTTTTTTTTGAAATAAAGAAACCCCTAAAATTTACGCTAAATATTTTGAATTTGATTTTTACACATTGAATAGAATTTTGAACAAATTATCTGGTCAATACTTGTAGTTTAAAATACAGGTGATAAAATGGACATAAGATGCCTTCACATATTACATGAAGAGCAAAACATTCAAGGGTTCAGAAAAGGTAAATAAAAGAGAAACATTTATAATAAATCAAAATATATCATTATTAATACATTAAAATATAGACACCCATGTTTCTGTGAAATAAAGTGGTCTCAATAATGAATATTGCATACTTATTCAACATTCTTACAGTGAGATATGTCATTTATTTTTTATTTTTTTACTTTTATTTTTTTTTTGAGACGGAGTCTCGCTCTGTCGCCCAGGCTGGAGTGCAGTGGCCGGATCTCAGCTCACTGCAAGCTCGCCTCCGGGGTTCACGCCATTCTCCTGGCTCAGCCTCCCGAGTAACTGGGACTACAGGTGCCCGCCACCTCGCCCGGCTAGCTTTTTTTTTTTTTGTATTTTTTGTAGAGACGGGGTTTCACCAGGTTAGCCAGGATGGTCTCGATCTCCTGACCTCGTGATCCACCTGTCTCAGCCTCCCAAAGTGCTGGGATTACAGGCTTGAGCCACCGTGCCCGGCCGAGATATGTCATTTAAAGAAACGTATTAGGTTCATGTTTTGCCCTTTAGGTGATTAGAGATAAAATAGGCAATCATAAGTCTAATACCGTGTTTCAATGTAGAGTGAGATTTCAGTCTTATCAATTGTTTTAGCCAATGACCATTTAAACTGCTTTGAATCATAAGAATTTTAACTCCTCTTTATAATTTATTTTTAAATGATGTAGCTTTATTTCCGATTTCTCATATAACATGTAGAGTAGTATTAGAGAGAATATATAAATGGGTCCATTATTTTAAAAAAGAGCATCTTGCCACGGCTGCACTTAGAACCTTTGCTGACTGACTACAGACCGTAGGACATACTGATGTTTTATCCACAGAGTGTCCATGAAATGAGATATCATGAGGTAGAATCTATAATAACATACCAAGGAGGCCAGGCGTGGTGGCTCATGCCTGTAATCCCAGCACTTTGGGAGGCCGAGGCGGGCGGATCACGAGGTCAGGAGATTGAGATCATCCTGGATAACACGGTGAAACCCCGTCTCTACTAAAAATACAAAAAATTAGCCGGGCGTGGTGTCGGGCGCCTGTAGTCCCAGCTACTCGGGAGGCTGAGGCAGGAGAATGGCGTGAACCCGGGAGGCGGAGCTTGCAGTGAGCTGAGATCGCGCCACCGCACTCCAGCCTGGGCGACCGAGTGAGACTCCGTTAAAAAAAAAAAAAAGAAAAACCATACAAAGGAAGTGCAAGGCAGATCTAATCATCTAAGTTCCTAGAACATTTATGTTTTGATACCTCCTAAAATGAGTGCAGTTTGGTAATAATTTATACTCCCTGAGCAAATGGGTTAGAAAAGAGAGAGAGAGAGAGAGAGAGAAAGAAGAGTCATGTGACTATTATATAATTTTGAATATAATTATATAATTTTAAAAGAATATAATTTTGGAGATGTGGAGTTGAATGGCTGAGTGTGATACTTTATTCAAAATGCAAGGTGCCTAAATTCAAACAGACAAAGGTAACTATAAGAACCTTTGTATTATTGAGACTCAAAAAACAACATCCTAAAATGAAGGCCTCAGAAGCAACCTTCCTAGCAAAAATTTTTCTCTGACCTTCTCCTGCTTTCCTGTATCTCAGTCCCATTCTGTTTTAGGCTAGCCATAAATCCCTCTCACCCAAGGCAGGTCACACAAACCAGAACCCCTTTTCTTCAAAGCCAGGCATAAAAACTAAAAAGATTACTCTAATGTCCCCTACCTTCTGTGTAAAAATTGGCCATAAAGAAATTATCTGACGTACCTCGTTTGACTGTAGGTCATAAGACTCCATTCCAGAAAGGGTCTTGCCCTATACCCAGAAGGAACAAATGCGTGTTCAGAGAGTCCGAGAAGCATCTAGAAAGACAGACCTCGCTGGGGTTTCCTGCTCAATCTATTGCATTAGATCATATTCATCTTGTGCACTCATGGTTCTACATGGCTGTTCATATTTTGTTGAACCTAAGCATAAAAATAGACAATTTCCCCTGTATCTTTGGGTCTTCATTCTGAAGGCACCCGTGTACACATGTTAAATAAATGTGTATGCTTTTTCTCCTACTAATCTGCCTTTTGTAAATGGATTTTTCAATGAACCTTCGGAGAGCCAAGGGAAACTTACTCCCATGGCCCCTGCAGTACTGGGATTGACAGAATTGGGATTCATACGCATGTTTGACTCTGTTTCCAACCAGGAGTTTATAAATTCTCTACTCTCTTTTTACTGGGTCAGACACTGTTTCAGAGAGCAATTGGCACTTGGTTGTGGGAAGATGGCTCTACTTTCTCCCATAACTTGGTAAGTATGTGGTAGTTATGTGGTAGTTTTTTCTGCTGTTTTTTCAAGTTTAATCTATGATCTGCCCAATGCAATTCACATTTTAAAGAACTGCACTAAAGGTAATATCTAAAGGTGTGAAATTTTGAGACAAGAGAAGGAAGGAAACAGGACAACAATTCATCTTCGCCTAGGTTATCCTGATAGCTCAAAGGATGAAAGTGTTCCTGTGCTCATGCAAATTGTAAACTTATGCTCATTTGTTTCCTGGTGTGCAGACACTATCTCTTTTTGATCATTCTATGGAATACAGGGAAAGAGAAACGTTGAAATTAAAATTATTATATTTGTATGCAATCACTTTTATAATTGTTTTCTTAGGAAAGCTCCAAGTCTATTCTGATTAAAAGCAAAACCTCTTAAATTTTAACAAATCACACTCCTTTCTGTACCTCTGGAAGATAGTTAAATGTGTCGATGTATATTTTATTTCATCAAAATAAATGTTATAAATATTTTTAAAACATTTAGACTATTATTGGTTAAATTTCTGTCTTTACCTGAGAATATTAAAAAAACAATAAAAATAATTTTATACATTTTCTTATTTTAATGTATTTTATAAACTAAGTATTGCATTTTCCCCCATGCCTCAGTTTCAGCAACCCTAACACACTTTCAGGGTTGTTACTATGTTTTACTAAATTGGGGTTTCCTTCTTCTTCCTTCACAAATTGCAAATTATTTCTGGGTCTTTGTCTTGCTCTCTTCTAACCAAACACAAATACATAGAGATTCTTTCTATGTGTTACTCATTTAGAAAGGGGAGTGATATAGGGTGATCTACTCTGAATGTTTCTGAGTTCTGCAAACCCAGTGAAAGTCCTTTGCCTCTGCTTTGACACAGTGATTAACCCAGTGATTGCTTCCAGACTTTTGCAAATGAAATATAACCTTTGCCCTGGCCACTAACTTAGCACTTTTTACTTTTTCTCTGGAGGGGTTTTCCTTTGTTTTTTCATCACCAAAAGAGTCACTTACTTGAACTTTTTTTCTCCCTGATCAATCCAGAAAACACTTTCTCCAAATATCATGTGTCTAATATTGTGCAACACACTTTTATGATAATGGTACATATATATCTTAAGAAACTTAAATTGATAGTCTTATTTCACATCTAATAGTATATTTCAAGTACTAATGATATAATTGAGGAACACTTAACTAGGCTTCATCATTTCAGCACACAACATGCCAAGAGTCAAGAAAGCCCAGAGCTACAAAGACACTGTGACTATCAAACCAGAACCATTTCCACAGTTGAATAAAGAAATAATTAGGAAAATGAACTTAAGTTTTTGGTGATTGATACAGATTACAGAATACCATCTTTCAAAACATTCGAACTCTAAGTAAAATGAGTTAGTAATTATGCTACCTGGAGATTTAAATTTTTTTCTTAATTATTTTTTAACCAAAGTAAAACACACATATGCTTTAAAAATCCATAGTACAGAAGGACTCATTATGAAAATTAATAGTTTTATATCTCACTTGTGCTCACCCTGGTCTGCCCCAAGGGGAAATGATTTTTCATTCTGGTTCTTCTATTTTTATCAGATTTCTCTCTAAAGGTATAGAAAGGTGAGTTATTACTTTTCCAGCCAAGAATCAGTCTAGGATTTCCTTTGTCTAAACAAACCAAGGTTCAGAGATAGTCTCTGCCATGTTACCATTAGGGTTCCATTCTGCTTTTTTTTTTTTTTTTTAAATTATGTTTTGTTTTGTTTTTCCTAAAAACATGCAAGGATTCTTGACCTTGACAAGGAACAGAGGTATCTAGATGAAGTTAAATAATATGGATGCTATCTCTTTTAAGTGAAAGTTATCTCCAGATAATGATAAGAAAACTAGCTACAATGTTCTTTGGGTACAGGAAATGCATAATATACACAAACCTTGGAGATATTGTGGGTTTGATTACAGAACACCACAATAAAATAAATCACATAAATTTGTTTGGTTTCCTAATGTATATAAAAGTTATGTTTATACTATACTGTAGTCTGTTAAATGTACAATAGCATTATGTCTTAAAAAACAATATATCTACCTGTCCAAGTTCTACAGGTGAATAAACAAAGTCTGGATGGTAGCACATCTATTTATAGCACGGTTTAGTAAATATTTTAAACCCACTATTGAGACCTACTGCTCTGAAAAAAACTTACACATTTTAAAATATTGCTGCTCATTGACCTGGTCACGTAAAAGCTCTGTAAAGTTACCAACTGCATTAGCACCTCTGAAGAGAGACAGCCTCTCTTTGGAAGTTTTGAAACTAGGCATCACCTACTCTGCTCTAGCTATGAAAATTCTAGATGGCATCTTCTTTCAATATAAGGAAGAAGTCTGCATTAAAAATATTTTACTTAGTGTAGACACTTTCATCAATGAGTTTTGCTAGATCTTCTGAATAACTCGCTACAACTTCTACATCACCACTTGATCCTTCACCTTGCACTTGTGTGTTATGGAAACGACCTCTTTCCTTAAACTTCATGACCCAAACTCTGCTAGCTTTCAAGTTTTCTTCTGCAGCTTCCTCACCATTCTCAGGTTTCATAGAATTAAAAAGAGTTAGAGTTCTAGATTAGACTTAGGTTTAAGGGAATGTTGTGACTAGTTTGATCTTTTATGCAGACTGCTACAACTTTCTCCATATCCACAATAATGAAAACGGTCCCCACCCCCAAATTTTATAAAATGAATGAAGGGGGAAAAATCCAACTAGGCTTGCAGCACAATAGCAGCAATGATTAAGCCAGCTTGTCCTTTGACTCATTTCTGCATAGCCAATTGTAGCTTAGTACCCTAGGATAATGCAGCCCTTGTCACAAGACTTTTTTTCTTTTTCTGTTCCATAGATAAAATCTAAGACATTGTGAGAAGATGATAAACTTTTGTTTGAGCTTGTTCTTTAGGTTCTGCATACCAACAAAACCACCAATGCCAGTCAGTTTGTGGGGCCGGGTGAGAAACTGACACATGATAGAATGCAGTTACCACATTCTGATGATTTCATCCCCCTTACCCTGACCAGTAGATGACCCTAAATGTTCCAACCCCTGCGTTTCACAATCCTTTAAAAATCCTGGCCCAGAACACCTCCACAAAAAATATTTGGGCCTTGAAAATTCTTCTCATTTTCTTGTTCTGTGCCTTGCGATTGTCAAACTCTTTCTCTGCTGCAAACCTGCTGTCAGTGTATTGGTCTGTTGCTGCACAGAAGGCATAGCAACCTGGTAGTCCTATTCCAATAAGGCTTTTCGGCTTTCTTATCATTTGTGTGTTCACTTGGGGTAGCACTTTTAAAATTGCCTTCTAAGACATTTCCTTTGCATTTACAACTTGGCTAACTCTTTTGTGTAAGAAAGCCTAGGTTTCAGCCTAATCTCAGTTTTGGACATGTCCTCCTAGCTTTTGATTTAAAGTGACAGACGTGAGACTCTTCCTTTCACTTGAACACATGAGGCCATTTTAGGGTTATTAACTAGCCAAATTTTGGTATTGTTGTAACTCAGGTAATAGTCAGGCTTGAGAAGAGGGAGAAAGAGATGGGAACAGCTGGTCAGTGGAGCAGAACACACAGATAATTGACTAATAGGTTCACCATCTTATATGGGCATGGTTCCTGGTGCCCCAAAACAATTACAAAATTGACATCAACAAACTCTGATCACAGATTGTCATAAGATATATAATATTAATGAAAATATTTTAAATTAATTTGACAGTTGCAAAATGTGACAGAGAGACATGAATTGAACACATGCTGTTGGAAAAATGGTGTTGATAGACTTACCTGACATAAAGTTGCATAAACATTCAATCTGTAAAAAACGCAATTTCTGCAAAATGTAATAAAGTAGGCTGCAATAAAACAAGATGTGACTGTTCTCATCTATGCAGAGCATGCGTTGTTTTCAAGACATTTACTCAACTCCCATAAAAATTCAGGATACTGATGCAGGGAAGTGACGACATCAGTGGCAGGTAAATGTCACCCAATGCAGCCTCCCTTCTCGTGCAATCGCCCAACAGGTTCTTCCTGCCCACTGCACAGACAAAATCCATCCACTGAGATGCCGGTATTGTAGCAGAGAAAGAAATTAATTGACATAAGGCTGTCCTACTTGGGAGAACTGGAGTTATCACTGAAAGTCTCCATGAAGGCTTGAAGGCTAGTATTTTTATGAACAATTTGGTGGGCAGGGGGTTAGGGCATGGATGTTGCTGATTGGTTGGAGGGGGGTGAAACCATAAGGGTATAGAAAATGGTCCTCACGAGTTCAGTCTGCCTCTGGGTTAGGCCACAGGATTAGTTGAGTCATGAGCCAGGAGTCCAGGTGGGGTTCATCTGAAAAAGCACCTCAAAAACAACAAACCTTAACTTCTACAGTATTGATGCTATCTATAGGAGCCATTGGGAAGGTCACTAGACACATGACTCCTAAGCAGTAAGTGATTATAGAAACTGCACCCACACTTTAGCAGAGCTCAGGCCCCTGTCATAACCCTAACCTTGTGACCTTTTTATTAGTTTATCAAAGGCAGTTGAGTTTTGAGAAGAGCTATTATCATTCTTGCCTTAAGGTTAAACTATAAACTAAATTCCTCCCAAAGTTCGCTTGACCTACACCCAGTAATGACCAAGGACAGCTTGGAAGTCAGAAGCAAGATCAAATCAACTATGTCAGATTTCTTTCACTGTCATAATTTTGCAGAGGTGGCTTCACTCATGGCATGAGAACCTTGGTGTCAGAAGCACGCTGTCCTGCTTCTCTGACCTCTTTTATCTTCCTACTCTCATTTACCATTTCACCTTTGTGCTTATTCTCTTTTCCTTCATATTAGGGGAGTTTCCTTAGTCTTGGGTTCCACAAAAATATGCAACTCATTGAAGGGCTGGATGATTGACACTTGAATGGCATCCTGATCTGCAGAAAGGAGTAGGGACTGGAGCTTCTAGAGGCGGTTTCTGGAATAGGGACACGCTGTGGGAGGGTGAAGGTGAGGAAATACATGTTGAATAAAGATTTTCTTGCTATGTAAATAAGAGTCCTTCAGGGGAAAATTGTTTAGGAGCAGCTCTTTTCGTGATATAGATACTTTTACTAATATAGATTTCCTTTACAGATGTAATTTTCCTTTACAAAAGGGCAGCTTTTCACATAAGCTACCCTTGTGTCTGCAGTTTCTCAAAATAATCAGTTTGAAACATGCCAACAAAGAAAAATATTTTGAGGGGACATATTCTAGTCTCCTGCTATCAAATTTTGGGGTGATGTGTCCTGAGCCCCAACACCACATTTCTTTTTCTGACATGCATCCCCAAATAGCCCCTGCATACAAGATAAGCAGAATAATGTGGGATATTTATATATTGAGTCCTGAGATCCATTGGTATGAGGGTGGCGAAGCTTTGAGCAGATCTAGTGGGAAAAGAAGGCCCAAGGCCTACAGATGCAAAAGTCTGCTCAAGTACAACAAAGGTTCCTAGATATATGAGAGGCACAATGATAACTTGGGCTATAAGATGAAAGGCAAGGAGTGTTTGCTTCTATACATATAATTGTATGTATATTTCTCATTATCTATGTGGACAAAACTTAACCAGTTCTTCAAGAAGGTAACACAAAGGAGTGGATTGTCAAATCAGTATCACAAGCATCCTTGGAGATTTCACCCAGTATCATGCTTTACTCATAATTTTAGTTATAATTGTGAGATGCAGACAAAACAGTGGAAAACCCAGGCCTGCAAAAGCACCTACTCATTCTTACTTTCCCCTTAGGACACACTGTGGCCCAGACAAACAGATAAACATATGAGGTCTCTTAAAGGTGTTTGT